>NC_086249.1:2823993-3434640 GCF_021018805.1 Prinia subflava
AACATTGGTGACTTTAGGATGAATAACCAGGAATGGGCTATTTTTGGGGGGAGACAGGGAGAGAGCAGGAGGGATTTGTCTGCTAAGTTTTCCAAACTTGTTTTCCACCATTTCAGTGTTTGGGTGATATGGTGTTTACAGACACTTGTTCAACCAAACGGAACCATAAAAGGAAAATAAAAGCATAATTCATGGATGGGAGCTAGTGTACAACCAGCCTGAATAAACATATGTCAAGACTTATGGCTGGGAGACTACAAATCAATTTCTCAAATGAGATGGCTCTTCCACCCACCAATTATGGTTAGAAAGCAAAGGAGAGACCAGAGTCCCCCTAAATGGAAATTATAAATTACTTCTTATGCTTCAATAAAAAGACTTTTCAGGCCCATACTCACCTATCCATCAGGTTTTCTTCCAGCAGGAAGAGGTTTTGTTGTTTTTTGGTTTTTTTTTTTTCTTTAAAAGGAATAATTGCACCAGATTTCATCACAGTCTTCCTGTGGTGGTTTTCTCTGAAGCTAAGCAGATAAACAGTGTCTTCAGGGACTCCACCTAAACTCTTTACACACATTTGTTCAAAATAAAAATGTGAGCTGGCAGCAAGCCAGGCTTCCCCCATCTTCTCCCACTTTCTTTCTGACCCCCAAGAGACACCACGGATGTGTACACACTGCACGTGGGCTTTTCTGCCCAGAATTCTGATCATCTCAGAGCTGAGCTCCTGCTAGAGAGAGACAGCCTAGGTCTTCAGCTAATCCCAGGATGGTTTTACATTTTATGGCTACTAAATTTATTCAGAATTCACCTTTGCTTTCTTAACTGTATGGCAACATAAGCCTGTACCTTTTAGGGTGTTATGTGCATTGCCTTCGATTTGAACAGCTTCTGTTTCCTGTCATTTTCCTTTACCTGTAGAGCTCGGTATAAATCCCTGCTGCAGGTCCACTCAATTAATGTGGAAGGGTCACTGAGCAGGCAGAGGCAGGAAAACTAGGCCATCAATAAAAACAATAAAAATTCAGTAGAACTTTTGATGCCCTCTGCAAATCAGTGACATTGTTCTTTTAGATGTCAAACAAAAATGTGTTACCATTTACAAGATAAGCTTAAAGAACAGCTAAAAATCAAACAGAAATTTCTTAGCTATCTCCTTGTCAGCTGAGAGCATCACTGAGACCGTTGTTACCAGCATATCTGGTAAGCTTGCTGCATGCAAATAGCACTTGATTTATTTCACAAGCTCCCAGATAAACCCAGTGATCATTTGAATTGCAGTTAGCCTGAAGCATACTACAGAAGCATGGGGAGTACTCAGGAAACAAAGACTCAGGGAAATATGTGTGAAATGTAATCCTGTTACCATTTGCCACATACTGAATGCATGTGTCATCAGCACAGGAAATGAATAAGCTATAGATCAGGAATATCCCCTGAACCTAGGAGACAAGCTGTAGATGATTTTTCATTGAGCTAACCTCATAATCTAGACAAGCTTTCAAAATGTGTAGACACTGCTCTCCTTATCCTGGCAATACTGCCCACCTTTCTTTCCTTGCTTCATGTTTATTATTGTGCTTAATTGGCCAAAATGATTGACATGTTTCTGCTTCAATACAAATTCTCCTGGGCTGAGGGTTGGGGCTTAGCAAGGGGATTAGAAATAGGCCTTACTTGATGTTAATGGATTCCTATCTAGTACAAAGCAAGCAAGGATGAAAACAATAATACTACATTTTTCCAGTGGAATCATTCCTGCTTCTTTTCTTCAGTTCCCAAAATTAAAATTGTTCTTTATATTTCCATTTTCCGTGTAGCATCAAGTCATGAGCATTAGTGTTTGCTGTGATGCAGTTTATAATCAGTTTATTCATTATTTAGTAGTGGATTTTTTTTCTTTTTCCTCCTCTCATATCTAAGAAACCATTTTTAGGTTACATTTTTAGTTTCTGAAGATATAATTGATATAAGCATGTGGTGCACAAAGCAAGAAGCAGATGGGGTTGTCACCTGTGAAGAGATTGAGAACAAGTTTTATTTCCCTCAAGGAACCCTCTGTCTGTATGAAAATGTCCGTTTTCTGCCTCAAAGCTTAAACCAAAGAAGTTCCTGCCAAGAGATTACCTGCCTGTTTTGGAATTCACTGCCTGCACTCTGTCTCAGAGCCATACATTCCTGGAGGTGGGACAGGAAGTTCACAGGTTGGGATTATCTAGGTGCCTGACAAAACCAACTCTGTGATGGTACTTCATATTGTCGTTATTTCTCCTTAGCAATTAAAGCAATTTAAGAATCCCTGGATTCTTAAAGGAGAAACTCCAATGGCACTACGTGGTACAGTTGTAGTGCACTTACAGTTTGCACTAAATCCACTGTTGGTAAAAGTCATCCTTGAGCTGAGGGTGGCTGAGCTGCCTGAATCTACAGGGCTTGAAGTGTATAATTTAGTTATCAAAAGTATCTGTATCCACTATGATCATCACCAAAACCACTGTCCTAGTTCTGCTTGCTACTGTTTCCTGCAGCTGCTACAGGTGCATGAGTATGGAGGTGAAGATCTGCTACTTAAAACAATGCCCCAAATCTTCTGACATCTCATAATGACTACAAGCTCAAAATGTCTGGTTTTACCATGTTTTTGAGAATCCTGCTGCTGTATTTGAAATTCAAGTGAAATTCTCTTTGGCCCTCTTGAGTCTGTACACATCATGTGCCAAGCAGCAAGGGGTACTCAGGAAAGTTGGAATTTATTTTTGACATACAGCGTTATCCTAGCACAGAATTTTCAAAAAACATTCAAACACTTTTTGAGTGTTTTGCACCTTTTTTCCCTGAAGTTCACAGTGTCAAAATCATACATGTTGCAGTGCCCCCTTGCTCCTCCTCCTGGTCTTTCTTCCTCTGTCTGTCACAGAGCTCTCAGACAATAATCAGCTTCCAGCTACCTCACCCTGCAGTCCAGACTCCCAGCTATGAATAAGAGCTCTGACCTTTACATTCAGAGCCCAAGGTGTCTCTGTAGTAATAACAGCTCTTTAGGGAAGGTAAACTACAGGTAGGGCGATCCCTGCCTCTGCTCCACAGGTAAACTGCAGCCCAAATGAGAACTCTGGGGCATGAGCATCATCCCTCCTAAAGGAAGAAGATTTGGCTGAAGAAATCCAGAGCATCCCCTTGCCCTTCTGTAGTTTTCTCCTCTGCTGACTTTTTTTTTCCCTGTGTTATCATGAAAATTGGTCATGGGGCCTACATTACTGAGACAGAAAGTTAGGGCAGCTGGCATTTAATCTGGCTGAGGATGGCATGTATATCTGCTCTCTTTTCTTGTTTAAACTCTGCTGAGTCATTTGTGATGAATAGCCCTAATGGCCCTGCAGATCAACTATACTGCTGGGTTTTGGTGTTCCAGGAAGGTAGGATAAGGATTACTGAGGCTTTACAGAGGAGATTAAGTGTAACCCACTTTGAAGGTATGGTAAAGAAAGCAGAAGAAAAAGAGAAAAATAAAAATAAACAAAACACCAAACAAAAAAAACCAAAACCAAAGGCCTTAAAGAAAAAATATTAAAAAAAAACCAAAAAAAAAACAAAAAAAACCCTGCATTATTTCTTTTTATTTTGTGATTCAGGAATGCTTAGAAAGAATACACCTTATGATTATACATTTTACTTCTCTTTGGCAACAAGACTAGAAACTCTCTGGAAAATGCCTGTGGCCTGAACTTTGCAAAATACACCAAAAAGGGTTACTAAAAGGCCTCACAGTACTTGATCAATTTAAAATTTGTTTCTTGTGACTGAACTTTTGTGTCACTTGATATGTCACACCTGACATGCATTTTCTTTCGCCATGGTCTCTACATTAATGTTCAAGTTGCAAGCAGGGGGAATGGAGGCAGAGATGAAGGCAAACAGCCAGGAGTACTAGTCTTTGAAATGACCCTCCCAAGAGCTTTAAGTGAAAACATGTGTAGATTTTTAAAAAATGTAAATAAATCCTTCACATTTGTTCTAGGATTCTTACCCTTTTTGTTCAGCTTTGCTTCTAGCCAAGAAACTGTCTACATTCGTAGTCTAAACACATCCTCCTTGTCTTTAATTTTTCATAATTAAACACATTTTCCATAGTGTGTAATCCAACTGGGCCAAGTCTAGATGATTGCCTTTCCATGTTGTTATAAATCGAGGCCCTTGCTGCAGAAAGAGGGGAGAACCCTCTGAGCATGCCCAAGTAAAACATGAACAAACACAAGATCCAAAACAGATTTAAATGTCTCTGCAGTTTGCCAGCTCCTTCTCTGACCCCACAGCACTCGGCTGTAGCAATAAACAAGCTCAGACACATCTCCTGCATTTGCTGCAGTCCTGCATGTGACTGCAGGAGGTGCATGTGACTGTTTGCAGGTTGTGAGCAGCCCCAGTGGCTGCAGTGCATAGCTCCTCATTTTGAGATATGCAGGAGTGCTCCTAGAATGTCCCAAAAGAGAAGGGTGGCTTGCAGATTCACCCTCAGTTTTTCCCATGTGGTGTCAGCAACGGTGCAGCTTTCTTCTGCATTTAAGTGGCAGCCTGGATATGGCAGAATTTCCGAATAGTCTGTGATAGACACCTCCAAATTGCCAAGGCATTTCTCATAACTCAGGAACAGCTGACCAGGTGTCCTCCCAAGACTGAAGTAAAGGAAGACTAGGATGAGAAACCTTCATTTTTCTGCATTAAAGAACTGACTTTGTTCATTGACCATGATTTGAATATGAGTGGAGTTCTAGTTGAGGTATGGAAACATGCAGCACAGACTCCTAAAATCCTGCCAGTAGCCAATGAGAGCTGCCCTTTGCAGTTAGATAACTTCAGTGTTTAAAATATCCAAGGAATTTCCTGTAGTAAGTAGAGAAAAATACAAATTATACTGAAAACTCGGACACAGCTGTATCTGCTTATCTTAAGTAAAACTGAGAGGTTTTCAAAGGAAGCTGTTCTTTGTGTCTCTTTACATCTGGTCACCTAAACACAGAAGTTGCAAAATAAGGATTTCCACCAAAACCAAAAAGGGATGGTTGTGGCATTTCAGTGTTGTCTGAAAGCACATCAGCTACAACAAGAATTTCAGAAATATCAGAAGATTTGAGTGTCTATATAATTTTCAAAAGTCTCTCTAGTTCAAAAAGGACCCTTGTCTTGGATCTGTTTATCTCCAATTGAACAGATTCTCTGGATTGCTTTTACCCCCCCCCCCCTTACTATTTAGCTCACTCTTTTTTTAAACTTAATTACTTTGCTGACATAGAAGATGGTTTTGTGAGTGATGAGGTCTGAGACCACTCCCAAGCAGTTACTCATTTCAGATACTTCTTCTTCAAAGTCAGGAGATGTACAATTTGTAGGATAATAGTCCTCTGAGGAAAACAATGCCAGGCAATGCTCAGCACCTTAATCCTGCTAAGAGAAATGAGGAGCATCCTTCAAGCATCCTGACACAAAGAACCAGAGGCTCTACTTGGCAGAGACATATGAGAGACAGAGCAAACTTAGCCAAAACCTGCTTTCTCAAGTCTTTATTTATTTAGGACAAGCACAACAGCAGGTCTTCATGTATATTTGCTGTGTGCTTTGAAAGCACCTGCTTGCCCCCACTACATGACTGAAGAGCCCTGTGACCAGTGTTACTGTCACTGAAGCAACAAAATACACATCATGTAAACTTAGACCACCATCCTTCTGAGATTATTCCATTTTTCATTTCTTATATCTTTTACAGATGGTCTGTCTCCTGATATTTTCTTTGATTCTTAGCTTACATCTGGAATTTTGCTTAGATTAATTTTCCTGCTGACATTTCTTAATTATTTGTCCTGTCCTGCTCTAACTTCACAACGATTTCTATTGTTCTGCTTCTGTGGAAGTTACATGGTATACAGTAATATAGCCTATTTCTAATATTTACCAGGCATGTCTTCAGAGTGAAGGACTTTGCCTTCTAAATGTTGGGTTATTTGTGTTCTTGCTTGATTTTCATATGTCTTTTACAGTTTCTTTAGGAAAATAAAAACGCATCCATGATGTAGTTTGGCATGCTGTGGACAAACACTGGGTTAATCAGGGATTAAATAATGCAATGTTTCAAATTGAAAAGAAAAAAAAAAAAGAACTTCGTGCCTGGAGAATTTACCATCCATCATGATGTCTCTGCACAGCTGCAGATATTATGTTAGTCCTACTAGCAACATTAACATCCAGCAAGGTAGAGGTCATCTCTCTCTCACACTTGTCAGACTTGAAACCATATTTGAGATACAGCTCATATTTGATGTCCCTGTTTGCATTGCTTTCAAAATTTTCAGTGCAAACACAAGCTACAATAAGTGCCTTTCTTTATGTGCAGCTCCCTTTTTACCCAACCCTGCTGCTAAGAAACCAAACAGCCACTCCCTGCCCCATGAAAGGGGAAAAGGCAGATGGAGCAGGCTGCAGCCCTGTGAGAGCAAACAGGAATGACTCATCAGCTGGCCTGGGTGTGCAGTGGCAGAGGGGATGTAATCCCACTTTGACACCAGGTGATGGATTTGAGAGACCTTTGTAGATCCCTGGGTCATTTCACAAACAAGCAGAGCAGGTTCCACCCTTGGTGTGAGCTAAACATGCACCTAGGTGTGCTGAAACCCAGGGGGCTTCTGCTTAGATCCCAGCACTGATCTAACTTCCTTTTGTCAGTGGCTATTAAACTGAGCACAGTCTCCAGTGTAGGCAGCTCCTAAACTGCTCAGTGGCAGCAGAGAGAGTGAATACCAGAGGAAGGAATGCTCTGTTGTGCCCTTCTTCTCACGGGTTTTCATTAAACTGATCTAAAATCAATGACATGACAGGGGGGAGGATCTTTTATGCCTTTCCTAAAGTTCATTAAACCAAATTACATGAATTAGGTGATACAATAGTGCTCTTGGCCACTGTAACTCTGGTTCTACCAGCATGAGGAGACAGAGATCAGGTCCACTGATCAATATTTGACTCGGTTTGCTGATCCAAAAAGACAATAAGGAAAAACATGGCTAATGTAATGGTGGAGAACAAACAGAAACCCAGGACAAATGGACATGAATAGAATATTTTCCAGTCCGTCTTTGTCTCTGCAGGTGTTGGGTGTTCCCAGTTTTCATTCTGATGTGCAAACAGAAGAGTTCCCACCTCCAGCTCCACAATTGCCTCATGCTGTGTGCAGTGTCCTGGTCCCATGAAGAACCCTAAGAGAACTCTGAAAAACAGAGTCTGAGGTCAATATTTGAGAAACTGGCTGGTGATGTCAACAGGTAGTACTAGCTTTCCAGCCCAGAAAGAAATCAGATAAATACAGAACAAAGACAAAGAGGGGAAAAAAAATCAAACAAACCAAACAACCTGCCCACACAACAGACAAACAAGGGACAAACAAACACACAGAGGAAGGTGTCTGAAATTTGAAATGCTCCAAAAGTGATCTCGTTAGAGATGTAAAGTAGGATTCTGTTTTCCTTGAAAGAGAAATAAAGCAAAATCTTAAAAACTTCCAAAAAATTCTCTCTTTTCAAGAAATTACCCATAAGTTCCACAAGAACACATCTCTTTTTCATTTCATTTGTTAACTGTAGCTTTCTATGTCCTTTCCTTTACCTAAATCTTGTCTTTTCAAGCCCAATTTACTGGATTAACCTTGTTGCTCAGATAGCAAAGTTTAACTCCAAGATAAGCCTCACAAGGGGATTTATGAGCAAAATAACTTTTTAACCTCACGAGCCTCCTCCAGCTCTGACTTAGTCATGGAGAGTCCATACCAGCTGACCTGAAGGCCATCCTGGCTTGGTGCCTGGCTATAACTCAAATGTTTTTGAGCAGTGGCCAAAGGAGTCTGTCAGAAAGCAAAACATATGGAAGCTGTTTTTCTCTGAACTGTGGGGCCTGAATACTGAAGTAAGAGGTCCAGCAAACAGCAATATGGCTCATCTTCAAAGCAGGAAAGGAATAGTATCTCATCATGCCTGAGAAATGCTGTGGTAGCAATTATTCAGAGAATAAGCATCAGGAACTGTGTGATTCATTGGTATCAGGCTGGTTTCTCCACTCAAAAGACCAAGCTGCTGAAATGAAGGTGACTATGAGTGAATGAAAGCTAATTTGTGTCTTGATTATGATGGAAACGGGGGTTAGTGTCCTCATGGTGAACTGCAATTGTTTTGCCTAGTTCTATTGTGAGTTCTGAGTGGGTGGCAACTCAGAACTGCATTGCAAGCCAAAGTGACATAGTATGGACACTGAAGAAAGAGCTCTCACAAAGACCAGAAGCAGAAACACACAATTATGTGGGTATGTGAATTGCATTTTTTAGCACATGAAACATCCCTGAACACCCCTGGGTTCCAGTGTTCTGTTACATCATGACAGAGCAGCCCACAGATGCTGGTGTCAGAGAACTGGCCAACATTCTGGCTGCAGATGGTCTGATTAAAATGGTGTCTGCCTAAAATTGCTAAATTTTGTGATGGGGAGGAAGCACGATGACCTGCCATTCTGCCCAACTCCAGCATTCAGAAACCTTGAATGACACCTTCCCTTCCTGACACCCTCTCCTTTCTCAATCAATCACAGGACTGACTTAACACCATGAAAGCAGACAATTTCATTTTACAGTCTTTTTATGTGTGTTCTGGTGCTGGAGCATTTAGAACTTTCATTTCCAGGCACTGTGGGTGAGAAACACACTCCTTTAAAAATAAAGTGAGATTTTCAGGCAGTAATCTCTTTGCAGCAGCTATAGTTTTCAGAAAAAAAATGTTCAGACTAAAAGTGCAAAGCCTGTGACTGCTCATAGACTCCGTGTCTGCACCGGGCCTTATGCAATAAAGCCCCAGTCTGGCTGGGACCCCAAAACATTCACAGATTTTAAGTTATAATATGATAAAGATATAAGGTTTTTTTTTTCTCTCCAGTTCAAGATAATCCTGTTACCTAGCTAAAGAGATCTGTCTCTAAAACTAACTAGAAAAGCCATCTCCTGCACACCAGTTGCTAACTGGCATATTTCCAGGCTTTCTTTCTTTCACCAGTTAACAGAGCAATAAATGGGAGATATTTAAGAATTTAATTCTGCTAAAACCTGACCATATGGGAGATAGTCCTATTTTTTCTGTGATATATTCCTTTTATGTGAAAAAGTAAGATCCAGTTAGTGCTGGAATCTTTGCAAGGTGACGTTCACTGGTGAGCAATTCATATTTGCGATATCTGTATGATATAAAAATACCATTAAAACATAGCTCCTTAAAAAGAGCAACAGCCAAATGCTGTCCTATGCATTGCCTGTGGGCCCGACTGCTTTATTTGATTTTTGTAAATGGTGTTTATTATTTGGTCTACACTGCTGCCACCACACCATTTGGCTGCCACTGTCACTTTAGATGATGCTGGCCCGAGCTGTCCTGTTGCAGCTGACCTGAACTTCTCCTCAGGGACCTGTGCTCACAGCCACATCCAAGTGTGCTCAGCTAGGAGCTGTGCCTCAGCTGGGCACAGGCTCCTCTTGGCAAAACCGAACCCACCTTAAGAGGAAAATTCACAGCTGGTTTGATGCAAGCCTTAACTCTTGAGAATTAGCAGTGAAATTTGTCTACCACTGTGACTGGCTGGACATTGAGGATGTGCCTCCAGGAAAGACCAGGCCATGGGCATCTGATCCATGTGCAGGTATTTTTTCCCCTGCATATCCATCCACTTGAGGTACACAGTGCAAATGCTTCACCAGGTCTCAGAGCTGGGCATTCAGCTATTCATGCTGAGTCTTGCCTGGTTTTCTTTAAGCTACTGAACTGATAAAGCCAGGCTGAAAGGTCTAGCTGTCTCTTCCAAGAGTGTGTGTGTGTGTGTGTGTGTGTGTGTATTTTATGGCCAGGAATTTTCTGCAGTGTTTCTCATTTACTTTTGTGATGGGCACTAGGCCAGGATGACTGTCTGCCTCCAACCTAAATGGGCTTATAACTTTCTCAAGCATTTTTCACTGATGCTTTGGGGATGAGGAAAGTGGACAGGCTTTGCAACTCCAGAGACCTCCAAGGAAGTGATGTCTTGGGCAGCTCTGAGTGCCTGTACATGCTATCTGCAGGCTACATATATATAGGATTGATTACTGCTTTTTCAGCGTGACAAACTTACGAGGGCAATTTTAAGAACATTTGTATGTTCCTTTGATAGGGGGAAAGATTGAGTACAACTTAGTTTCTCAATTTTCCTTCCGTGCCTGAAGAGCCTGAAGCAACCCTACGGCCTGTTGCACCATTTCCCCAAACAGAAATTTTAATTTGTAATGTTGTCCACAGGCCCTGACAACAGGGCCAGTAGACTGCATCACTAAATTAAACAATGGCCTGTTCCCCAGCAGGAAAATTGATTAATAGACAAAAGGGCACAAAAGAGTAAAAGTACATTGCAGTCTTGCTCTTTTCTCTTTTCTATTTCTTCTGTCACAGGTAAGTCTCCTGTACAGCAATTTTATTTTAAAAAGGCCTCCACTTCAGCTTGACTCTACACCTACATCATTCACAAATATATAAGCATCTCCAGAATGAGTTCCTGTACCTTCTCATACATTAAATAAAAAAGACCTTTAAGAAGTTACTAAAGACCTGATTGAAGTAAAACAAAAGTAGGAAAATTTGAAGATAATGAGGCCAGCCTATCCTTAGTTCACCTAGAGGTCCGGAAGATTATAGGGATCATTTATGGTATCCACTATTGCTGTGTAACATGTTACAATAAAAGAGAACACAAGATGCATTGGGTAGTGGCAATGGATTGATTTAATCAAAAAGTCTGAACATTTACTTTGAATTTTGTTCCCTTTGGCAATTTATAGAGAGAACACAGGGCCTCCAGCCAGCTTCTCCCACTATGCTGTGTGTGCAGAGATGAGGCTGTCTCTTATATATCGTGTACTTTAAACATCAGATGTCTGCCTACCTGTCTGCTCAGGACTACCAAACCCAAGCACTTAAATAAAAATTTGTGGACTCTTTTTGGTTCACACACTCCCCATGAAGACAACCAAGATATCAGGTTAAAGGTCACAAGGACTTATTAATTATACTCTCTTATACAGCACCCATGTCAGAGGCTGCTCTCTGAGACCTACAGTACTTTTAATTTGCTCTGAGAAAAAAGGGAGGCGAGCAGAATTTCCCAGGAAAGTTGCCTGTTTCCCACAGGTGAAGCCTAGGGAGAACTCCAAACATCATGGAAAGTCTGGGGAGTCATGCTGCATGCTTCAAATACATGGAAGAAGCAAGAGGTGTGTATCTCTCCAGACAACTTCTCTCCTTGCTCCCTGTGACTTTTTGTTCATTAATCTAAAATTAGAAAAAAAACCCAACCAACCAACCAACCAAAAAAAAAAAAAAAAAAAGGGGGGGTGCATATAAAGAATATGTCCCACTTTTGTATGTTAAAAGCTTAACAGCAGGCAGAATTATTAGTGCCACAGAAAAAACAATTTGACCACACAAAAAAAATTCTCACGTGCTAGAAGTTAAAAAGGCCTTTGTGGATTTGAATGGAGTGTGTTGAGGGTAGTGAGGAGAAGTTTCAGGTGCAAATGACTCTCATGCTGTTACATTTCCAGTCTATTAAAAATAAGATATTTTTCTTTCATTTCAGAAACTTAAAAGCAAGACAGCACTAATATAATGGCACGTCTTAATATAGGGAGTGAAAAACAGGACGATATTTGATGAAAAGTCACATTTTCAAATCCTTAGTGTATTTCCACTAAATTGAAAGCAAGGAGGGAAGTTAACATCTGATTTGGGTTGACAGCTTTGCAGCCAATACAATTTCCCTTTCTGCTGCTATTTTCTAACGTATTTTTTGCCCCTGAGAGTCTTTCTGTAGCAGAATGCTGGCAGCAGCAGAACCCAGAAGAGGGCTGTTTGCAGCAAAGGTTCATTCTCATTAGGAGATGTCAGCTGCCGGCTGGCTGCTGAGATTTACAGGAGCTGGTTCCAAAACTCAAATGCTAAGTGCCTCTTTCTCTCTTCTCCACACTACTTCACAGTGGAGCAAGGAAAGTTAAGAATTAAAATGGAGGAAGAAATTTCTTCCAGTATTGATTTGTCAAATAGAGCTGAAAGCATAAGCATAAACAGACAAGCATGCTCTGCCCTGCCTGATAGCATCAAACAAAACATTCACTAAACAATGTCTCCTTTCATAATGAAAGTCACTACAGTCCTCATTAATGAGTGCTGTTCCAGGAGCCACAGCTACAAAAATGTATGTATAGTTGTGATCTTGTGGCCTCTGCAAGTCTGGTTGTGCCTAGGACTACTCATTTTATAAACTTATATTTCTCCTGAGGCCACTGAAGGAACAGGGCTAAGGTCATAAAACTGAACAATAATCACAAAGAAATCATTCCAAGGAGATACAGAATCAGAGCCTCAATGACACCTAGTATTTATCCTCAAAAATATTTGCCAGTTTTTCTCTCCTGAAATCAAGTTATTTTTGAGAACCAGATGTGAATGGCTAAGTGCTACTGGTGATGCTTTTGTGATGTATGCATTGCAGTGTGTCCATCAGGCTTTCAGTGAGACTGCAGGTCTGTCTGGGGATGAGCCAGCTATTATATTTATCCAGATTTATGCCCTTTGGGGTTTTCCTGACTCAGAAGCACACAAAGTGTATCCTGGGGCTATTTCTAAAATTATTACTTATAATTTCCCTTCCCCCTGGGTCCTGTAATTGGACTGATGCTAGTAAGGTGTCTGGCTTTTCAGGAAAGTACTTTAGAAGAAAAATCCTAACAATAATTTTAAAATGTGTTTTTAATCATATTCTGTTTTATTACCCATCACCATGACCCCATGAAGCAGAGGCTGAGTATAGGGCAAAAGAATTTTCTCCTGACTTGACAATGGGTTTATTACTTGCCAGGTAAGAGGTAAAGACTGAATCTTTATACAGACCTTTTGAATGCTAAATCATCAAACATACACAAACAGAGACATATAGACAAATTTCTTTTCTGTACTGCACATACCATATTCATGTGTATGTGCATTTTAAGGCAGATATTCTTCCCCGCTAATCTGTCTTTACATGCAAAACCCAGTGCCTCCTGTTGAATTCAGTGGACAGGCCCAAAGGCATATAGATTTTCTTTCTGTTTCCCTCCTCAAGTAATCATTTGGCACCTTCTGAAAATACATAAAAATACCCTGTAAACAGTTATATAAAATAACCACTCACCTCTGTACTCAAGTGAGAAAAATATAAAGAAGCCCAGAAAATGGAGGCCTGTCTAGCCTGAACTCCAAGGCACTCTGCTGTGGTATTATGGTTTTGTGTGACCCTACATCCATGAGCCACAAGAGATATTTTCCCCAAACAAATCATACAGAATCATTTTTCCCCAAAATCATCATGCAGAACTTCCATGCTTCCCAACAGCTGCTGAAGATACTTTTGAGGGCCAGGTTGCTCTGGTGGTGAAAATCCAGCTGCTGGAGATCCCAGTGCCTCTTTGCATGAAGCTGCCTACACCTCAGTAGTACCAAGGGCTGAGATAAGCTCTGTGGCACTGTCTTTCCCTGCCACCCTCCTCTCCTTTTCCTAAACATTCAAGGTGTGGCAAGGGAAGTTTAGTACCATGGGCACTGGCAGCAAAGGACTACGTTGTACAGGAAACAGAAGCACAGACAGAAATGTGCATCTGGGAGCCCCTGGCTCACCAGCTGGGTGTCAGCTCTCTTGGATGAGGGAACTGACTAATTAGCCATGAGATGCCAGCTCTTACAACTCCACATGCATTTCTTACAGCTGAGAGGCACAAGACATGTACAACACACTTTGGTGAACCAAGAGAGGAGGAGGTCCAGCAGTACACTGAGATTGTTGTCTCCTCAGGAACCTGCCTTTCCAAGAGAGTATGGAAATGGCTCAAGCCTGTAGCACTGAGTGCCTGGGCAAGCTGATGATGGCTGCCTTGGAAGCCTCTGGTAACTCTTTCCCTCTCCCTGCCAGGTATACAGATTAAGCAGCATCCACTGTTGGGAGTGGACCTGGCAGTGTTAGGTTAATTGTTGAACCCAATAATCTTAGAGGTCTTTTCAAAGATTAATGAAACTATTATGATTCTACAAGTCCTGTGGCTTCATGATATAATGAGGTCAGACCTAGTGTTGTGTTAGAACTGTTAGAGCACTAAAATTGGTAACATCTCTTTCCATTTCTCTCCGTTTGCCTCTGACCCAGTATAAGATGTACTCAATGCCTTTCCAAATTTTGGATCTAGTTGCCAAAGGAGTGACAGAGGAACTGTCTTTTATCTCACAGAGTTGTTCTAAGTACCCAAAAGATTGTGAGGCATTCAGATAAGAGCACAATGGCAAGATAAATAGCTGGGAATCAACATAAGCACCGCCAAACCCTCATGATATGGTGGAAGCACACAGCTCCCAAGGTCCCCATTTCTTTATCAAACACTAATCCAATACCTAACATTGTCTGGAAATTTGGGGGATAGGAGGGGGGGATGGGATAGAGGGAGAGGAGATGCTTGCTTTGGGAAAGGAAAGAAACTCTTCTTTCATGGATAGGTTGAAAAATGACAGCTATATGACATTACCAAGATGTCTGGGATATTTGAGCAGGGAAGATGGATTATTGGTCAGGGTTTGATGAGCAAGCTAAGAGTGTTTGACAGATTTGTGACTATATGATGAAAAATGTATACTTTACATATTTTTTGGATTAGCTTTTCATACAAATATATATGGGGAGGGGGCTTTTGAAAACTTCTGTAAATATTCATCTGTGGTGGTCAACTATCTGTCCAGTCAAGTTCACTGTGATGTGAAATTTCTACTGTACAACACTGGTTGCACTTGGGTTGAACTTAATTAGAGATGTGCAGCAAAAACTCATGCTGCTTTTCCACCATTTTTGGAAATAAGGATGTTAATAAGAACAATGTTACAAATAAGTTTAAAGTTGAGTCTTTCCAAATCTGCAACAGCATTTGTCCTTTAAAGGGTGTCACAATGGATATGGCTCCAACACCTGATCTATTACAGCTCAGAGAATCTGTAGTCTTAGTTTAGCTCCTTTTATAACTGCAGTTTTTAAAGTTATCACCAGATGTATGTAATTACTCAGAGTTGCTGTAAAATCAGTCTCAGGCAAAGGAATCTATTATTATGACTGTAGTTCTTTTTACAAGATATGGAAGCAAAATGATGCTTGTAAGGTTCTATTTTTTGATTAAACTCACTGCTGACCTATTAAAGAAATTTAACTTCTTTTGTTTACATTAGGAGCTTGATTGTGTTTGCTTAAGCCAGGGCCTCAAACACTAGATTTTGCCAGTTTATTCTCTTGGATGGTATTGTGTGATTGAGGTCATGGTTTTGTTTCCTCACTCAGCTCACCAGCCCTACCCAATGATTAAGCTGCTGTATTTTGTCTCAAAATCCTAACGGAATGAATTCCTTTATAGCGGGTTTGGTAAGGAGGTTGCATATTTTTAGTCCTCCATGTAAGTTTTGCAGGTAAACCAGTGGGTCTTAATTGTAGAAGACTGGAAAGTAAAAGGTTTGAATGTCTTTTCTTATCTAAGTTTCTCTTGATAATACCTGAAGTTGTTACACATATAGCTCTGTCCTAAAGCATTTTCCTGGAGCACTTGGAGAGTTTTCAAAGGCACTTAGAGTGGAAGGGGATAAGATATTACTAAGAGCTATTAAAAATATCCAGACATGATTATCTAAAGAGTTTCACTTGCATTAAAATGAGATTCCCAGTATGACTATACTTCACGAACAGTTATTCACACACGAGATAAACATTACTGTACACATGTTTTCCCACTTTCCCTGGAAAAGCTCAGCTTATAGGCATGACAGTCTCAAATGCTCCACAGTTTTATTGCTCAGGCTGTATGAAGCAATAAAATATCAACAGAACAAAAATGTTAAAAGAATGCTCTGTATTTTGCCTCCACTTCACAAATGCTATTTCTCTTTGACTTTCTCCTACTTTGCAGTAAAGTTCTCAGGAATCTGCATTTCATTATCTCATCCCTACGAGATTGTCATTAAAATACACACACTTTTGAATCGTTGTGCTACACACAAACCAGACAGTATCTCTCCCATAGATCTGAAGAACATAAGCAGGGTGTTTTACATATTAAAGATACTTATCAACCCATACACATTTCCCCTTTCTATTTAACACTCTAGAGTTTAATATATGGCAGAAAGGCCAAATGCATTGCTTTCTTTTTCAGATCAGAAGAGATAACACAAAACTTATAAAGAATGCATGAAGCTCTAAATATAGAACTGGATTTCAGCTAGTTTAATGCTGCTTCCTATGCAATAGAACTGTGTTTTACCTCTGGTATGCAAAAGCAATAAGCACCCAGGGCCAAGATATAGCATTTAAGAGCCAACAATTAAATGCCAGGCACTGGGAAAGCATGGAAGCACTTCACAAAGGTGTTAGCTTGGCTGTTAATGGCAGCTTTACTCTTGGCTTTGACCAATATAAAAATAAAGTAGATCTCCGTGGAATATTGCAGTCAAGCGTTCAGATTCTGGTGCACTTAGAGACTATTTTAATAAAATGACGACAATAATGAACTGTAGTTTGACACAGTGTAGGCTATAAACTCAATGGAGTCTGAAGCAAGCTCCCAGAAATAAGACAGCCAGAGTAAAACACAGTCACTAACTGTTACATGGCCAAAGCAAAGGAAATATCCAGGGCATAGATTCCAGTGCACTCAGCAATGGGATTAGTTCTAGATAGAAAGAATTCTCTCATTCAAATGCCAGCGAACATACCTAGATATCTGCTGCAAATCAGAGTGAAACAGAAGCAAATACTAACCCCTAAAGGAAAAATGCACAAAAAAAGTGTAGAGGAGAGAAAGACAAACAGGAACAGCTGGACGGTATGTGGGAAGAATCCAAAACTGGATTTTTAAGGGTTATTTTTCCCTGGGTTCCACAGGCTGGACCATAGACTTGTGGCCAATGGGTGCAATGTGAATCCTGAAGGCAGAGTAACAGTAAAAAGTGAGGGTGAAAAAACACAGTAAAAAGTGAGGGTGAAAAAAACACAAGACCCATCAAGGTCTGACAGTTAACCACTGTCAGTTCTCACACTGGAAACAGGCATAGGAAAATACACCTTCTACACCTGGAGCATGACATTTTTTTCCCAAACAAGTTACCTTTCTAGATAATAAATCCAAAGCACATGAAAGAAAGAGAATCTCAAAATTTCAGAAGGCCACTTACAGGAGAAAAAAGGGACAGCGTGATGCATCACCATCCTAAGATAATGAGCTAAGCATCATCACCAGACAGGCCTTGTCACTCTAATTCAGTAACTGGAAATTTCAGAGACAGAAACTGGGGCCTGAACATTGTATTCTGGCAGCTAAATGGATTTATTGTGCTTAGGAAGCCTCAGAGCTGGATTCCTCCTCGTATCATTTTATGGGGACAGGGCAGTGGCTGGACCTTTGTGAACAGAAAAGAACAAAATAGACTTTTCACCTAAATTTCAGTCTCTGCAAGAAATGCCAACATGCCACAAAAAGAGAAGAGGTATCAAAATGAAGCTACCAAACTTCATTCTTAACAGAGTTTTGTTTTAACTACTTTTCCTTAACAAGGGCCAGCTCAGCTCATTGTGTTACTACAATGCCCTCTCATTGTGTTTCTTGTGTTTTCATATTCTTTTAAGGAATTGTCTCCCTTGCAGGAAATCCCCCTCTGTAGATTGTCACAGCCATCAGATGGCAACAGCCTCTTTCTCTGAAAACGTTTTTGTGTCTGAGTAATCTCTTGTATGTTAATGCTCAATGACAATACAACCAAAGCCATCTTAGCCAGACCTGAGAGGGGTTAGCAAATCTAAGCACAAGGGCAGGCAAATTAAAAATATGATCAACCAACTAAAAATCTTTAGGAAAATCTGAATAGGAAAAGGGAAGTAACTGAAAGGGGCTTACACATTTCAGACAGCAAATACCTCATGAAGGTTGTCTGTGAGGGTTGGGTGCCTACACAGACATCTATCTACACAGATATCCATCTACACAGAAATCAATATTTGACTTGTACAAAGAGCACCTCTGAGACCTGCTGAGAATGATGAAAGAATTATTTCATGCAGCTGAGAATATTTGTGTCTTATTTCCTTGGACCCCATTGTCCTGCTGACAGCATTATTTGGGAGGCCCAGTAAGCAAAGGCTGCTTGGAGGCATTATTCCACTGTGACTCAAAACAAAGAAGAACAACGCTTTCCCTCCTAATCCCACTTTCATTTTTTCAGCAGGAGAAGAAATACAGCCTTGATTTAAGACTCTGGACATTTCCATCAGAAAGGGAAGTCTAAAAGTAAAAGAGATGCCAACTGTGGAGTTCAAATGAGCCAAACTCCAAGACTCAGGAGCTGACCTCCAACCATACATAATGCAGTGTCTTCCTATAGGACCCTGCTACTTCTGACCCTCTGTAAACATCATTCTAGCACAGAGGTGTATGCTGGGCAGCATAAGAGCTACCTAGCACAGCAACAGCAGTTACACTCTACCACTTTGTATCTAACTGAGAAATAAAATAATGAACAAATATCTTCGTTTGAGAACTGGAGTGTTTATACCAATCCTGTATTTGGGTTCTTTTAGATACCCTTTGGGAAATTAAAGAAATTCAAGAAAAAAGACCTTGACGTACAGAACTGACTGGGGTAGGTATGACATGAAGCACGGTGGGACAGGGAAGAAGCATCTCCCGATGACCCATTCACCCATCAGTTTTCTGCCCCTCCATATCCCTAGAGATGTGTGTGCTCTTTGACCACATGCCATGACCCGGCAGAGAAATGGTTAAACACCAGCTCAGAGTAGCAACACACACTCAGAGTAACAAAAGTCTCTCAGATTATTCAGTCTCTGTGGATGAGTGATGATGATGAACATAACTGGCAGCAGGAACATGATTTCCTGCAAGCAAAGCATGTAAGTGAGCAACAGGGAAGGTATTCAAGTCCTGGAGCCATAAACTGTTCTTCTGGATCAAGTGAAGGCTATTCTTGGTATAGACTTCAGGATAAGACAGAAATTGTATCCCACTTTCTTCCATGTCCCCAGTCTTTAGATTAGATTTGGCTGCTAGCAACAACTGAGGGTGGCTGGAGATTTCTTGGCTGAAATATTGCACTGCTTGTTAAAGGAGAAATAATGGATCTGATATTTATTGCCTGCATTCTTTTCCAGACCTCTGAACAAGTGTTTTTTTTCTTATCTGTTCACGGTGACACTAACCAAGGATCAGGGTATGATTTCAATATCAGCTTTGGGTTTTTTTTGCACAAAATATTTTCGAAAGGTCATTCAGGTATTTTGATGTATATTTTGCCTGAACTGGGCCATAACCTAAAAATTGTTCCTATTTTTACAAATTTTGTCAATGTTATTTATTATTTCAAAGATAAAGATGTATTTTGGCACTGCTGACTACAAGGCTTTGTTTAAAATAGATTTCATTGGCCGGTGGTTCATTTCTGTACTCAATCATGGAGGTGATAGGGAAAATTTTGGCAGCTCTTTACACTGAGACAACATTAAGTGCAATCAAGAAGTGTTTGTAGTCTTTTCAGTTGCACGAAAAATTTCATCTCCTAATCCTCTTCCTAAAAATATGAAGCTTTTTTATAAAAAATCAGCTCTTTTCATGAATATAAAAACTAGCTGAAAATCCTGTTTTCTGTCAGTAAAGTGACAAAAAAGTTGCCTTGTTTTAAAGTGTACCCAAAAGCTTGTTCTTACCCTTCTTGCTCACCTACAGCTTTCCCTTCTTTCAAGAGAGCACATGTGTTCAAGGAGCAGTTTCCATTCCCACAGTAATGTGATGAGCTGTGGTTGCCAACACTTGGAGCCCCCCGTGCCAGCACATGAGGTGCTACGTGGGCCCACAGCTGCAGGGCACAGCCCTAGGACTGCATGACCTCAGCAAATGGTGGGACAAAGCTCAGCAGGAACACATTGCCACTGTCATCACTTTTGGACAACCTTCCTGTCATATCTTCGGTCCTCCTTCACCGAGGCCTCCCTCCTTAGATTGTATGCAAAAACAGCTGAGCCTCTTCACCTTGCTCTGTTTTTCAGGAATAGATGCAGGCAGCATGCTCAACTCCTTTGGCTCCTGTCATGCCATTGCATTCCTGTCAAGCTGCTGCTCTGAATCCCTGCTCGTAGTCCTCCATCAGCAGTGACCTCTGCACTGCCTGAGTCAGCTCACACCTCATTTGCTTTCATGTGAAGTGCCTCCTGGGCGGGGATATGCCGGTGGCAGGTGGGTGAACTCCTGCTCGTCACTGGTGTGCTCAGGCTGTCAGTCTGCCACCCCTGCCTCCTCCCCACATCCCCCACATCCAGCTCAGTTTCCAGGGTCTGGGCTGTGCGTGAGAGAAAATGCAGATGTGTGGGCAGTACAGGCTTGAGTAGAAAGGGGTTTTCTCACAACGACTTTGAAGAGCTCCTTCAGCTCTGTATATCTGGATCTTGTCACTGTGTCTTTTGAGATCCTCAGACTAAGTTATTCTTTTTTCGTCCCTCAGGTCTCTGCTTTTATCCTTCTTTCCCTATGCTTCCTCTCTTTTTAGATGTGTGCTTTAGTATATAAATGCACAGGGTACAAAATTCAGTCATTTCTCTCATTGAAACACATCATTGAACACATCAACATTCGGAGGGTTTGCGTTTTCCCTCTCTTTCATTTGACTTCAGCGAGGCCTGAGTTTAATGGCTCTTTTATTATTTTCTGCTAGATAGAATAGCCTGGTGGTTTGTAGCCTTAGGACAGACGTTGTGGAATATTTGCCATATTCACACGGTCTCTAATAGCTATATATTTAAATAATCCCCTAAACCTCATTGAGATCCTAAGGATGCCTAGAGACAAAGATTTCGATAAGGCTGTGTCTCAAACAACTTAGAACAGTGCTCTGAAAATTATTTCTTAATTATATAGTTTGTTTGGGATTGTGAGTTGCTCTCTGGAGGTGATTGAACTTTCCATTGCAGCAGACTGGGAAAGTACATGTAGTCAGCTCTGCTGAGGGAAAACTGAATTTCCAGATTATAAGGGGCAATGTACTAACTTGATTGATAGCAGCCAGTTCAGAATAGGCTGGCTTTCTCTGCTACTGCTTCTGCTTCTGTTTCTGTCTTTGTATTTTCTTCTTTCATGTTAATCAGTACAGTCCCTGAAGATTGTAAGTGCTGTCCTCTGAAGGGGTGTTTCCTGTGGAATTCAGAATATGCAGCATTTGTTTGACCTCTGCCTCCTGTTGTACACGGTCGTGCCTCACATTTCTTGTCAGCCTTTCTTCATGGCTAATAAATTCAAGTATGAGAAAAAAACTATTCTTCCTTTCTGCCAGCTGGTCTTGCTTTATGCAAAGATGTTTGTGATGCCCCAAAGACTGCGCTTGCATGGACAATCCCACAGGCTTCTTGTTGGACTTAGGCTAAGTCCAACAAGTTTCCTAAGCTATGAACAACTGACCTGCAGTTTAACACCAACCTGGCACTTTTGGAGTGTATCAGACTCACACACAGACACAGAGCTCTGTTTGCTGGGCATTACTGCTATCTAAACCAGTTTCTTTGCGCTGTGTCTGGGTCAGATTGATGTCCTGTTCAATATCTCTCACTAATATCTCAGCTTGCTGGTTTATGCATCATTAATTGTGTGGCTCTCAGACACAACAAAATCATCCACTATTTTTTCCCCTCATATGTATTTCTTCCCACTTCCGTGTGTGAATGCAGTACTGTTTAAGGATTCCTCTGTTTCTTATCTGTTAGTCTTTTCTGAGACACTTACCTTGATTATTTTTTGGTCAAATCCACCTAGACTGAAGTTTTTTGATGGCTCATGACCAACATTACAAGCTCACCCATCATGTACTTCCCATACAGTATCATTTACAATGGCCTGATGTAGCACAGTATTTTAGACAAATAAACTGATGGGTTTGACTTAAATAGAAAATTAATCAGGCCATTTCTTCCTCAGATGCCTAGATGCGTATGGAAGTCTGCACCATAATAAGTTTTCAAAAATTTTCAATAATAATCATAACAATAATAATGAATTATTTTGTTTAATGTATGGCCTTTTATAAATATATTATATATATATAATATATAAATATATACAAGTCTTTCTGCATAAACTGGCTACTGAATTTAGCAGATTGTGGAAAAAATGAAACTTCATAAGCAGCACAAAAATGAAAATGAAACCTGCCTGTCTCTGGCTTTGTTTCTCAGGGCACACTGCATCAGTACAGGTGCTTGATATGGTTTGAGCTCACACTGCAACAGGAAGACATTAGCAGGGAGCTCTCTAGCAAACTGTCTGTATGCAGTAATTGTGTAGGAAGAGATCATATCTGAGACCTCTGTCCCTTTGTCAAAAATCACCAGTTGATTTAAAAGGCAAAGCACAATACCAAAAATAAGTAGACAGTCTGAGTGTTTAAACAACATTTCATTGGGAAATGCAGCTTAAAAACAAGACCAAGAGAAAACACACTGTGTTACACCAAAGTGTAATCTTTTATCTGGGATCAAATCTATGCTTTAAAGTAAGATCTCTTGCTAGAGATTTTCCCTCAGCTGGGCTGACTTGTTCATTGAACTCTCCTATATGGATAACTTCTCTTTCACTTCTTGTCCGACTCATATTTGACAAATTGTGCAGTCTTTTAGGTAATTGACAATATGTCTATTCTGTGTCCTGCAAGCATCAAAATGATCACCTTCCATGTAGTCTGCTTTTAAGAAACATTTCCCACTTCAAAGTCCACTAGCAGCATTTTCCCCATGTTGTCAACAAATTGCTCTCTCATTTAACTTCTGACCCTTCCTGTTGCCCTGAAGTGATGCTACAAAATAAATTGTCCTCAAAAAAATTTCCAGAGAGAGTTTTTTCTCTGACTGCCATCCTAAAGTTACACCTCTGCCTGGTCTTCCACTTGCCTTCCTGACATTAGTTCTGGCAGCTGTGTCTAAAAGAGGCTGATATATTCAGTGTGCTGGAGGTAGGCTGCATTAAATAGAGGTGTCATACAGCTAGCAGGACATAAAGGGATGTGGCATTGCCATCTTATTCCCAGTTTGGCTGAGTGTTGGTTGTAAAAAACATCTAAGAACAGCAGTAAAAACTTTGCTCTCCTTCTCACCAATACCTCAGCATAGCATTAATATTGGCACTCATGTGGAGCTGTTAAATTCTATCATTATCTGCAAAGCAGAACCGCTTTTACTACTTTTTTTAACCCTTTCAAATACAGGAAATTTAATTTTTTAAAATGTATCAGTGCAATGAATTTAAATCAGGGGTTGTCAGAGAATTGAAATAAAACCCGTGGATCTTCTCTGTTGTAGTTTATATTCTAAATAAATTTGAGAGTCTGGCTAGCAAAAAATACAGGCTAGGAAACGTATTAGACTCAGTGGAAAGCAATGTCATGGAGTTTTTCCCTTTCTTTCTTTCATTTTTAACAGCAAGTAACCACACCTCAGAAGCACTAAGTCCTGCACAGATGTGTGTAACACCTCTCTGTCTCAGGACAAGGCATGCTGGAGCAGAAAGGGTCTCTTAAGTGCTTAGTTCCTATCAACTTTCAGTAGGATTTGGGCATCTCTCTAGATTTTCTCCACATATACGTGACCTGACACTTGTCCCTTTCTGCAAACCCTCTGCTGCCACTGCTAGTAAAGGCTGGCTCACCAAGGGCTCTTGGCTTTGCATGAGAAGTTTGTACAATTATATTGACAGCATAAGTACAGCTGTCAGAGGACAGCTTGCACTCTACACCTCCAGGAACTATGTATTGAGAGAGGCTGGCTGGACAAGGAGTACGTGAGTGTGGGGTGCACCCACTTTCTTCTGGCAACCCCAGATAACAGCAAATTCTTCCAGCAGGCCGTGGGGGTGAAACAAGAGAAACAGCCTGTGAGAAACTCTGACAGAATTGTGGCTGTCCTTATATTGGAAAGGAGGTGATGCATTTGTTTGCACTTCAAAACGTACTTATTTCCTTCTTGACCTAAAAGTAGTGGCTTTGCTGATCAATTTAGTTGGCTAGAACACCTAGGAATAAGTCTTGTTTTGAAAGAAAGGAGGAGAAAACCACCTCTTACAGCTCGAGAATACAAATTCCTCCCCACTTGCCACTGGAGAACACATGACTCATTCTTGCAGCTCTCCTGAGTCTATTGCTGCTGCACAGCTGTCAAGATCCAGAGCACTTCTAACCTTACCTGAAAGCAGAATGGATAGTGAAAAATGCCCGTAATGGTACTATCTGTAAATGAGAGAACTGGGGGTATAAATCAAAGGCTTTTGACTCTCATTTCGCTGAAGCGGAAAATAGAATTGTCCAACTTGAAAACAGAGAAAAAGAAGAACAGAGCAATGGGTATAGAGGAGATGGACAATAGATTAGCTTAAGGATTTAAAGAATCACTGCAGGAGCTCACACATAAGGCTTTTCAGTACACCTGTGTGTGCTTGGAGGTATATTCTGCTCCACAAGTATTCCCTGCCCCAAGATTTCAATAGAGCAAGGATGAAAATAACAAAGAGTTCTGCTATGAAGACAAAAATATAGTGCCAAGAGAAGCAAATAATATCCTCTCACAATACTAATTTCTTCTTCTGCTTTTACATCAGTCAAGAAACAGACACTTTGTACAGATTTTACCTCATTAAAAACCAGTATTGTATAAAGAATATCAAACATGCACTTCACATTTAAAAAGTGTGAGAACAAAATCTTTCTTTTATATTACATCAACATTGATATGAGCTTTTAAAACCCTCTGGAAAATCTGAGAAGTTTTGCAAAACCTGCTTCACTAGAGTTGTACTGTAATACACTTGTTCTTACATACATAGCAGGAACTGTGATATAGATTTGTGTGCCAGCAAGATTACATTAAAGTGGGATTTTTCTTTGGTCCAGCAATAGCCTTCTGATGGTCTTGTGGTGGATTATAATTAACGAATAATAAGTCCTATCTTCACCTACAAACAGTAATGATAAGAGCTTTTTTTGAATCATATTTCAGAACCTCCCAAAGAAGAACAGACAGGAAGACACAAAGTCTGCCTGTGCCTCCTTTAGCTTCCAAGCTCATGCTTTCACATCAGGTATTTTGAGTGTTATAAATCTGCCTGCCAAGAGCTGTCTTGCTTAACCCTTCGAGATAAGTGAGAATATACATTATTAACTGGTTTTATCGGGGCCATTCCCTTAATCAGTGCAGAGATATCAATATATTCTTACATTCTTTTTCTTCTGAAGTTAAAAAAAAAAAAAAAAAAAAAAAAAAAAAAAAAAAAAAAAGGTACAAGGAGTATGGAACAAAACTCCAGTGTATTTGGGCATACATAGATATTTGGGCTGAGAAATTAAGCTCAGCTATCCCCAAAGCCTAGGCATTGGTTTCTTATAGATGTTGTGGTGAAGGTATTCAAGAGAAAAGATACACAAGTGTCTGAAAAAGCTCCGGCGGGATTTCTTTCCCTTCAAAATTTATCTTTCTCAAGCATTACTTATCACCAGTGAAATATTACTTATGACTATTAAATCTGCAGAGTACTTTGAATCTCCATTGTCAGCATAAGTCATGTATCATCAGGAAAATAGCTCAATTTTTTAATCACTGCTCAATTTGCTCCCTCATTTTTCCTTCCATTTAGAGGTTGTAGCAGTACTTCTCATGAAGTGCATGCATCGAGGACACAGATGGTGGAAGGGTTCCAGTACCATGACTTTGAAATTAATTACAGGGTTCAAGATACCAGTTCTTGTAGCCAGATTACTCTTTGCCTCCCTTCCATGATTCAGGGCATTCTTTAAGAAATAAAGGATTTCTCACTTATGAAATAAACTTAGAGGAAATTATTTATGTCTAGCCTAAATTCTCACAAGCTTAAAAAAAAAAAAAAAAAGGATACAGAATTGCCTGACTGCAGGAATTTCCATTATATTTTGAAATAGTGTACAAGGCAAAAGAAACTCTAAGTGTCAAACTGCCCCTTCTTAGAATCATGGGATGATTTAGGATAGAAAAGGCTTCTAAGATTGAGTTCAGCCATTAATCTTGATCTGACCCAGCTTTGAATCTGGCCCATAGTCTCCCAGTAGGTTATGGTGAAGGAATTTCAGCTGGACATACAAGACCATTAAATATATACATATATATATATATTTGATACATAAGATTACTTACAGACATCAGATTTTGCCTTCTTGAATATCAATGAATATGATAAGGGATTTTCTCTCATTAAATAAATGCTTAAAATGCTTATTGTGGAATTTTAATTTTTCTACTGAAACTAAAATAGATGCTCCTGATTCTCAGACTGATAAGCAAGTGTACTGGACACTTCCAAAATTCATTTGATAACCATTAGGCTTCACTATCAGCACACAATAATATTTCCAGCACACAATACGATTTTTATATTGCCTAATACCAGTGTAGGATGTTCTAGGATAGCTTTTTATATTCAGTCTCTGAGGAACTGAGCAAGAAGGGCTTTTCTGGCTCAATTGTCAATACAATGGTGCTCAACCATGCTATAATGCATCTAGGGATTAATTTATTGCCATTAACAGATCCAGGAGGGAAACACAGGTGGCTAGGAACAAAAATTACCTATCAGAAAAGGAAGAGTATTAAAACCTTTTTGAGTAATGAAAAGAGAAAATAGATTGTAAGTGAAAATGACAATACTGCTGGAGAAGACTATCTGTTATGGGTGACTGCTGACAAGCAGTACTGAAGCTGTGATGAAGCCAGTGATGAAGGAAAACCAGACAGAGATATATCTCTGATTTAAGGGATGAAATCACTGTAACACAAGAAACCTCAAGGGAGAGTAAATCCAGCTATACTGGAGTGACTTAAACTTGCGTAACCATAAGTAAACTAAATTTAAGCTAACAAGGGCAGGTATTTGTAGTAGTGTAACCATGGCAGCAAAGAGCTCAGAATAAAAAAGGCTCCACCTGCTCAAGACTTGCATAAATACTTACCATTTGGCCCCACAGAGCCCTCAACTACCATAATTACACCTCTAATAATATCTAAGCTAGACATGCTGCACGTAATAACCACAATATAGATGCTTCTTCAGACTAAAACTCACTTAAAAGGATCCAAAGCCATTTGGTGTCCCTAGCAGACTTTCCATTGATTTCAGTGAACTTTGTCTCTCGCCTTTTAATGTTAAAGATGAATGTAACATATTAAATTATTGAACAGAGTACTTGGTCTTAATAAGAGCAAATTATTTTTTCAGGGTAATAAAACTGATTCAGCTGAAGTGGGATAACAGAGAAAACAGACTCAGGGAAAACTAATTAAAGCATTTTGACTACTAGAAGTAAGTTTCTCCCTCCCTGACATAAGAAATTATTTTCAGAACTTTTATAAAACATTTATTCTCATATGAAGAAGGTAATAAAAGTGATACACTGTAGCCTTCTTCCCTAGCCAAGATCAAACTACCTACCTCCTATGAAAGGGGGCAAATTGCCCAGAGTGTGCCTCTCGAAAACAGAAAAAAAATGTTTGCTATTGAAATGTGAAAGTCTATTAAGTGTTGGGCTGTGATTGCTTTCCAATTAGCTTTCACAGAGTTCTCAGGAGAAAAGAAAGGAAAGGTGGATCCCCAGCTTGCAAGACAGCTATTAGATTTCCACGCAATCAAGGGTCACCAGAGGAGCGTGCTTTGCTCCATCATCCAGACGTTTTTCTATTAAGGAGAAAAGGATTTCTGGGAGGAATCAAAGGGCAAGGCTAGAGAAGGTGAGTTGTTCTTCAATTAGTAAAAGCCACTGCTGGCTTTACTGAAGGTGAGCACTCCCAAGCAATGGACACAGGCCATTGCAGTGGCTATGTGTGGGTACCAAGGAGGTGATTGAATTGTTTGTGTGGGGATGGTTATGTTGAGAGAGATTAATCTGGGACAAAGAAGCTTTGGAGCCTGAACCAGAGCAGTGTGTGCAAGTCAAACGAGTCCGTAGAAAGAGAAAAGTAAGGTGTTAACATGATCAACAGAAATATCAAACAAGGCCCTCCCTTACAGTGACTACTGTGGGTACTTGAAGCCTTGATAGAGAGGGGTTAGATCTAAATAATCATTTATGCTGGTATTTAACTGAAGATATGTGAGAAGCCCTGTTGACATTGCCAAGACAATTTCAAAGAGAAGAACAGATTTAAGTGCTTTGCTGGATGAGAGCCAGAGGCAGCTGAAGTTAGCACTAAGATCACTTTGGAGAGTTCTTTTTATTTCTGAATTCTCAGAGCACCCAGACCTCTTTCTGGATAGTCTTGGGAAGGATTATCAAGGTAAAGCAGATTTAAAACATGCAGATTTAAAAAATCTGTAACAGACCTTGAGATGCTAGCTGAACCCTTTTCCACAGACAAGAGAGAATTTCCTTTAGATCTTCAACAGAAATGTTGTATTACACTTTTAAACAGCTTTAGGGGTTGTTTGTTGATTAGCAGCTATTTGTTGATTGAGACTTTTAAAACAAAATATCCAGGTAAATTTTATTTCCCTCATTGAAATTACTTTATAATCTTCCTGGTCTTATTTTTCAGGTCAGAAGAAGGACTGCATCCAAAAACATTTCCTCAGAAACTGGATTGTAATAATAAATGCCAGCCAGGTATACCAGAGAGCTTTTTTTTTTTTTTTTTTTGGATGCCATCCCTTGTTTGCAAAAGGTATTTAAAATCAATTATCACACTGGGAAGGACTGTAAAGATGGGCTTCAGTTCAGCAGAACTGGCTTCTGTGTTTTCTAATGCCTGAAAGAGAAATTTTCTCCTTGGTTTTACAAAATTTTCTTTCAGACTGTGCTATTTGCTTCCAGTTGTTTTCGACAACCAAGAAATCCCACTCCAGACATGGCTGACTACAAAAGTTCTACTGAATTCACAGGAGTACAGAGTTTTTTTCTAGTAGAGTTATTTCCTAACCCCTGGGTCAAACTAATAGAAAAGGACAAATTCCCAAACTCTAACGTGGTCTAAATTGTTATGGACAAACCCTTGAGAACCAAAGGCCATTTCATCCATTCAGATTAGGAATTATGAACATTTCCAGTCTATTAACAATTCCATCTTGAGGATGTAATGCAGTGCTGGAACATCTTTTTACCACTCACATTTACTTGAAACTGTGTCAGGTCTTACTTGGTTGAAAGCAAGGACTTTGCCTTTTTCCCTACCATTTCTTAAAAAATAGGTTTCCACAGGTTCTTACTGAAAATACAGTATTCAACAGAGACTTCACAAATCAGTTTTGCTCATGACTGAAAGACAAGTATCTGGAGGAGTTTTTCAACACTGTAATGCAGCACTCTGTTTACTGCTGCAGTTTATGAAGAGTTCGGGACATGGACAGTGCATATGCTCAAAACAAACTCTTGCACAGAGAAAAATCTAGTATTCCTGCTCTCTGAAACAGATTTAGAATATATTGAAGTCTATTCTCCATCACTGCTTAGCTGGCACTTCAGCAGTTTTTAGCTAATTGACAGTGATGATTAGAAAGAACAGCATTATCTCATGTTTAGGGGAGCTACAAAATTCCAGCCTCAGCATTCCTGTGACATCTGTGTGAGAAAACAGGGACAACAGATGAAGATGGCTCTGGGAACCTGCTCTGAATATTTGTATGCAGGGGAAAGGTTTTCACTTGGGTTTATCTTTGTGTCATGATGAAAAGCTGCATGATTAGGGTGGTACTTTTACTGGGACACTATTTCTAGTTGCTTGTTGCTGCAGTAAATGTTCAGTGGCCCAACAGCAGCACAATTTATTTGTTCAAAAAGGATGGAGTTTGGTTTATTGGATTGGGTGGATTTCCACAGGTGTTAAAAAAAAAAAGGCTACTTAGAAGTCCTACCCAGTTTGTCAAGATATTAAAGTTAGATAAATCTTCTTGCCACAATTGTATTAATGGGGTCTTACATCAACAATTAAGTTCTAAAAGAAGGAATTTGTTCTGAAGAGGTGTCCCTTTGGCACACAAAACATCACATCCTGCCAAAGATCCTAGCTGCAGATACACTGAAACTCATATTCCTTCCTGACTTCTGAAGCTTGGCTATGATTTATCCCCAAGGGGCTTGGAACCTGCCAGTGTCTCTTATTGCCTTGCAAATTACAAAGTTGTCTGACAAGCAGTCTTTCCTCCCTTTGAAATCTGTAAACACTGTATTATATAGACATTTATTTTAATTAGTATTTTTAATGCTCCATGTTCAATTAATTTGTTGTGTTACTCGGTTAGTATTTTCAGCAACTCTCCCTTAAAACTGTTCATTTGGAATATTTTGTTCCTCTGGAGGGAGCTTTTCCCTTCACCCCTGTGGCTCCCAGCTCATATCTGTGGGTAGCAACAGTGCACGTACATGTTCTCAACACCTTGGGAGGTGAGCTTACACAACTGCCTTTTATCACCTGGATCAGTGCTCCAGCTGGGGTTTCTAAATGTATTCAGTCGCCAACATTTCCTTCCTCACAGAGCTTCTCTAGGCCTGAATCACTTCAGTGTTTATTCTCTTTAAAAAATAAGAGGGTTTTTTTTTTAATTATTAAGGTTTTGGTTGAAAGTGAGCACTGTGCTTAATACAGAGTTTGACATATTGCAATAATTTTGTGAGGTGTCCTACAGTGAGGCATCACCTTTAAAAACATTAAAAATCTTCTTACTTTTCAAAAGTTCAGAGCACTCCTGGATTCCGGCAGCTTTGGTGGGAATGTTGAGTCATCTCTGGCCTTCCATACAGTCAGGAAGATTTTTATCACAGAGTTTGGCCTATACATTTAAGCAGAATGATCAAATTACATTCTTTTTGGGCCTAGGTAAGGATTTCAGTTCCTGCATTTAATGCACTTCAGTCTGAAATCTTTGTTCTTAACAACTGTGAAAAAAGGGAAATGTTCAGGAGAAAGTTGAGCTTTATGCTGGAGTCGAACTTGAAGTGATCTCCAGAGATATCTTTTATTTGTATGTTAAGCAGAATGCACATTTATGGTGCTGTATAAATAATAATAATAATGCTATCTGTTTATTCTGCAAAATTCAGCAATGAAAGTAAAAATAACCTCACTATGTGCTCTCAGTGAAGATGCATAGCCATTTTTATTTCATACAAACTTGTTCTTCCCAAGTTATAAGGCACTGTGTATTTAAAGCTATCAAAGGAAAATAAAGCAAAACAAAATCTCAAAAACTAGGGTTCTGACATCATAAAGTGACTCAGCTCCATAAAAGCATGTGGCCATATAATCCAGTAATGTTCTTAAGTATTCCACCTTCAAATCACTGAAGAGTTCTACCTAAAAATCAGTGGTAGTTGATGGCCAAAGGAATTTATAAAATTAAGTGGAACCACACAACTCAGGGAATTAGTCATGAGACAAGGAACCTTTTACCTATAAATCAGTGTGAAACCATCTCAGTTTCAGTAAGCAGCCACACTAGTTAGGGATTGATGGTCTATAGGGATCAACATTAAAAGGCAATAGCTACCACATTGTGGTATACAAGATATTAAAGCTATTTCCCGTACTCAACAGAGGAAATCAAGAAAGCATTCAGATATTAATGTCAGCCAGCATTTGTGAAATGAATAGGCTTGACCTCAGTCCCCTCTCTTTTCCAGCAAAAACGAGAAGCTGCAAAAAGTGTCTCATTTGTGACCTTGAAATCACCAGCTCTGTGAATTACTAACTTATTGCAGAAGAAGGAGGACAAGAACACTGGCAAAAGGAGGAAACACAGAGTTGTACAAAACTTGCCACTCATAACAACACCCTTTCCATGGCTAAACAGTTGTTTCAAGCTCCTAAACAGCCAATCCTGCTCTTTTATCACCTCTAAATATAGAAATAGCATGTAAAAAAAACCCTCCTGAAATATTTCAGGGAGAAAACATGAACTGACACCCTGGGCATTAATCACAGTATTTTTTCATAATCTAGTATGAAAGTCACCACCTTTAGATGCTTTCATTTATCATGCTTCCCTGTTTAAGCCATTCACAGAGGATTTGCAACAGTTTCCTCATTCCAAGTCTAGGAAATTGCAACCAATGCAATGACCATTGGAAACCCCCAACAGCACAATTTTAGAAGCAAGAACTGTATTACTGCAGGAGATTTTAGTGTGGTTAAATGTTGGCAGACACCAGCCTCCCACTGAGCAACACGTGCAAGAGCCAGGGGACAGAAGTTTACTCCGGGAAGAGATGGGGTTCACAAGTTTTTAAACTGGCCACACTGATAATTGATCTCGTCCAGAATAACATACAGCAAGCTACGCTGCATTAGCACCTCATTTGCATAGGGATCCTAAAGGCTGAACACAAAGAGAGCTTAGCTGAAGGCATGACTTCCCCACTGCAAGCAGCAGTCCTAGTGACTCCAGGAAAATTAAACTGATGTCCACCCTAGAGCAGCAAGGGCCTTAAGGAGTCTCTGAGGATGCTTCAGCTGTGGCTTGGGGGCACGGAGCAGCCTGCAGTGCATCTCTCAGGCTGATGGTCAGATGAGATGTTGCCTTGTGCTGGGCTACACCTTAGCAGACCCCCTGGCTAACCCCGCCCCAGAATGACCCTTCTCAGCCCTAAAAGCTTCTTTGTAGGTCAACCGTGCCCCTGAGGACACCACCCAAATGCTGAAACAGAGTTTGTGCAGCATGGAGGACATCTGGGCATCAGAGGGCAGCATGTGTGCTGCCTTATGAGCCAGTTCCAAGCCATCAAGCCCAACTGCTGCCTAATAGACGCTCTAAAATCAGATTACATTTCTCTGGGACTGAGGGAGGTGCTGTTCCTCTCCTGCCACTGTGCTTCCCGGCCGGCTGCCTCTCCAGGGTGACAGAAGGAGCCCCCTCCTTTTGGGTGGCAGCTTCTGCAAGGTCACTCTCACACAGTGCTGGCCCTCCTTAGGTGCCACACATTTTGGGGAGGCAATGGGTGATTTGCCTGAAGGTTTACACCTCACAAGCCCTGCCTTGCATGAAATGCAATTGCTGATGTCTTTTTTTCCTCCCTTACTTTAACTTTGTTAGCTAAACATAGCAAGACCACATCCCCCCACGTGACCAGGGCTGCTTACTGCATCTTGTAGCATCTATCCAAATCAAATACCTGCATCACTTCTGACAGCTTTTGCTGCAAAGACCTCTGAAGCCTTTTTGTCCCATTTAAGACCTGTCAGTCCTTTGTTTCTGTCTAGCCCTTCCTGGCCCTGGGTTGAAGTACATTATTAAAAATTCCTTACAGACCTACATTAGTATAAATTAAGAGATAGAGGACATTATCCTGTTTAGAGTGTGAATTTTTATTCAAATAATACTATTAGCATAATTATCTTTTTCAGAAATTAAATGAACATTATTACACTTGATGTGCTACAAATTATAAAAGTAAAATTTCACTTGTAAGGTTGCACAGTTCTCAAGCAATTAGCCATATTGCACCCAGCAAACCAAAATTAAACACATAAATTAAACCAGCGGGGGGGATAATAATGTTAGAAAGAGGGTATAGAATTTATGTGGTTTGTTCATTCTGAAGCTCCAACTAAAGATAGTTCTGGCAGGAACAGGACAGACAAGTGGGGTTAACAGGTTTCCCCACACTTTTCTAACTTGACAGAAAAATTATGTGGACTCCTTTCACTAGGGATAATAACATAATCTAAACAAGTAATTTCTTTGTGTGCTCCATGCATAATCTTTCAATCTGCCCCTAATTTTTGCAATACATAGCTGTTACTGACATTTTAATCAATAGGCACATTGGATCTGAACTCAGCATTCACACTTTTTTTTATGATTATTGAATGCTTGCGGTTGCATTTATGTGCAGCTACCTACACAAAAATATACAGCAATTTATAGACACACCTTTTATTCTGGAGGCATTAATTATTACAACTGCCAAAATTTATCAACATAAAGAAATATTTCCATGATTGCTAAAGCATTTAGATGACAGCAGTAATTTAAATAGCTTGGAGAGACATGTGAATGCTACTGAATGGTCTTTAAAGGTGTCTCTCACTCACAGAGTTTACTGAAATTCTTCTAGACTAGCTTCAACATAGGAAATGTCCCACAGGGAGGCTGGACTAGATTACATTCAGTGATCCCTTCCAACCTTAACCATTCTGTGATTCTGTGATAGGCAAGGAAAGAAGGGTGGGGGGTAGCTGTGGGCCTGATATTTTGGGGTCTGGAAGATTTTAGCCTGCTAGCAGCTGCTAATTCTCTTCCCAAGGGAAAATTTCTTGAGAAGGCTTCTTCTCAAAACAATCTTGGCAACAACTGTCTTTTCCCAAAACATTCTTTCTCCAGGTGGTGTTTTGCCTTTCTGGTTCTCAGACAAAAACATTTTGACTGTTTCTCTAGTTTAACTGATGGGACTGCAGAGGTGTCATTCCTGTTCACCAATCTTGTTAAGTCTGTATCGGAACAACTTATAAAAATAGACAATTAAAGCCTTTTTTATGCCTTTTGCATTCTGAAATATTTGGAGTCCTGTCTTTTGTTCATGTCCTATAGTCCTGTGTTTTGATTGTTAGAGAAGAGTCACGGTGGCCAAAGGGCTGAATGTTTATGAGCACGACTTAGAGGGAAGGCCAGGATGGCAGAATCAGGTTGGGAGTCTGTCATAGACCCGATAACCAGGATGAAGAGACAGATAAAATGTTCTGTGTGCAGCTGACACAGCTGGTGAGTGAGCCAGCTAGGGAAGGCATCCCACTCGACCTGCTGTTTGTGAGTGGGGAAGGGCTGGTGCTTGGGGCCTCTTTGGGCATAGTAACCACAATTTTGATTCTTGGAGAAGTAAGGAGAGGAGTTATCAACTACCTTAGATTTCTGAAGGGCAGTCTTTCGCCTCTCTAGAAAAGTAGTTTGCAGAGTTCCTTGGGAAGCAGTCCTGAAGGGAGAAGGAGTCCAGGAAGGCAAGACACTCTTCAAGAAGGAAACATAAAAGGTACAGTGGCAGGCTGCCCCCACGTCCCAAATGACAAGGCTGGCTAAACAGGAAAAAAATGCACTTTAAAAGAAGAGACTAATGAACTTTAAAAGAAAGGGCAGGGAACATGAGAGGACTGCAAGAATATTATGAGGTTATACCAGGAGAAAATCAGAAGGATCAAACCCCAATTAGAACTTAATCTGGCTAGTGTTGTAAAAGTGAAATTTAAAAGTTTCTATAAATACTTTAACAACAAAAGGAGGACTAAGGATAATCTCCATCGTTTATTGGCTGCAGGGGTGACAAAAAGTGACAAAAGTGACAAAAGTGACAAAAGTGACAAAAGTGACAAAAGTGACAAAAGTGACAAAAGTGACATAGCGACAAAAGCTGAGGAAAAGGCCGGGTTGCTTCATGTCTTCTTTGCTTCAGTCTTACTATTAAAGACCAGTTGTTCTTCAGGCACCCAGCCCCCTGAGCTGGAAGAGAGGGAAAGAGAGCAAAATTAAGGATCCTAGAGGAAATGATCAGCTGCTTCCTATGCCACTTAGGCACGCACAAATCTCTGAGGCCAGGTGGCATCCAACCAAGAGTACTGAGGGTGCTGGTTGAAAAACCACTTTCTGTCATTTACCAGCAGTCCTGGCTAACTGGGGAGGTCCCAGTACACTAGAAGTAAATGTGGTATTCATCTGCAAGAGGGAGTGGGAGGAAGATCTGGGGAACTACATGGCTGTCCACATGACCTTGTGCAGGGGAAGGGCATGGAGCAGATCATCTCAAGTGCCATCACATACATGCACGGGACAACCAGGGGGTCAGGCCCAGCCTGCACAGGGGTGTGAAAGGCTCCTTGGCTGATCTGATCTCCTTTCATGACAGGGTGACCCACCTGATGGATGAGGGAAAGGCGGTGGATGTTGTGTACCCCAGCTCCAGCAAAGCCTCTGGCACTACGGAGCGATGGAGCTGCTGAAGGGTCTGGAGGAGCTGATGAGGAGCAGCTCAGGGAGATGTGCCTGTTTAGCCTGGAGAAAAGGAGGCTCAGGGAAGACCTTCTTATCTACAACTACCAGAAAGGAGATTGTAGTCAGGTGGGGGATCAGTCTTTTTTTCCCAGGTAACAAGTGACAACATAAGAGGAAACAGCTGCAGGTTGCACCAGGGGAATTTAGATTGGATATTAGGAAAAAATCCTTTGCAGAAAGGGTTTCCAAGCACTGGAACAGGCTGCCCAGGGAAGTGGTGGAGTCACCATGCCTGTAAATATTTTAAAGATGTGCAGAAGTGGTGCTCAGGGACACAGTTTAGTGGTGAACTTGGCAGTGCCAGGTTAATGATTGTACTTGATGATCTTAAAGGTATTTTTAATCTAAAAGATCAAGTGATTATCATACACGTTATACAGTTCTTCTCTGAAAAAAGGGTAAAAATCCCCTCTTTTTCCTGCCTGTTTCATGGGGCATTGTAGAGGAAGCAGATGATGTGCTTACCATGAAATGTTCTGGGGTTTGGGTAGTTTTCTAGCAGAAGCCAGGTTATTTGCCTTGGCCTGAAATATACTGAATTGTTTGGAGGCTGACTGCTTTAGGGAGTATCTGTCTCCTCATGGTGCTGCAATACCATGGTGGTGCAGAAGTGATTTGCCAGTTAGGAGAGATTTCAAGAGAGAGGCCTTTGAATTGTTTTCTCCTCACTTCTCTGTCTTTTAGCATGCCAGAGTTTATGTTTATTCAGTTTCTTATGTCACACGCTCTCCTTATTTTCTTTTCTCTTCACCTGAGTGCCTGTTCTAATATCCAAGAAGGATTTGGTTTATAGGGAATCTTTGATTCATCTGTGATTCTTCACATGAAGATTATGTTGTGAGTATTTGTTTAGACCATACTAAATGGGTAGAGTTTTGTATGTATTTGTAAATGCATCCTGAAGAAGAGGAACTTCTGATAAAATAAATACAGATGTGTTTAAAATAGGTTAAGTATTTTTGCTGTAACTCTTTGGTGAAAGAGACAAAATTAGTTCTTTCCAGTGTCAAAACTGAGCATAGGAAGAAAGAAAAAGGAAAAATAATTCAGAATTTCTTTTAAGTTTCTCTGAATGACTTCAAATCCAAGATTACACAAAGTAATTGAAACAAATTGATCCAATCACTTTTGTTTTCCAGCATAAGAAGGTATGCTCTTGCAGAAACAGAAATGAATATTTCATTTGGTCATACAGGTGTAAAGCCTTCTGGGCACAGAGCAGTAAAATCAGTGAGTAAGGCTGGTCTCAGTCAGGTCACACAGCCTGGGCAAGAGAAATGCTCAGGGAGCTCAGAATATGTCATCATTTCAAATCCCACTGAATCACTGTCATGACAAATATGAGCATTTACAGTAACTGCACTGACTGAGCTTAGTGTTTACTCAACAATCTACTTCTGCCTCAGGAGTGTGCCAACAGGAAGAAGTGTGAGGAGGCAATACATTTGGCCTGAAAAGGGACTTTTGTAAAGCCAGGAGGAAGACGTTGAGTCTCATTGGTGTGGTGATTCCTGAAGTGCTGTATAAAGGGTGTAACTTGGTTCTGGCTACCCCAATTTGTCCATATCCTGACTACATTAGCTTCCAAATGAATTAATTTAGTCCTTCTTCCTGATACTGGTGTACAAGGGGAGTTGTACAAGTTGTTGTGTCCACAACAGTTTATCATCTACAACACCATATTCTTCTACCCCCCATCTACCCAGTATCAGAGATGGTGCTGTATCCACTCACATCTATCAGTCCCTCTTTTCAGCAGTGACATGTATTTCACCTTCTCAGCAGCAGTAATACCTCCTTTGACTAATTCCTCCCATCAGTGTCCTTCCATGCCAGCCTCATGAAATTTAAAAAATAAAAAAAATAATTTAAAAAAGGCAAGAGAAAGAAAGAACAAAGCAGCAACAGCAGTAATGTAAAATCAGAGGTGGTGCAATTTTGATAAAGTGTCACATACATCCAAACAAAATGATCAGAAATGTTCAAATCAGTCCTATAACTTTCTGCAGTGTTTTATGCAGATAAAACTTGAAGACCTTTACACATTTTTACAAAGAATCCAGTGCAATGCTGTGGTTTGATCATTGAAGAACATCAATTTGAATGTACAAGGGTTTATATTCCTCTCATTATTTTGAGAAGAGTTCTTTAAAATCAGTCTCAAAACTATACATCCACTATGTTTTGGTGATTAAAGCATTAATGGTACTAGGTACCACTAGTTCAATACAGCAGGATTTCTGTGTTCCTCTAATGTTTTTTATTTATCAGGTACAATGGAGAAAGAAAAACAGTTAATGAAGGGTGATTTTGTTCTGAAGTCGTGCAAGGGGACTCACAAAACCATGAGTTCAAGTCATAATTAGTATCCCGCAGCCATAATAAGGAAATGAAGAGGGCCAAAATAATGCATACCATATACAGATGTTTCACAACACCTTGTCAGGTATAAATCTTACCTATAAAGAAGTTGTGATACAGAGCTTATCTCATTTTCTGAGGGAATTTTTGTCAGATGCAGACATTCCTGCCTTCTGTTATACTGCTTTAACCATTAGACTATGCTAAGTTAAAGATTATCATAGTTTACTGAGATTTAACTGAACTTTTTCAATTTTTTTGTTTTAAATAGGTAAGTGGAGGGTATTAGTGACATGTTAATGGAGTTGTTGCCCAGGGCAGCTAGAACTGGAGCAGGAATCAAGAGAGACTTTCAGAGTAAAGATAGAGGTGAAATGGAAATGAAAATATATTTTTAAAAAAGCCTTAGATAATCATATAGTTTTTAAAATATCAGGAGAACTGGGGAGAAGGGGAAAGTCTTCTAAAAGGCCATTTCTAGTGGCTCCATCATCCAATGCTGGATTATTGTCCTTAGCTTGACCCTGTGGAGGAAGCCAGACACACTGGGCCGGACTTGCAAATGCCTCTTGGGGTGTTACCGTGGCTTTTTCTGACCCATGAGGATCTGCTTCTTTTCCCAGAGTTTTTCAAACTTGGGAAGGTGACAGAGCTATAAAGATTTAACAAGTTGTGCTGAAGGTCCTGAAAAGAATCACAGAATCATTAGGTTGGAAGAGACCTCCAGGATCATCCAGTCCAACCCATGCCCTAACACCTCAACTAAACCATGGCACCAAGTGCCACATCCAGTCTTTTCTTAAACACATCCAGGGATGGGGACTCCACCACCTCCCCTGGCAGACCATTCCAATACTTTATCACCCTTTCTGTAACAACTTTTTTCCTAATATCCAACCTATATTTCCCTTGGTGCAGCTTCAGACTGTGTCCTCTTGTTCTGTTGGTTGCTGCCTGGAGAGAGAGACCGACCTCACCTGACTACAAACACCTTTCAGGAGATTGTAGAGAGTGATAATGTCACCTCTGAGTCTTTTGAATGTACAAGGTATACAAAATAAAAGGAATTAACTGGCACAATCTTGTTTAAAAAGATGCCTTCACTATACATTCTCCCTCAGGCATTAATTTTAGGGAGGAGAAGTTTGATATCCCATAGTATTGCATCTGTAATTTCAGAGGAAATTGTGTTTTTATAGGAATGAAATACAATGTCTTTGATATACCCATCTTTCTTTGCCAGTTTTTGGCATCAGTTTAGATTTGGACAGGAGTGAAGTGATTAAAAGCAGCAAGTGGTCTAATCATCCTTCAGTCAACCTTCTTAAGGCAATTCACTACTAAGACTACATTTGAAGATCATTTCATTATTTTTCAACACTGCTGAGAAGATAGCAGAAGCATAAGTTTGTCTGGAAGAGCTAGAAGAGAGTAAAGCACTGCCTGTAGCCTGGAAATGTTATTTTTAAAGTATTCTTGTGTGCTTTCTCACATATATAGATTCAAAGGACTTTTAAAATTAATACCTCCAAAACAATGAAAATCAATATTATATGAATGATGGTACTCTTTTATTAGCTAATTATTGTTCCTGTAATTAACTGAGAACAACTAATCACACAGATACATCTTTTGAACAATTGACTGATTGAGGTAATGACTAGCTTTCAAACGTGTTTGTCACTAATTTGTAATTCACATAGGTAGAAATGTGCAGTAAAGTTGATGGCTGCTTAGAATCTGAAGTAAGAGAACAATCCTCTGTTCATGTCTGTGTCAGACAGCTGTGATGAAGCAGCTTTTTAAGTGCTCCTTGAGGGAGTTTGCACATTTGCCATTTTGTCATTAGTACACTCAACTCTCTTCCCTCACAGGAGATTGACTAAGGTGTGGTTGGCATCCTAAAAGGGGGAAGATACTCCTCTGTTTGTCTGGAATTTATTCATATCCTCTCTGAATTCCCCTCTGGTAAAAGATGCCAAGTTAACAGCCTGAGAAACTGGAATTTGTGTTTGTCCAAAGACATGGGAAAAACAGAAGCTATCTGCTTAATTCAAAGTTGCCTTTAACCTTGAATATTTTGACAGCAGTTTTGCTAGAAAACAATGTTCCAAGGCAACAAAAAACCTTTTACAAATTTTATCAAGTACAGTAAATAATTTTAGCCAGAAAAATAGAGGGAAATGCAGCAAAATGGAATATTGTATATCAATATTTCTTAACTATCAGAGTTTGCTTTTCATTTGATCAAAATGTTAGAAAAGGATGATAAAAGAGAAAATAACTGGCAAGAAGGACACAGAAGCATGTTCATGTTCAGGTGAAATTAGGGTGCTCATCAGCACTGAGTGTTCATAAGCCTCAGTGTAACTAACCCAGAAAGACAACTCCTCCAGGAGGTGACTCAAATTTCAGCTGCCCCTGTGTCCATTCAGAGGTTTTCTCCAAAATTTGCCCAAAACCAGGACACCCTGCAAAAGCATCTCTGCTTCCACTGATTGTTCAGTAGGCCTATATAGACAGGCCAAATTAGACATGTCTCAGCTGTCTGAAATTCAATGGTGTGACCTCTAAAACTGTGCCACTCTGCTTAAATTAATTATTGTAGGCTAATAGAAACAGAAAGGGTGGAGGGAGCTGTCTCAATGAAATTGAAAAAGTATCTTTATTCAAAAGAGACGAGGAGAGGAGAGGAGAGGAGAGGAGAGGAGAGGAGAGGAGAGGAGAGGAGAGGAGAGGAGAGGAGAGGAGAGGAGAGGAGAGGAGAGGAGAGGAGAGGAGAGGAGAGGAGAGGAGAGGAGAGGAGAGGAGAGGAGAGGAGAGGAGAGGAGAGGAGAGGAGAGGAGAGGAGAGGAGAGGAGAGGAGAGGAGAGGAGGAGAGGAGAGGGACATAACAAACTTACAGCATAGTCCTAGTATCCTATTATAATTTTTGAACCCAAAACATGTTTTTTTCCACCCACATCTAGGTTGACACCGCTGACTGTTTTACCAGAACTAAAACAGATGATGCTGCAACCTTTTCATCACCATTGGCCTACCATGGATATCTTCAGACCATTAAACCTCATGGACGAAAGAATATTTTATGGTTCAAATCATGCAACACTGAACTTCACTACAGGGCCAACCACTGTCTGGTGGGTAAAGGACCTTGCCATAGATTTCAGATCTGGATTTGCAACTAAAAAGTTAGAGACTACTCTTCTGTGGGAACAGGAAAGGAAAAAGTGGGATAAATATGGGTTTATTGTTTATCTAGAGAGAAAACCAGGAATAACTTAAGAGGTGGTTTCCTCGTTTTGGGATGTCAGTCCCAATTCTCAACAAAAACACTACTTGAGAAATGTCTTCCAAAGCTGGGTGAAGAAAAGAGGCAGTTCCATCTGAGACACAGCTAATTCTCACCACTCCTCTCACCACGTGAATGGTATGATTGTGAACGACTGAGCTCTGACCTTGAAACGGTTTTCATTTTTTCCTGGGATGCTCTGATCTGGGACTGCAGATGCACAGCCTGCCCACATTCCAGGCTGGATGGTGTGAGTGTTGCTTTGCTCTCCCCTGTCTGCAGTTACCAGGGTGGTTCCTGTGCAGTCTCGGGGTCATGGTCAGCTCTGTAGCGTGGCAGGGCTGCAGGCACCTGATGAAGGCAAAAGCCAGTAGTCCAAAAGCTGACACAAAGCCCTGGTCACCACTGGCTGGTGGGACCTGCAGCCAAGAGACAGACACCTTTAACTACTCACTGCCCAGAACAGGACTTTGTATGGTCTAGACTTTGCATGTCATTTCTCACTCCTCGAGGCAAGTGCAGTTTAGACCTCACCACTCTTGTGCATTTTGCCTGCCTTTGTAACACTGAAATACTACAACCTCTCTCAAGCCTCTGCTTTGAGCAGCCTGACCAGGTGTCAAATCAGTTTTCAAAACAGAGTACCCAACTTTAAAGGATCAGAGAAAAATTATAAAACCCCATCTGTCTAACCAGACACCAATCACTGTGTTATCTGAGTGCCTCACAAATACAGCATGTCATGGAGAACATTTGTTGCCATTTATCTCAGGAATGGTGTTTGAATATCAGCCTTTATCTCAGGGTTTTGCAAATTACCCAAAGGCATCTCAGTCAAGGCACAGACAACAAGGTGAGTAGTAATTGCAGTCATTCAGACCTCGTGACACTTTTCACAACTGTCAAATAACAAAGTTAACTAATGAGATAGTCCACACCTGTGAAAAGATTCACAAAGGAAAAGGACCTTCTCTTCCTACACTAACCATCCAGTTAATTGTCAAAAGGCTCCAGCTGACCATCAAAGACAATTCTGTGCATGTAAGAATACCAAAAGCAAAAAAAAAGCCCACCCTGCCATGGAGACAATGTATAAACTAACATGAGAGTTTAAGAGCATGGCTGTTGGTCTAACCCAAAGCAAGATTCAACAACCCCAGACTATCCTCACTCCTGTAATAACCCTGCACCCGAGAAAACTAATTCCACTTTTCCCTCCTCATCTCTACACTGAAAATGGAGATGACAGCATTTGTTTTACTCCCTTTGACATTGTGAAGATTTTTTTTTTAAATTACTTTCAGAAACTTGACAGAAGACAGTTCTGAGTTTTAATTGACTAGAAGCACTTTTTTTCAGACAACCAGACACAAATAATGCAAATTCAGTATGTGCCAGAAAATGTTTCAAGTCTGGATTAAAGCTATATAATTTGGATTAAAAGTACATAGGATGTAGACCACTGGGATGAGCCGTCCTGCAGGAGGTATTGCAGAAACACTTCCAGGGAACATGCTCTACTACTTCAGAAAATTTCAGTCCTTCCTCCAGCACTGACCTTTTTTTGTCTCTCTCCAGCTCAGTTGCACCCCAAGGGGCCAGAAGTGTTTCTTCAAGCAATTATAAATTATTACATAGTGATGCAGAGTGCCATAAAATGAATGAGTGAAGACATTTGCAAAGAAATGCTCTTATAATCCTTGTGATGGTGCACAATGGGACATTTTATCCACACTCAATCTTCATATTTCCTAAATTTACATTATACATCATGGCTGTATTATAGACAATACAATCTATTGAAGTATGCATTAATTAGCTTGGCTTTTCTTCTAAACAGAGGTCATATAATTAAATATTAAGCAGTCAAAGGAGTCAGAGAAGTCCTTTCTGTCATGTTCTGCTCCATAATCTTCATGGTGCAATATCTTCTGGGGAGGGTGCAAGGACTAGTCTTAGAGGAAGTCAACAGGCATATTACCATTCTCTAGAAGTTTCCACCGAGGTAGCTCTTGCAGCTGTGAGCCAAAGTCTAAATTCAACAAGGCCTGTATCTTCAGGGACTCTGAAGGTGTCCCATCTAGTCAGAAGGGGCAAGCTTCTATGATATTGATGACACTTTGTGTGGCAATACTGTTGAGCTCTGCAAAGCAAGGACGAAGGATTGGAGGTATCATCATGCAAAGGAGATACATTACTTATCCTGGAGGCTTGGCTACTCACTGAAGTAGGAAGGATAAGGAAGGAGATTAATTTATATTGCCCAACCTATTTCACATTAACTGCACAGCCACATTTCCTTGTTTGTGGTAAATGCAAGGTAATCTATTCCTGCTTATAAATTTATATTCCATCATAACCACTGGAATCTTGTTTGTAACGATTCCCCAAATGCCTGTTCCTTGGAGGCATCCTCTCACCCCTCATGGTAAACTGCCAGGGGTTGAGAGTCTTTCTGGGGATTCTTCTACATCCCAAAGATATGCACATTTCAATACATTAGGAAAAAATTATCCCACTACAGACAGAAAATTTATGTTTCGTTCAGAAAATAAAAGAAACAAAAAAAGGACAAATCAACAACTGATTCACAATTTATGACTTGCTAAACATTTTGCTTCATACCCACAATCTGTTTACATGAATTGCTTTGGTGTAAAAGTCAGAAAGTTAATTGCTCAGTTGCAGGAACCTTAGATAAAAGCTGGTTCAGTAACTATAATTCACTGCAGCCAACCAGAAGTCTGGAAATAAATAACTTTACACCAAAGTAATTCTACTGCTCTCTGATGCTTCACAAGGAGCAGAAAGGGTTTGAACCAAAAAGAGCTTGTTTTATGAAGGATAATGTTCCTGATTGTAATTTATTCCAATCAAAGCTCCCAAGTAGCATAATTTCTGAGCTCTATTTCTCTGAGTGTCCATTTCAAGAACATCCTAAAGCTCTCATCTGAGTTTTCAGAAAAAAAAATGCCTGTGCTGGTCCGTTCCCCAGCCAGATTCAGCAGTGATATCCTGTAAACGCCACCAAATCACTTCTGACATGACTATGTTTTTCTACATTCCACTGGAGTCCAGGAGCCTTTAAGATAATATCCAGTGGTGATACATCATGTCCTTCCTTTTGCTTCCCATAAAGTGAAATGCCATCTCTATAAACTTCTACTCCCTTTCAGGCCCTCTGGGCAGCATCTCACTCACTTCCCTGCAGATCAAGGGTCTGCAGAAGCAGTAACTCCCCAGCAGCCCTCTGCCCTTTGTCATCTGCTGCTGCCAAACAGGACAGGGGCTTTGTGGGAGCTGTGTGCTGCATCCCTCAGGAGCTGTACTGGTGCATGAGGCAGCATGCAGGCAGAGCCCAACCCCAAGCAAGCTTTCTGCCCTCCCTGTTCCATGGTTAGGACCTTTTTTCTTCTCTGCCCGAGAACAGCCTTTCGTGGGGACCTGTGGGACTGCTGACTGCACGGGGTGGTTTCCAGCTTCCACAGCAGCCCCCCTTGAAGCACACACTTCTCACAAAGCCAAGCCCAGGGCCCTCCCTGTACCTCAAAGAGCTGAGAGAGGGACCTTGGATTACCGTGGTACAAAGGTGTCACTCATATCCTCTTTGCCTTTGTAGCATGTTTGAATGAGTCTAGACAATTGAGTTGTCACCTTGAGCTCCTGCACTTTTGTCCCCTTACAAATCCCAGTCACCTCTGCCCTGGCATCAATGTGATGTGCATTAACTGTATTGCAGACCTTAAAAATAACAGTCTAGGCTTGTTCATGAATGCCTGTTATGGATATTGAACTCAGAAAATAGGTGACTCTCACTTGTATTTTGCCTTTCTCCCTGGCTTCTTTGATAGACACGTTTCCAATATCCATTTATCTTACGTGTTTGTACTACAGTAAGTAGGCATAACTGAATTACCTTTTCTCTAGCATTCACTGCTTTCTATACTACCATCCTGCCCTTTCTTCTTCATCTTTTCTTCTTAATGGAACAAAGACAGTTGTTTAAAAAACTATGAACAAGATTACCACTGAAAACTACTGTGAATCTTTCTTCCCTTCACTGCACAGCTTCCCCCTACAAACCTTTCCTCAGCTATCTACCTCCCATTTGAAGAAACCATCCTAGCCTGGTCATTTTTCCTTTCTCTTCCCGAACATCAGCTCCCTGGGAGCACAGAGCCACGGGATTTTGCAGCTCCTTCATCTTCAGAGCAACATCCCACCAGCCCTGTCCCTGGTTTGATGGTCTTGAGCCAAGTGGGATCCACAAACACCTAGCAGCATTGGAACAAATAATTGCTAATTAAATGCTTTCATCTTTTTAGTGCGCTCTGACAACCAAAAACCCAGAAAAATGTTCATACCATGGCACCAGCAATGTCTGACAAACTGCATGTGCCCCACCCAAAATCAAAAACAGACTGTGAGGTCACAGGTTTAACAAGCCTCATGTCAGTGAGACTGTCACGATGCACATGATGCTTTATTCTTGTGAAAAAGAGATTGTTTTAGTAGACTTCTCCAAATAAGCAAAATTATCAAGCAGGAAATGAAGGGGCTTAAGAGACAGGAAGGGTTATAATTATAGAATTAGAACCATCACACATGTCTCCAAGAGCAATTGTATTTAGGAAAAAAGTTACTCAGTGAACATATGAATCCTTGCTAACTCAAGAATATAATTCACTAGGTACCAACTGACTGTCAATGACTACTGTTTGTTGTCAATTTTTATTTATTTCTTCTAACTCAGATAAATAAATCTTGTTTCGACCCTAATGCATGACTCAGAGTTCAGTACAAAAAGCAGGTTAGTAGCAGCAGTGGCCTCAGCTGAGAAGTACCAGGCACCTCTTTCTGTCTCTCACCCCTTTTGTTGCAGTAACTACTTGGTGTGGTGAAGATAAGAGAAAAGCTATTCAAGAGTTCAAATGCTCCCAGTGAAACTAAAAATTAGTGCCGAAAGCAGCCCCAAATTGAAGACCAGATGTCAAAAAGTCCCCTTCAAATCATATGAGGGGGTAGAAAAGAAGCAGAGGAAATGAGAGATAGGAGGATGACCTCTTCTTTCTGTGCTTTTTCACTGAATGATTCCAATAAACCAAAAGCCTTCTCTTTTTGAAAGTAAATAGAAAGTTACTTCAATGGAGGCCATCCCCTACAGCCACAGGATTCATTCCCTTAAAAACAAATTAAAAAGTTACATCTTCCTTTTGCCAGTCTATAAAGGTGAAGGAAATTTAAGTTACAGGGATTAAGCCTGCTGTGACATCTAGGCATTCATTCATTCATCTCCTGAACTTCAGTCATGTTGCAGGCCATGGCTCAGCATGAAATTGTGAACCCATCTGAGAAAGGGGACAAAGTGGTCTCCCAACTTATTTCCTGTGGGTTAGAAAGGGCATTGTCACTGCCCACAGTGACCAAAGCTGTAAATGTTAATACCTGGGGAGTTTGTGAAGAATATATTGCCCAGAACTTGAACACCTCTGTTGTTTGCTGAGCAGCTGGGGTTAAGCAGCCCCATCCAGATCCCAGCAATCTCACTGGAGTCATGTACATCCACTTCGAGAGCACTGCCCCTGACTGCTCATGTCAAAAAAATGGTAATGTTAGGAGAGGAGTGGAGAGGGGATGTGCAGGTTCTTGACACTAGAGGAGGATTTCAGCTTCCCAGCAGCAACACTGGTTCTGCAGGGACCCCCACTCTGGAAGAGAGGTAACTGCCTAATAGGTATTTCAGCATCAACCTCAATAAGCATTCAACTAAAGAAGTAATATTTACGTCACTGCATCTACTGAAGGGTGAAAAATCTTCATGGGTTTAAAACTGGCTTAGTTAATGATGGAAATCTGTCTGCACTTATGTGTTCCTCAGGTAAATGTGCCTTCTCTTAGTTTAGTGTAACTGCTTCTTCACATGTGTTTGTGTGTGTGTGTATGTTTATGTATACATAACTAATATAAATTGCACTCATACCAAAATAACATGTCCTCTGCCCTTACAGAAGCTTAAAACCATTCAGTTGGTTGAGAGAAAATGAGCAAGGAATCCATAGGGTACAACTTGACACTTCTGCAATCTTTTGTATTTTCAAACCTTTAAACTACATCTTTATTGGCAATGCACTTTGAAATTTCTGAAATCCACTTATATATGGAAAAATTCTTAAAGAGTTTTCTTATTTTCATATGATGCACAGTACTGCACACAAAGAGATAATATGCAGAAATGTTTCTGTGAGAACAAGGAGATATTTCAGGCTGTGCACTGAAGAGAACCACAGCTGAGGCAGGTTTAGATTTTTCATTCTTTTCTGGCAGGGTGTTTACTGGTTGCTGCATCTTTATCATGGAAAAGCCATGTGCAGAATATTCCTAGAGAACCCCTTGTCCTAGGTGATCACAATATATTTTAGGACTCTTCTCAACACCAGGTAGTGCTTACAGTTTTGTGAGGCTACAACTATTTAGTGGAAGTATTCCTTCTAATAGTGGTGGTAGTGGTTAGTGCTTTTCTTTATTTGTGGTTAATATGATTACTCTTTATCTCAGTTTAGGGAGAAACATTTTTTTCCCCTGGGTTTGCTTTTTGGGGGTTGGTTTGTTTGTTTGTTTTGGGTTTTTTGGGTTTTTCTTGGGGGTGGGTTTTTTGGGGGTTTTTTTGGTTGTGTTTTTTTGTTTTTTGTTTTTTGTTTTTTTCTTTTCTTTTCTTTTGTGTGGTTTTTGTTTGTTTGTTTGTTGGTTGGTTTGGGGTTTTTTTTTTGGTTTGGTTTGGTTTGGTTTGGTTTGGTTTGGTTTGGTTTGGTTTGGTTTGGTTTGGTTTGGTTTGGTTTGGTTTGGTTTGGTTTGGTTTGGTTTTTTTTTTTTTGGCACCTTCACCCAACCTCAATTTGAAAACTACACGCATCATCCTATTTTAAAGAAACTGTGGTCCTCACACCAGGAATGTAATTTTCCTCCTCCCACAAATAAAATTCACTTCATTGTAGCCAATTGGAAGAACAAAAGAGAATCTCTCAGTTCATATGAGCAGGGAAAATGAGGCAGCCCAGCACTAAAGTGTGATTCTTGCAGTTAAGTTTCTGAAAATGTACTGTAGTTCAAATGTTAAAAAGAACACAGTGAAATCTTAGATGAGTTGCTGCTTTTTGGGAAAAGCATGCTTGTGAAATAGAGTGGTGATGAAACTGCAGGGTAATCCTGTGGGAAAGACACTAGGAATTTCCAAATTCCTGAAAGCAGGGTCACTGAAGAAGTCAGATCAAGCTTATCAGGGCTATATCCATTGAACCTAATTCAAAACTTCCAAGGATGTAGCCTGCTCAGCCTCTCTCAGCAACCAGCTCCACAGCCTGGCTGCTCTCACTGGGAAACCTTTTCTCTTCTATCCAGGCTGATGTTCTGTCTCACTGAAGCACCTGCCCCGTTCAGCAACAGGTCCAAGTTTTTCTTGTTCATCCTTTTACTGCTAAGCAGCACAGAAGCTTCTATTGTTTTCCTTGCTATCCCTCACAAATACCAACTCCAGCTGAGCACTGCTTTTCTAACACCATGCCTTCCTGCCCAGACAAAGTTCCTAAATCCCTCCTTCGAATCCCTTCTTGCTGTCCACCTTCTGAATTCTGCCTTTTGCATTGCCCAGCAATCTCCTGGCCATGCTTGACCCTGATTCCCCTCATTGTGCCTGGGAGGAGAAAGGGCAGCATTCAGGGATAGGGGAAGGGGTCAGGGAGAAGGAATGGATTGGACAAGAAATCAGGAACAGTAAAAAGCAAAGTTCCTCAAAGCAGAAAGCAATTCTCTGTGTTTTATATTCTGGGTATCTGACTTCATACTCTGGAGCCTGATTTCCTGAAATGCTGAGTATTCCAGCTGCAGCTGAGCTCAACAGGACCTGAAGTCTGCTTTAACAGATAAAACTGAGCACACTGGAAAAATCTGGCTATAGGTGCCTCAGACTGAAAAAAGAGAATTTTGTCTGTGAATCTGTAAAATAGGGCTAATAATATCTCTCATTCTCACAAGGGTCTTGTATAAATAAATGCATTCATTGCAAAGTGCTCAGATACCACAGGGATGAGCTCAATAGAAAAGCCCAGGAGGCAACTGAAAATTCTGTCTTTAGAGAAGGTTTTGAATAGTGTGCAGCAAATAAGGCTTGAGTCTTCTCATCTGTGTAATATGGAGTAAACAAGAGACTGAATAACTGCTGATTAAGTGAGCAGCATCCATCCTGCATGATGAATGAGGTATGGTCCTTTGGAAAAAAATCTATATGCAACTGTGTCAATAAAAACTGTGCCATGATGCATAGACTCAGTGGAGTGGACATTTATCTCCTGATAATCATTGTAATTCTGACACTTCCTGATTTTTTGGTGAAGTGACTCTGCAATCTTAAAACTGTTCTTTTAACATAATTTCTGCACACACTTGTATTTATGTTTATTTCAAATATTGTGGTTTAATACAGCTTCAAACTGGTCTATTTTCAGAATATGGGCTTATTCCAATAATTTTGATAAATCAAGCAATACAGCCACAGTTCACATTTTCTATTTGTTGCACTAGTTCCTCCTAGTGTACATGAATCCTTCTAGCCTATCAGTGCCTGAAAATTAGTTTCTTCTAGGGTTTAGTATTTTCCATATTTAATCCATTGCATCAGTAATTGCATTAAAAATGTATGTGTTACGTGTGTATCTGGCATAAAGCAGGCAATCCCTGAATTACTTAGGGAAGCTGTATTCATGTCTGCATACACAGAAAAATCCTGGATGATATGTTTGACATAAACACTTGTAATGAGAAAGGAAAATTGGGTTGTGGGTTGCTAGAAGTAGTTTAAATAAATTGCTTCATTGCTATAGAGAATTTTAAAAATAAGATGCTTTCTAAAGCAAGGTGCAGTACTGATCTCAGAAAGTAATTTTGCTTCCTTTAAGCTGAAAGAATTTTTTTTACTTCCATTCCAGTTTGGTCAGGCAGCTGCATTCAAAATGTGTCCTACTATTGAAATAGAGTAATTTTTTGGGTTACTTGCAGTCTGACTAGGCTTAATATTAGCTTTTGTTTGAAATGGCCCTGTACTATCCTTGTACAAGTTCCTGTGAAAAGACAACCCACTGCAGGGGATTTATCCATCAGTTCTTGGGGCAGCTGCTCTAAGCACCTTAGCCAGTTTGTAGCATGACTTTTTACCCATTCCTATTCGTAGCTGCTAAAATTGAGAGGCCTTTGTTCTGTCTGTGCTTGAGAAGAAGACAAACACACTGCCATGCCAGCAGGAGAGCACACTACTGCACCTGAGAACTAGCATCAGGCTCCCCCAAAACCCTTCCAGAAAGAACTCAAAAACCAGTCCCTAATGTCTGATTTTGCTGCTGGTAATTGCCACATCGTTAAAGCAAATGGTTTTCCACAAGCAAAAGCAAAAGCATGTTTACATGAAGGTACAATGTCTGAAGACAGAAATGTCATCTACAAGAAGAGTTTTGAAGTTCACACCCGGTCAAGTCTAGCATGAAGAAGAGCAGATGGTATGTCAGCACCAGAAACAGCAGCAATATTTTGGGATTAACCTGGCTTTTCTGTAACCAACATAGTGCAGGGATTATCAGCTTTCAAGATTTTGTTTTCTTTCCTGTGCTTTAGTGTCACACAATTTCACAGCAGCAGTGAAATTTTCATGGCAGACAGTGCTGCTGTTCCTCCTTTGGATTTTATACCAGAATATTATTGGAAATTTCAAGAAAGAGCTGAAGATGGCTGTCACTCTATGACAATGGCTTAAGCTTTCCACACCATCCTTGCCATCAGACCAAGAACTTGTGCAGGCACATGGAGGAGAGAAACATTAGATTGATGGGGGAACAAGCATATTATTATTTTGCTGTCCTGTAACTTTTGTTCCTTGGGAGGTATCAAGGATCTTGCCACACTTTTACTGTCAGATTGAAGTCCTGCTGCTGAAATGATCTCTACTCCCTCACTGCCCACTCTGTCACCTCCTGAAAGCTGCTGTCCTTGTAGCTGAGGTGACTTTTGAGCCACCTCTTGACCATCACATTGTGCAGGGCTGTATGTTGCCATATATCAAAACAGAATAAAATCTCCTTTGATAAGCCTGGCAGTTAACTGCACGGATTTAGGAGAAGCCCCACAGTCCATATTTTGGGGGCAGATGTTTCCTAGAAAAGGGCAAGGCAGAAGCTAGAGGGGGAAACTGCCTGCCACAGTGCAATCTGCTTCTGAATGTACATCAGTCTTCAGTGGAATATGATGAGAACATAAAAAAAAGATGAGGAACCTACACAGAATAATAAGATTCATGTGATAACTCAAGACTAATATAACCTAACCTACAAGATCCCATCCCTCCCAAGAATTATGTCACTTTTCCCAGTGACATGAATCACATAAGAAATCATTGCTTTTGTGAACAAGGAAATGTCATTTAAATCTAAGCATTCAGCCTGTTGAGGGGAGCTTCCCAGGGACTGTAGAAATTAAAACGAGGATAAAAGCATTGAAGGATTTTGTTTCATTAAAACTACAATTGATTCTGGATAGTATAAATATTCATTTCCAATTTAAAAAATAGACATTTAAACAACAAACAAGACACAAAACATGGAAGTGAAGCAACCCCAGATAACATCTTTACTCAGCCCCTTGTCTTTAGTCTGGAGAAACATGCAGAAAAGGGGAAGAAATGTTCAAGCTAATAGGAGACAATTATAGCAGTCAAGCTTTTTCACACCCACCTTTCATTCCTTTCCTGAAGGCAAGTGTTTTTGCCACCCAGACAACAACAGGCAAGATATGCCATCCATTGTTTCAGTAATGATAAAGGTGGGTGGGACAGTGGCTGCTCGCACAATGCCATGACAGAGAAAAATTCCCTGTCACTACAGTGTGCTGGAAACCTCATGTCTGACAACCTGTCTTGTGCCATCCCCTCCTGCAGCCTCTCCCAGGTGGGGGCAGTGGGCTCCCAGTAGGGCAGCACTGCAGTTTGGGCAGAGGACAGGGCTCTCTCTGGGGCTCGTGGATGTGTTTCTGAGGCCAAATCCCCTCCTGCTGCCAGACCCAAACTGCTCTCCTCTGTGCTGGCTTGCAGCTTTCAACATGAGACCCTCCTATCCCAAACATAATCCAGAGATATGAAAATACTTAAACTCTGCAGTCCTTTGCAGGATCCAGGATCCCCTGAGCTTACTGAAAAGGGATGAGGATCTCCCAGCTGATGCTCCCCCATGCTTCAGGCACCACACAGGGTTTGCTGTAATTTGTAATCGTCCCTAGCACTCCAGTGCCTGAGCCCTGACAAGCCTTTAGGCACACCCCACTGCTGGGCTGCACAAGAAGCACCTGTTTGCTCTGCCAGGACAGCTGTGGAGGCCTGGGGACAAGGGACAGCCACATCCTCTGGTGCTGGGGCACCCAACCACTGGGGAAGCTGTGTGCTGACCAGGCTGCACTACTGCTGAGAGCAGCCCACCTGCAGGAACTGTCCTGCATGGCTTAGCAGAGGTGTTTGAGACACGTGCCAAGGAAAATTTCTTGGTATTGTAAGGAAAGGCAGCAAAAATCTGTAGAATAATGGATAGGTGGTTTCAGCTTTGTTTTCTCAAGCTGTATATTCTCCTTCCCTATGAACTCCAGGCAATGGAAAGTAATTGGTGACTACTAGATGGAGGTTTTCTTAAAAATGCATATAGCTTAGAAAAGCCTAGGTGCTCCAATTTACATCTTACTCTAAAAACCTGCACCTTTTCTCCCCTGGCACAGTAGAGGATCCAGAGAAGCAATCCTCTTCCCAGATATATTAATTGTAAAATAAGGAACACATACAGCTATAGAATTTAATAGGGTCATTGGAATGGGAAATGGCACTTCTAGAAAATATATGTCTTTGTTGTTGCCAGTCTGTAATACAAAACTGCATCTAGAACCCCTGTTTTTGTGGCAATGTCTAAAAGGAAGTTTTATTTCTGCAATAATGAGAGACAAAGCCATGTAGTTTGCAAGCTGCTTCATACTTTGCATTCCCTGTGCAGAGGTTGCTTTTAGAAAGCACTTCACCTGTACCAAATGCTGCCACAGAGCAACAGCATAATGGAAATTTTACATTCTCTGTCCCTTGCAGGACCTTTCTGGCTTCTCAGCACACAGTTCAGTAAGCAAAGATACAAACTCATAACAAAAGGGAAAATGCTTTTATTTATTTTTCCCTGATCTCTAAGGTGTCACTCAGAACATACTTCCCAAATGAATAATTTCAGTCTTTATGGCTCATTCAATTTCAGTTTGCACTCTGCATTTCACCCAGCTCGCGCTCTGTCAGTCTAATGTAGAAGATAGCCATTCAAGATACTGGGTTTCTATTCTCCATATATGTAACATTGGCCACAATTCAAACCCAGACATAACAGGGGCTTTTGTGCAGATATTTTTGGCTGATATTAGGAACTGCTACAATGAAGACGGATGGAAGCCATCTGCAGAAAACACACACACAGAGACAAAAGCAGTTTTACTGGTCAAGGAATCTAGGATCAATGCTTTGCTTCAGCTCTGGATATTATCAGAGCTATGCAGGAGCCAGAATTTCTGTCTCAGAGACAGTCCAGGATTTTGAATCTTTCCACATTAGATCAGAACAGAATGTTTATTTTCAGAATAATCCGTACAAATGTTTTTAATTAAAATGTTACTTTCTATTTTGACATTTGTCAGTTATAATTTTTCATTTAAAAGCAAAATTTGCAGTGAAAACCACTCCAAAATGGAGCTGAAGGGTTCCAGCCTGATCAGCTTGTCATTTCAAAACATTAGAGAAATGATGCCTTACAGAAAGTGAGAAGGTGGCTTCATTACTTTCCATTTTGTTCAAAGTGAAATATCATTATAATCAATATTTGCTGCAAAATGTCCCAGTTATAATAAGCTGATACTATCAAACATAAAGCTGCTTCCACCAAATGTTTTTGACCATATTAGCTAAGAAGTACTTATCTACACAGGAGGAATTCAGATACCTGATATCCCTTCTGTGCAAATGTTCTTGCTTCTGCCTCTCTCAACCTCATTTCTTATTAAAGCCTCAGGAGGAAGCAAACTAGAAAAGCAGTAGGGAGGGGGAAAAGACCCAATAGGAGAAGCAAGAGCTGACACAAAAGAAGGAAATGCCTTATTAGGGACACCACTAAAGCTAGCAAGCTGTCCCTTGCATATTCCTCACTCCCAATGAGCTGGAGGGGCAAGTGTCTCGGAGGCATGAGCTAAGCTGGAAAGCACGAGCTGAGCCAAACTAAGCTGGCTTGAGTTTGTCATCTCATTCATGCAGGCTATGTTCGAGGGCTCTGGAGCCAGTCTGGCTGAGCCCTGAACTTGGTTCAGATGAAATATTTAGTAGGAGAGCCAAGAGGATCATCTCTGCACCAGGCACAGGCTCTGGCACTTAGCTCATCCCTGTGCTGGCTGTGCTCTGCCAGAAGTGGAAGCAGGGGCCCTGAGCTGATAACACATCCCTGAGACACATCCAGCCAGGTTCCCTGAGATGTGGCAGGGAGGCCCTTCCCTGGCAGGAGGCATCAGCACAGCTGTGAGCTCAACAAGGGCTCTCTCAGCTGCCCCACTGTGTGGGACCAGTCCCTGCTTCTCTCTGCCCAGCATCACCAGCAGCAAAGCTGAAAGGGGCTGATGTTGAGAAAATGCTGCTTAAAACTGAGATGCAGGCTCAAGTCCTCACAAGAAGCATGGGGAAACTAGGTACTACAAAATGCCCTACAAAAAAAAGACAACATGCTGAAGTGGTCCACCTACATATTTAGAACTGGAAAACTAATACAGGGAAAAAGCCTAAAACGTTAATTTTAGAAACAATAATTTACAGAATTATTTATGTCCTAGTGAAGCAAAAGACTCAGTCTTTCCTTCTGCCAATTTGTCACCTGGATGCTTCAATGCCTCTTTCCTGCCCCAGTCTGCACCCCTGTCCAGGCTGTCCTGAGGGGCTGGAGAGCTCACGGGGCTAAAGGACAAAGCCCAGCACTTCTTACCTTGCCCATGGTGCAAGCTCTGCCTCCCCCTGTGTCCAGTCATGTGCATCTGGATGGAGGCTTAAGCCATGGCTGGATGGCAGGGAGTCTGTAGCTGCCTCCAGGCCTCTTGCCCCTCTCCCTTCCCCTCTTTTCCTGCATGAGGACTCCAGTGTGGCTCCTGTGTGCAGAACCATTTTTACATCAGCTGCAGGGAGCTGATCCCAGCTCGGTGATGCCTCTTGCTGCAGCAGCTCTTGTCCACAGCAGCACAGCAGGGACAGTTTGGTTCAGGCCCCTACCATGCAATTGCTCTTTGAGTTTTGCAGCTCTATAAGCTGGTGCTGCTCTATAGACAACTTTGAGAAATTCAGGGCAGACACAATTTTTTTTCAACTGAAGATCCCACCGTCAGGATTCCAGGTGTGGCATTGCACTGCACAAGGGCAGTCTGACCTTAACTCTCAATTCATGCCACAGGTGTGTCAGCCTTTCAAAGCAGGGTCTCTCTGGTGTTTATTCAGAGCATGCTTAGTGCTTCTTGGTGGGACAAGAAGAGTAAGGTGTCAGCAAAATGGAGAATTCAGTGGAATATTGTCTTTGGCTTTCTTTACTTTTAAATTAAACACTTCTGCTTTCTTTTTAAAACAAAACATGAGGACTGTTTCCTTCCTCTCTGGGTTTGTTTTGCAGTGTTTCAGCTCAGACTGGGACTTGTATGGTCTATTATTAATACAATTTATTAATAGGAGTTAATAATGAAAGCACAGATACTTTAGGGAATAAGATCACTACAATTAAGAATAAGAGAAGCCTACAAAAGAAAATCAAACCTTGCATTGCTTAAAGAGTTTTAATAATAACTAGTGAGTTTCCACTCATTAAGTAATCTGCATCAGAGAGATGGTCAAAGAAAATATATTCAGAGATAAACTAGAGAATTAAACAGGGCAATGAATGGAGAATGAGGCCACACTTCTTTCCAAATATGCAAATAGATAAACATCAGAACAATAGATTTTTCTTCTGTTCTGTTCACAAAGGTGCAGTTTCCTTATCTGAGATCATTGTGAGACTAGTAAAAACACAAGAATTAATATAAAATCTCCCAAAGATAAACAGTTTGGCTAGGCTGGCTTTATTGTAGTAGAATCCTTTGTATACACAGACATACACACTATATATGTGTGTGTGCACATGCAAAACCAACTACACTTATTTTTCATTCTACTTGCTGTTCCTTTTATGTAAAAATGTAATTACATACTTAGAAGAAATGGGGAAACAATAATTTCTTTCCTTTAGCCTAATGTGATGTTTTATATGTGTATGTATATGTAAGGATGTTTTCTGTGTGACATGCAGAATTACTCCTAGAGACCTGCTTCAGTTTTCAAGTAGCTTTCATGTGTCCTCTTACCTGTGGTCATGATGAGCAAGTCCATATTTCTTTGCAAATCTAACAGTACTTATTGCTGTCAGTAATTAAACCCTAGACAGAAAGAACACCCATCTCCTGCAGCTTTGAAGACTCATTTCCCCCCTCTAATATATTTGTCTCTCTCACCAGTCCCACACAGAACAAGCCTATGAGTAGAAAAAGAAATTATCCCCTTCCAAATATGCTGACCATCTACTGTGGATTGGAAAGGAGATTTGAAACCATGATGTTGTGGGAGATCTTTGACATGAGATTGTATTTCCAGGCTTTTCTTTTGGCTGGCAATGCTTCAAAACCTGAACCGTGAGCTGACTGGTTGGAACTTTTGCTTTCCTTCCCATCTACTCTCCAATCCATAGTCCTCCTATTCAGAATAGAAAACTCCTTGCAAGCTTTGTCCAAGTTTACTGCAGTCCTGAGTCTCCTTCCTCTTGGTTTGGAGGGGCATGGTTTAGGTGTTGAACCTGTATGGAAAAAAATTCCAGCACCATCACATAAGAAGGCTGCTGGTGGTGGCAGAAGGTTTTACAGCCAAGGTATTTCCATGATCTTGGGTCACCCTCCCAAGGGAGCAGAACCTTCTGCCCCAAGTAAAGGGCATGGAATTGCATGAGCATGCATGTTCAGCACTTCTCATAGCTGAAGTCTAAGGTGCCATTCTTTGTTAAAACCTGCCCAGGCAGAAGCAGAGCCTGCTCTGCATGACATGCACTTCAGGATAGCATCATTCTCTGCCTCTGAGCACCATGGGAAAAAGAACACTGGGAATGGCCATTTGGAAATCCTATCTTCTATTCATGGCTAATTACAGCTTCTCCTCCATGTGTAACTGTGTGCAGGATCCAAGAAGTGAAGACAAGGTGACACAAGCATTGCCATGAGCTGGACAAAGTTTCCAGGACCCATTTAGTGCTGAGGTCCACAAAATTATGATCCAAAGTTTCCCATTTGGTTTAACAAGATGGGACAAATGGTTCTTTCATTATACCCTTTCCATGTGAAGTTTACTTTAGAAGTTTTTCATAGTGCATGCGAAATTCATTCAGAGCCTTAAAAAGCATAATAAACAACCAGACAGCAAACTTGTGGTACCCTTTTAAAATTATGTTTAAATCTATGGTGCCATCCAGATGCTAAAGCAGGATTATCATCCACCCTTCTGCCTCCCTCACTACACTAGCTTTCCTAACAAGAGCAGGGAATCAAAGAAAGCTACAATACAAAACAGCACGTCAAGCTTTTCAAAACAGAATAAAAAGTTATCAGGGCTTTCAGATTTTCATTATACTTTACCACCATTAATTAAACCTCTTTCAGAGAAAGATGTATTTTATCATCCAGTTTCTGCAATGAAGAGTTCAAATTCACAGATTGTGCTAGTATCAAGGACTGGAATGGGAGCTTGTGACTCTGTGTCTGTTTGACAAAAGCCAATTCATAGGAGTCGGCTGTGTGGAAAAATAACCGCAATAGTATTCATAAAACATATTGTCCATGAAGAAACTCGTGGCAAATGTAGCCTGAATAAGTTTTCACCACTGCTGTTTCCTCAGAAAGATACGTCACTGCTTGAGAGGTGCACATGGTAAGTGATGCTGAGAGCTGCACTGCAAATGTACAGTGACTGGGTACCAACAGCTCTACCAAAACACATTCCCCACAAAAAAGAGTTGTCATCCAGAAACACACAGTCAGTATAGATATGAAAAAACTTGTTTAATGAGGAAATCAGTGTCAGTAGAAAACAGTGATAAAAAATGATAAAAAACATAAATACAAATGTGGGAAATGTGTATTACACCATTCTGTGTTACTGAAGTAATAATATAGTCACAAGGGGAATAAAATGGTCAGAATGACCAAGAGGGGAGAATTGTGTTCAACTTTAAAATGTCAGTAGTGAAAAAGAGGCATAAAAATCTGAGCCTGAAGGAACCTACATAAATGAGTGCCCCATATTTCAGCCATATGCTTTTTTTTCAGTAGATATCTTTATCCTTTGTGCTAATTAAAATCTTCGTTTACATGTACTTTGTCTCCCTCTTTCTCTTTGCTACTTCATTCTGTTCTGTTTTTTCTTTTCTCATCATCTTTTATCTTTGCAGATACCTTCTAATTATTTTTTTCCTTAAGGTCATTTTTTTTTCTATCCAATGCAGAATTAATTGCCATTTGTTCTTTTTTCTTTTCCTATCTTACTTTTTTTACTTTCTCTTTTTTCCTCAGTGTTTTTCAACACTTCTCTCTCCTTTTACAGAATTCTTTTTCTGCTCTCATGTTCCCATTTTGTGGCTCCCTGTGCTTACTCCCTCTCTAACGCACTTCACTCTCTTTCTTACCTTATCTCCTTTATTACCAAAATTCTCATATAATCCCTTTCCGTAGCCTCAGAAATGCTGATCCCTGCCTCCTCTCAGACACACTCTCCTTTCTTGGCAGCCTTTTCTTCTCTAAAAACGTAAAACTCTCTCCAAGGCATTACTGCTTTGTCCCAGAACCTACTCACAATTGCAAACTCCCTTTCCACCAAATTTACTCATGCTCAGACTCATGTACTTTTCCCTTCTGTCTAGAGATAAAAAAAAGGTATTGACTGCCCTATTTTGTGTTATTTGAATTCCAGAATTCCAGAGCCAGCTTAGGTCCTCAGAACTGAAGATTTCCATTGTGATCACCTTAGCATCTGCTGCCTGGGCTACAAGCTCCAGACCTGTTAGCCAGGACATGAGGGCCACGGGCCTCTGCCTCCTCCTCAGAGACAGGCACTGACCCAGTGCCTCAGGAGCTGTGGATGGACAGGTCTCACCTATGCTGCTGTGTGTATGAGTCTTATCATCCAAGGCCTTTGAAGATCTCATAATCTTTGATGAATGTTTCTTGCTCCAGCAAACACGAAACAGGGACATAAGAAGTGGGAAAGTAATGAGAAGTCTAAACAATGTGTCTTGGTCCATGCCAGGAGCAGATAAGAGAGCCAGGAGCTGAGTTTACATCTGCTGCTTTTCCCTGCGGTCTTTCCTCACTCAGCCTCCCATCCTAGGCCATTCAAACCTTCCTCAGCTCTCACCACGCACTCCCGACCTTTAAACACAGATATTCAGTGTCCTGTTGTTCTCAAAAAGACACCTCAAACACACACAGACTTCTCTGCTTGTTCCTATACCCTCCTCTCTTACAATAACTCCTCCCTACCTCTTATCCTTTCCTGTGTTCATACTCCTCCACATTTTGAGTGCCACCCCATAGTCACTCACCATTCTAGACTCCTTTTTTCACCTCCAGGTTTCTTGTACTAACTCTAGCAACTAGAAACAGCTCTGCCCTCCTAAGGGAGCTCAATGTCAGGCCAAAAAGAAAAGAATAGTTTGTCCTAATCCTGTAGCATCGTGACCTCAGTAAAATTGGGCAGCCTGCTGGCAGTTGCCACTAACAAGGAGAACTGACCAGACTGCATTCAAAGGAAGGAATGGAACAAGCTCGTGAAGGTGGAGGGGATTTGGTTTTGAGGTTTTTTCTACTGACCTGTGTAGGGCTGAAAGCAGCAATATCACCAGGCTCAGGAAAAAGACAAGGAAGATAGGAGCATCCCTGTGTCAATATCAGTAAATGCTACGTGTGCTGGCACCATGTGCTGAGGTCAGGTCAGCACTCCTCATCACCAGCATGCTCTCAGAGGGACTGCTCTTTTCAGCATGGCTTTCCACACCAGTTAAATACACATTTGTATGTAGCACAGCACCATGGAGTCTGTTTTCAGATAGCTGTTTTGTAATCTAGAAGCAGCCTGCTGAATAGTCAGTGTGTGATATTTCTGTGCTTTTTCTTGACCCACCTCATCTCACTTACTTTACGCAGATATTAGGAAGTGCTCAGCTGCTGAAAATGTCTGAAACCAAAGACCTGGAAATCCAAGGGAGTGATTAAGAAAATCTATGACAGTTTCTAACACACCTTTATTACGTTAGTAATGAATTTTGATTGATTTGATGCAAGCAGGTCATTATGAGTCTTTTTAAATCAATTTACAGCTCAGAAACACTCATGGAGTTGGCACGATGACAGAGCATCGTGGAACCATGTGAGGCACCACGTGGTCAGGCTGATATCCCACACTCCATTTTTGGGGGATGGCTGCTCCCTGCCAGCTGGCTGCAGGAAGAGTTGCATGCAATCACAAAGACCTATGTCTATTTTAAGTGTGAAAATAAACCTATTCCCACTCTTGTAATGCTGCTAGTTTCAAGCTTTGGGTAGATGTTCAGATAAGGCAGGCATTTTCACTGGCTAGACAATGCCAACGTTTGCTTTCCTTGCTGCTTTTCTCTCCTTGGTGCTTTGATCTGTAGAGGACTAGTTTGTTCCATTTCAAATACCAACAGCTAAATGATCACCATGGTTTCTGCCTAAAGACCTGAGTCAACCGACTTTAGTATATTTTTTCACATTCTCTTCTCTCTCTCTCTCTCTCTTTTTTTTTTTTTTTTTTTTTTTTTTTTTTTTTTTTTTTTTTTTTTTTCTTAATTCATGGGCACAAGGTTAATTCCAGTGGCTCACTTCCTCTATAGAAATCTTCTTCATCTACAGCAGTAGATCTGGAAAGATGAGGAGAAACAAAAGGAGAGTCCTGATGCAGCACATAAATCAGGACATTGGCAAACCAGGCAGGATTTGTTTGTTCTTTGTCGTTAGCATTCTTTCCCTGCTAGTTCAATAAGGAATTTTAGCTGACTCTTCCTTTTGAGATGAGGCCCTCCAAGCCTTCTCTGCTGCCCAGTGTCACATTACTGCTCTAGCTTTTCCACCTCTACTTTTCTAAGCTACTTTTTAAATTGTTTTAAAGGGCTCAACAGCCCTCAAAGTCACACCTTTCGCATGCACAATCTTCATGTTCATTTACACCTAAAAGTCTTCCTTAAGGAGAAGAGGAAAGATTTGTTAGCTCTGGAAAAACATACACATGTATGAAAGCAGTCTAAGTGCTAAATGGAACCTGGCCACAAGGGAATTCAAAGTGTGGAGCAATGTTGCTGCCTACACTAAAGCAAATTCATGCTTTCCTTGTTTCTTCCTTACTTTTTCTGCTTATGGTTATTCCTTGTTACTATTCCTTATTTACACTCTGGCAGCATCTAAAATCCAGATCAGGATTGCAGCTTCTGTGCAAGACTTTTGCAGTCAAAATACTTGACCCACTAGTAAATAACCTGAGGGAGCACATGATGGTCCCTTAAACTTGTTCTGAAGAAGAGCTTTGAGTTTTGAAAAAAAAAAAATCTTTTTTTGACACAGTAAAATTAGAGGGTTTAATTTTTTCCAGAAAAAAATGCTTTGAGGCTGGGTTTCAGAGTAAGTTCATTATTACATAACATCATAGTGTATAAAAGTGGTGCAAATTCCTGCACAGTGCTTCAGTTTTATAAAAAAAGAATAGTGTCATTCCTAACTTAACAATAAACTTTGTGCAAGTGCCCCTTTTCACTGGGGATTTTGAATTTTCAGCTCTTTACTGCCACTTGTAATAGAATTATAAAAATTAAAGCTTTCAGATATAGGGATGTAAAGTTTCTATGTTTTAGAAAGTAGAAAAGACTTTGTGTTCTTGAATGACATTTATGAGTCAGGAACAGGCTATTGCAGAGTTATAAATGAGCCAGTTACAAACACACTGATGTGCTATCTCGTGTCATGTTTGTGGGATTAATATTTTCCTTTCATGCACATATTTGATTGGAAGAATTCCCTGCTCTGGACATTTCATAATTAATCAGATATGAAGATTCAGCTTGAAAAATAAAAGACATTTCTAATGTTCAGTCATGTCCAGGCAGAGCTTGTCACCAGCCACAGGGAACACAGCTTCTGGAAATATTTCACTATTCAGTAGATAAGGACAGAAAAGTTACTGTATTTTCTTTTCTGTATTTTAATTTCCATGCTGTATTTCAGTTACTTTGAGAGTAACAATCATGACAAAACAAACATAAGCAAAAGCTCATTGCCACTGCTCCCTAATAAAAGGAAATGTATCACTTGCTGTTGCTTGGACCTTTTGCAATCAGATGTAATGAAGTGACATGAATAGAAGGGGACGTGCAGCTATGGAATTTACACTTGAAAGACTTTATCAAAATGCTCAGTTAATATCTCTAACTGCTTTCTAAACAACATGTTTGCTGAGGTCAGTGTAGGACCTTCTCTTGACTTCAAGAGGTTTTGGTGAGGCTCTTCAAAATTATTGCACTGACTACCTGAGTACCCTCTGTATCTAATGCTGAACAAATACAGAAAATGGATGATTGCAGTGGCTATGTGAAAACAAAGAGTGACACTTACAAAGATACTAAATTAAAAAGACAGAAGACAAAAAGCAAAAGCTAGATCTCTGATGCATATTTTTCTAAAAAAAAAATCCTGTTCAAGTCTACAAAATGCTATCGTATTTTAGCTGAATTTACACAAACAATGGGACCAAAATACTTGTTAATCTGTATTGCTCATTTTTTCTACTGTTAACAACACCAGAGTCTAGATCTATTTAACAGCAGACAGAATTATTGATTTGTTTTGTTTTGCATTTAACACTAATAAAAAGAAAAATCAGCATTTAGGGCTTTTTAGCAAAATATGCAACTAATAATGAGTGCATAAAAGGTAAGAAAAAGGAAAGTGAAAACCTAGTCTAGACACCTTAGAAATAAAGACACTAAACAGCTTTTGGCAGATAAATTCTGCTGCTGTTTCTTATCTTTGATGTTCTTGCTGCTGCTGTTCTTGACAGTTTGATGACAATTTGTAGTGAATCAAAGAGTTCAAAAATATAAAAAAATCACTTAATATAATGTTTCATTTTACCCAAACCAGGATTTTTAAATCTCAATTCAAGAACTTTATAAAAGGCTTCTAATCCTTCTATATAAATCAGAAAAAATAGTTCCAAATTAATATTTAATGGAAATTAACATTTTAAAAGATTTTTTTTAAGAGAAAGGTTTATTAAAAATGTCACAAGTAAATGTCTAGGTTTTTCCAGTGTCCTTGTTTTCTTGTTATTGAAATGAAAAAAAAAGAACTTCACATATTTTTGATGTTGTAAGATGAGCCTCTCTTGTTAAAAAGGAAAAAAAAAAAGGAAAATATTACATACCTCAGCAAAGTAGTTGAGTCAGCTATCAACTGAGAAAAGTCACAGTGATGGGTGTCTTCATATTCTCACATGTGGCATGGATGTAGAGGTCATCCTTAATTACCTTCATATTCATGGCCCTGTTATCTGCATTTTCCTGCAGAAATTTTCAGCTGCCATTTGTAGGGATTACTGTTCCTGCTCTATCTTTACAGCTGAGGTGCCTGTAGTGGCCAAATAACTGGAGGTGTGTGGGCAAACAAGTGGAAATGTGGTCATGTAGGAAAGTGTACCACCATTACTGAGCCCTTGCAGAAAAGTCTTTAAAATCAAAGGCTCAGAGGACATCTACACACTGAGTGAGGATTCCTACAGAGAAACCTAAGCCCTTTTCTGAAGGGCACAGCTCTGTGACCTTCAGGTTCTAAATGAGACTCCATGACCTTTAGGTTCCTCATGTTGCAAACGACCTGAGGTAACTGGGATGACTCTGGAGGTCAAGGTCATTACTGCCATGCACTCATGCAAATAAATCAAGGGCATTGTGGAATTCAAGACAAGGCAGAAAACCAGAACGATACTACAAAGGTGCTCATTTCTATAAGCTTCCCTATTCCTTCATTTTGAGATGGATGTGTGCAGTGAAGAGCTGTACTGATGTCTCTCCTGTGCACTGAATATTCAAATATGAGATTATCTATAGTGGCAAAAATGGCTGTGAGAAATACGCAGCTTGGTACTGTACAAAAGCAGTTTTCCCTTGAATTGTTTCATTGGAACCTCAGCAATTGTAAATAGGTTCCAGAAAGATTTTTAAATTATCTCCAAATTGTATATGTAGTGTTCTAATTGGTTTTCAAACAATTTGAATAGATGGTAATTTAAATATAGTTACTCTATTCTTCTGTGGCTTGGCAAGGAGGAGGAGGAGAGAGCTGTCTGCTAAAAGATGGACTTCCACTCTGGAAAAATTTGAAATAAAATGCCAGGAAACAATATGTATACAAACAGCAGAGTATTTGCCAGAATTTTGTCGTTCTTTCCCTACCGAGCTTGCAGCTTTTTGAAAGAAAGGAGATTATTTTCCCAGTTTATGCTTGGAGTGGGTTTCTCATTGAAGTCACACTCCAGGGTCTACAACCACAGAGATCAATTACACATGATGGACACCGTAAGCCAAATCTCTCCTCCTGCAGAAAAACCCTGGGAGATAGAGAAGGTGTAAAACAATAAATGGAAAGTGAGAAAAATTAATGGTCACAGAATAATTAATTTTAACAATGCAGAAGCTGCCTTCACAATTCCACATAAAGGCAAACAAGGCTTCTAGGGGGCAAAAAAAAAGGCTGTTTTCTTCTGAAACCTTCAGTGGAAGGCAGTGTGTGTTTATTTACACTAGACAATGTGCCATAGGCTCTTAACAGCAACACTAGAACAATACTGAGAATTTCTCTGTGAGGAAATGATTTATCTAAAGAGTTCCATATCTATCTCATGAAAAACTTCTATTGAGGATCATTTCATGTGCACCATGCATAAAATAATAATCCCCCTTCCTCTATTGTGTCCTGGGGAAAAGCAGCCCTGACCTCTCCCATTTTTTCCAACATGCCAGATCGAAACTTCAGAAATTTCAAATCTCCAGTATCCATTTTTCCCAGCTTGGCAAACTCCTCTTCCTCACAGCTATCCTGCCCACCATTCCTCTCTAACCAGAACTGAACTGAGGCTTTTTGTGGCTAGGGCACACATTTGAAATCAGTGGGGGGTGCTTGGGAAAGAAATATTTTTCAGTCTGGGGAGAGAAGATGTGGCCAAAGCTGAGGTGTCTGGCCTGGCGCAGGAATTTGTGCTGAAGCCCTGGATCAAACCAGCAAGCCAGCCATGTGATGGTAGGGATTTACACAAATACAAAATGGCTCCTTCTGGAAAAAATAGCATGGTAAGATTAGATGAAGATCACTTTCTCTTTCCTAGAGTTCTCTTCCTTTTTTTTGGTTTGGTTTATTTTTTTTTTTCCTCTCTCTTTTCATTTCCCACATGCTGCTGGCAGCTGAACTCCCCTAAGCCTTTTGGAGATGGATAGCTTCTCACCTCAGCCACTCACCACCTCAGGGAATTTGCTCAGGGAAGTACCTGAGCTCACCTCTGTGTTAGCTGAATCAACATCAGATAAATAAGTTCTGCTGCATCTCCTTTGCCTTTGGAGGATGGTACATTGGGAGGAATAAATTAAAATAAAGCATTTAATATTCTCTAAAAAGCCACTAGATCACTGTTTCCACCTTTGTGCCTTATTAAAGGAAGGTTGCTTCTGTTCATCAGCATCAAGAAGCAGAGCACACTTGGACAGTAATGCTTAGAAATCTCAGGGAAGTGGATAAATTTACAGGGAGAAAATGCCAAGGGAAAGCGGTCAGTTCATAACACTGGCATTCAGTGTTAGCTGGTTTAATTAACTGAGCGTTCAATTACCAAAACACTTTGCTTTCTATGCTAATGCTGTTTCAAATAATAGGTAAAAAACAACAACAGCAACAAATAGTCCATCTGAGGCCAGGAAGCAAACAGGGAATAAAAATTTGGGATAGGAGATAAGAAAACATCAGATATTTGTTAAGGAAATACTTCACCAAGTAACATTCAGTTTCCCATAAGATTACTCACAGAAGGAACAGAGTGGCAGTTCACATGTACACATTGCTCTTCATCACTGGTTTAGATAAACATTGTGCTGTCATTAAACTATAATGGACTTAATCTGAGGGCTGTCTCTACATTAATTTCTAGCAAATCTCTGTATTTGTATGCCCAGTGTCAAAAGAAAATTCCTGACTTTCAACTTTAACTTGAGGCATTCCTTCTTAGCATTTTAAAATAATACCCACTTTTATTTTTCTTCATAATATTTAAGCAGGTTGAATAATTTAACAAAGAGCATAATCCTCTAAATTCACTGTAAGGAGTGCACTCACTCCATGACAGCTCCAGGACAGCTCACTGAAGGCAGCCTGGGCTGTGCTGAGCTTTTTGGTGCTGGTACAAGCCACGTTTAACCACAGACATCAGCGTGACCACCTGAACTCAGGTCAGGAACACCAGCTGCAGCACTAAGCACAGTCTGAAACGCTGTACAGAACGAGCACCTCCAAGCTCATATTCTGCCAGCTGATATAATAACTAAATGTAATAGTTATTACATACATACATACATAACTTTCCTAAGCATTATTCAAGAAAAAAAAAAAAATCCCCAAAGCCAACCCGCCTCCCCCAGCCTACTTACCCAGAGTCTAATGCCATGCATTCCAGCATAGTTCTGCAAATCTGTTACGCAAGGACCATGTTCCCAAAAACAGCCTCTGGCTATAGTGGTGCTGAAAATATGTTGTTGTCTTTTTTATTAAAAAAAAAAAAAAAAAGAAAGAAAAAAAAAAAAAAAAGACACCAGGAAAAAGCTTTGTTTTTGTAAAAATAAACGTCCAGGTTTTCATTTATACAGGAATGACTTTGTTGTGTGGTATGCCCTTCAATAAAATTATAGCTTAGGTCCGCAAGTGTGTGCATGTTTTGAGGTCTTATATTGAATGTTATCGTTTCTTCATTTTAAAGGTATTCAATATTGTTAACAGCCAGGAATGCAAATTACAGACATACACACTCATGTACATTGCCTTACTAATTTTACAACTCCTATTAAATGTTTTAATTACATACAATGGGTTATAAATAATAAGACAGAAATGCATCTAAATATTTTTGCAGCAGCACCAGAAGCTATAAAACTCCTTAGAATATGAAAAGTCCTCACTGAAAAATAGGTTTCAAAATTTACAAATAAAAAGTCTTTGAGAATTCAAACCCTTAGGTAGTGTTGTATTTTTTCCAATTTTTAATCCACTTTGCACCACATTAACAGAATTTTAAAAGGCCTATGGTTTAAAGTCCTTGCTGTTATGTTAGTGTGCTCACATATTAAAAAATACAGTAGAAAGCTATTTCTTTTACCTAATAATGAAGAGAATTAAATTATTGTACTTCCTTGTAATAACTCAGAACTTCCCCAAATGCACATATTTTCATTATTTGCTTGCACATTGTTTATTTCTATCTTTGTGACCTTATTTTTTTTAATAAATACATTCTAAATTTCTTCAAGAGTATGGAAGGAATATTTAATACAAAGCAAAGTAATTATACTCTGAAGGTTCTGAAATATAACTGAAGAGTATCCCTGGGGCTATTTCCTGATAATTAGGTATGGCATAAATAATCATGATTAATTATGTTTCTGGATAGTCATCTGCCTCCAATGAAATATTGTTATCCCTGATAATGCTCAGTATAAAAAACCCCCACAACTAAGTGTTTTTAAATAGAATATTTTCCTAAAACTCATGTGCAACTCAGTCACACAAGCTATAAATGTCTTTGATGTTGCTCTGATACATTGTGCCAATGGAATATCAATTCTTCATTTCTGAGTACATTAAATAATATAGTCTGGCAACAAATCAAAATCCAGGAGACCACAATTACACTAAATAATTTGATGAGTTTTTGTTAAATGGGTTTGGAACATGATCTTGATTTTTCTTTTGTCCATTTTATTAAAGATGTGACATATTGTTTACCCATTTGTTACATCCCTCTGATTACAGATGTACCAAGAAACAGTACGAGAATGTATATGGATCTGAGCTTGGGCAACTTTTTTCATGATGATTTTGTAAGTACCGACTGTGGGTTTGGATCAAAACTGAATTTTTATTCTTTGAAAGAAAGCCAAAGCCTTTCCTGATTATGTCCAGCACCTTCATGTAGTATTATTAATACCTTGTTGAGGCTTATCTTAAAATGCACAAGGCAGTGCCCTGCCAGTGGAGATTGGAAGTAAAAATGAGAGCTGAGGAGCATAATTAGCAGCATTTTGCATGTGAGAAGCCAAGGGGTGGGGGTGGCTCAGAGCTGACCTTAAGGACCAGACTTCCAGGTGAGCACTGACCCTACCCAGCGCAGCTTGGTCACACTGAAACCTGCCCAGCACCACAGCTAGGCTGACCTGGGCAGAGCACCAGCAAAGCCAGCCCTCAGAAGCCATCAGGCACCCCTGTCTGTCCTTGGAAGGTCAGTGTAGGAATTAGACAGTGACATGCTGCCTGGGACATGTCCAGAGACCCCTCCTTTGAGAAGAGAGGTCCCCACCAGAGAGATGATGAGTGTCTTTGCTGGGAAGAACTGGTCACTGCCTGAGCTACGTTTCCTCTGGGCTATCCAGGAGGGATGTGCTCACAAAAACGCAAGAAGGCCCTCCACAGACCCAGAAACAAGAAACAAGTGTCAATCCTAGATACTGATGGCCAGTCCTTTGCTTCTTTGTGTTGGCTCTTTGAGCTGTGACTGAGCTGCTGCCCCTTTTGGCAGGGAGATCAGGGCAGAGCCACATTCCAGCACTGCTGCCATGAGCAAACACGGAGAGGACTTCTAGTGCAGCAGGGTGATCCCTGGAGACCCACAGCTTCAGCAGGCTGGCTGCTGGACAAACAGACTCCCAAAGTTAATGCACAGGAGGTGGGAGGAAGTGAGGAGCTCTCAAGTTTAAAGCTGCGATCTTAACAAGCCACAAGGTGGAAGCAGAAAACCCAGAGGGGACGGCATCTGTCATGATGAGAAATAAAATGAGTGAACAGAATGCTCTGTTGTAAGAAAGCAGCAGGAAATAGGGGGGCACATTCTTTAAATACTTCAATCTAAGAGGGCCTAAAGAGGGGAGTCAAGGACTGAAAGTAGGTAAAATAATAAAATGGTCATAAAAGGCCCTGCCTGCCAAGAGTGCCAATAAAATGATAGGAGCAAAGGCAAAGGACATTTTCTTGGCAGCAAGAAGCACAGATGGTCAAAAATAAAAACCATGGTTCTATATGGGATTTTCATCTTTGTTACATTTTCCATGAATCAATGCACAGGAAAAATGTGTACCTGGATTAGGCTAGGTGTGAGCAAACTATAGATTTGTATTCATGAATATTCTCACCATAAAGACAAACATACTGAAGTGCTTTTTTTTTAATCCTGTTTAGTTAGGTCTGAAAGAAGTATCACAGATGAACAATGTCTTTGGTAAGGTGTCTTTATGCAAGTGGAAATGGAAACATAAAGAATTATGAAGACATTTATTTATTTTAAACATATTTGCACTTGCCACATCTTCATGTCAGGAGTTGGATAAGATAATACCTAAGTCTGAAGCAAATCACGGAGTTAGAAGGCATTACCAGTCACTCTGTCATTTGCTAGGAGACATTCCTGTATTTAGCTTAAAAATTTGTGCCATTGTTACTGACATAATCCCAGCTTGTGCAAATATTCAATGAATATGGCACAAAGTTTCTGCCAGCATTCCATTACCAAACTTCAGCTGAGCTCTGTCCACATTCCCAATGGCTGTGATCATGCTATTTTTAATCTGCTTGAGAAATAATTTACATGGCAGATGTAACCAAGACATATAACTGCGCCTGACTTTTGCAACTCTGCTTATTTTAAGGAGCATCTTTCAAAGAGACAATATTCCAAGGATAATGAAATGCCAGCAGAATAAAGCCTGGCAAAGGGACCATCTCTACATCCTTTGAAAGTGAGAAAGAATTGGGAAATTTCTGCTGTCTTTCAGAAGTGCAAAAAGGAGTAAACCCCAGCCTCTGGGTCAGCTGGTGAGCCTAGGCTTGCTGAATCCTTGAAAGCATCCTTGCCAAAAGCCCATTGCATCTCTTAATACTGATGCTGAATAAAAGATTTGTTCAGTTTTCCTCAGATTCCTTCTCAGGAAGAAGGAGATGTTTTGAGGCTGCAAAGGCAACCATGTAAAGCACAGTTCAGGACTGAACACGGAGAGAATTAAAGGGACATTATAAATACAGGAATATGAACTCAAACAAGCAAAAATGGAAGTATTAAAGCTTATCTCCATTCCAGCTTTATATGTATATTGTTTCCACCATGGGCTGAATATGTTTAAGCATTGTACATTAATTAAAAAGTTATGCACCTATGATCTGAAGCTATCCCTTGAAGGCAGCTTGAGGGTTTTTTCAGTGCAGAAGTTTACTAGATACTTTTTTCCTTTGTTGTAGCTGTACCCATTGGCTTGGTCAGCACATCCTTCCTTCCTTCTTTGTGGTGTTGTTCTGCAACAGACTCCTATTTCAGCATGGGGCTGCTTCTCATTCTGCCTTAGAACACAGGCATGTGGTAATGGCTCCAGGAAGAAGCCAAAACATATGTTTACTCATGGCACTAATTAATCAGTCATATGCACACTCAATACATAATTGCTATTGCACACTCTGGCCTGTTTTACTTCTGGGAATAGAGGTGACTTTGCACCTCTCTTAACTGGAGACATGCAAAAGTAAAAAGTGGCCGTGTTTCTTCACAAATGAAAGAAGCAAAATTTCACTAGTCATGCTATTCATTTCCGGCACATCTCTTACTTTAAAAAAGCCCTCTGCACAGTGCTCAGTACATCTTCTGATGTAATCAAGCCTGGAAGCATAAAGCATCTGTGCTCTACTTAAAACTGCTGATATGACAGAGAAAAACCTCTTCCTCAGGACTACTACTCCTCTCCTGTAGCATAACAAGTGCTAGTCAACCACAAGTGCTCCTAAGAATGGCTACTTTTAGTGCTTCTTACCAATAACAGGCAGAGGTTTTGCCCATTAAGGGTTTTATTTTCCATATTACAACAGTGACAACCATTTGGAGCTTTGCCCATACTTCTCTGCGCTGATTTTTTAGGTATTTATAACATTTCTATTGTACTTCCCACCATCTTACCAAAGTCTCTTACACTCATTAATCTCCCATATAAGTTGTTCCTTTGTTCATTTCTTAAATGACTTAGAACAAGACCACAGCCTCTTAAGCAGATTTAGCGGGAAAAAAGAAATTGAAGATAAATTAGATATTCTTATTTTCTCATTACATTTTCACTTTAAGTGTTCCTGAAATAGCCAGAATTATTAAACAAATAAACAAACCAAAAAGCCGCAGGACTAAATTTTACCCTAAAAATGTATAGGTGACTGGAATTTGGAGCTACTAGAGGCAGTCCAGCAAAGTGACATAAAGAGGATTAAGGGACTGGAGCACCTTTGCAACAAGGAAAGGTTGAGAGAACTGGGACTGTGTAGCCCTGAAAAAAAGAAGGTTCAGGGGAATCTCATCAATGTCTACAAATACCTGAGGGTGCAAAAAAGTCAGTGCCAGGATCTTCTCTGTGGTGCCCAGAGACAGAGCAAGAGGTGATGGGCACAAATGGAGACACGTGGGGTTCTCTCTGAACATCAGGAAATACTTTTTTCCCTTGAGGGTGACTGAGCACTGGCACAGGTCACTCAGAGAGGTGGTGGAGCCTCCCTTGGAAGGATGTGGAGTCTGCCTCCTTGGGCATCAGCCTCTGGAATGGCTCTGCTTGAGCAGGAAGGTTGGAGCAGAGGAGCTCCAGGGCCCCCTCCTAACCACGACCATTGTGTGATGCCATGAACTGCACAGGACCCAGGTCTGAGTGTCTCCAAAGACAGAATGCAGATAAATTTCAGACTAGGACAAGGCATTGCATGTCACTTATGTCACTGTGCAAGCTTAGTCTGAGAGCAAAGTTCTTACAGTGTTTTAAGTGATTCAGGGTAACAATTTTACTCATAAACCAGTATCAACCCAAAACTTTCAGATGAATTGGATTTGTGAACAGAAGCTTGGATAAATGCACAGAACAACTAATGAATTCAAAAGAGCTAATGATCTCAAAATATGTACACATGTAAGGATCTGCACAGGCAAGATGGTGTACAGGAAAGAGGTGTGGGTTTTGCCTTCCTCAGCTGTCCATTTCCTTCTCTCTCAGGTTCCAATCCTCCGTGTCCACACAACTTCAGGTGCTCTCAAAGCAGTTGCTGGGTGACCCCTGTTCCTAAACCATCACAGTGAACAGGCTCCCACCTTTCTATCAGGTTGTTGTTTGCACAGCTCAGAAATTGAGGGGAGCAAATGAATGCCCTTGTAATGAGGGAAGAATGGCCAGCTGAGGTGAAAACTTTTTCACACCCACAGTGCTAACCTATGCCTGGGAACCTACAGAAGACTGAACTGTTTGCAAGCAAAAGAATACGTACAGAGTAGCATGGATTGTTTGCAGCTAAACCTGGTATCTCAAAGACCACATACTGCCCAATTCAGGGCTTATAAACTTGCATTTAATTTTACATTGCCTCAGAATTTGCTACAGCACAGAAATAAGTAGTGACTGTGGATCAAAGTAAGATTTTATGCTATTCCATACCATTGCACAACAGCATAAAATGAAAATTGATGGTTTCCATGTTTTCTAAACCTCAAATTGCAAGCATAACTCAGTGGCTGAGTAGCTTGAGCCAGACCTAATTCCTGACAATCTCATATCTTGTCTGTTACACCTGTGCAATGAGATGAGCAAATGGGGCACTGAAGGGTGTTATTTCTCTCTCGCTGCTTACAGAGATGTAAATGGGTTCAACAAAGTGAAGGGCAGTGAAGACAGCAACGCAAAGTCAGGGAAAATACAACAGCAATATAAACCCCTTATTCATGCAGAGGGAAAAGTATTGCAGAGGACCAAATCAGTAGGCCAGTGTACAGAAATTGCACTGGGAAAAGAAGGAAAAGAAGAGGACTTTTGAAAGTTTGCAATTTGAAAACAATGCTATCAAAAGCTCCTTATGAGTCAGAGGGCCAAATGAAGGCCCACAGTGAGTGGAACAACCCAGTCTCTCTTTCACAACACATCACAGCTGCTGGTGCAGGGATATACCTGAAACGAATATCACCCCCAATATTTTTCCATAGAAAGTTGATGACAACATTTCTGAAGCTGAGGAAAAAGAAATTGGAAACATGTTTTGTGGAACATTATCAGGACTGGTAATATCTAAAGAAGCTATATCACAGAGAAATATTTGTAGGAAACCTGAATGTCTAAAGGGATGGGAGAGAGAGAGTTAATGATAGCCTTAAGTGATACTGACTTCGTATAAAAATCCATCACCATCACATTGGCCACTCTTCCCTCTTAGTGAGCCAAGTCATAAAATCAAAGTTAAATTTTGAAAGGTGATGTGTCCTAAGAAAGTGATCTGATGAGAATTGGAAAGGCTCTGGTTTCACTGCACTGAAAAACTTCACTGTCTGGAATTTCATTTTATGTCTCTGGCATCAGCAGGCCGATGCATGAGATAATCAGGTTGGTGACTGATGAAAGTCTGGCAACATCAGTGCTGGCATGTCAGTTTACTGATGTCAGTTTGCAGCATGAGGATTTGAACCGGCAGGCTTTTTTTTTTTAATTTTTAAAGTTAATTATAGATCAAATTTGAAGACCTCTCTGTGCATGGTTTGATTTTTCAGCAGATCTTGATGTCAGTGGATTGACAGTGCCAAGTAGCGGGACTTGGACCTCTGTGTACACTTTTCTTGTTCTTGTATTAAAAGAACCATTATAAGGACATTGGGAGAGATCTGCTGTTATACAAATAAGAAACTCAGTAGCTAGAACCAGCTGAAATGGGGGTAACTTCCTAAGTATCTTGGAAAATCTCTCTCCCAAAAAAAAACCCCAGACTAATCCTATATGACCACCAACTTCTGTGGAACAGTAATTTGAATTCTTTCCGATTCAAACACTTAGCTTACTGAAGATTCAGAACTTAAACACCTTTCACACTGCAAGATGACAGCAGGACACCTATTGGCTTCAAAGGGACCAAAATTTAATGAGTGACGAATGCACTGCTCTTACCTTGATCGAAAGATCTTGCCTGATGCCAACGAATCTCTCAACAGGACTATTCTTGGGGTCTGACTGTCCTGTGGGCACAGTCTGTGCAAACTGCTCTCTGAGATAGCTGCCAAAGTGAAATAAAGGTCTTCTGGGAGACCACCAGCACAACCCTCCCAACTTTCAGTCTTGCTAAAATAGCATGTCCTCAAAGTGCTCAAGTTGCAACACTTTGAGAGGGCTAAGGATCTGCTCAGCTTGTGAGTGTCTCCTTGAGATGTTCATTATCCCAATGCCCTATAATAATGTTTTGAGGGCACTTCAGCACTGACATGAACATTAAAAATATACTCACATTCACAGAGCAAAAGATTGTAGCTGCTTATGACAGTGAGGATTCAGCACAGAATGAAAAGAGCCAGTCACTTTCCTGAGTCCATTTGCCTTGGGAGTTAATTAGGAGCTCTCAGCAGGGCAAATACATAAAGTGAAATTGATACTGAGTTTAGGATTAGGAAGATGTAACTCTTTCTTACACCCTTGCTGCAGTTCCTTGTTCAGGTGTCCGTATCAGCAGTTAAGTGCTTGGAGGCTACAGGTGATGGATGCTTAATACAGGATTCCTTGCTCTGCTGCAGGAGTGATCACAGAGGCCTTTTACACTTACACCTCACTTTACAGAAATACAGCTCCAAATACTGCAAAGGTAACAAAGGACCAAAAAAATGACTGCCTGAAGTCCTGGTTTGGGCATTTTGCAGTGTTTATTGTTTTAGTCCTTCAAACTTTCAAGTTCCATTAAAATAACACTGTCTGATGTTCAGGCAGAACGCTGTCTTTATTGTTCCCCTGTTGAATCAGTCTCACAATAATTATGTGCAGAGATGCAAAGTGAAATTACTGTAGCAAAGGTGCAAATTCAACCCAGAATGAAAAGGGGCATCAATTTCAAAGTCTATAACTAAGTATATTTCGATATCAAATGCTCAGCAGGAGGCCAAGAACTTCAATATTTTGAGCCCAGTATGCTTTCTCATTTTATAACTGCAGTCCCGTGGTACAATACAAAAATATTGGTTTTACAAAAGCCTTCAGATTACAGTATTTGGAATGTTGCATTAACATCCAGTTAAGATTTAGTAACCAAAACAAATGTATTAACTTACAAACCCTGAGGTCACAGGTTCTCCTAGAAAACACTCACATAAACTACAACTCTTTTATATTTTTTTGTAACAAAGAATAATTTAATATTGATATTTCAAGAACAGAGAAATTGGCAAAATAAACATTCCCAAATGATCTGCTAGCCTCTGATGATTGTACCAATTACCTTTTGCAGAAGTAATTAAAATAATTTGTAATGATGAAGAAAATATGAAATTAATTTCTGTTGCATGATCATTGAACAATGGTAAAGCAGTTGTCCTAGAAAAGGATATTCTAAACACACAATGAGAATGGCACAAATGAGAATTTTTATCATATGAAGCAATTTAACATTTCTGGTATGTTAAAATGATCAATTAATGTTACATTTAGCATTTTTACACTTGCCTAGACTTGACAAGAAATTTATGATAAACAGGCACATCATTTTCTTTTGGCAGGTGTCGATTGCTCTCATCTTTATTTCAAAACAGAAATGATAATTGAAAGGAAAAGGAAAGGAAAATTACATTATTTCCAGTCCAAATAAAAATATGCTTTTATTAACTATATAACACTGTTGGCTGTTCTTCTCCTATGTTTATATTATTTAATCAGAAAGTTTGTCTTGCTATTTTGGTAGCTTCTGGAGGTAAAAAGTGAAACAGATACAATATTTTCCTTTATGTTTCTGAATAAAGGATGAGCTATTTTAATGGACATTTCCCTGATTTCCTAAACATCTGATGGAAAATAAACATTCACACTGATCCTAGTAAGCCAGGCCACTGCAGCTACAGTGCCAAGTTGAACCAACTCAGTAAAGAATTCAGTAATAGCTGTGGGGATTTGTCGTATCGCCATGGGCAGACAAATCTGACTCTTCCCATGAATGGGGATAGGAGCCAAGGTATGAACCAGCTCTGAATTAGAAGCCATTTAATTAAAGTTAGCACAGTGCTGAACTCAAATTAACAAGGTTTACCAAGAGGCAGCATATATTAACTTGAGTTCAGTGTGGTGATGGGGCGCTCTGCCTGCAGCCAAGTTTGCACAGGCAGTAATCTCCTAAAGCACAGTGCTGTCCAGAGGAGTGAGCCAGCCAAAGAACAGGCACGGATGAAAGAGTTAGAAAAAAGTTCTACTACCTCTGTGCTTGTGTATCACCCTTAATGAAAACAAACAAACAAACCAACACCCAGAAATACAGCCCAATGGCTACATACAGTATTTGGTATTCCAATATGGCTCCATCTTCTGCTCTTCCAAGTTCATACATTCAAAGCAGAGGAAAGAGAATGGGTTATGGAAAACTGAAGAAAACATCCTTTCTTGGCACAGATGAAGCACCAAAAAGTGGTCTTATGCTGCTTTGATATGCATGTCTAGGTATTGCCATTAAAAATACCATGTATGGCTGAAATACTTGCATGTAGACAATTTTAATTATCTGTTAAGTGCTGTGTAAACACCAGAACCAGCCATGATAGTCCCAATTTACAAAGCTGCATATCAAAGTGACAGAAGTTATTTCCACTCTAATACAACAGGGAACAATTTAGCTCTTCATTGCTCTTCTTGATCATTCTCTTTTGGTTTTATTTCCTTTCATCTGCTTTGCCACTTGGTTAGGGAACAACTGTATCTAGATGTCACCTCTGAGGTCCTTTAAATTTCATTCAAATAAGCAATCCAAATTTGAAGCTTTATCCAAAATTTATAATTGGTGTTTTTCCAAGGGTCTATACTATTTCTTGGATCTAAGTAGCTTCAAATACTGGGACCTCTCTAGCTGGATACTCAGGTTTTGGCACACAAGAGATTCTCTTTAGGTGAAACGGAAGACACTACAAAAATACAATATGAGTAAGATTACATCTGTGAAGATAATCCCAGAAAAGAGAATTATGTATATAAAAGGATTCAATTACAACTTCTACTAAGGACTAAGGTAAATCAACCCAACAAAAACATTTTTTATTTAGAACAATTTTGTAGTTGGGTTTTTTTAAAAAATTAGAATCAAAAGTATCCTTAGAAAATGTATGTCAAAAAAATCAAAAATCTTAGCCTCCCCTATAAATTGGATAGAATTTTTTGTACTATGACCCCTTTGAGTAAAGATGAGGAGATATAGGAATCTTCTGTATCACTGGAAAAGAATTGATCAGCAGTCCCAGTAAATGTTTTTCATAAATAATTTCTATTCAAAAATGCAACAAATGGTTCAAAATAAAACTCAGGTAAATGCTACTATACCTGTGAAATAATGAAGGGAAAGTTTGACAATTCAGGGTTTGAAGTACCACGTTAAAGTTCCCTTTGCACAGAGGATGGGCTGGCTTAAGGAGTGGAGCTCTGCGTGCTGTCAGTAAGAATCCTTTCACTGACTTCCAATCATGGAAGATAAGCTCCTGGGGGAGAGTCTGGACAATTTTCTGGGTTTGAAATACTGCATCTTTCAAAATATAAAGCTGCACATGGATGCATTATTTGAGAAGTAATGCATGATCACCCTGTAAAAGACTGCCATAGGCAAAGGACCACAGTTATGATTACCTCAGCTTCTGAAATGTTTAACTTCTGAGTGAATAATAGTGAAGACGCAGTCTTCTAAAACATACAGTTCTGTACTTAATGGGCATATAAATTGTATATATAGGGAGCATATGTAGATGGGTACCTTCTTATATATATGGACACACACACATAAAAATTTATGTGTAACACAGTCTTGTACGGTAATAAAACGAATAGGTCAGGCTAGGGAAGTAGTTCTAAAGTGTTCAGCAGGAATTAATATTTAATCTTCAAGTTTTCTTTAGTATTTGGTCATTCAAAATTCTGGAGTGAAATGGAAAATATGAATCAAACTTGGATCTTTAAAAATAAACCTCCTCACAGGGAATTTCAGCTGTGGAATCAAATGCTTACTATCTGAACTTCCAAAGAAAAGAAAAGCAGGGATTTCACACATTACTAGTTGCATCAAAGGAGAGTTAAATGTTTTCATAATAATGACACAAATTATGCAATTTTCCTGTTTCAAAAACAACAGGAAGTTATTGAGAGAGCAGGAAATTCAAAACTGCAGCTTCTTGGAAATGTAGAGTATAACTGAGTATCCAAGACATGGAAAATTCTAGCTGAGGAGGGCCAAGGCTTTGTGAGATGCAAATTCCCCTGAATTTTACCATTCAGTCCTGCAAACATTATATTTTCTGCAGGACCAGTGATGCACATAAAAAAAAAAGTTACTAATTATCAGCAGTAATAATTACACATTTAACAAGTTACCATTATACTTCAAAAAGTTCACACTAATGTGTGGATAATTATTGGCCTAATTAAGTATCCAATTTCACATTTACAAACAAAAATGAAACATTAGTTAAGAGTGTGACAGTGCTTTTTGCATTAGATAAAAGGAAGAGGTAATTTGGATAACTAATTCCTGGACTGAATTTATTGCATGGAGCTCACAAAACAAGGAGGTAATTTTTATCCTTCCAAACATTTAGAAGCATATTTTTTCCACACAAATCTTCCTTTCCAGTGCAGTATTCAATTGTACCTCCTCTTTTTTTCCCCAAAAAAGATGAAATCAAGAAGAATCATCAGGAACTCCAGAAGCCCTGGGGGCTTTCAGGGTAGGTGTCTTTTGGGAGATGGAAGGGTCTTGTGCAATGCCCCTACACTGAGAACACATCAGCTTTTGCTGGTAGAGTTCAGAGTGCCTTGTGGTGCTTCAGGCTGCACCAGTTGACAAAATCATTCAGTAGACATGAATGCCTCTCAGTGATACACAGGTGATACACAAGTGAAAACATTTAGCAAAAATCAGCTTAGGATGCAACACACCCCAAAGAATAGCTGTTGTTACAGTGGCTTTCACCTGAATGCTGTTTCTGTATTAATTTTCCTCCTACCATTTCACGGGAAAATAAAGCCAGGTGCTGTGATAACAGAAATTTATGCATGTATCCATTTTTGGTCATTTGTGCCTCAGAAATGGCAGATGGTAAATTGGGGGAAGGAAGAGGAGGCCTCCCTACTCACCCGGAAATGCCTTGATTTCACAGTTTTCCATTTTTATTAATATTTGGGTGAACTTCCTTGGTCAAGATTAGTGCATTTTATCAAGCACGGCACTAAGTCATCTTTGCTTGAGCCTCCCCCAGTTATTGGCCAGTGACAGAAAATTACACCAGCCCAAAGGACAGACTATTTCTGTGACATTTTCCCGTTCTTCCTTTCCAATTCATGCCAGAATTCCCTTCACACCAGACAGGCTGCCTAGCTGGTTCTCCCATTGAGCCATGGAGCCTACAGAAAATATACCATCACTTTTGCTGTAGCTTTGCAGGAATACTGAAAACTTCGGGAGACAATATTTGAACAGAAATGCAAAGTAGTGTGTAAACACAGTCTTGAGCCTGCCAGACCATCACTAACTTGCATAGCTTTCAATCAGACTGCATCTCATAACTTCTCTTTGTTCAAGACCTTGGGACAGGTCACAGGATCTGCAACATTCCAGCGTGAAACTCCTTTAAGTGTGCTGTTCAACTCCCTGTACTCAGGTCCAAAAACCCCTTTATCTATACCACAGCCCTGAACCCCTGAATTTCCTGTTGTTCTGTTGCTTCAGTATGTGCATGTCTAAAAGTCTGCTTCAATTCCTCTTCAAAAAGCAGACTGGAAGCTTTATATTGTTTTCAATAAGAGTTTGCAGGACCAATACTGGAAACACAGGCTTAGGTACATATATTGGACAAATCCCTGAATACACACAACCCTCTTGAACCCTTGGACCAATGTCCAGTGGGAATTGTTTCTGACCTGCTTCTCAAATGAAAGAGCACTGGAAATACTGAGAGCCATACTCTTCAGTGCACTCAGGGCAACTCTGCTATGTGCTGGATGAGTGAAAAAAACATCATTAACAGCTGAAAGTGAACCTTTGCATTCTTGTATATGCAGATCCTGGTAAAAAAAAAAAAAAAAAAAAAAAAAAAAAAAAAAAAAAAAAAAAAAAAAGTAGAAATTTTAAACTAACTTGGTCTTCCTACACTCTCCTTCCATCTCCTGATTATTCAGTACCTGTCATGGGCCCCAAAGATGATCCTGAAATTTCTCCCTTAAACCCACATGTGGGGCTGGTTAGTGATAGCAGTTAGGGGTGCTGGAAACAGTCCCCAGTAATGCAGAGAACCTGGAGAGAAAAAAGACTGTCCATAATACAGGACAGGCCTAGAAATTGGGGGAAAATGACAGATACTTCTCCTGATGGAAGGTGCTTCAAAGACTTTTTCCAATCCCTGTGAGAAGTCTAAGGCCAGGTAGGGCATAGACTGCATCTCCTGTATTTTTTTTCACCTGAATACTGCCCTGCCCTTGTTTAGGAATACATTAGAGAGCTGTGGAATGAACAAATTAATGATCCCATTTTGGCAAAAGCTCTAAATACATCCCTTTGGGTATCAGTGGGCTTTGCATCTGCCCATATTTGCTTTCATTCAGATGGGTTTGGATATGCCTTTTCTATTCATATCAGTGCAACTTGACCAGAGCTTTCAAGATAGACACAAGCTTAAATGCTTTGCATAGGGGCAGGCTTTATTAAAAACACAGTTTAAGTGTGGATTTTTAAATGCCTTTCTCAATAATGAAATAAGCAATGGTGGAGGCATGTTACCCAATCCACTATATTTTCTTGTGCCTACATTTTAATCATGTATTCCTCCACCTTCTGAACTCAGCATGTCACACCTCTGTGGTTTTAAGCTGGGCTAGAGGTAATGATAGCAATGTGTTAATTGCAGTTATACTTCCTATGGCATCAAAAACATAACATCAGAACACATATTTTTTGAAATAAATGTTTCAGGTCGGCATGCCTTAAAATATCCAGCTGTAGGAGCAATTCCTGGTAGAGGAACTTTTCACTTGTCTTTCAAAATTAAATAGATTACTGGAAGAAACAGCCTCTGAATTGCAGAATGAGTCAGCAATACCTTCTGTATTTTTGGGGCCTATTTTACAGGGGTTGCTTCTGCTTAAGCCATTAGCAACTATTAAATTTATTCTCTTCATTTCACTTTGTATACAGCTGATGGGAAATGTGGGGGGAAGGCAGACTTCAAGGCATTAACCCCTTCACTCCACAGGATGGTTTTTCTGCTTGAAAGGAATTTGATGATTTCAGCTTTCTTCTCCTTCCTAACTTTGCCTCCATTAGGATTGCCTGCATGAATAAGGGGTTGCAGAAACTGGCCCTTATATTGTAATGTAATCACAGATTTATTCAGCTCTGCAATCAGCCACTCATCTGTGATGATCATCTCAGGGTCCTGCCAAGAGTTTCTGGAAGGCTCTGTGCTAGCTCTCTACTGAGCACATAAACCACAAAAAAAAATTACCTATATATTACTTTCCACTAATTCAGATCTGTGTTCTGAGGGAAGAGAGAAAGAATTATAAGGAATCATAAATAACACTGCATCTGAACATTAATAAAATATCCATGTCCAACAAAAACAAACACACTGAAAAACTGCAGATACAAATAAAATCTTCTGTTAAGTTAAAAAAAAAACCAAACACAAACCCAAAAACACATACGCAAAAAAAAAAAAAAAAAAAAAAAGGCAAGAAAAAATAAAAACGAGGGGTGAAAAAGGCTGAAAAGGCGAGATTTAAGAAGGGAAATGGTATGAGGTTTGAAATGTGCATTTGGAGAGAAAAAGGATATCCAAAGATCAGCATCTCTGAGAACAGCCCATTTACCAATGTCTAAATAGCTAATAACTGAATGTAAAAGTGTCTGCTCAATCTCATAAAAATGTACTATTATATTATTTACTACAGTATAAACTTTAGAACATTAACATGGAGAAGGTAAACAGAAAACTGGATGTTTACTATGTCAAAGACTAACATTGCTTTCCAAAGTTGGAGTCAAATGTTGCTACTAATAATACTGACAGGAATATTTCCCCTGGCCTGAATGAAATTACTCTGAGTATACAGAAGAGCTGAGTTTGGCCATTTGTCCTTACTTTGTGATATCCATTCCCACCGACTCCCTTGTTCTTTGGACACCTGGAAAGAGGGGGCGTTAGCTAATGGCAAGGACCCTCAGTTCTTTGTATGAGATGCCACAAAAATCTTTTTATTTCTGGTGTGTCTACCCCCTGGAAGTGCCACTGCTATTTTCTTGTTCAATGGCTTGTATCTTGCACTTTCAACAAATATTGCCCTTGCTCTCTACACTTTAAAATGATAAATGCATCACCTGGAGGCTGTATCCACCAGTTCCTGTATAATACTTCTCTCTTAAAATGTGACATAACAGCTTAGAAGTGGAAAATTAACATCCCACAAGGAATTCTCAAGAGGGAAGGACATGTGCAAGTGCAACTATGCGGTGAACTAATCTTTACCCACAAAATACCAATGTACTCTTAAAAATACAGATAAACGCTACAATGAGGCACCAGTTAAGCAACTAAATGTAAATCACACAAAGCCACCAGGGGCAGACACTCCTTGGATCTGCCCAGTTGTTAATAGTTTTCCTCCAAACTAGAGTGGTTCTCCGTGGTGCTAACGAGAAGGTTTGCTAGGACACCTTCCATACACCTGAACCCTAGCATCTGGGGAAGTATCAAAAGCTGCACCCACACTGCTAAAGGTCCTCCCCCCTCAGAGAGCAGGGCATAGCTCCCCAGCCAAGCATTGCAGACTGTCCCATGTCCCTCTGGAGGTGGCCTGCCTCTCTAGAGCAGGCTGTCTGCACATGTGCTCCAGAGCACTCAGCCCACAACCCATCAGAAAGACAATGTCTGCCTCAGCAGTTTTTTCCAGGCCTCAAACGTAGGACAGGCAAACTCTTAGAGCACCTCACCCTCCCCAGTCTTGACTTTGACATGAGAGGATCCTTTGCAGTGCTGGTTTTCCATCAGCTCGTGTACCCAGAAGAAAGTTCACTGTGAGGGTGGTGGGACACTAGCACAGCCTGCCTGGAGAAGTTGTGGATGTCCCATCCCTGGAAGTGTTCAGGGCCAGGTTGGACAGAGCTTGGAGCAACCTGGTCTAGTGAAAGGTGTCCCTGCCCAAGGCAGGGGGGCTGAAACTGGATCATGCCTTCCAAGCCAAACCATTCTGATTGTAAGTTTTTACCCTGAAAGGTAGGGATGTGGTTGAGGGGTGGTGCAGTGCCAGACACTGTCCTGCAAAACACTCCCTGGGTAATTAGGATTCACCCCCCAGAACTCCCCTGGCTGCAGCACGCGTGATGAAGCATGGCTGCAACACTGGGATTTTCCCACATCAGCCCAATGTGTTTTGTACCACACCTGAATATAATTTGGTTCTTTCCTGAGAAGAAAACTTGCTGCAGCTGAATACAGATTTGCTACTCAGCCTGTGTTACTAACCTCACTGAAGGAAAAATGTCTTGTTAGTGTGAACTAGAAACATGACAACATAATTTTCATAGATTAGGCTAGGATTTTCTGCCTGTCTTAGGAGCAATTTTGGGACCAAAGAATCTAGACTGGCACTCATCATAGAACTCCAGAAATTCTCTGCATTACAGGTTGGGCCCTCCATGCCTAGAAAAGGCCCCGAAAAATCCCTTAAAAGATTTCTATAATTGCTCTCACTTCTTACACAGCTAACTATGCCAGCTGGAAGCTGAGTTTCACACCAGTGGTCAGCAATGTACCTCCTGAAGTGTGAGGACCTGTTTTACAGCCAGGGGCACAATATGACCTATCATTATTAAAGGCCAAAGAGGATTCAGCTCCCCTTTGTGAGCAGTATCACTAGCTATTCTTGTGAATTACTGCTTCTCAGAAAGCAAGGTAGAATACTTACAATCTTCTTTAACATCCAAAGTAAATAGCAAGCTCTCATTTCCAACAAAAGTTACAACAATATTTTCATGATGAATAATTCAACCTAGTTTTCCTCAAAATAGGGGATAATAATAGTTCTTAAATTCTATAAAGCCTTTCAAATTAACCCCTTTTATTGCTATAAGTCCAGACTTTAAAAATCTAGGTTGCATTTTACTGTACAAGTATGCCCTATGGGACTGCTCTTAGCATATATTATCATTTGGTGTGAGTAAATCAATATCCAGGGGGCCATAATTTGTAGTAATAAATCAGATTTTACTGTGTAAGTTCAGAGGTGAATTGTATAGGGAAGTTCATGCAGATTTGAAAAGTGAACAAAGATATAAAGGTATTAAAAAGTAGGGCTCCATCTTATCACTTTAAAAAAGGTCTGAAATTTGGAAAACTTGCAATAATTTCTCATTATTTCTGTAGATTGCTCATAATTGGATCCAAGAATAAAGAGGAAAAAAGTCAATCCAGTACTTAAAGTGAAGTATTAACTACACATTGTTCTCCTGTAAGTACTCAACAGATCTTGTTAAAATTATGGCAAATTGGAATGGCAGTTCCCTTCTGAATCAACCTTCATTTCTCTGTCCTTCCCTGCTGAAGACTGGTACATTTTGAAGTCACAAATGATTATTTATTTATTTCCCTATAAAATGCATGCATGGTCCCAAAAGCCATAATATAACACCCTGTAGTACCCACAAATGCAGTACTCATTATTACAAATTATTAGATCACTTAATCTTCTTTGCCAGTTCCTTCTTAAAAAAAACCCCAACAACTTCACAGTCCCCCTATATAAGCCTAAAATACAAGACTATAAAACTAATAGTAATAATAATGATATGTTTCCTTGGTCTTTTATGGCACAGGAAACAAATGCCTGTTGACTTGTATTGCAGGGATATACACATTGCAAGTTGATACATGGCTGAGTCAGTCAGTTCCTTACCCTGAGGATGCTCACTCTGGGTAGAAAATGTTCACTTGCTTTTTAGGATCTGGAAAGAACTATAGGAATGAAAAAAGCCACTTTGCTCCTACTTTGAGTCCTTCTCTTTAAGATGCGAGAACCATCTGTCAGACCTTTGACTCAAAAGGCCTCTCTACCAACAGCAGGGTTTGGTGGGATCTCTTTCTTTTGCTCAAATAATCATGCCTGGTCTGGAAATTGAAACAGAGCAGCATTAGGCTACAGGCTGATGCCAGATCCCTCTTGGGATGCTCACCTTGTCCTGGCTTTGTGTCTTGCTTTACCCTGTTCCTCACACTCAGCTTCTGCTCCAGAGATTCATTCATCTGACCTTTCCCATTACTCCTTTCTGTGTCAAGGACTGTTTTCCTTCCATTACAGTCAATAAGAGTAAGCAGCTCATTGCAAAGGGAATTTCTGAGCAAGAAAAGTCAAAAACAAAGGCACACTCTGCATTCTGAATCATCCAAACCATGCTATAAGTAACACAGCAAAATACAAAATCTCATTCTCCTGGAAAGCAATTATGATTGGCGTAAAAAGAATATGAGTTCTGCATGCCCTCAGAAATCCTTACATTGGTGATGAAATCAAATCTTCCAAGACCTCTTGAAATAAAATTATTTACTTAGGCTACCAGTCAGCTGGGACTGAGTCAGGTGAGCTCTGAAGACTTTCAGCTCTTAACACTGACTGGAAGTAGCCAATTGCTGGTAGGTGTGAACAGCATACTCGAAACCTTTTTCTCAGTTTGGATGTCTGACAATTGTTTGCATGAAAAGGAAGACTGTTGAAAATAAAAAGAAAATACACATCTTCACGTCTCAGAAAACAGTACTACAATTTATGTGGTGACATTGGAACCTATGTCAGTTAAAACCCAGTTGATTTTTGGGCTGGGTATCTTTAGAAAGAAAAAAGAGACGTGAAAATAGAAAACTGTGCCTTTGTTCACACTGTGAAAAGGCTATAGGGGCCTGAGTTTTTCCCAGTATTAACACCTAGTATAACTAGATTAGAGAGTCATAAAGTTTGCTGTGATTTCTTTTGGTTGCAGCAATAAGAGTACACACACACATGCACAGTCCTCCTGGGCAGCAGTAGCCCTGGTTTCATGATTTTATTGTTTCATGGTATTATTTATTACCACACCTGAGGGAGTCCAAGTGAAGACCAGTGTCTAATATGGCAAGACAAAGCTTCAGGTTCCTACAGTATGGGAAATGTGGGTGTTGTCTCTGAGTCTTTGGACTTAAATTCTGTGAGAGGATCCTGTGCAACAGTGACATCTGTGGCATCTTCAACAAACATTCTTAGAAAATGTCTCTAATTAGTCACCTTCTCTTACCTTTACTTTACTTTGAAATGGAGGATTCAGGATTTCAGGATTTCAGCACAATCAATTTTCTGTCACCACTGTGCTGCAAAATCACATGAAAAAATAGGTAATTCAATTTTGGAAGCCAGAAATGGGAACATTGGATCAGACTAATCAAACCAGAACAAGGTAGGTGGCTTGATCTTCAGAAGGGAGTTGTGATATAGGGTCTCCTTTTACCTCCTTTGTCAGACAAAGGTAAAAACAGCTCATTAAATAAGCTGAAATTCCTAACCTGTTCTTTCACTCCCACCCTTCCAGTAGCTGCATCAATTATGCAGAGAGTCTAACACGGGCTATGTAACATATTCTGGGAACACACAGTAAAAGAACCTTATTAGCTGTCTCCATTAGCTGAAAGGAGCAGGAGCAAAATAGTTAGTAAGCTGAATTTTAGGTGTAGGGCATTACACATCCCACAGAGATAACAGAGAAAATTCACGCCTCTTTTAAAAGCTGTCAGAGCGTAGGCTGGGAAAGATAATACAGCACTGGGTTACACTAAGATCAGATACTGTGCAACCAGAAAAGGTGGAAACTTAAGCAAAATTACAAAAGTTCAATTTCTAAAGCTAAATTTTGCCACATGGTCAGATTGCCATGTCACTGGGTAGCTGAAGAATCCCAGAAGATAGAAAGCCAAGCACAGAACAGTTCATTGCAAGTCTCTGCAAACTTCCCACAGAAACCTGCACTGAACAGGGAGATTTTGGCCCTTGCATGCCTCTTTATTTCTTGCACCTGTTCCTCATTTCTAGGAACAAGCAGTTACAGTCATGAAGGACCAAACACACAGATGCGATTCCTCTCTGTCCCATTTGCCATATAAGAGTCACACTGAAATCCACAGGTACTACCAGTTTCTCTCTGGATTTAAACACAATGGAAATAAAGAATTAAAAGTGGAGACAGCAGAGTCAGGCTTTCCTGAAGAAAACATAAGAGCTGAAAATGAAATCTTGAAAACTGCAAGATTACAAGACATTTGGGTTTCTGTGTTCGACCGAGAAATGGAGACAAAACAGAGGAGATTTGCAAAGGATGCGTTGGGTGGATAGTCCTAGAGGCAAAGCTTGCCACAGGGAGAAGTTCCATGCAGAGTTTGGTCTGTAACTACTGTTTATCTAGCCATTGGTGGGAAAAATCATAGAATGATTTGGGTTGAAAGGGGCTTTAAAGATTACCTAGTTCCAATTCCCCTGCAATGAGCAGGGACAGATTTCACTAGAGCAGGTTGCTCAAAATGCCAGCCAAGCTGGCCTTGAACATTCCCAGGCATAGGGCATCCAGGGCTTCTCTGGAAAACCTGTGCCAGTGCCTCATCACCCTCACAGTAAAGAATTTCTTCTGAATGTCTAATCTATGCTTACCCTCTTTTAGTTTAAATCAAGTGCTACACTTCACACATGGGCATCGCTTTCCCCATGAGTAAGCAAAAGGAATTTGGCAACCTGGACGGGACTGCCACCCCTGCCAAGCCTACTGAACCACGAAACAACTTCCCCCAGGGATTCTCAGGTATTTTAAAATTGTCTAAACTGAATTGACAACACCAGCTGCACAATTCAGAACTGCAAAAAGGCTTACAGCGTCCAGCCTTCTACCAGCATCCCAGACATGGCTTTTTCAGAAATGAATTTGAGTTGAGAGTAAATTTGAGAAAGATTTTTCCTGCATAGGAAATCTAAAACTTAATTACTTAATAAGATGCCAGTGCTTTACTGCTAAAGGAAAACAAGGAGGGAAGGAGTGATGTCCATATTCCTTTTTGCATAGGGGGAACTGATAGTCTACAGGCATGAGACAAGCATGGATACTTTTCATTTTTTGTTACAGCAGCAGGTCCCTGCATACTCCTTCATGAAAGAGCTTGTCTAAATTTCTGCTTTACAAATGTATTCTCAGAAGTGGTCTCAGAGATTTGTTTCATCTTCATTAGCTGCTCAGCTGTTTTTAATAACAAATTTTGAGGATAGGTGAAAAGGGAGGGATTCTCTTGCTGACAACTATTTTTGGAAATTAATTTTAATTTGTGTGTGTGTGTGAAACCAGTCTAACATGGATCAAACAGCATCTGAAACAGTTAGGAAGAAATTAAATCTTTCCATGAAGACACCTATGCTTGTGATTTAGGAAAAGATCCATGTTGACTGCCTAGTTTATAAAGACAGGTACAACATGGCAGCTACTAGTGCCACGTTCTTGATCTAACAACTCAGGTGGAGAAAAAAAACAGGACATGTTTGCTTTCCTAGACACAAAAGCAAATGAGATGTGGTTTTATATAACTCTGGTTGTATAGAATAGAGATATTTTATTTATGGGACCAGATCCTCATCCCTAGCACATTTTACACTCAATAGGAGATTTTTTGACTGTATAAAACTAGGGTTGATGACCTGACACTGTGCCCCTGAATTCTCTTTTCCAAGACACAGAGAGAACTCTGACAGTCTGGGACAGCAAGGGATGCATCTGGGATCCAGCTATCCTTGGCCTAAATAAGGCAGCCTACAGACTAGACAAATTTGTTCCAGGAGTCAAAAAAAAAAAAAGAAGAATAGAAAGATTACAGAAATTTACTCTTATCTACCTAACAAAAAGAGTAAGAACACTCTCCATAAACATGTGCATATGGCAAATATGCATTTATTTTAGACTGCAAAGTCTAAAATAAATGATAGTTTTATCATGTCTATGGAAGACCTTTACATATCTTAAAGGAGAGGGTGACTACACAAACATATCAAGGGCAATTTTGTTCTAGATTAGTTTTCGTACATCTTGGAAGAGCACCATGCAAAGGATGCAGAGCTGGGGTTGACCTAACTAACTCCAGAACCAATCTGCAGCTAATTCAGTCTTATGGGTGCTTAGGGTTATTTTCTCATGTACTGCACAAGATCTCATTTTTGAAAGGAAGTTACTGTACCTTCAGCTGACTCTTTGCCAACCCTTACCAGAAGGACCATCTTTACTGATACCAGTACCTAAAGGCATGGTACTGGTCTTTCCCTTCTTTAAATTGAAGGCATTGCTTGAAGAAATTGAGCTGAATTAACTTATGAAACAACACTACTAAATCAGAATCTGGTATCTATTCTTTGGAAACGACCAGAATTTCTCCTGTTTTTCAGGGAGAGGGAGATACTTTATTTTCCTTAGCTGATAACTCCAATTAAAAAGTGTACAAATCACATCAGATTAATTAAGTTTTATGTGAAAATACAAGTGTATATATTTTACCTATTAATGTATTTCATTTCCACAACTCCGGTTATAAATATTGATCTGTTTGGACTATTAACTGAAGTGCAGCTTTAAAAATAGAATGATTAAATTCAATAAAACCTAAATTTAAGAACAGCAATTTTTGTCTTTTAATACAGCAACAATCAGCTTAGCAGAATCCAGCTGGATTGAAGAAGAAACAGCTATGAGGCTGTGTCCCACAGCAGCTTCTGAAACAGAGATTACAAGTGTATCCTTCAGCTGTTAAAAAGAATCATGGTTTCTTCTGGTAGTTTACTAGTGGTAAATAGGCTTAAAAGAGTCACCATAAATAGATAACTTAGGGTAGCCAGTGCCAAATGTGTTTACCAAATGAGAGTATTAACCTTAAATGCAGTGGGATTTCCTGTCCACATCCAAAGTCGCTGGTGTGAATGGCACTTGCTGTTACAACTCTGCGTTCTGTGTCACCTGAGACTTGCAGGCACTGCACTCTGGCCACGGTTAATCAAACCCTTAAACATCACCAGGGCACTGAAAGGTTAATCATTACCTTTCTGTTATTCTTTTGCAAGGAAGGGAGGAATCCCAGGGGCAAGAGAAGCATGCACAATGCAAAGGTGATAGAGTAAATAAATTATAGTTTTCCAGCAAAAGGTAAATCCATCTGTGCATGTTGGATTTACCATGATCAGAAAACAGTGCCTACATGATCTAGAATACACAGAATGCAGAGTGATAGCAGAGTTAAAGGTGGAAGTAAGAAAGAATTAGGAGTTTGTCCAAGCTCTATCTGCAGAAGAGGTGATATTGATGCTAATGGTTGCCAAAGAAGACTCGAGAGCTTTGTTTGTGATTTGTAGGGTGGATGGCTCTCACAGAGCACTTTCCAGCTCACATGTGACTGGGTGAAGGAATAAGGTAGGGCTGAAAATAATCCACACTGGCTCTGCTACGTCTGGTACATAAGGGGTGCTGGGGAGCACCCTCCAGGTTATGACCCGGATGTCAGACCAGTTCCAAATCTGTTTCTGAAATAGCTGAACATTCTACTTTACTCAGGCTGGGACGAGAAAACCAGATCAGTTTCAGCTCAGTTTGGCCTAGCATTCAGCAGATACCAAGTGGAGGCTCACAAAGTTTCCTACTTGCTGAGCTACTGTCCTCTTAAAACAATCCAATGCAAGTAAATGCTATTTAAATCGATTGTGTGCATTCGCAGACAAAATTGGTTTAAAATTTATTATGTGTTGTGGCTCACCATGTCAAGAGAGAACAGAACATACATTTTAAAAAACAAGCAGGTTTTCTTAAAATAATCAAGCATTCAATAAAAGATGTTTATTCCTGCCATCTTTATTTGTTAGGATGGAGAATGGACTATTTTATTCTTCTTCTTGCAAGCTAAGCAGTGTTGAATAACCATGGGAAGGATACAGGAATTTGCTTTATTAAGTTTAGTAATAATTTCAATTGTCTTTGAATTTATTTTACTCTTGATTTAAATGTATAATGCAGTGTATTCATCTCTGCAGTTCTTGAATTGCCCACTTGCATAAGAAAATACACTTCGGAATATGCTTATTAAAGAACATAATGGCTTTGAGGGATTTTTAAAAGCAAAGAGACATTATAATCTTCTTTCACTGTAGTAGTTGCATATTTCAAATATAGACAATGTTTGCTTTATAATTATTAACTATTATGGCTGCCAGATGCAATTAAAGAACAGCTTGTGTTCTTCCTATGGCTCCCTTCAAGCATTCACCATGTAAGTCATTACTGAAGTAGCTAGATTAGAAAATACTAATGGCTAGCATGTGTATGGTCTATACTCCCCAAAACCCTAAAATAACTTGCAAAAGAGGGGCATTATTGACCCGTTGTTCTGCGGAAGAGAAGTGAAGGGCGGAGACATTCAGGCAGAAACATTTGCCTATTTGAGGTAATTCCACTTGTAGAAATCGTGCATGGAGAGTACAAAGCCTTTTCAAAGGCTTTTCACAACAGTGAAATGACTTTCAAAAAGCTTTCAACAAGCTTCCTCTTAAAGGGCTTTTAATAAATATTTTCAAAAGTACTCAAAAAAGAAGAGGAGGGAAGAGTGAGAGGACGAAAGGAAAGGATGCTGTAAAAGCACCCAGAAATGTAGCACCATAGTGGTGAATAACATAAAAGCCAAAATGCAGTGTCAGTGAATATGCAGTGATGCACCAGGAGACACAATTTAACCTGATATGTGCAAGGACAGGCTCTGAACTATATGCCCTGTGTCCAGTGTGAGAACTCCCAGTCACAGCAGCTGATTCCACAAAAACATCAATTGGCCCAAGAAAAACACTGGGGATGTGTGGAAATACCAGGAAACTAATACAGTATCAGGCTGAAAATGTAATTATTTCTTTTTATAAACCCATGGTGTGCCCATAGCTCAACACTGCCTGCAGTTCTGACTTTCTGCTCAGAAAAGCTGTACAAGGGTGAGAAAACATTCACATGAGGTATCACACAGACAAGAATAATGTTCAATGTAGAAAAAACTAGATTAAGACTCTTTTGCAGAGAAAAGAGAGAACCAAGGCTAGATCTGACACAAATTAATAGAAATGTCAATAACATTGAGAGGATCATTAGGAAATTATTTGATTTTTCAGAGCACAAGAAATAGGGGGAAAAAATGACATTATCAGGTGACAGGCTGAAAACAAACAAATGGAAGGCATTTTTGTAGGCAGTACAATTAAACTGAGAAGTTTATTGCCCAAGATTATTCTAAATAATATTTCTTCTTACCAGTTCAAAAAGCAACTGGGCCAATTCATGGAAATTATTCCACCAAGTATGTTAAATCCAAAAATAATGTTTATAACCAATAATTTGTTAAGCTACAGATTGCTGGAAGCAGGCAGAACATGCCAGGGAGGCATCACTGTATATTTGCCCTGTTATTGTGACTTTCTCAAGCATTCAGTACTTGACTATTGATTACCAGCTACCAGCTAGATGAATCTTACCACCCCTAAAAGATGCCTCAGTGGTCTGAAGGGGGCCCCCACAAACAGAACTATTTTTGGTGATATAGATACTTCTGTTGTTTATTGTGGTCAGTGGGCTTGCCCAAAGAAACCCAATGGATCACAGAGGATCTGATGCCACAGAGGATACCAACATCTATGAATGCTTTCCTCTTGGGTGCAAGGACGAAACACTGACTATGTTGAAATCAGCAGAAATTTTGGCACTCCCTGTGGTAGAAGCAGGATCTTATCTCATTCTGCCTGACTCCCAAAACTCAAATCTTCCCGACAGACCAGGTTTTCTCCGGGTGACTGCCAGAATAGTCAACATGAAAGGACAAGATTTCCAAAGCACAGAATGTTGCAGCATGCTGTGCTGGTTTTGGCAGGAGTAGGGTTAATTTTCTCCACAGTAACTGGTATGAGGCTGTGCTTTGGATTTGTGCTGAAAACAGCTTTGATAATGCAGAGATGAAATCGCTGCTTGCCAAGAGTGAAGACCTCTTCTGCTGCTTGTAGCCTGCCAGAGAGTGGGCTGGGGCTGCACAAGAGGCACACAGCCAGGACAGCTGATCCCAGCTGACCCAAGGGATACCCCACACCCTATGGCATCGTGATCAGCGTGGAAAGCTGGGGGAAGACAGGAAGGGGAATGTTCAGAGCGTTCGTCTGCTAGCCACGGTTACACGAGATGGAGCCCAGCTTTCCTGGGGATGGCTGCCTGCCTGCCTGTCCATGGGAAGTGGGGAATGAATCCCTTGCTTTGCTTTTGCTTTCTCTATGAAGCTGTCTTTATCCCAACCCATGCTTTTTTTTCATTTCTACTCTTCCAGTCCTCTCCTGACCCAGTGAGTGGGGCAGTGAGAGAGTGGTTGTGTGGTATTTGGTTGCTGGCTGGGCTTAAACCACAACACATCTCTTCAACACAGCCTGAGAGAAATGTTTAAGAGCTACAGGACTTTATATTACAGCATAAAGCATACTATACATACACATGAGCACAGTGACTCTGGAGTTGGTCTGCTACAGTCAGTCTTATCAACACAATAGCTCTGTTTTAACACCCAGAGGTGAAAGCAAACATGATTTTGCATCTTAAGGAGAGGCATGTAAAATGTTTTACAGGCTTTCACACTTTATTTGAAGATTATCATAAAGTGAGATTTTTTCATACCACAAGGAGTGTAAACCATAAACCTTTTAAGATTGCTGACAGTTATCACAGGTTTTTTTCAGAGAATGATCTGGTCTATATTTTTATCAGAATTGAAAGCACTACAGCTTAAGTTAGAAGTCCACAAGTTAAAATGAACCAACCCTAATTGAACAAAGCCTCCCTGAAAAAAAAAAATGTAGTTGTATGGATTCTGCCAGGACATTTTCTTTGGCCTTTTAAAAAATATTTGAATCAAAAGATTATTTGATTTTTAAAAACAAACATGTTAGTGGATTTCAAAAAACACTTGATATAGTATTACTCAGGGGATGAAACAGTGGTATGAGCTAGAGAACGAGTAAACAACCTCACGTAACAATATACATCAACCATATTAATGGTAAAAATGTATGGATCATTTTCTTGATCCATACAAAAACAATAAAGAAATGAAAACAGAATCAGTTCTTGCTAAAGATAAGTTCTTGCTCTCTATAAGGCAAAATTTTCTGCACATGCCTGACATAGCCCTATTTATTAGTGAGAGTTGTTTCAATATTTCTTTAGGAACAGCGATTTGCTTAACTGTGGCCAAGCAAGATGGCTGAAACTGCTGAGATACAGAGAGATTTTTAGCCATGACAATTCATGAGGTAAACTAATATCGGCTTGACAAATGAGTCAAATTTTTGGATTTTAAGTCTAAATCCAACAGATGAAGCTAATCCACTGAGGGTTTTAATAATAAGAAAAGTGAAATGACATGAACTATATAGCTAAATTTTCAGTATATAGCTAAATTATTGTAGCTAGAAAGTTGGAAAAGCAGAGGCAGGTTGCACTTGAAACAGGTTAGATCTCATGAAACCATGTAATAGAATAAAAACCTTAACAAAGAATTAAAACAAAGATGGAGGACTTTAATTGAAAACTTGATCAATTAGCACAGAGGCCATAAGAAGGAGGCAACAGAGCATGAAATTTGATTAAACTGAACCATACGTCCTACTTCATTTTCAGCGATGTCGCAAAACTGATGACCTTGAAAAGAGAAGACATTAGAAGAGTGTAAAATAGTAGTTATCTCAATGCTGGCTAAAACAGAGAACTGATAATAAATATTGTACAGCAAGGACGCCTTAAATTAAAATCACATATATATTCAGAATGGAGAGATGGGTAGTCATAAATTGCAGTAATTGACAGGCAATCCAAATTTATTACAATGGATCTATGCAGAGGGAAAGCAAGGAAGCTCCCTCCCTAACTCCACAAATTTGACAAAGGGAGCAAATCATACTCCAGCTCACTAACTACTCAGATTAGTGTTTGATAGTGGGCATGATTCTACTGCATTAGGTGATCTTTTTGTAGTCGGTAAAGCAGATTAAATTCTAAAGATGCACTGAGCATCTACAGTAACAGAGCACTAGTGTCACAGTGTGATTCTTCTGTTTTGACCCAAAATAAAATCAGAAGAAAGGCATCCCTTCACGCATGTCATGCTACCATAATGCTACCAAGAGCTCCTTTTTTTTTGATAGGTGAACCTAATACACTGCTTTGGACACAAGAAGTCTTTGTTCTTGCTGCAGATGGGTAAAGCTCTCCATTGCTCCTACACAGCCCTACAGCACATGCCCTCCCAGCTACGAGCCCATATTCTCACAGGACTAAATGCAAGGACTCTGGCTCGTTCCTATTGCCATACAGAACCACCAACACCAGCCTCAGCAACATGGGGCTTACATCTTGGGTTGCATTTCAGCTTTATCCCAGCTACAAACAAACAAATGACACCTTTCTGACCTAAATCCTGCTAAAACAAAGGTTCTCCTTTGGTATTTTTTAACAGCTTGGACTAACATGGAGACACTGTACAGCTTCAGGGCTTTATGTCATGTGGCTGTGGTGCTTTGTTTCTCTACAGTGCTCCTTAAAATTAGATTTATTGTCATGTGGAAACACAGCTTAAGTGATTCTGAGGTGGGCTTTTTCCAGTGTCATGTCCTTGCAGACATGCAATGCCAGTAAGATTTGAATGAGGTCATCCCAAATTGCTTTTGAGAGTCTCACTTATTGTGAATTCCAAACCAAAACCATATCAGACATATATTTCTCATGTCATGGTTTTGCTATCAGTGTTCTGAGAAAAAAATGGTATGAGTAGAAATTTCTTATAAGAAATTTGAAAAAGAACGTTTTAGGTTGAAGAGGATTTACAGCTTGCTCTACCTGTTTGTGCATACTCAATGTAGAATAAACTGATAAGTGATTGCAAGAGAATAATATTTGTATCATGTCATTTTTCTGTTACAATGGCAAAAAGCAAAAAAAAAAAAAAAATATGATGGCTGAAAGAGAAAGGAATATCTGCATGTCATGTAGTAAGTACTGATTCTAATACTTTCTTGGAAATAACTAAATCAGTTAAAGACCAGGAAATAGGTTGTCCAAAGTGGTGCTTCTTGCTTTACTGATCTACCTCCCTCTGCAAAAAAAAAAAAAAAAAGAAAGAGACAAGCACTGGTGTAAGACTGATTTGCAGTGCTCAGGGCTCTTGTACATGCTGTCCTGGGGGAGCAGTGCAAAGCACAGAGAACACTCACAACTGTGAGGAACGTTGCATCTTTTCCAAATCATTCCTGAGTAGTTTTGTTTTTAATCTATTCTCTTATTTTTAGTTTCCTTTTGAATGGTCCACTATATGTGTTTGCCTGCAAATTTGACAGTCTGAGTTTCTTAGATCTTTCCTAATCCACTCTTCTTTAATTCTGTGGGAAATGGAGGAAAAAGTCTGCAAACACTGGGCGTTTTTTCTCATACACTTGCTTATATTTTCCTTGGGCTGAGAGAGTACAAGCGGAGGCCCTCATATTCTTATAAGGATACTGTATTTTTTTATTCTCTTTTTAAGCATGTATACAAACTTTCCTTTCCAAAGCAATGAAAGACACCAGTTTTGAGTCAAACAGTCATATAAACACTCATTTAAACAATATCAACATGCAAGGAGAAGGAGTGTTATTTATGAAAACTGATTTTTTTTCTACTTTTTTTCCAATGAAGCTTAAAGTAATTTGCAACAGTCTGGCTTCTGGGTGTCCATGGCTTTTCTTTCTTCTCATTTTTTTGTCTTTTCCTTTCCTTTCTTTCATTTTTTCTAGTGTCTGATTCCTTTCTAAATTTTATATCATGCATGAGAGGCACAATGTATTTATTCTGAGATGGCACTGGTTTCATACATTGCACTAAATGAAGTGTACTGCTAAATACTGCTTTTTTTGACAGTCAAGTGAGATATGAAAATATCGATATTAATGGGCTGCTAAGGAGGAAGTGCAATCTGTTAATGCAACCATTTTACAAAAGAAAAAAACAAAGAAACCAAGACTTAACGTTCTAAAAGAAACAAAATAACCCAAACAGGTCAGCAATTCACATCCCTCAGAATTTGCAGGCACCAGGAAGGGCCCACCACCATGTTTTAAATGTGCCCTGCTGCTGTATGGGCTGTAAGAACACAAATAGTCCAACAGTCAATTTTTAAAAAGCACTTTTCTCATCAAGCCCACACAGCTTCTGCACTGGTCAGCAATGGCTCGTAGAAACAGCAGATCCCAGAAAGATGCAATAAGAGCATACAAGAAAAACCTCTAGATAAATCTCTTTACTAGCAGGAATCACAAAATGAATAGGGCATTCTCAAGGCAGTTCAGCAGATGCAATGAGTCTGCACACAATGGCCACAATCATTTTCTCCACTGGCCAGACACCCAGGCAGCCTTTGCACACTCCTAACACCCAAGTGTGGAGTGTGAAGCTCCTTCTTCCTTGTGTCAGGCATGAGAAGTACCTTCCTCTGCCTTCAGACAGAACCCAGAGAGGTGGAATCATCAGTATTTCTCTCCATAGGACCGTACAGACCTATAAATATATTATTTGTATATTATTTGTTTGTTTATGGAGAATCTGATGCATTTTTAAGCCACTGGATGAATGTTTTCTGTGGATTACACATGTTGATTCTGATACAGGGATACCATATGGATTTTTTTAAAACACCATATGGATATTTATTAACACTGGTGAGCTTTGACAAGTACATTAAAGGCAAATAGAGTGCTCTAGCCTTTTTGGAACAGCAAAACTTCATGAGTCAATGGAAAACTCTTTTTTTGAGAAGAAGTCAGAAAAGGAAGAAGCTGAAAGAATTCTGGGAAGACCCATTTTAAGCCAAATAAGTCATTCCAAAAAGTCCTCCCACCCCAAAGTCCATGTTCTTGTGTATCCTGTAAGAAACATACATGATGAGCATCATATTATGTTTTTTACATATTTTGAGATGTGCACCAGCCAACCAGTGATCACTATTACCCTTTTGCTCCAGCTCCAGTGGATATGTGGGTCCTGAAAACCCAGTGCAGGACCACAGGGATCCAGATCAAAGATTCTCAGTCTTAAGTCTACTCTCTTTTTGGACTCCAGCTTGCCTTGCTCAGGGCAAGGCTGTTGTAAACTCATTTTATTCTCTATGAAACCCACAGAAGCAAACAAGTTAGAAGGGTTTTGATGCTTCAGCCAGAGCACAGGGATTGTAGGGCAGTGTCCAGGCAGCAATGCAGATGGACAGACAAACTGTGTCTGCTTCACCAAGAAACACAGGCCAGCAAGAGAAGATTTTTAGGCATGAACAGCTGGTGCTTAGGAATCGGTATCTGCATGAGCTGCACTTCAGAGAGCTTCAGATGACCTCTGGTCTGGCCCCATGCACTGAGCCCATTGCATCTGAAGCATGACTGGAGCATGTGTCCTGATTTAGTTCTATCCAAAGGAAATCCACTTTGAATACTCTCAGACTCGTCCATGACGGGAAAGGTGTGGAGAATGGGGAGATTACCCCCGACACCAGCCCAAAGTAAACCACAATGTGGCTCCATCCATGAAGTTCTTAGCAGAAGAGTCAGAGATCTTTCAGACAGCTGTGACATGAACTGATTTGGGAATTTTCTCACTGACTCCAGCAGCTGAGGGACTTCCTGTTTATCAAGCTTGATTAGAGAAAGGAGAGTTTCCTAGACCTGGAGATGTTGTTTTACAACTTGCATGGCATAGTTTGTGATACGTAATATGACTCTAACAATACTATTTGTGATACCTGACACCAAATTAAGAACCAATATAAATTTAGAAAAGGGGCTATGTTTCACTCCTTGTTTAAACTGTGTTATTGAATAGAATCACATATCTTCACTGTAAAATGTGGTAAGCATGTAGAATCTCAGGTCAGAAACTAAAATGAAATATGGTAAATGAGGCATTTCAACTCTTAGTTTTCTGCATTTTTCTTTTTTCTTTTTTTTTTTTCCTCCAGGTATTTTCATCCCAATTTAACTTCTTATGTTCAGCTTCTCTTGCCAAGTCCCCAACAGGTTTATCAACCAACTGTTCATTGTTTTAACCAACAAATTTGTTCATTTTGCTGTTTATTATGGTATCACACTAACTGTTGACCTTGCAGTGTGGCTTCACTTTAACAGATAATTTACTAATCTTTTATATTATTTCAAAATTAACAACATTGCTTTTAAGATATTACTTGAAACAATTAGAGTGAGTATCATTCATGTAGATTCTCCTTTTCAAGTGGGTACAGCAAGTCTTTTGATTTTTCTCACTTATTTTTATCCTCTGTAGGGCTTTAGTTCTAGTAATTCTTATGAAAAATTCAAGAACTACAGTTATGTTTGCAACAGCAGCTTTTAATTTATGATTCACCACTTTTGGAATACCAGACTCTAGATACCCTGCAGCTAATTTTCAGAGGTGCTGAATGTCCACAGCTGCTGGTGGCAGCTGCTGGATGCTAGTCTGCCTTGAGATTGGCAGAGGGATGGCATGTTAAACCACAAGATAATATTGTCAGTGGCCCTGTGTCAACCCTGAGGGGAGAGAATTAGGCCGAAGGAGAGGGCTGCACAAGTTAGGAAGTTATTATTGGTTTGTACACATGCCATTCCACAATCACTCTCTGTGAGAAGTTTATTAATGCCACAAATATGAATGAAGCACTTCAACCTATCTTCAAAGACATTAAGCTTTCAAAATAGCTTTGAGAGCCAAACAGCTTAGAAAGCACATTTCTAAGTAAGCTACCTCTCTCATTGCTCATAAAAATGTCTACATAAGGAGGTAGTTTGGAGTACCCAGCTTAAGGCTGGATTTACTGACAAGAAAATGTATCTGTGCTCTTACTCATTATCCCAGACTCTCATTCCACTAATAGCACTCTGTGTGGTACTTGTGTTTTCAAAACACATGACCACACAAGGACACACAAACATTTCCTTTTTCCTCCTTAGTGCAGAATTGTGTACAACACCACACCAACAGTAATTTCTTGCTCTAGCTTTGCATAGAAGTAATTCTGTAAAAGTGAAGACCTAAGGATAAGAGAACAGCTTAATTGCAACATCCCTTTAGACCTGCATCTAAGCCAAGAAGAGTTTCTGATCCTGGCACATAGCCTGCAGGAATTTGATGGAGAGATGTCTCCTCTACTGCAATTAAGTCCTGCAAACAAATGCTTCGCAGGCAGTCATCCACTGTTACTTAGAGTGAAGAAACCAAGCAAAAACTTATTCTGATGTAGTTGTTATCTCAAGAATCCATACACGGTCAAAAGATGTTTCTCATCCAGAAATGCTGAATTAAAATAAGATGGTGCCAGTTTTCATACTCACCCAGAGAGAAAAGTATAAAATTGAATCTTGTTTCACCTTTTGCTTTGATTCTGTCATATTAAAACCTCATGTTTTGAAAAGTTAGAAGCATTTAGTATCATTTTTTTAATTTATCAATTTTGTTATTACCTTTACTTTATAAGGTTTCATGTTGTTTACATAATATTCTTCAGACATTTGATTCAATATCATACTCTGCTTCAGCATTTTTAAAATAAAATTTTTCAGCTTTCCAAAATAAAATAGATTAGCATTTCTAGTCTAACTGAGATTTTCATTGTAATTGAGAAAAAAAGCACTCTGAAACTCCAGAATATCTTGTGGGATACTACTTTCTCACTTGCTTTGCTTCTGGGTCCTTATTAATGATAAATGTAAATAAGAAATACAAGCTAGTACCTCTAGAGGATGAAAATGAAATCTTCTAAATCTCAAGTCAGATATTATTTCTGCACCTTCACACTTGAAAAAGAAACAGTGCTAGTTAACAAAGGTCAACGCATCACATATTCATGTCAGTAATCATTATACAGCTTTTCTCTCTTCTTCATTCTGTTCCAATAACACCTAAGTGCTGGATGACAATCATAACTGCAGCTTACAATTGCTTTCATCCCAAAAGATAATAATGTGCTTTACAAGCCTTTACAGAAATGTGATTTGCAGAGATTATTTAATCTACCACTACTGTTTAGACACCTCTGGTATGAAATTTGGCAACTGTTCAACATCCTTATCACACAGAAAACTAGAAGTGAATAGGTAAATCACAGGTCGAACATAATCATCTACCAGAGATGAGACTGGAGTTTCAAGATTAGTGATAATAATAACATAACCAGAAAACAAGTTAACATATATGTCTGAGGGAATGGTCTTTATGGTGAATGATGTGAAGCTTATCAGGCTCTGGGAAGTACATTACTTTCTTTGAAATGAGTCTTTCTCCATACCCTGCCTGTGCTTCTGGAGAGAGTGGAAAGTTACCAGGCTCTTCTCTAACATCCATGGAGGACTTGCAATGACCTGTCTCATTCACTCTTGTGAATCACCTCTGTGTGATCCATAAGTTAAAGGCTTCCCCACACCGTCTAACCTTTAATGAACAACAGTTAGCAAGACGTGTCTCTTTAATATCATTCCCTTTCATTAATGCTTTGTGCTCCACCTATCATCTAACACCTCTAGTTAGTAATACACGGTCCTTCCAAAGGAATCCTAAAAATCCCCTGAAACTAGTTCCTGAAATTTCTACATTGTTATACCTGGAAGTGGTCTTACATGTCTAGAAATGGAAGCTGGTCATTCCATGGCTTCAGAACACATATCCAGATGCAGGACTTTGGGATCTGAGGCCTTGCTGCGTTCTTTCACCTCCCACCCCTTTGCATTCTGCCCTTGCTGCAGTAGAATCAAAGGTGTTTAGTAGAAAGAAACACAGGAACAGCCTGTGCATTGCACCCTCCCCTGCAGCAGAGCACGAAGCCTTTACAAAGCTCTTGGCAGGGTTTATAATGGTGCTACTCTTGCTGCAGTGAGTCAAGAGACTGAGCCGCACTCGTCGCACACAAAATGCAGGTGGGACCTTTCCACTCCTCTTGCCAATATCAGGTTCTGGCAATTTGCATGCATGGGGCCAAATCATGATCAGATCCTCCAGCTGCACCTGCATTGCTCAGGCTCCTGGCTCCAGGCCACGTCTGCTGAAGGACGCAGAGCTCGGTGCTGCTGTCACCGCGTGCGAGCGGGGCCCGCACGGAGAGCAGCCTGAGCTGGCCTCAGCTCACTGCTCACTGACGTGCTCATGTAACATAAAAGAAACGATTTTTTAAAAAATAGTGGTGAAAATCACACCCACCTCAGCTCTTTCATTTGGTGATTTAATTATTTAAAGGGCCAAGGCTTAAATGAACTGCTGAAAAATGAGATATAATTCTAGCTAGAACACCATTACTACACTGAAACCTAAAGGCCCACATGCACTGTCATTCTGACACCTTGTTTTCATGTGCACATATATTTCCAAGGAAACATGCTCTGATCTGGGGTTTTTTCAGATTTGGTGGCCTTTCACATGATCATTTTGATTTTGTATTTTATTTTTTGACAACATGAACAGGAATATTTCAGAGTTGCTTTACCACAGGGAAAGTGGGCACAAAGAGAAAATTAACTCCTATGGATTGTTAAAAGTAAAAAAAAAAGTGTACCATTTTATGAGTTCTGACACCAGGAAGATATAAAGGTAGAAAAATCACAAGTGTCTTCATTGTTTGTTTTGGTGAATGAAGATCTTGTTGTATGGGACTCAGCTGTAAACAGTGCTCTTTAAACATTCATAGAATAAATAAAATTTTACATAGGAATAAAGTCTTCAACACTTTTGGTTAAAAATCCTGTCAAAACAGTAGCAGTCTTTTCAATCATGATAAAGGTTTTGTTTAACAGAAATATATATTAAACCATAAGGATATCTAGGTTTTGTAGAAGAAAAATGTTTTCATTCTGCAGGGACACCAGGCTGCATACTTAGTCCTACCATGTTGTTTTAGAAAATCTTTCTGTCTACCTTTCATTAATTTTTCAATAATAGGGTCCACACACAAATATTCAAAATTCACCATTAAAACTTTCAATTCATATTCTATGAACCTTGATAATTACTGGATGGCTTTTCCATTATTAGACTTAAAACTTTGAGGTGTTTTTTTTCTTTTTACCTGCTTTTTGTCAAAGGTGATCTGGTAATATGTTGTACATTCAAAAATATTATTTATTAAAGTGAACAGAGCTCTTCACCATGTCACATCTATTGCTGAAATGGATTATGTAGATTAGCACCATTCTTACTGTGCCACTTGAAAAAGCATCTAATTTAACACGTTACCACTCTTGTGTTTGCATGCAACCACTGGGATACATATATCTTTCCCTGAAGTGATTGATTTTCTGTTGATGAAAGTTTATTGGAAATCCTGAGACTCCAGAGGCTGTTCAGCTGATGTCTCTGAGTCCTGAATATGGATTTAAAAATACATTATTTCTTTCTTTCAATTTGCAAAAGAGGCGCAGAGAATAAGATCTCCTTTTAAAATGACACAGTAAAAATGAGATACAAACTTAAGAGTAGTTGATTATGAGAAATAATTCCATTTGAGACTTCACATATGATTGACACAGTCTATGCTTTGAGAAGACTTAAAAAATCTCAAGAGATAATCTCTCATAATGAATCATTTATTATGTATATCTCTTAATTCTTGAGGGGTTAAGAATGAGTGAGCATGAAAGCCAGGGACAGAGCTTTATGCATCCCATAAACACTCCTTGCAGATATTTATATGTGTCCTCAGGCACCTCTGCATGAAATGCAGGAACAAGGACACTAATTGCATTTCCTAAAAATCTTCTGCTGCATAGGAAGTGTCGGCTCCCTTGGATCTGAGTCCTGCCATGACCCCAGAAGCCAAGAGGGCAAGAACAGGGAGAAGACCAGCAGCACACTTGCACAGGGCAAAGGTAAAGCAAACCTTGCTTTGTGCCAGAGAGTAACAGGCAAGGGGTGAGGGTACAGAGCAGCCAGGCTGTGTCCCTGCACTAATATACCTCAGAGCCAGAAGGCAAGAATGTTGTGCAGGGGGCTGGCAACAACCACCAATGGTGACATGCCAGGGAATGCATATCTCCGGCTTTCTGCCATCGCCTGTTCTCGCTAGATGCAAATTTGGAGGGGTATTTCTCTTCAGCAGTGTTTTTTGGGGTCAAGGCACCAAAAGGTGCTTTGCATACAAACACAGAATGACCTTTTCAAGAATATTTGCAGGGAAAAAATTAATCCTTGGACCAATTATGCATTGAGCAAAGGTTTTCTTTTTCTTCCGTACATACTTAAAAGAATTCTTTAACTATTCTTTTTGGGGTCACAAAACAAAGTTCAAATTGGTTTCATTAAACATAAAAGGGAGATTTTGTAGCCAAGTTGTCTGCATAACTCTATTTACAAGCTGGCATAGGAAAAGTCAGCAGGTGCCTCTCCAGAGCAACAGGCATGATATACAGCTCTTAGAGCCATCTAATACCATCATAAACACCACGCTTTACAGGCTGCCAGAAGACTTAGACAAAGAGCCATCATAATGACTTCCCTGGCCCTGTAATAGCTCCATTTACAATTAGTGTTAGGAGGTAGCACAGCTCAGGTTTGTGTTGAGAGCAGACAGACACAGTTTAGACAGGACACTCTGGTGTTCAGAACATGCCCGAGTCACTCGTCTGCAGGAATTCATGCTCTCATTTTACAGTGGTGGCTACTTGGATTGTTGAAAAAGACCTGCTTGAGTAGTTTTGTACCCATGCATTTTGTTTGTGAAACACAGCTTAAAATCCCAGGCTGTGGCTGTCAATTTGAATATCCACCTTTTGCAGTCTAAGCTGCACTGATGAGATTTAAGAGTGAATTGTTTCACCCTTATGAGTGGTAAAAGCATCAGAACTTAGTGGAGGAATTAGGTACACTTGGAGTGAAGGTCTGCAGGGAACTTGGCTGGTTGGGATGCAGGGAGATGACACATTCACAGCCCACTCCTGGGGTTTTATTATTTCTGGTGAAAAAAAGCATCCTGGATGATGGCAGGAACTTCCACTAAAAATATGTCAAAATAAAGATCATAATCAAAAGTAATTTTCTGCTAATAGCCCCATTTTGCTTGGGTAGGTAGGGGATCACTGAGGATGCACCATGGTGGTGTTTCCCTGATGGTCTGGGACACATCACCCAGCACTACTTCCTAGTTCAGACCTGGATGTGCTGCAAACATCCAAACATAAAAAACTTTCAACAGCAGCAATGCTCCAAAAACATCTGATACTCTTGGTGTTCAAGACAGGAAAATGTTTTAATGTCCCCAATCTTCAAAAGATATAATTTTAAGAATGGCAATTATTTTTGCTGCTTTCTAGTATTGTAATGATTGATTATTACTGTTGTTTCATTTAAGCAAGATACACTGCCCCTCTTATCTTACTTCTTCCACCTCAGGATCAGGAGAAATCTATTACCTTAACAAGCAGAAGCCCTCACTGAAATACAGAAAAAACATAAAATATTTCAGCTCATCGGGAATTACTAAAAGGAAAAAAGAAAATTGATCCTGTTTATCTTTTTTTTTTTTCTTATTTGTTTATCTGCTTGCTTTACAAATGGGAAAACAGTCACTAAAAATCATCCTGTCAACCTGCTTATTATCCAAAACAAACCACAGTAACTATTAATGTCATTTAAAATAGAGGAATATGTTGAATTATCCTAATTTGGTGGCTAAAAGGTATTATCTAATGTAAAAAAAGAGGGGAAAGACACATTGAATAAATAGGGAGCTCATTAAACTAAAAGAAATCTTTTTTTCATCTAAAAATCAAAATAAATAAACAAACTTACACATTTAAAAAATAAATACACTAAGCAAACAAAAAAAAAGCTGTTAGTAAAATCTGTTAGTAAAAATCTGGATCTTTCCTGGTAACACAATGGAAGACATTAAAAATAGATAGAAACAATAATGAGAACATTTCTACATGTATTACATGAGATTACAGTCAGTGTGTGTGTGCAGATTACAGGATATTTCAGGTACCTTAAGCCAAGCATTTAATCATGTGAAAATACAAACAGCATATTTCAAAATAACATCCAGGAAGAGAGGACTCCTACACACTAAAGAAACATTTTTGAATCTCTTTTCCTCACGACTGAAGAATGGAAAGCATTACACAGAATGGGAGGAACCTGTGCCAAATTGACATTAAAATATTGTAACTGGTTATTTCACAACTCCAGAAAGCCACAGTCTGGTACTCTCTGTGACCTTGGGTTACATTTTTTATGTAAACTGCTTTAGTGACTTCAAGGGGTCTTTAAGCAGAGCTCGGGGAAGAGATGAGCTTCCTTTTTCCTGAGCAAACATTCACCGTGGTCTTCCCCACCTGCAAGGCCCTCTCCTGTGACCTTTAGGCACTCTGGCTGCTGATCTACTGATGTACGTGAGGCTACAAAGAGTTGGAGACTCCAGAATGGAGAGCTTTTGTGTAAGGGGGAAAATACAGCCACACACACACAAACACTGCCATTGAAGATTTGCATAAAATTGTTCAGGTGCAGAAACCCCAAATCCTTTCCCTAAAATAGCTCTCAGCATACTTTGTCTTTAGGGACTTTTCACCTTGTGGATGTAATTCCTTAATTAATTACTTCATCTTCTGTCTACAATTCTCCAAACCTCTTCGCAGATCTGTTATAATACAGTTACATATTCATGTGATTCAAGCTTTGTATCAGTCAAATGTGGTTTTTATTCATAATCAGGATTATAATCACAGCTCTTTTTGAGGTATGAGCTCATCAGCACACCTAGCCAACACAGGTAGTTGCTTAATTGAAAGAGATAAGTAACAATGAGTTTGAAGTTGCAAAGAAAGACATGTTTAAATGTACTTTTAAAAGTAACTCTACCTAGTTGTGCAGATGTTGCACTTCATTCATAATTAAGGTAAGCTTTTACCTCCTTAATGTAGTTTACAGAAGACAAATATTTATGTTTTTCTGTACTCACTAAGATAAAGGCAGTCCCCACATCAATGGTGAAGGCTGCATCTCAAAATTTGGGTGTGCCATCCAGGGCACATGGGAAGTATACTCAGTGCCTGTTCAGGGAAGGCAAATGATATCCAAATTTATGGCAACCAAGAGGCTGATCTCCCAGGTCTTCTGGAAGCACAGATCCAAAACAAATTTGTGTATGTACCCATTTAGCTGGGAACCTTTGTGCAAAAGGAACCTCTGAGCAGCCCGCAGCCTGCATGGGCATGCAGGTGCAGATGTGGAGGCACCCAGCAAGCATAAACACCAAGAACAAAACCAAGAGGTGCACAGCAATCTCTTCAGGTTGAAGTTTCAGTATGGAGAAGATGGAATGTGAAAGAGTTCCAAGATGACCAAATGAGACATTGTAGGAACAAGGACTAATATTTAACAAAATTAAATGTTTCTTTCTATTAACCTAGTTGTGCATATTAACCCTGTGTTGTCCAGATTCTGGGTGACTTTTAAGGAAATAATGATTTCCCCTGCATCTTTTCTTCTTCTTTCTTGTGCTTCTTGGTTTTGAGCTTTGGGAAGATGTGATGTTGCTGGAAAGCTAAATCAAAGGAACAAACGTGTCCAACAGATCTCCCTGGGCTGATATTCTGATTGCTTACTGAAGTAAGTTTTGCAAGTGACATAAAAGAGTATCCAGTTTCACATCCTGAGATTAGAAACTTCACTATTGTGACAGAAATTCTTATAAAAGATGATGCTTGTAGAGAAAGATGTGCTTGCCTGAGTAGCTTTGGCAGCCAGTGTGATTTGGCTGCTATGAAACTAGTGCGAATGTCACAGGTTTGGCTCCATTCCCAGCTCTTTTGTGAATTTGCCCAAAAATTATCACTCAATCTAGTCCTCTTGTTTTGTTTCCTCAGCGGTGCCAGGGTTTGGACTATCCACACACAACTTTGCAAACTACCTAATATAGTGGGTCCCTATTGAAGCTAAGGGGAAAAAAGACAAATCCTCAGTAGGCTTTTGAAGATAAGGGGCTGGAAGAAATCTTTACGTTCATTCTGTATTCAGTGGAGAACCAATGCAGAACAGAGCACTAGGGAAATGAGTTTCCTGTTTCTAAATAGACAAGTTGCTGCATTCTATCATCTTGGGCTGTTTTTAGTCTGGGTAGCTGTATTTCCAGGTAATGAGGAGCAATTTCTTCAACGCACCTTTAAATCCTGCTGCATAAGATGAAATGTTTCAATGCTTTTCATTTTCTTGTTTGTATTCTGCAAAAAAAATCAGGAGAACAATAACAGGGAGTTGATTGGAAAGATATTGGGGACTATCAGGGGCTTCAGAAAAATATTACAAATCTGAAATATGCTAATACCTACAGTCTGCTAAAAGCAGAACTTTTGCAGCATTTACTTTAGTGCAACCCCTCATTAAAGAAAACTTCATGGGAGTTAAATTTTAATGCTTTTTTTTTTGTCTGTGTTGACAATCCAGATGGGTCTTGGGATTTGTTGGTGTGTTTGTTTATTTATTTCCTCTTAATTGGATTATAAATGGTCAGAGAGCCAATTCAGTCTCTAGAGTCTACAATTTAATGATGTTCTGAACCTCTTTCTGAAAGTTACCCACAGAGGAGCTGCACTGAGAAAGATGCCACCTTCTCTTTTCGTAGTGTAATTAAGCTTTACCTGGCTACCAATAAATTAATTTACAAGGTCTTCCTATAATTTAAACGAAATGTGAAAATTATCCCTTCTTTGACTTATTTTCAGGCAGCTGTATCAATATAATCTAGGAAATTAAATGTTACTCTGTTGCCTTCCTTTTCTATCACAATTTTTATACTATGCATAACTGAGAAACCACCCAAATTTTGCCAGTGTCTTGTAGCTAATATGCCATGATAAAATACTGGGCATATACCCACAAATGAAAAAATGTAGAGCACCATCTCTTTATTAGTGTGTTCTTAGATATTATTCTTTCTCCTGTTTATTCAAATACAGCTTTTTGCAATGTGCCAGATTGTCACATATCAAAAATAAAAATTAATCCCTAATTAAGTGTAGATAAAGTATATGCAGAAGCAGCACAGCTGCAGCCCTGTCAATGTTGCCTAATTTATTGAGTCCAGAGAGATAGAATTATTTCATGTGCTATGTCATGTGGACTAGGAGACAGAAACCAGGCCCTGGACCATTAGTAAGAATGAAGCCTTTGAAGCTTTCACCTCTGAAGAAAGGATAATATCCCTGGAGAATACCAGCATAGAAGGGATTTCTGGTACAGTAAGTCACAGCAGGCATGACAGCACCCAGAGTTCTTTCTCCCATGAAGCCCTGCTGAGACAGTCATGTTTTGGACTGCTCCTGTAAGAAAATTTTCAGGTGTGGGTGAACTTTAAAAGCAAACTGTCAAAGCCACAAGGCTGTGCTACTGTAGTTCAACTGAACTAAAATATTAGAGAGGGGATTTCAAAAGACCAAAAGATTTACTGCCTCATTACACTGAAAATAGCTGCAATTTTTATGTTCTCGTGTTTTGAGGGCTTTAAAAACTTTTGTCCTATAACTTGGGGCTTCTATGCAGTACAAGGAAAACTGCATCAAAAGAATGAGTGTCTGGGTCACGACAAAGCCATAATTCCCAAGCTGTTGGAAGGAAAAGAGATGGAGACAGAACTAGGTCAGAGACCCAGTGTTACAGCTCTGCAGATTTGCTTCTGGTGCTCTTTTTGGTATCCAGGGAACAGGGAGAAGAAGCCTTATGCTCACCTCCAGCAACAGGTGCTGCCCCAGCCTATCAACCCCCAGCCTTCAGCTCCATTTAAAGCTGCAGCTGCCCTGATTTTGCAGCGCTCTGATACAGGCAAAGCTATCAGAGGGTCATCACCACAGCACTGCTCAGAGCAATCTGTTCTCTCAGGCCACTGTTCCTACGGACACTCCAGAGTTCATGTAGTAGTGAGAAATGGCTTCCAAACACACAAATGCCAAACTGGTGGCCACCAAAACCACTGGCATGAACAACTCTGCTCTACGTGATAATGCACTGCCTTGCTGTGCTTAACTGGTCTTGTTTTCTTAATTCAACTCTAGGCAGCTTTGAAACAAAACAAAAATGAAGACAGAACATATAGGAAGAAAATGATCAGCATAAAGTAAACAGTGAGATTAAATTGCAGTCATAGGGTACAAAATAAGAGTTTTGCATATGACCAAGAAAGAAAAGAACAAGGGAGTAAAGATTCTTATTGTATTGGTTACTAAGAGTACCTGAAACCACAACACAGGCAGAGGACAGAAAGATTGGTCTACACCTCAGATAACTTACATTTCAAACAGAACTGAAAACCCTAAAGAGGTTTTCAAAAAGGAAAAGCAAATTCTTTATTTAAAAAATAATGCAGGTGACACTAAATACTTGCATGACTATAAGAGATGGGCATCCAAAGTTGTTTGCAAGGTTGTTTCAAAACTTTGCCATATCTGTCAGCTGCATGTAACAACTGCTTAGGAATTTTAAAATTAAGCAAATGGAAAACCCCAAGGAATATTACAGATTATGTGGATTTAGTGTTTCAGAACTTCTAGATAAAACTATGACTTGTCTTGGAACTGCTCATATTTTTAATTACCCTTTTGGTCTCGTGGATGAGATCAAGCTCAGTAGAATTATGGAAGTACTTATAGAGGTACAGTCACTGTGAACCAGACTTCAAGCTATTGGGAGAGTGACAGAAGTTAAGCCATAAACAGTCACTCCTTTATATTCAGAATATGTATTTAGTGGATCACCGTCTGTGCCTTATTTCTGAGCCACAAAACACAGCCCCATGCTTTGTGTTACTTTGCACAGCAAGCAGCATCATAGTAAGCCCTGCTCAATTCCCCTGCATCCATCTCTCACCTGCTACAGTAACGTGCAGTGATTCTTTGTCTGCTCTGTCAACCCCACATATTGAATCTGCCTGAGACTGAAGTTTCCCCAGCCCCTAGGGAGCAGCAGATGTGTCTGCAGCGTTAATATGTCACACAGTACATCTAGATGTAAGTGAAATACCAGCCTGACGTGTTCTCCAGTCCCTAGATCGCCTTGTGAAAAGTTCTTTATAACCTTGTGAGGTCATTTCAAAGCACTGTTAAAAATTAAAGGATGTTGGCACCCAAGCTGAAAGTAAGCACCCTCGGAAATACACTGATTTTAGAGGAAAGCCCACTTGGTTAGAACCAACCTGAGGACATTATGCTTAATCCAACGAGGGCATTTTTGCCAATTTACTTTTATAGGTGATTTGTCCTCTACCATTTAAGTTAGCAGCAGTACCCACACATAGAAACAAATCCATTCTTATTCTGAACCTATGGAAGGACTAAGCAGAATTTTGCAAAGGTTGTCTGTTTACAGAAGACCAAACTAATGCAAGAACTATGCATGCCATAACAAAGAGGACTCAGAAGGATGGATGCCTGAACTGAACAATGGCAATGGGAATGTTTGTCTGCACTGAAATCTCCAGCGGCCAAAAGCAACACTTGAGACAAAATTTTAAAATTAGGTGCCTGAAGTTAAGCACCCACATTCATATGTAGGCAGTGGTGTGAGTGATTTGAGCTATGAAGGATTCAGGCAACCACTGCTTACACTGGAATCACTCATCAAAAATCAGGTCATACACTTCTCAGCCTACATATAGATCTAATGTCTAAATTAGGAAGGAATTTTGGAAGTCTTGAGTTCTGAATCTTAAAAAAAACTAGAAAACTTTGACATAAACATGGTATCAAGTCCTCATATACAGTAAATCAGCATAGCCCTATTGGCATAATGAAAAAGCATTGATTTTTTAATGAGCTGAAGATCTGGCTTTGCAGTCTGTTGTGGCATTTGTGTGTCCATGTATGGATAATATCTCTATATTGGCAGGGAGAGCTGGAGAGAAACAAGGGAACAGTCCCAGAAAGCAGAAGTTACAGGTTCAAGCCAAGATCTGCATCCAATCTGCTGTGCTATCTTGCACACATCACTTTGTAATTCTGAGCATTTTCCCAAACAAACCTTCACCTCTAGGTACCTGTTTAGACTGTAAAACTCCTCTTACTATGTAGTCACACAATGCTGAGCAGAAACAGATTCTTAGCTCAGTTTTGCCCTCACCTGTTATTCCAAACACTATCAATATTAAATATATCTGAATTTATAAAACCAGCCCAGACTCTGTGACTTGGCTGTGTAAAATCTGCCCCTGATTCAGCAAAGAAAAAATACACCTGACAAGCCTTGAATCTGCATCTGCCTAGGTTTGCACAGACTCCAGGTAATGGATGTAACTGCACATGAAATGTTACAATGACAGTAAATACACATAAATCTACTAAACTGATGAGCACTCAGTCAGACCTGATTAATGATGCCCTCAAGAGCAGCACCAAGCTGCATTTTCATCCTTAAAAGTGAAAAGCAACAGTTTTAAAGGACATGAAGCAACACAGAGGGCCATTTCTCTTCCAAGCCCTTGAGAAATATTTCCAGCATGATTCTGCCCATCAATACAAAAGCACTGCATGGCAGCCAGAACTCCAGGAGCGCCATCAGCTCCACCACAGGAGGGACAGGAACATAATCTCTGCACCATGGTAGTAAAGATGCCATCCAGTGCCTGAGCAGCTTTACAGGAGAACCCCACACCCCCCACAGCCATCCTGGAGCACCCCTGCAGTGAAGTGAGCAGCTCTGCCCTTCAGCCTCACGCAGCCAGGCAGGAAATCTCCAGAAGTTCCAAAGCAGAGCTGGCCTTCATCCAGACAACGCAAAGAAACACAGGCTCTGACCTGCCTGTGCCCATCCATGCAGGCATGGCTAAAGAAATGTGCTGACCCACAGCTGGCTTGGGAATCAGCCTTGAGCACTCCTGTGCCCCATCCTGTGCCCACACCAGCAGCTCTCTCTGCCAATCACATGCAACTTTATGCTGCCAGTGTTATTTAAATGGGCTGAATTGGTTTTCAGAGTATTTAATAAATATTTCCTGCTGGCATAAAAGGGATTGAAGAGCTGGAGATCTGAAAGAGCCAAGCATCCCTTTTGGCACCTTTGCTCTAATGATGCAACTGTGTCTGTCAGTCTCTGCCAGTCTCAGCAGATTGGCATTAGAGTGACGCTGTGCACAGGAAAATGTAAATAAACAGATTATGCTCCATCTGATGCATAAACAGTGGGATTTTTATTAAAAGCCACCAAATTCAACTTCAAACAGCAGTGCATTGTATTCTGTGATTCATCTGGCCAAGCAATAAAATCTAGCATTGTGAAGTATTTTTATTTTAAATAATATGTGGAAATAGATTTATAATTGTTTGCTTCTGGGAGGACAAAGGAGTTCTGATAATTAGGCTACCTAGTTAATTGCTAATCCTCTTCAAATATAGCTAATAGTCTGGTTTGTCAACATGGCTTAATAGAGATGGAAATGAAGTGTGTCTGATTTTCCTAGCCACAGTATTTCAGAAATGGCAGAGGTGTTTTTCCTCCTTTTTCCTACTGAGAAGCAGATGTACCATAGGTCATGGCAAGATCCTGGGCACAAGCACAGCTAAGTATTGATACTGAGCACTGTTAGCTTTCCTGGCTTCTCCCTGCCTTGGTCTATGCCCTTGTGAGGTAATTGTAAAACTAATTCCAGCAATATATATTAATTAAGTTCCGATTTTGAATTCCTCATTCTTACACAAGCTCATAGAATAAAAACAAGCACAAGCGACCACTAAATTTTGGCTCCTTGCTATGAAAGAGACTTCATAACATGGCAGATTTTTAGCCTTTGTTCTAAAAATACAGCTTTGTGGATTTTCAGCATGACAAATAACTCAGTTTTTTCAGTGCAGAGTGTTTTTGACAGAAGACTGACCCTCAGTCATGTCTCTTTTCTGGTCTGAAGGGCAGTGCAATGGGCTGGGACCCAGGTGATTTTTGCCCTATTTTCCCCATTCTAATGTCATCCTTGAGGTGTATCACCTTACTTCTGCATGCTGTGGTCACCAGCTGCAAAATTCAGGTAGAGCTAAAAAGTTTCTTCGTGAAGGAATGAAATGAGCATCCAAATTTCCCCCTCCAAATTGCTACAGAGAAGTTAGGCCCTATTATCCACATTGAAAAAAAATGGAGTCATCATTTTTGTTCTAATAGTATCATGGAAAGACCAATTACTCTCCAATATACACATATGCATTCATTTTGCCAAAAAAATCGGTATAATATAAAGATCGCTTAGATACCATAAATGAATGAGAGGGAAGATAAAATTAAATACCGTCTAATGAATAGCCTTCTTTTGTCATTATTAGATTTTCAGAAATATCATCCTAAGTTTGTTTTCTTTTTTATATTCTTCTAACTCTACACTTTCAATAGGCATGAAGGATAAAATTTCACAGACCTAACTTACAGTCTTCAATGGATGAAGCTGAGTACTTTTATTATAGCTTAATAAATTGTTAATATTGAAGATAAATAATGAAATAACTGCTGCTATGTAACCCCCTACTAACCATTACACAAATATGCTTTCTGACAAAATTTCAACTTATTACTAAAATATATAGCCCCTATGCAGGCAAAGGTAATATTTCTGACATTACTATTTCTAATAATAATTTCAAGATAAAACTTTATTTCTTTCTCTAAGAAATGCTAGCTTTCATTTGAATAAAACACTCTGAAGCTGCATCCACTTGTTTTGCACTGCTTCACATTTGTTAACAAATATAGTAGAGAAGTATTACATGCTTACTCTGAAGTCATGGACGCTGCTTTACATGGAGACATGCAGAAGCCAAAAAAGCACCCATGAGCATGGTTATGGCCACCCTGGACTGGCCTTCAGAATTCTCCATCAAAGGTAGCACATTCGTCACAAAGACTCATTCTGCAGCGTTATTCCCATTTCTCAGTGGCATGTTTCATCTCACTCTCCATCTCCTATTTTTAATATTTCATTTCAGAAAACAAATGCAGGCATTTATACATTGTGCAGTCCCAAGACTGCAGCATTGCTATTGATTTTTATGTGGCAAACCAACACGTATACTCAGCAGGGTCTGGGCTGGTGTAATGATTTCTGAAAAAATCCACTTTTCACTTTATTAAGAATGTCCGGGGAAACAGCCCAGTAGTTTTACACAGGATACATTAAAACTGGAAATTAAGGCTCACTCAGCTACAGCTTTGTTTCTATTGCTAAGCTGCCTTCTCTTCAGGCAGAACCTGATTTGGAACTCCTTCAGGGGGCTGCATGAGTCCAGACAGAATCTGGGGAATCCTCACTTTTCAAATTTATCATTTTCACTGGAGGTAAGCAGAAACTGCTGAGGTGCCATATAAAAACCAACCAACAAACCAACACATGGCCATCAACAACAAACCAACACAAAACCAAAAAAACCTCCAAGCCACCAAAACCTAGGGATACCTGCTTTGTTTCCTCCTGTCTCTGTCCTGCCACTTTTTTAATATACCAGGATGGCTCTTCCTTTTTCATGAGGGCAATTGTTGTTTGATTATTATCTTGCTGCTCTCCTAGCAACCTGATTAATGTAAGCACATTTTTACTTTTTTGTGTTCAAGACTAACCAAACTGTTGCAGATGCTCTAAAAATTTGTTAAAAAAATAATTTTTACAGTATTTTTGTGATTTGTCCTGAGGCATTGTAACATCTCAGGCTGCCAAAACATGAGCCAGGTCTCAAGATTCCATTCATATCAATGAGAAATAAAATGGGATGTAACAAAGGCAAAAAGATGAGCTTGAAACCTTTTTAGTAGAACAATCATTTGGATGATAAAGAGATGTGAACTGGGAATTCCTACAAGAGAATTGAAGAAAGGAATGCTTTATCAAAGGCAATTTTTCTTCTACTTCTTTATAAGAGGCCAGCAAAAACAAACTCCAGTATGCTTTAAAGTGAACTTCCTATGACCTGTGATGTTTTATTGTTCTCATTCAATTGAAATGTCCTTCAGAATAGCAAAATCTGGATTTTTAAAAACATAAAACAAGCAAGCAAACAAACAAAGCAATGGACCCAGACTTCTTGATACAAGGAGAAGAAGGTGATGTTCGTCTTTAAGAGATGAACAAAGGACAGAGATTGGAAGCAAATATTTACCCATATCCCAATGCTCATCAAACCTGTGACCCATCAAAAGCCTGTAGATTTTTAAAGGAATTATAGAATTCATTGAGAGCTTTTAACTGGACATACTGAGAGCATTACACATTTCTTGAGAACACTGTAATTGCATATGCAAATGTCCTGAAGTGCATTGCCATGAGGGCACGCCCTCTGTATGTCCAGCCAGAAGGCAAGAAATCCTGGCCAGGGCACCCTTTAGGATGGTGGTTTGGAAACCACACGGTGCACCTGGGGATCAGTGAAGCTCAGGGTCTGAATGGAAATACACTGCTCCACTTTCAAGAGCTTCCAATAATCTAGGACATACCACAGTGCACACTAAGGGAAAAGCAAACTGAACCCTCATGCCTTTTTCATAACTTCCAGGTGGAAAAAGGCCAGAGCCTCTTTCCTAGGGCTTTTCTTGGAGCAAACACAGATGTCTGGCACAAAATGTACACTTGTGTTTGTACTGGATGCCAAGCTGAAGCTCAGCTTTTCTTGATTTCTCTTCAGCCATTCATCATACGGATGGTCAAGTAATTTCTCTCTCAAGAGCTCCTTTATCAGTTTAAGAACACCTGACCTCCATTCAGCCCACACACCCAGGAGGGGAAGCAAAGTGCAGACAGAGACGCCTGCAATTTCCAGGCTGAGCCCCACAAAGCCCTCGTTGCACACCATGGACAGAGAGCCTGGCCCCTGGCCCTCTGTGCCCCAGTTTGAGTCTCTCTGACTGCAGCAGTGATGAAATCTGCACTCAGGTGGCTCCTGCTGCCTCCACAGGTGGGCACGGCCACCAAAGGCAGGTGCCAAACACTCTTGTTGTCTGAACTGAAAACTGCAGCATGAGAAGGAATATTTAGGGACACAGCACCTGAAAAAACAATGTGTGGAAGCAGCACCTACCACTACTTTTTGTTCTGCTATTTGCAGTCTTGTTAAAAAAGACATAATACTTACTTCTGGCTAATTATGAGAACTAAGAATTACTGAAGTATTTCTAAATTCCCAAGTGAAAGCTGCTATATTTAATTTCTTATGACAAAATATGCAAACAATTACAAACAGTTATCACGTCCAGAAGTCCAAGGCAAAATGCCTTAAAAACTTCAACTTCATTTTCAAAAGAATTCAAAGGCTACATGCTGTATTTCAATATAGCAGACACCCCCAAAAATGTACTGTATGTCTATCAGGCTTAACTAGAAGTTATTGTTAAGCACTAAGGATTGAAATAAAAACCTACAGAGTATTTACTTGCAATAAAATGAAACCAATCAATAAAATAATCCTACCTTTTACATATCTACATTATTCACAGAACAAGAGCCGTGTTAACAAAGAATATCAAAGTAATTTGAAGAAATCTTAATTAAAACTTCCTAAACCTATAAAAAGTAGCAAAATAACTTTGCTAACATTTTATTAAAAGCTCCAAGTGAATTGATAGATTGAAATCCAGTAAAATATCTAAGCTGAGTGTTAAAGCCACTGCACATTTTAATAAAGGTGTCGCCAAAATAGTGTAATATTCTGCAATATTTCAACATAATATCTTGATTGCAAAATGTCTGAGTTCTTCCCACAACTCTATGGAGAGTCAAAAAATCACACTTCACTCCCTTCCTTCCTATTAAAAATCCACCCAGATAATTTGATTTTGAATAAAACCCCAGAAATTCTTCTGAGAAGGATTGAATCGTTATGTGGAATTGCAGACAAAATTGAAGATAATTGATTTTTATGCATGGAAATTTAAATTAAGGCAGTTCATGTTTAGAGTGACAGAATAGAAGTGTGTCTGTTGAGTTAACACATTGCAAAATTCAGCTCTGATTAAACTCATCCAGATTTATATAAGGGGCTAGCCCAAGATGGCCTTTTGGGGGATAAAGCAAAACTGAAGTTTGTCACAACATTTCACATCCTCTCACATACCAAAACCTGTGCTGGCAATTACAAAAGCAAGAATTTTGCTGGAAGATTGTTTCTTGCTTCCTATTCCTTCTGATTTTTGTGTGATTTTTAATATTATATATACAAGAATAAAAAAAGATGGAACTATTTTCCCCAGAAAAGCTCAGACTGTGTTTCATCATTTCAAAGTCCATTTTACAGCCTTTACTGGGTGAAAATAAAGAATTTCAGGTAAAAATATAAGACTGTGGACTACAACAGATTGTGACTGAATCCCTAAAACACCTCTCTGTTTGGACTATGGGAAAAAGTATAAATAATCAGAGCTGAAATGTCACAACATATGGAAGCACTAGACTAGAGATGGCCAAGTTATATCTATTCCTAAGTCACTTTACTATTAGATAAAATATTGTCACATTTTTTATATTGCTATACATTTTTAGAACATAGTGCTGGTTTGCAATTGTAAAGTCTTGGTTAATGGAGAAAAGGGCAGGAATTTTATGGAGACCTCAATGGAATGAGGTAAATCTAAAATAGTCTTCAAGAGCTGTGTGTCAGGATGTGCCAGTGCACTTCCAGTCCATGAGAAACGGCACCATGGTTCCTTCTCCTGTTGTACCTTCGGACTGAAGAATAACAATTTGGGCATTTTTCCCCAACAACAACAACAACAAAATGTAAAAAATAATAATAAATTCATGGAACAGTAGCACAAGCTTACCAAAATACTTAATCTATTCAAGTCTTTATTAAATACACAAACACAATAATCTAGAAGTGGACATAAAACAGAATCAGAATGTTAACATTAAGAGAAAATATAGCAAAAATATTCCCAAAGAAAAAACACAAAATGTCTTTTTCATTCGGAACATTGATAAAACTGCTTTCTTCGACAAAATATTTTTATTCACTCCCATAAATATTTGAAATAGTCCATCTCAAGCTATTTTAACTATTGGTAAGAGTAAATGTACATTTGAAAGCTAAAGCAACATGCTGGCCTGTTATTTTATATAAAAGAAAGCATTCTTGCCAGCAACTTACTGCAACTTATTTCTTACTCTAACTCCTTCTGGAATGTGACTTGTCCAGCAAAGCATAACAGCAGAGCTTTGAAGCAGAAGGAAAGAGAGGACTGAAAAATGCTAAAAGCTGGAAGTCACAGAAAATACGGTACAAAAGCCAATGGCACAATGTCTGCACAACCCAGAGGATCAACAAGGCACAGAAATATTTTCTTGTGGTGCAGGGGTGAGCTGGAAGCAATTAGGGAAAAAACAACCCCTCAGTGCTGCTTACACACATTAAGCAACAGTCACGACTACGGCACAGTGAACGGGCGCCTGCCACGGCCGGCTGCCGTTGCCAAAGTGCTGCTCCAACAGTGGTTTGTGGAAGGAAGCCTAAGAGGGATAAATGTCTGCAGGAGCCCCAGGGACGTGCAACTGCCCTACAGACATTAAAAATAGCCATGTGAATTCCTGCTCTGACAACACGGCTAGTGGAAAGGTCCTTGGCCCCAGGTAAGTAACAAACGGATACTGAAAACCTGGGAAGTCCCCTAAAGTCTCACCCTGGGCCAGCCAGGAAGATCCCACAGGCTCCTTGGCTTGAAGCTGAATACTGATGAGCAAAACCAAGAAGAGGGATATAGTTTGGGGATAAGGCAGAAAATGAATTTGCTGACTAGAAAGCTGTGCCTGGCTCCCTTAATCCTCGCAGGTTGGGAGTAATTGCAGTGATTCCATAAAGCTCCATCACAGAGGGTACAGTGGTTAGATGGTCATGTCTTTGGCAGGCAGTGGTTCATACTAATAATGTTCCAGGCTTTCAAAAGCAGCCTGTATGTCTAAATCAATTACTTCCTGCAGCCCTTGTGTGCGGTAAGCAAGCAACACTATCTCTTTTCTGAGATAAGGAAACCAGAAGGAACTGAAATCATTACAACAGGAATGTGAAGCAGACAGGACAAGGGCCCCATATTTCTTTTGTTTAGAGTTGTGCTTTGAAGAATTTGTCCAGCCTGTTTCTCTTTCTCCTTTTATGTTACTCATTGTTATCTCTTCAGATTTCAAAAAGTGAGTTAAGCACCAGAAAATGTGCAGAGCTGCTGAAACGCCACTAAAAAGGGCTCTGTAAGCCTTAAGAGCCCTACAAGGGCTTCCCTACAAGAGAAGTGTTTCATGCTTTGGCCTTGCCATTTAAAAAGGCCATCAGATGATATTTGCAAAGAAAAACATGAAAACCGTGCAAAATGCAAATTTTAATTTATAATAAGGGTTGATACTCAAACAAGTACCCAGAGTAGCTGCAATGTTGAATAAAACATTCAATATTGACAGCAATTTGATACTTGACGTCTTTTTATCCATGAAAAATATTAAACATGTTCTATTCATCCTCAAAATTATTCCAAGGGAGACAATTTAATACCGAGGAGATCTCTGTGGCTAGCCCAGAATAAGACTTCCCAGTGGGTTTCCCAAATTTTTAGGATCTGTTTGTAACTTGGGGCCGTAGACCTTTCCACTAGCCTCCTAGAAGGAAGCAAGATGTGTGCTGTCTGAGGAGACTAAGACTTATTATTTTATTTCTGAGCAGCGTGATTTGCTCAGCATTCCCACTGGACATGCCCATGCTTGCCCATGCAGTTTATCCAAGGGTATCTTACTAAAAAGCACACTGGATGGAATTCCAGCTCTACTGACACTAACAGCAAAAACTCCCAAGTATTTTGATGAAACTCACCTGGTCTTAATTTCCTGAGTCACACTACAATTTTGATCACTATTTGGGCAAACAAAATCAAAATCTGCACAATAATCTTTTTGACCAGATGGGAAAACTATTATATACAGGAACTACATCTGGTATGGGGTGTCCATGCATGCAGTCTATAACTCAGGGGCATTATAGAATAATACTTTATACTGTACAGATATGTGAATTAGTATAGAAGCAATCCAACTGTAGTAATACAGGCATCTACCCAGTTGAAAGAGTTTAAAAGTAGCTCAGACTTCTGTGTCCTTTTTCCAGTATGCAGTGAAGCCATTTCCTCACTGACAAAAAAATACTTGCATTAAACACCTTTTATGATATGTAAGTTTAATTATAATGTAAACATAATCTTATGTTACAACAAAGACTTCTAATTGGATATGTAATTCTATAAGAAAGACTTTGTGTATTGCTTTACTACGAATCCACTCCACCTCTTCTTAGCATCTGTTCTGTGCTGGCAGCAGATAACCAGGTTTTTTTTAAAAGCAATAGGATTTACCAAAAATGTCTCTCAGCCCAGCATTATTTCTACTTTAAGTCAGAGACCTACAGGAAGAATTGAAAGATGAGGACCTATTCCATACTTTGACAAAAAACGATGCTAAAAGTATTGATCAAACAATAGGAGAAAAATAAATCAAGAAATATCTTCAAAGCCCAGCATATAGGGTGTTTCACTGCTCCAACACAATACAAAAGAGAGAGCTCGTACAGAGCCCAATTATTGCCTTGAGTGCAGTATCAGTATTGCTCATGTCTTCGAAGAACTTTCTGATTTTTCTGGTAAGTTCATAAAGCTTTTGTAGGCTGCCTAAGAACTGACAAAGAACTTCACTTTCTGAGGCAAAGAGTGATGTCTGCATCAGAAACAGCTGTGTTAGGAGATTCTGACAGATTCCTGTTGTCCCAAGGGTCATTTCTTGGTGAGGTACATTTGTTCCTATCACTAAAATGCTGCAGGCAGAATCCTCAGCTGGCACAGATGCTTTGTGCAGACTTGTCAGGGAGCAGCCTGGGCATCCTAACCAAAATTTATGTCCTAATTTCAGGGGAGCTATGCCATAAGCAGCCACTTCCCCACAGTGTGGCTCTGGAATCTTCTAGCCCAGAGGAGTGCTTGAGCTGCAGAAAGTGTAGGTAAATCCAGGCATCCAGCATGAGTGTGGATGTTATGTAGGAAAACTCCAGAGGAGTTAGTGTCAGAGGAATCCTTTCTTGGTGATCTGATTTTGAACCTAATCTTCTAATCTTCGATGGCACTGACTGATGAAAATAGAGAGGACTGCTCCTTCCAGCTGCTGCTGACAAAGGATGAAATGTGGCCATGGCACAGCACATAAACAGGGTCATCAGTGCTAACAGGAATTACAGACTCTGTAGACTCAGTAGGCAGCGTTTGAATCACAAATACCAACACTTAAGAGTTAAATGGAGTGGGGTACAAAGGTGATGAGTTCAGAGAAGAACAGGCAAGGTGTGTAGGTTGAGACCCAAAGATTCCTGAATAGCTCTCTATGAAATGATTTATATAAAACCTCTGGAAGGGCTAAATAAGCATTCAACATCAATTTTTCTGCAACTGCCACCTGGAATGTCTGCATTCCCATTTGGTTCTGACATTGTTTCCCTTTGTGCCCTTGGCAAGACAATTAGCAGTACCAAATTACACCACCTGGATTCATGCCACAGAGGTCTTTATTCTGCAAACATAGAAGGGTTGCAAACTGCTTTAATATTTTCACTCATAAAAGCAAGAGATTATAAGGACAATATATATCCTTTCTGCTTCCAGTTGGGTTATAAGATTCAGCATTTTTCCAGTTCTTTGAAAACAGAAAGATTGACACTGAAATCAAGTATTTTTGATAAGTTGTTTAGATGCCAGAAAGACAGCATGATTATCAGAGATGTTCTGAATGATTATCTATTTCCTCCTCTTAATATAGTTTTTCTTAACAAGGCGTAGCTTGTCTTATATAAGTGAGTCTTGGAGGAGGAAACACGGTGGGATTATTTTGGGTAGTTTCATATCCAGTAGATCATAAGCCAAGACAGACATTCTGGATAAGCAGAGTTGTCCTTCCTCCTTGGTCCCACCACTTGCTCGAACAAGCCTGCACTTGGACCATCCCCTCTATCTTTACCTCACTAATGTACTGCTCTACCTTGAGCAATAAGAAGGAGATACAGACTTTAGGAGATTTGAATAGCATCACTTAAACTGCAATGATTCTCCTGAATACCTGAGGCAGTGTAGCCCTTCTGGAGCAACGTGCTCTGCTGGGGACAATGCGTACTAGCAAGCAAAACAACAGAAAATGTTTCTTCTTCCCTATAATGTACTTTTGGCCAGCCTGATTCCACCTAGCTTGTGTGCTTCTGGAATATTATTTTCAGACATCCACATGTGGGGATAAGCCACTGAAGTATTAGATCAGATGGTCATGAACAAAACCCTGTGATCCCTCACACAAACTGAAAAATGCTAGCACTGAGAGATGCTCAGAGAGCACCCAAATCTCAGCTTTGTGAGGAAAGGCAGGAATAATTGCTTCAACAACAGCTAGAGAAGTCGGCTGCCAAATGCCCCTGCCTTCTCTAGCCAATCCCATTGCCCAAGTTCCTCTGTCAGAGGCCTCCTCATCCACCCTTAGTACACTCAGGAAAACTTTTTGCGTGATTTTGCATGTATGTGCACTATCATATGTGTTTTAGTTTCTTTCAAAAATACTCAGAACTCTCAAGTCACAAGTCTGCACCAAATTCAGCATGTCTGAAGGCCATGGATATTAAAGGATTTCATTATTTAATACTAGTTGTGCAAGAAGTGCATGTAGCCAAAATAAGAAAGAGAATAGCACACAGTTGTATTTGTGAAATTGTGAATGTATAGGAGACCAAGTTCTAGACTGGAAAACCCAAGTCTTAGCAGTTTTGCTCTGAAATGCTTACAATTTTGTGGTCTCTGTCCTCTACTCTCCATTCTATATCTTTGTTTTTCTCACCTCGATAACAAACTTATCAAACTTCTTGACTACAGTCTGGAATAGGCCCTACAGTAAAACTTGCAAACCAAAAGGGTTTGTTGGCTTTTACCATATGCATGAAATGCTCTATATGTAGAAATAGAGCTTGGAAGAGCCTCTGTCAGTCTGACTTCAGTATTACACAAACTGTTGTAATATAATGTTTTAGAACTTTTTATTATTTTTGTAAAAAGAGCCTTGCTTCCCTTGTGCAATTGCCATGAGATTCCAAGGCAGAGTTGTTACTATAACAGGTATCAGATTTAAGGAGCTGAACATAACTGTTATAACTGTTATAAAGGAAAGCATTACCTCTATGCACAAATGTATGCACAGATAAGGATATGTGTAGAGGTGTAAGTGCTTGTACATATATTTATCCATATATATGCCTGGTTTTGTATACGTGCCTCCCTCATCCTGCCATCACAACGGAAAAAAGTCAATTTTGAGGCTTATTTCAAAACAAAATAAATTGCCTCCTGGCAATTCCATTTTCAAAATGTTTCAGTAAATTGTTTTGTTAAGAGTAACATCATTTTCATCTCACCTAATCATTATTCGTCTAAACAGTGTTTTCTTTTTAAAAATACATTGCTTTATACTACTAAGTTTTGCAGATTTATAAACTTCACTGCCCGTAAACTAACATTATTGCAGAGCATGCTGATTACATGACTAGATTGGATGTGACTATGCCTGAACTTCTTTTGGAAAATGAGGTCTGAGCTACAGGGCTGTATTGTCCTCACTATGAGCAAAAAAGGCCACAAATAACACAGATATTACTTGTTTATGTAAATGAAAAACATCTTGTTTACTTAAAAATATCTGTGAAATGCATGCATTGCTTAAAATTGCTCCAGTAAGACTTTTAATTTAATTTTTTAATTTTTTCCCCCCTCCAAGATAGCGTGAGAGCAAAACTTTCAGAAGGGGAGCACTGCTCTCGTACACTTTCTGTGTGCACACGTTAACTGACTGTGGTCACTGACTGTGGCACATTGCTTTCAATCCTGCAAAGGCAAACACAGCTACCACCCTGAGCCTGAGTCAAACATCCAGGGGAGTGATCAGGACTCTCACCCCCACTTCCACAGAACCAGAGCCAGGGCCAGATATGTGCATTACATTACTTGTGCAGGATGGGGCACTAACCCTCATTCCAAAAGCCTTTCTTTCATACTGCAGCTACATCAAAAGTAGAATTGCAAGAGAGCACAGAAAAGCACAATTCAGAAACACGCAGACTCTCTTCTCAAATTCAAAGGCAGATGCAAATTACAAGCAGTGAAAAATAGGAAGTGCTGCATTCAGCTTTCTGCCCTGGAACACCATGTAGTAAACTCCCAACCACAGCAAGTGCAACACGTAGGACTTTGGCTTCATGAAAGCCTTGCTCCAGCCTTCTGCAATAGTCTGAGCTGAGTTCTTAGTCAGATGTGGTATCTGCAGACACTGCAAATTCCATGGATGAGGTAATCTGGGTCAAAATATGAAAAAAAAATTTTCCATATTCATTTTTCTTTTCCCCAGCTGCTATTTCATCTGTTTTACAAGATTTAGTCCCCCCATAAAATTGTACAGTATTTAAATTCCTAACAAGCAGGATGTCTTGGTAAATATAGCAAGGTAATAGACCTACTAGGAACCTTAAAGATTATTGTAATTAATGTGCTAATAGTTACAAAAATAATATTAATCATGACAATGCATATATATATTTATTTAACCCAAACTGGCATCTCTGGATCCAGTCAAGCACAGAGCAGAGACTTCACCTCTTTTCCTACCTCTATTTGCAAAGACCATTTCATTGTACTTCACCATTGAATTTTTGGAAGCACTTTTTTTTTCCTGCTCATTCAAGTCCTTGACTATATATTCCTAAAAAACCAGACATTTCACCTAAATTTAAGATTACATAAAGCCTCAATCCAATCACAGTCCCTGTCTAGGCTCTCCCAAGGAGGCAGCAATGGGATAGGGCATGTTAAGTAAAGATCTTCCTTCCACATACCATCCCATCCTGCCACAGTTATTCTGTGGTACATCTTTCAAGCAAACAGCAGGTATAAGGTGCCTTCCACATGAATTTACAGGCATACTCAGAATGCTGTAAGTGTTTCTGACACGGTGTGTATGCATTTCCTTTTTTCTTTCTTTTTTTTCACAGGGATAGCTGGAGCCATCGTTGTCATTCATAGCATCTAGCAACTTCCAATCTGACATAAAATCATTCTTTGCCAATGTGAAATATCTGCGGGTTATGATGCATGCTGTTTCTTATCTCTGAAGATGTGAACGTGTGTTTCAGACATACACAGCCATACCCTGCTATCTCTTAAGGGTAAGTTTCTGAAAAGTGCAATGGATAACAGGTCAGTAGACAGCAAAATTAATTTTTTTCTCATAAGAAAAAAACCCTGTTGTAGTAAAGAGAAGATGCATTCAGGCACTTAATACACATAGATAAGAGCAGTAAATTGCATTATGAGACCTTTCCCACTCATGTGCCATTAACATTGACCAGAAACATAAGATATTAAAGGCTTATATGCAAAAGCAAGATGTTGCTGCAAACCACACACTGGGCACCCACACAGTTCTAGAAGCATCAGTGTGATAGACAAACTGCATTGAAACAGGAAAAAAATGTTGTACTGTATTCAGGAGCATCTGTTATGTCAGGCTGTTATTCATGTAAATATTTTATAAAAAAAAGAAATACCTATATCAAAATACAGCGAAAAAACATAAATATAGTTTACAATTAAATGTCATCCACATGTCAAGGTAGTCCTGGGGTGCCTGCTGCTGCTTGTCAAACCTGCTTCGATATGACTAGGCACTTCAGGGAAGTTTTTTACATAACATGGGTGGTAGAAAGGTAAAAGATGGAAAATCAGGGTGATAATGATGGCTAGCAGGGCAGAGGATGAAGCAGCTAACAATGGAAAACAAAGACAGCAGGCAGACCAGCACAGACAGAAATCTCTTACTCTGTGTACAGTTTGACATATTCAATGTGTGGTGCATGTATATATCTACAAGTGAAAGGATTAATCTCAGATTTAAGGCACCATATGCATCAATGCTATAATAAATGTTCTTTATTTATAGGTAGACAGGTATAGGTAAAGATATTCACATTTATAAGCCTTCTACAAACCTTCTAAGATGCATGTAATTGTTTGTACCTGAAAAGCTTAAAAATAAATGAATGGTAATTGCACTTCAGTAATGTATTCTACCAGACAAATTAAAACTAAACTTGCCCATCAGGGGAAAAGGCAGGTGCTACATAATTTACATCATGCCTCAAGTGGAAATCACCTAAACGATTTCCAAAAGTCAGAAATTTTCTCAGCTATTTACTTGTTAATAATATCTATCTGAGTTAAAATCTGTTTTCTCATTGGTAATCTGAAATTTTATTCTGCCTTCTTTGGAATACCAATACAGTAATGAAGAGTTCGGAATAATAGAACGTGCAATAATTGAACTTTGAGATTATAAGTGTTATTTGGAAGCCTTGAAAAAAAATTTAGCTTCTCTCAATTAGAATAAAACACAGTAACTTCTTCTTCCAGAGATTTTAGCTACAGATGCAGAAGTGATAGAGAGGTATCATCATTTCTGTCCTAAAACGTTTTTGCTGTCCTCCCTTAAAAGTCTCTGTTGATTTAAAGTTCTTTTGCCTCACAAAATCTTTATGGTAGCTAACTAGCATAGCTTTCAGATTTTATCTTGCCATATGTTTCAAGTTGTGTGCTTCAGTCTGCATCTGCTGACTATCTGCTACGGTAGGGCTACAACATCAACTCAAAACAATTGGGACTACAGTCTTTAAAATAATTACTCTCTGCAGCTGTTGAAATCAGAATCTCTAAAAAAAGGAATTTAAAAACTGTGGCTTCTCTCCCTCTCTCTCTCTTTCTTTATTTTTATCTAAGGCAAAAACAAGCACATCTTGATGGGAATTTCTGAATTAAAAGGCAGAAGCAGATTTTTTTCAAGGTATAATATAAAGACATGCTGCGTTAAAGTATGGAATAAAGTTACATCTGTCTTTAACCATGATAGGTGATTTAGAGAAAACCTCATGTGGAAAAAAATGTAGTAGTACAATACATCTTAGGCATTAGAATTCTCATTTGAAAATGACACTGACTAAGTTCTGCTTTTCAAAAAAAATTTGCTGGTTGTCATAAACTGAAGAATTTATTAACAGCTAAAACCCTAGCAATCCTAAGCTCGCTTCTCTTATGGCTTACGAAAGCATTGCCAACCTCTTTATCTCAACAGCTAGACAGCAAAAACAAAATCAACCTGTCTTTCCTGTAAATATATTCAAGCACCTGCATGCCATTAGATGTGGCATCACTACAATTCTTCAGAAGCTATAAAGAAATATATTTACAGTATCAAGGAAGGGTTTGGTCCTGTAGTTAAGACAGAACTGCTTGATTAGACTAATTCATTCACAATCTGAGTGCAGTAGCCATTTTTATCTGTTTCTGTAGTGTTATTCTAAAACTTCTGTAATTAAAATAGTGTGCTCATAGGATTATAACAAGGTTCAGTTGTAAGGGAGCTCAGGAAGTCAAACATAGGATCTCTGTTGAAGGCAGACCAGGTTGCTTACGACTTAGTCCAGCCAGGTGAAATCCTTCAAAGACAGAGACAGAACAGCCTTGTTTAACTACCTGTTCCACTGCCTTACTGTCCTCTTGGGGAAAAAGATTTTGCTTGTGTCCAGTTTGAACCTCTCTTATTTAGACTTCTCCCCACTACCTCTAGCCCTTCCCCAGTGCTCCACCACTAGGAACCTGGATCCAACTTGTTGATCACCTCCTTGCTTCTCCATATAAAGCTGCTATTATGTTTTCCTTGACACTGTCTTCTCCAGTGATGATGTACAAGCAAAAAGGTTTTATACACATAGGAAAATAGCAGCAGTGAGTGCATGTAGTGTTATCACTGCTGCTAAAACACAACCAAAAGTTGGCATACTGTTCCTTTGTTAAACAGGGAAAATAATGTTTCTGCCTCAAATGACTGAAAGTTTTCATGTTTTCAAAGGTATTTAAGGAAGCTGATTTCTATTAAATTTGGGGGAATCCAAATATCTAGATAGCTTCAGTTATTCAGTCATAACACTGTAAAAAGACACTTTATGGTCACCACAACTGGAGCCCTCAAAAGTTCAGCAAACACAGGAACTTACTGCAAGCATTTGAGCAGCCACATCTGGAATATTTTCAAACCTACAATGAGCACACGCATAAATACTTTCAGATGATTAGCTGAAGAAAGATAGTGCAAGGCAAAAAAAATACAGGGACAAAGGGTGTGTATGTGATGCTCAAGGAGAACATTTTTATTATAAACCCAGCTATCTTCTTTTTTAATGTGTTAACAAGTTGCCAAATAAATCTCACTACTGTGGTGTTGAGAAACTTCATTTCAAAATTTCAACTAAATCAAGGAGCAATGTCAACACTTGTGTGGCTGTACTGTGCTAAAAAAAATATCCAAGGTAAATTTCTCTGGAGGAGCCTTAATCCATCCATGAGAACTGAATCTCAGTTCTTCTGTTTGTCTGGGAGTTCAGGAGATGAGTTCTGTCCTTTGGCAATATATTAGCAATGGCTGTAAGGTCCTCTTTTCAATTAGTTCCTCAGTACTACTGAAATCCACTCCTTTGTGCATCATGAGATTCAAATTATTAGAACAGTTACTATAGCAGCATCAGAATACTTCTTCAAATAAAAAATAAGCTTTTTGGTTCATTTTTTTTATCTACCCAATGATTTCCTCTCATTTTACAAGGATGCTGTTCTTGATGGGGATTTATTCCTTTCTCAGATATGTGTCAGAAGAATCTAGAATGTTCAAACAGGTCTCTTCCTGTTACTTTTGTGCTATAAACTTAAGAATTAATAACTAGGAAATAAATGCAAATTATTTCCAGGTAATAAAATGTTATATCCTCATTTTATGAACTTTAACGACAATTTTTAAAATGGTGAGGTTCAATCTGCCTAGGCAGACTCTAACGTAACAATTCTGTTACCTAATTACATCATGATTACCTACAAGTTCAGCCACCTTACACATCTATATGTGGATGAAGTTACTCATTTTCTGCAGAACTTGCACCATACATTGCATGAGCAGGAGTTGAGAAGCTAATTTGAAAACACTGAAAAAAAAAGAAGATGAACAGGAAACAATTTCCTTAAAATATTAAACTACTATTGTTTAAAATTTTGGGAAATTAAAGATGTACTGAAGAGAAGAGGATGTGCTGTTACTATAAGGGCTAAAAGATAGACCATTAAACAATGTATTCTGATAATAAAGTACACCAGAACTGAGTTTAAAAGAAATTACAGTCACTTTCTTTTTCCTCTTTTAAGCAATGCTGTACAATTTTCTCTCTCTCTAAATACATACATCTGTATCAGAGTGAAAAATGTACTAGGATGTAACAAGCAAAAGTATATCTATCAAACTAGTGTTTTTTCTTCTTAGCCAACTTCAGAAAAGCACAAGGAAGTGCACTAGGTCTGACCTGTGCACTAAATCCAAGGAGCACCAGTAATGAAAAATATATACAAATACTTGCAAGAATAGAAGAAATTGATTCTACTATGCTGGTAGTTTTTCCAGGGCTCATTGTTGCTTTTTCTAGTCTACCAAATTTTCCACAGGAGCCCATGGTTAAGGCAGTTTTGCTGTTTTAATGAATGGGTCTCCAATCCTTAAACCAAGATAGCAATCAAGTATTTAAATAACAGTAAGATTCTGTATTTGTTTTCAGGGACAGGATGAAGATGGTTATTATATGAAGCAAGTCTCTCTTTCAAGGTTACTCCTCCCTACTCTGCCTATGTTTTCTCTCTAACTGAATGTAGACTGGAAGCACATGGAGAATAATAAATTATGGATAACAACTTTAATTCATAGCCCTCATAACTGAGAACCCTCAGTAATCTGCACTTACTCTCCTATGCACCAGCAAACAAGCTATAAATCTTCTGAATGTTGTTACTAATATGCCTCTCTTTTCCAGCAATCACAAGCAATGTCTCAAAAAAATAGTTGCCTTGTTCACTCCCACAGTATTGTGGAACAGTTTGATAACCATGGATTTAGCATTAGTGTTCAAACACAGTTTGAGTCTCAAGGAGAATAGGAGGTTTTAGTTGGTTACTAGGGCACAGACTCATCTAAATCCTTTGCTTTGTTTGCACTCTCAAACTATATTTTTCCAAATAGAAGTTGATAACATAGGAAAATTGGGAGGAGAATGAAACTGAAAATGAATACTGGATAGAATTCTTTGCATCCTAACCAGTTCTGGTATGCAAGTCTGTAAACAATTCTGAGTGTCTGCAACAGCAATGGGTGGTTCTAGCTGGGATACTGAGGGAAACATGACAACAGGAACTCCGAGCAGGCTAACTCACCCGTACTGACAGGATTTCATGAAGAATTCTTGCAGCTTTTGGTAGCTGCATCTAGCTAAAAGGCAATGATGATGTATTACACATTCTCCAAAAAAGCTATTGCCCTGAATCAGCTGAGACTGTTCTTCCCCTTTGAAGACAAACAGGATGGACTTAGGTAAGTGCATAAACAATTTCTCAGGTCAGCAGTAATTCATGCAAAAATACTGGTGTCTCTTGGCAATCCAGGAAAGTTTTAATATAAATAAATGGCAAGTAAAAATCTCAATTTCATATTGAGATATAGAATGTAAACACCAAAATTGCCTGTTTATTCAGACCAGCTTGCATATGCTGCACAAGAGTGTTAAGACCCCTCAAACAATCCATTGGAGTAAATTTGAATAACAAAAATAAAGTAGTTCTGGACAGAAATTATGCAAAGATTAGCTTAGTAAGGAAAGTATTGTGTTTAATAATTATTTTTTCCTCAAACCTACTATACAAAAATAAAATAGTTGTAAAGTTAGGAATAAAAAGGACCAAAACCAAGATTGTAACTTAGCAGACATACAATATGTCTCTGCAACTGTTTCTCACTACTCTTCTGTTGCCCTGGGTTTTCTGAGTTTTTTTTTAAAGCCTTCTACTTGTTCATACGATGGAATCAAATCTTTAGTTTCTGTGCAATATTAAGGGTCAGTTTTTCACTTCCTCACACTTTGGAACATAAACAACCTTTCTTGTTTTTGTTCACTGTCCTTTGTTCACTGTCCTTTGTTTACATATTTCTAGCCTGAAAATAATGTTGGTTGACAGCTGGTCTGGCCAGTGGGGTGCAGGGGTAGTAACCCCAAAAGCCAATCCACAACCAGACCCACAAATGTATAAAAATGGAAGAAATAAACAGGCTCACCCTCTTTCTGGGGAGCAGCTTTTCACTGCAGACCTCCTGCCTCCGTGTTGTTGTTTTGTGTGCCGCTTTCACACTCTTCAGCCCCCTACCAGCTGTAACTGAATCATTTTTCCAACTTGTTAAAGAGTGGATTAGTTCTGAAGCTAATGTACTGCTGTTCAGAAGACAAAGGTATTTCCAAACTTATTTCCAATCTACTGTTAGCCTTGTATACAGATACATACAATCATCTGTAGCCACTGCTGCTGTGTTCCATGTGTTGAAACAGTAGGAGTCAACAGTACCAGCAGCTACTCTGCATGGGGAACATGATATCCTTCTGAAAAGTCAAGACCAAATTCCTACAGCCATGAACAGCCTCAACACTCTGAATCACACCGAGTCACATAATTCCATCCATCTTTTCCCATGAACATCTCATTGCAATGATGGTACTGCCCATCTTCTGATCAGAACTTAGGGCCTCATGATGAAAAGGTCATAAGAACAAGTAATGATAATGCCCATTACATTAAATGCAGTGGTCACCAAAGTACCTGTACAAGAAAAGTGCCTCTGCCTCCCATGGCTTCCACGTAGCTTTGTCTATCTTCAGTTTATTTAGCTTTGTCTATCTTCAGTTTATTTACAGATAAATAGCATGTCCTATGGATTGCATATGTAAGATGCCAAGGATGTTTCCATTAAAAAAAAATAGATGTAATCCTAATTCATTTTACTGCACACAGATGCAAGTCACATTTAACCAACATTATCTAAAACTTCATGTTTCAGCAGGACTTAGCTTCAGTAATGTCTTTGAACAAATACCTTGAGAGGGCAATCTGCTGTCACAGGAGGATAATGCACCCATTGCAAAGCCCCTGTGCCAATATATTAGCTCTCCTTCTGTCATCTCTGGCTCAGCCTTCTCCCTGCTCTTCATTCTGGTCCTTGTGGTTGGCAGCTATTGAAATAACAAAGACCACACTATATGACTTGAATGCAAAGGAGATAAATCAGCATGCTGCCTGCCTCCTAATAATACCGTTTTCCAGATTATCCATGGCTTCTGCAAAGGCTCCACATATACTTTGGGAAGGACATGAAAGATTCAATACCAAGAGGCATTGGATTAAAAAAAATCTCAAATTCCAACTTCTTAACATTTCCTAAACAACTGAAGTGGCCCAGTTGAAGAGTTTCTCTCAAGGACAGCTTATTCTCAAGCAACATTCAGAGGAAAAAACAAGATGTTATAGATTACAGGGCATTATTAGCATTCATGGGGCACTGTAGCTGTTTCTGAGTCTTTTAGAAACTACTTGTTGATTCAGGGATTCAACACTTCCTCCCCTGCCTCAGTTTCCCAATCAGATACAATATAAATAATGATACTGACATTCTTTCTACAAGTGCTGTTGGAACTGTGCATGACGAGCACTTCACAGAAGCTGCCTCTAAGTGCTATTATTCTCTTCTTTTTTTTTTTTAAGAGCCACTCAGCTATAAGTGAGATAGATGCCATCTCTAAGAACCTCTTAAGACTTCAGAATTTGGTTCATACGATTTAAGAATTACATGGCTGTGCCATCCTCCATGTCATCAAGTAGCATTTGACAATGCAACATTAATTTAGTAGGAGCTCAATTATAGGCTCAAATCCTCCTGGTTGCTTTTTAGAGCGTTCTGCTTTTCAAGGGGTTCATCTCTCTCAAAAGAGATTTGCAGGAAAAAAAAAGTTCACAATGCATGCAAAATTAGTTGCAGTGGTTCAAAAGAAAGTGGAAACCTGTCTGCCTAACAGCAGCGTTCACTTCAGTAATCTGCCTTTATGCCTCTCTAAAACCTCACCTCCATTCTCAGAAAACTGAAGTTTCATACACTGCTGGGCTGTTTCATTGAAGCAAATTTTCATTTCCTTCCCCTTCTCACACACAAAAGGACTTCTAAAATGTCTACATTATCTTCTCATTTCCAGCTTCTCTTTCTTTTGTTTTGACCTTTTATCTATGTGAGAAAGCAACAACACTGAAATATTTATAAAGAGTGGGGGAGTGAATGTGAGCAAGGTGCAGAAAACTGTGATTAATGCATCCATTTTGTTTGTTTAAATAGATTTTACAACTGTCTTACAAAAGAACAGCGGGGGGAAAGTTAATTTAAGGATCAAATTGTTCTTCAGCATACATCTTAAACAAACATCCTTATACAGATGCACCATCTTATCTTGAACTACATATTGAATATACAAATTCCTTGGTGAACAAGTGGTATGACCACTATTTTGTGTATGTCATCATCTATTAATAAAGTGAAACAAAGCCTGTTCACTTGTAGTGACTGTGTAACATCTTTAGCATAGAGTGAATTTTAAAAAGTACAAAAGAGAAATTCCAACAATGGATCAGAAGCAATTTTGTAAGGAACAAGACCTGTTGTAAGTTAACCCTGAAAGGCAGCTCAGAGCCACACAGCCACTTGCTCACTCCCCACAGTGGGATGGGCAAAAGAATCAGAAGGGTAAGAGTGAACAAACTTGTGGGCTGAGATAAAAATAGTTTAACAGGGAAAATAAAAGCCATAACTGTAAGCAAAGTGAAACAAGGAATTAATTAAGGACATCCCATGGACAGGTAGGTGTTCAGCCATCCCCAGGAAATCAGGGACCCATCATTGGTAATGGTGATTTGGCAACACAAACACTATAATTTCAAACATCCCCCACCTCCTCCTCCTCCCCCAGCTTTATGTATTGTGCATGATACCATATGATGTGGAATGGTCACTTGCAGTCTGCTGTTCCATCCGTGCCTCCTCACAATTTCTTGTGGATCCCCAGCTCACTCACTCACGAGATGGTGTGAGAAACAGAAAAGGACCTGACAGTGTGCAAGTACTGCTACCAGTGCTTTTTTGGTCACAGATCCAAGACACAGCACCATAGGAACTACCAGGAAGAGAAATAACTCCATCCCAGCCAAAGGCAGTACAAGGCTATAGGTGAATTTTCAGGTAACAGGAGAATCTCATGCTGCCAAGCTCAGCTAGCAGTGAGTAGGTGATTTTTGGTGGAAATGAAAAACAGAGCTAAGGAGTTCTTGATCTTCCTATTCTTCAGAGAAAGGTGCACACACACACACAAAAAAAAAAAAAAAAAAAAAAAAAGGTGGGGCGAAGAACTGACTGGCAGGTTGGAAGCTGCTAGGCTGCAGACAGGCAGACAGGTAAAAACCTACCTGTGGGCCAAGAGAAATGAGTAAGAGTGGGGAGACAGACCAAGAAATAGGCACACATATGAACCGAGATTGACAGAGAACAGGAACAGAAATAATGGGATGAAGCAGAAACATCTTGTCTGTGAGACATGGGAGACTGTTTTACAATGAGAGAATAGGATGAACAGCAAGTCTGCAAATAAATTAGAACTCTGGGTAGCAGAGTCAAGGGAATAAATTGCCCTCTGAAAAATGTCATAGATTTAAAAAGTTAGATCAAATGTAAGCCAGAAAAGTAGAGAGAGCTTGATAAGTCTGCCCTAAGCAAAACAGGTAGACTCTCCTTCTTGTTACTAACTGCAAACTTTCAGAACATTAATGCCAGGAAGGTTTGAACCCTTTTGACTGCCGTTCCTAACAAAGAACCATTACACACATCCTGACAGAATGAGGATCTGACCTTGAAATCTACAATGTGCTTGTGAAACCACCTCTTGCACAGCATGATCCTGAGACAGCTGATAACAATTGTCTTCCAGCCTTTGAGTTGAAGACTGATACTAAATAGATTGCCAAAATATTAGTTATCCATCCTTATCAGAAATTCTCAGCCCACTATATCAAAAAAACAAACAAACAAAAAAAAAAGCAGTGCCCTTGAAGCACTTCTTCTGTAATTGCACTGACTATTTTAGCCAATGGAAACACATGGGGCAGCTACCACAGTGAGGCTCTCTCACAAGGATGCACCAGTAATTGGTGTTATCTTCTAAGCTGTGACTGAGCACTGGTATCTAATCCAACAACCTGTGGCTACATCCTCTGCCAACATAAAATGCCAAAAATCTCCTTCCCAAAGACATCTCTACAGTTTCTTGAAGGAAATTAGAACTTCATTTTTATGAAAATACATCTCTTACTATAATTTCTGCAAATCAAAAGTTTCTTCAAGTTTGATTAGATTTTTTTTCTACTTTTTTTTTGCTTTAACATAAAAAAAAGAAATGCGTACAACAGTGTAATGTATTCAGCTGAGCCAGGATGATGCACAAGAATAACAATTTTCTTTTCCTTCAAAGCACACTTTACTCATCCTATCTAGTTCACCTGTAAACCACCAGTAGCAGGAGCTCTTCCTTGTTCCAGGACAGCAAAGCTATTTAAAGAGAGTCCCAACACTTCAGAGCCTTTTGTTCTAATCCAACATACATATTATACAATAATCATAATTTGTACATGGCTAATTCTTGAAATCCATGTGCTCACCCTCCACATCTCCAAGTATGTGGGCACATTTCTGCTGATTTAATTACACTCTGTTTTCAAAAATTTCAATCACTGCATCCTTTTCAAGGGCTAAAATCACCTTCTGAGGAACCAGCATTACAGACATAAGGGAGATATTCCAATACTATTAATCTAAGTCATGTTGCAATCCAAACAGACTGGTCTTGAAAATCTTGCAATCTTCAAGCATTTAAAAATATCATTTACAAATCTAGCCTTGACACAGGTATCCAGTTAAATGACTGACGATCAAATGCATTTTTCCAGGGATCTGACAACACATGGCTCTGAAGAACACACAACCAACCAGTGACCTTTTCATCCCTTGAAGCAGGCCTATTCCTGCCTTGGGTAACTGGCAGACTGGGAAGAAGTAATTCTTTTCATTTACTTAGGAATTGCTCTTCCTAATCTACAAGTGCTGATGTAGCACAACTGGGGGCAGACACACTGCAATAAACGTTGCAAGGAAGAAATTGCAATGCTGGAACAGAGACAGTGGATTCATTTTAATGGTTCTGCATATGGCTACATAAAAAAAAAAGCATAATTGATTTCCTGCTGACCTCCTCCTCTAAGTTAATAAATGAAAGCTGAGATTGTTAAAAGTCATGCAGCATGAGAAAGTCTGCTACTACCATCAAAACTGTAAAGAAAAATTGATTAATAGGGTTTGAGGCAATACCTGTCGCACAGGGAAACTGCCCAGCTTTGGGATGTGCAGAATCCAGTGTCCTAGCATTAAAACCAGCGTGAACCTGGTACTAACCCTCTATTTCAACCCTTCCTTTCCAATTCTCATTTTATTGGCATCTCTCATTTTCTCATTTCTCATTTATTATTTGCATCTCTCAAAGAAGCAGTACTTTGAAGGAGCTGAACTCTGCAGTATGGTGCACCTGCTCTACTCAACACCAACTCATCATTCTTCAACACTTGATCAAGGTTCTTTGGTTCACTCAAGACAAAAAGGGAAGAAAATTGCTTCCGCAGAAGAGGTAACAAATTTCCTTTGGTCCAATTAAGTTCTGAGCAGACATGAAAGGTTCTGAGCAGTCTTTGCCCTGTCCATCTTTTACAGAGACCTACAGGTTTGCTTAATTTTCACTGATTTTCTTCAGCCACAAGCAGAGCTAAAACCAAGTGGTCTCCAGATGGATAAAGTACAAACTCTGTTCCATATCTTGCACTCAAACTTTCTATAAAATATGCCTCATTTCTTTCCATCCTTACTTTCACTGCTGTTTTCATAATGCAAAGGAGAAAATCTCCCACATGCTCTGAATGAGTTACCTCCACTTTTCTCCCCTTGGCTAAGTTTGAAAATTAAACATGAGCACACTAACTAGTACAGGCAGGAGCATTCCACTGAATCGACTACCAGCCATGCTTCTGATCTTTACATTTGTTTTTACTATCCTTCTCTAACCAACAGAAATATAAATAGAGTAGTTTCAGTTTGGCAGTTTGAGGATGAAATCTCAGGAATTCTGAATCCTTTCTTTTGATCATCATTGGTTTTCAAACAGATTAGGAAATCTGCTCATATCTCTAGGGTTCAGTATCTTGGCCAGTGTCACAGGCTGCCAAGCACTTAATGCTCTCACAGAATCCGAAATCCTCAAATGAAAGGCAGGAAAAAGGTGAAAGCTATTTGAGTACCTACCTTATAAAATGCCATGATTTAATGTTGAGATAATGACTGGCAGCACACAGCAGGGATAAAAGGAGGCTGCTGGCCAGAGAGGGCCTCCATTCCCCTCTGTTGCTCTGCCAGGGTGCTGTCTGCACTGTCTTTGGCAACGTGAGTAGAACTGGGTAACACAGGCCCAGACTTGGAAGCTGGGACAGATTATGACAGAGCTGACCTTGCAAGAATCAAGCCAGTCCAAGCCTCAGCCACAAGTGACACCAAGGGAACAGATGGGGAACTGCTTCCAGGTGAGGCTGGCGCCAACACCAGCTGCACTCCACTGCTTTGTGAACAGCCCTTTGGAAAGGCTCCTCAGCCCCAGAAGCAACCTCACAAGGCAAGACTTGGCTGAGCCCTTCTGAGAACTGTGCACCACTTGAGACACAGGCAGGCCAGCTGTGGGTAAGTGTAAGGAGTTGTCCGGATCCATCCAGCAGGGCAGAGAAACTCAGTGACATCCTAATAAATCAGGTGACACTCTGCTCTTTCTTGCTCCTTCACAGCACGCCAACATTGTAAACCAGATGTTGCAGAACTGCTTGCAGGATATTTCTGGCAGAATGCAATGTGTCTTGTCAAGGATGCTCCTTAGTACAGGAGGCCCATCAGATCCTATTTTATTAAGGTATTTTCCAGTTATAGTCAGGGACTGTCAAGGTCTAGAAAGCACAAGAAGTCATAGAATTTGGTTTCACAGACACTGAGAAAAGGAGAAACAGTCTAATCATTTTAGCAATGCTAATAATCTCATTCTTTGTATTATGGCTATTTTACTTCTCCATTATATTATCACTCCTACTGTTTGCAATTGTGTATCCCACTGGATACTCACAGAAAAAGAATTCTTTGCCCTCACAAGTGGCTTTTGTAATGAAAAAAAGATACCTGAAATCTGAAAACTGCTTACTTTTACCTACCTCAAACCTTTATGAAAAAGGCAGAGGAAAGGGTAATTGAGCCTTCACAAAAGCTGAGTAAGTAGCCAGGAAAGTTGAGATATACTGATATAGCCTAAAGAACTGGATTGCTTTTTCTCTTTATGCACTTCTCAATCATCATCATCATCTAATGTGACTATTGTTTATTTTGTGCATAAAACCTACTTATAGTCTAAAAAATTTTTGGGAGGGGGGGTTTGTTTTTAAGGCAGATTACAAACTTTTAAAGACAATCAGCTATTCTACAAACTTCTTGTTCTCATGTTCCACTTGTATTTTATGAAAATTCCATCTCAGCTGAAAGCATTCTGGATATTTTGTATATAATGCAAATGTAACTTTAATTAATATTTGTACAGTGCTGGTCCTTTAGTTAAAGTACACAAAAAACAGGTGCACTGGACATAGGTAGTAGGAAAATAAGTTTGCTTCAGGAGCCTAATTGCTATGCTGATGACTGTAATAACAACACTGGCAGGCATTTGCTAATGTTCTTGAGTAGTATGATTTTTGCAGTGAAGAAATACTGAAAATGCTGATTCCAGGTATTCTTACTGTAATTTTTCAGGGTTTTTTAATTTATTCCAAATATATGGGACTTGTTTACTTAGGTCAAAGACAGCCAAATTTGCAGATACCTGCAGAAACCCAAATTAAGTAGGCTTTCTTCTTTGCTACTTCTGGTCACAGTTCACTTTTATGCCAGCTCTGGTTTTTGACCATTTTCTATGTGTCCTGCATGTTCTGTTTGAAATACTTTACAACCTAGAGACGCCTGACCATGTACAGCTGATCCACTTCAGAAAGACTCTGCTGCCAGTTATCCTCATGTGCCAATACTGAGCAATGCAAAACAATTCCTGACAGACATGAGCATTCATCTACCACAGCTTCTAGTGCAATCAAGCAAAATCAGTGAAGGACTCTGCTTGACTTCAACATGCCTTGGCTCAGATTTGCAGTGGTGTTTAAAGGTATTCAAGATGCCTAAGGGGGATGGAAGCACCTTGTGGATTTATCAAAGGTCATAAAACATGAGCCAAGTCCCAGATGATTCACTAAAAATTCCTGTGGCTGTGTTGTAACCAGCAGTATGGATAACATGTATGGTTAACCCTTGGTGTTAGATAATGTTGAACCCTGTTTCAACACAAATGACAATAATCTAGATCCACACAGGTCTCTTCTGAATTGACACTTCTACCCCAGCAGTACCCAGCCAAACTCGCAGAAGCAGAGTTGCAGAAATGCAAGGCTGGACGTTGCATTCAATGCTTGTCTTACAATTCAAGGGCAGTTTCAACAACAGGTCTCCACTTTGCAGACTGTATTTTGAGTGCTGAGCCAAACGAGCTCTCAAAGTTTCCTTGAAACAATATTAACAATATTAATATTAATAGTGAGTCATCCACTCACTATTAACAAAAGATGAAATTATCAGGAGCATTGTGCTCTATTAAACACTATTCTCTACTATTCTTGCTAGAAGTTGGCTTCCAAAGAGTTTTATGCATCTGTTGTAAAAGGGAAATGATGTTTCAGCTTAACAAAAAGTCTTTGTTATTATGCACAACCATTATTAATGGATTACACTTTTAATCCACTTTGCCACATAAATAGAAAATCTATGGTTTGATAAGATTAAGCATTTAACAAAGTATTATCATTATTATTGCTTTTCAAAAACAGTTATTTTCTACTTTTTTTTTTTTTTTTTTTTTTTTTTTTTTTTTTTTTTTTTTTTTTTTTTTTTTTTTTGGTACTAGTAAGTGTTTTAACTTGTTCAAAATAAGTGTTTGTTTTGGACTTTAAAGCCAGGCAGTTCCTGCTTTCCCAACAGATCAGTTCCTCACTCATACTCCCATTAAATGCAATAGGAAGAGGAGCATGGCCCAAGAAAATAATCTGTAGAAAAACAAATCTATGTTCTATCAACCTAATAGACATTAAAAGAATTAATTATAAGTCTCAGAACTGAGGCTAGTTGAAATGACAGATCATATAAAGATATCTTTGATAATTATCTTAACAATTTCTAATCACATTTAGAATCCCATAAAGTTATCAAAACACTTAAGTAATCTGAGCTTGAAGATGTTTTCTATTTACTCAGAATTCAAAGAGCTCCTTTCATGTGAAAGGTAGAAACAGCTTTGAAGATAAATGACAAAGGAGTGAGGGAAACCCTAAACAAATCATACTTCTGATTGAAGTATTATGTCCTTAATGTAATCTCCCACATTTCTCATATTCCTTACAGACTTTACACAACACATTCAGTACAAAATTGTCCTCAAATAATTTTTCTCAATACTACCTTGAGCATAAATTGTAAAATTACCCTGTATGTTTTGCCTGTCTGAAATGCATAGTTCTATAGCTTACCTTTTAGTCTCTGCACTGTGCCATTGGGAATTATTTACAATATTCAGAAAGACTTCCTCATCCCTTCTCCCAGTGAGAGAGAACATATACTACTCATTATGTTGATGCAAATGAAGCAGCAGTTAATCATCTGCTTTGAAAACAAGGTACTTCGGCATTATTTAATTCCCTAAACCAGCAAACCATGTGTTTGCATTTATACAAACTGATCTCGCTATTGCCATGTTGGAAAAGAAAAACCAACCCAGCAAATATGTACTAAACGCAGAGTGAATTCTGGCCTATAAGACTATTTTTCCTAATTTCTCTGTTCATTTGCACATAGATCATTTCTAGAGTTGGCCTTTTGTGTCTTTTTTTTTTCCACACACAGTTTTACTCACTTGAACAAGCTTGTCCATATCAAGGAAGAAGGCAGGATAGGCCCTTAATTTGTAATGGAGCCCAAGTTGCAAAATCAGCACGTACTATTAAAAGCTCTAGAAATTTAAAAAAAAAAAAAAAAAAAAAAAAAAAAAAAAAAAAAAAAGGTGGAATAAAAGTTTGATTTCCATTAGATAGCCATCTTGGTGCAATTCTGTAGAAAGCCTCTCTCACGATTTTGAGGAGGTCTCCAGGTCTGAGAGCAAGAGAAATATTAAATGTCCCTACTAATGATTACCTTAGAACTTGTAAATATGCAAGAAAAAGTAAAAAACACTGAATGGGAAATATTAATTTGCTTCAACAGGAAAACAAAAAGATTATTTATTTTAAAAGTAGTACTTTAATCTGCTTAGTAATACGCCCATACAGAGAAATCTGCTGAGAAACAAAGGATGACAGAGCTCTGCTGAGCAGTAAGCCTAGAAAGTAAAGTACTATAAAACTGATTGCATGGCATGCCTTACACAATATGAAAGACAATAACTTGGAAGAACAAAAGGACTTTTTGAAGTGAAGACAATGCTTCAGACTTGAAGTTCTAAAAGCCAAATATCCTTACCTCACTTTACAGAAAGCAAGGTAAACAAAAAAGTACACAGGCTGTTTTTCTAAACCTACTCTATATCACTGTAATGTTTAAGGAATTTTAGTTGTTAGCCATCAGGAAAATCCTTTTGAGAATAGCACAACAGACTGGCTAAGAGTGTCTTTCATTTTCCGGAGTTTTGGGGAAGTTCCCGTCCAAGAATGCAAATCATCACATGGTGACGTGAGATAGAGCACTTGACACTTCGGAATTCACTACGAGAAAGTCCCTCTGGAGAGACCAAACTATGTGCATTATTCATATTTCAAATTTTGGACATCAGGTTTACTTCACATGACAGCGTGGGCTACATGTTGATCACGCAGAACTGTTAGCTGAGAAATTTGCCGTGCAGCTTCAGCGTGCTTATTTCCCTCTCAGTGAACCAGCAGTGCTTACTCAGACCGAAACAGGAGGAGAATAGAGCACTGTGCACGAAAGCGCTGCTTCTGGATTACATTACTTTGATGAGGAATCTTTTTGACCTTTAGGGCAGCCGACTTCCACAAGTGACGAAAGATCCCTCTTTACCCTGCAGTGCATTTCTTCATGCTACTAGAGGGTTGTGAGCGCCTTCCCTTTTATCCAATCTTCTGTTATATCAATTAAATCAGATTAAGCTGATCGTTATTATCTTTGCTGTTTTTTGCTTTTTTTCATTTTGACTCAGAGGAGGCACCATCACATTTCTATACCCTCAACAGAACGGCAATTGTCATTACTATTTCATATTGGTTTTTTAAGCTTCGGATTTGCAGTACTCGTAACCCACACGCATCCTGAACACAGCCGCAGAACACAGCCCATGCACCGAGCAGAGGCAGCGCAGGGGTAGGTGAAGGAGCTGAATCGTCCCGCATGCCCGCCAGCCCCGGACCCCTCGCCTTCACAGCGGCACCCCGGAGGCAGCGGCGCATCCCGGGGCTGGAGGGCGGACAGCGCGGGCGGCAGGAGAAGCGCAGCCCGGGCCAGGGGAAGCACAGCCCGGGCGGAGCGGCGGGCTGCACCGGCGGGGCGGAGGCGGGAGCTGCCCGCGGGGCTCCCCCCGCCTGCGCGCCGTGTGCCGGGAGGGGCGGGGGCTCGGGGCCGGGCCAGCCCCGCCGCCGCCGCCCGGCTCCGCCTCTCCGCCGCAGCGCTCAGTCCTGGAGCGCCGCTCGGCTGCCAGAAGGGAGCCGCCACCTGCTCCCGAGCGGAGTCGCTCCTTGCTGCGCGCCGAGAGGGAGAGCAGCCGCCCCGCCGCCCGCGCCCGGGAAGTTACCGCTGCTCCCGCTGCTCCTGCCGCCGGGGGAAAGCCGCCGCTGCTCCTTCCCGGCCTCGACGAGAGAGAAGTCGCCGCCGCGCCCCGGTGCCAGAGGGAAGAGCCCCGCGGGCGCGCCGCCCCGCTCCGCCGCCGCCTCCCGGTCCCGCCGCGGGCAGGCGGGATGATGGAGCCCCCCGCCGCCTGCGCCTCCTGCCGCTGCCGCCCGCTGCCGCCCCTGCTCTGCCTCCTGCTCTGCCTCCTGCTCGCAGCGCTCTGCCTGCCCCCAGGTGAGCGCCCGCCCGCGGGGAGCGGTGTCCGCGCCGTCCCGGCCGCGCGTAACTTGGCGGAGGGGAGGCCGGGGCGCAGGTGGCCGTGCCCGCCCGCCGCTGCCCGCAGCGCCCCAGCACCTACCGCGGGCTCCCCGCTCGCCGGGGCTCGCTCCCGACCGCCGGTGCCCGCCGCATCCCGCTGCGCTTCTGGAGGAGAGCGGTCCCCTCCTGCCCCCCGAGGGTGCGCCGGCTGATGCCGCCTCTCCTGCGGGAAAGGCAGGAGCTGCCCCAGCGGTGAGGGGGGACCAGAGGTGCTGGTCTCGTCTTCCCGCGTGGGAAGCGGCGGTGGGGTCCCTCCGGGGCGTTGTCAGCGGCCGCCGGGCTGCGCTGCCCCCGCGGGAGCCACGGCCGAGCCGCTTTCACTTCCAGGCTGAGCGGCACCTCTGCGCAGCGAGCCGCTGCAACTTGGGCGCCTCGGCCGCTTCTCCCCTCCGCGCCCTCGGTGCCTGCCGCGGCCGTGCCGGCGGCCCGTGGGACCGGCGGCCTCCCGCCGCTTGCCGCTGCCGCGGGGAGCCCGCGGAGCGCGGCGGGGCGGCCCCCGGCTCGGGCGGCCCCCGGCTCGGGCGGCGCTGTGTGCCTGGGGCGGCTGCGGAGGATCGGGGTCGAGTGTTTAACTTCGCTTCCCCTTCCCCGCTCCGCAAAAGCGCTCCCGAGTGAGGCGCTAGGGAAGTGGGAAGGCGCGGAGGGTGCTAAATATCCTAATTGTTCTGGGAATATTTTGGCTATGAGGTGTTTGTAGGCTTTGTTTTGTAAATATTGAGCGTGAAAGTGAAGTCTGAGGGAAAAGCTGTGAAGTGAGGAGTTCTGCATTCAGCGCGGGGACCGTCTCATTATTCTTGTAGAAAGAGCGTCAGCCTGTGGTAAAATTTTGTATTGCTTTAAGAAATGGCTTTGCCTCTATGTGCCTTTGCAACAACGGGGGGTTTGCAGAAGTGTTGGAGCTGGTTGTGGTTTTTCGTTCCTGGCCTCTGCCTGGTTGTTACGCGCTCTCCGTTTAACCATTTACGGCCGGCATGGTCTTGGTGAAGTGGAAGAGAAGAGCAGACCTTTTTCACTAGATGCGTTTGTGCATGTGTTTTACAAGCTCCAAGTAGAAAACTAGCTACAACAGTAAAGCTGGGGTGCTGAATCTGTCATTTCAAATAGAATAGTAAAAAAGCTCCAGACAGAATCAACAGCAATATTGGAAGTGTAAGCAGTGTGTCAAGCTGTGCTGCTAGGCTTCTCCTTTGGCAAATACAGGGTATAATCACTGTCAGACATAATAAATACCAGTCCCGGTGGCAGAACTTACAAAGAATACTGGTTGCTGTGATGCAGAGCAAGTCTTCAGGAAAGATTGTTCATTTTAGGAAATCTTGAAGGCATGTGGATTATCAGAGGGATAAGCACCTTCTAAGAAGCAAGACTTGGCCCCTGTGGAGAGATTTAGCCGAGTAAATACAACACGGTCTTGGTGATTGTGTGACTGTCCACATTTTCCATTTGAAGAAAATGTGCAACCATAAGATATTTTATCTCAAAGGTTGCGTTGATGGACCTGTATAAAAAGATGGTACCTGACTACCTATGATCTTAATAGGTCGTCAGCAAAACCATTTAACTTTTTCTTTCTGCTCTTCATTCCTTCCTTGCCTCCTCAAGGAGAAGCCCAGGCTGTGAGGAAATACTTGTAGAGAGAAACCAGCCCCACCTCAGCTTAGAAACTTTCCCTGCAGTACTGAAAATGCCTGGAAAGCCCAATAGTAGGTTTAATCTTCTAGTTTTCTGTTTATTCTGAGGAATATAAAAGATACTTAGATACAAAAGTACCTATTAAAGGGTTTTGATATTGCTGTAGTTTTACTGGTTCTTCCCCCTTGCTATCTCAGCTATTTTAGATGATAGCTAGTTTTCTGTCATCTAAACAAATTATGGATATATTACTCTATCACGGTGCTCAGCTTTTGGGAGTTCCAGTTGAGCTTTGGATGTGGAAAACAATAGATGAGCTATTAAAAGCATATTGAAAGTTTATATGGCTCAATTGTAAATATCTCTGGCAATATTCATGATGGACTGGAGATCCTTACGAGAAAACTTGGTTTTGTTTCTTCACAGAATAGACTGCCTAGGAAGATACGTATCTTAAAAAGAGAGAAAGGGTCCAAGTACACATTTGACACTAAGAGACTGGCTCTAGGTCAGACTAAGTGGGAATACCAGTTATAATCTCATACATCTCTAGAGGATAATGGCTGTATGTGAAAAGGAAGTCAACTCTTAATCAGGAGCTAATCACGGCCTTTCCCCCTCCCTCTGCTTTCTGGTGGATTATAACAACGAAGCTCTTAGTCTCTCCTTTTATTACTAGAGTTGTTACATATTGCCAATATTGCCTAAGCCTAGTGAGACTGAAACACTTAATCTTATTCGGGATACTCACTGTGTTCCACTCCTGACTGCGTTTTTCCCCTGGTATATCTGGTGTGACTTTGAGCTAGGGGAACTGGATTTCTGTAGTAAGATCTGGAGTTCACATGGGTTTTCTGAAACTGAAGTCAGAAAACATCTGCACCACGTGTATGTGCTTCATTGTGCCATGTATTTGTGGTTCAATATCCAGGTAACAAACCAGACTCCTGCTGAGTCTGGTGAGTTTTGATAGTTAGATTGATTGCTTTGGTGAGCATTTGATATATTTATGGTGTTTGGGGTTTTTTTCCTTTTCTTTTTTGGTCTGAAAGTCTTCCAACAAACTATTTTTTCTTGTGCTCTCCCCTCTACTGTTGCCTCCGAGAAGGCAGAGGACAACAATGGAAATCATCCAGGTCTGTAAATCCTTGAAATTTCAGCCAGGTGGTTTTTATTGAAGAAAATATATGTTGTTATGTTCATGAAATAAATATATCTGTCACAGGTCATATTTAATTTCAAGATATTTTATTTTCACCTTCCCACCTGTGTAAGAGTAATCCCCTTTCTTGCAGTTTCCATTCTCCTTTCTGAAAGTAACCTGGGTTGTTAAAATTAGTTAGCCTGGTTTTTTATGTTATCTTCTTTGTAGTAGAATTCATTTGTTGATTTACTTCCAGCAAAATTTTTTGGGGACCAGAATCTCTTAATATTTATGCAAGATGATACATAAAGGGGAAAATAAAGTAGCGTAAGTGTTTCACATAAAGCAAATTTACATCTGTGTGATCAGGCTAAAACTGTTCTCTATTTTCTTGCAAGTATCTTACTTATGCAGTGGGGTTTATAGTCTTAAGAAGTAAGAGTGCTCACTGCAGATTTCCGTGGTGTCTTACCTGATTCCATATGAGATCCTTCTAAGCCATATGAAAACAAGCATTTCTGTAGCAGCAATGGCTTTAATATATTGCCTGCTTATACCATATCACACCACTATGGACGTTTTTAGGTTCCTAAGAGAGGACTTTCTGGAGAGTATTTTCTGGGTAAAGTGGTTTTGGTCTTCTTGGGTAAAATAAGAGCAGATTGCTAGTAGGAAACTGTCTGCACAGGAGCCCCACCTCTCTGTGCACTTTGAGCCTAGCAACACTGGAGGGACTGAATGTGCTTGTTTTCTAGGAGCTGTAATTTGTAATTGTATCTCCTGACACTAGATTATCAATATTCAGTCTTCCCTTCTTGTGGTCTGTACTCCATAGCAAGAAGATCACAGATCAGCTGGCTTGAGGTCTGATCTCCAGTGGTTGTTCCACTACTCTTTCACACATGGGAGTTTTGTGGCTTTTTCGTACTACCATGCTGATTGTTGAAACTTTTCTTCTACATTTGTAATAGTATGGTTTGTAGCATGGTCTTGGTTAGTTCTGCCAGCTCTCGTAGGAGGCTAGACTTTATATATGGATTTTTGCCATTCCTAAAACCCCGTAATCTTCAAGCTCTCTCTTCAATGCTACTCAAGGTCCCTCTGGATTGGTTGGTGTGCGGCTTTTTCCTCTGGTAATATGATCATTTTTTAATTTAAAAAATGTGTGTAAACTGCAAGGCCACATTTGTAAGAGAATCGAGGACCTGTTGAAATATGCTGATTTCTCTCAAGTTCCTCTGTCTTCAAAAAAAAAAAAAAGAAAAAAGTTACGCTTCCATGCACTGATGCTCAAATGAGAGACTCTTAAAGAACTGTAAATGCTGTAGGATGATAATTAGAAACGACTCAAGCAGAACGTGACTTTTCCAGGAAAACCTGAATATTAACAACTCCCCTTGATATGAAATGGTTGAGTGTAATCTTCCCAGAAGACAAGGCTTTGACCTACATGTTCTTTATCTCAGTATATTTTCTTTAATGGGAACAGCATGAATATTGAGGGAGGCTGTACATTTCTGCCTTTAATGCACTAGAAAATGAATCTCATCATTTAGAGAGGAGATTGCAATACACCTTGTATTCTGACAATCCACTGCTAGCAGTGAGCAGATCAAGTTTCTTCCTTTTTTTTCCTTCTCTGGTTTTGTTTCCTTTTTCTTCTTCCCCAGTGTGTTTTATTGAGGATGACTTGAATCATAAGCATTCCTACACCAGTGGATGTTAATCTACTGCTCCAGAGTGTTGGCTCTTTTGAGGAATTTTTGCCTAGCTTAAGATCAAATTGCATTTGTTATCATGCATATAGGTCTCCAGAAAGACAAATAAATATTTGCCTATTAAAACACTGCTGCTTCTACTGAACTAGTGGTTTTATTGTTGATAAGAAATATGTATCTTTGGGGAGGTAAAAAATGGGAGAAAGTGATAAAATCATGTAGAGAGCAAAACAGGGCACCTGCAGCTTCAGGGTATGATTTTTAGAGGTTATCAGGGGTTAGAACAGTTCTGTAACGTTTGGGCAGAAAGCATTTGAAGTGCTTTCAACAGAGATGGAAATACTAAGCTGTTCCCTTGATAAGAAGTAAGAAGTGCAGTCAGTGATTCAATGAGTGTTTCAGCAGTCTGTATATCCATCTATTTTGTTTAGGTTGTATTCTGTACAGTTAACCCCTGTTATGAAGAGAAACTTCAGAAGCTTGAACTGCATTCCTGGGTTGTGTCTTGTGCTGTGGTAGCACTGTCTGTAGTTTGTCCTGGAGTTGTTAATCATGAGTGTTGGTCACAGCAGTTTGGGTGTTGGTCACAGCAGTTTTGGACCTTAGGGAAAGCTCTCAAACAGCAGCCAAGGACAACAGAAGTCCCCGGGGCTGGAGCCCTGGCAGGCAGTGACATTTTTGGATGTGTCTTGGGCTCTGTGTGGTGGCTGTCTCCTCCCTTAGCTGTCTCTGGTATACAGTGTCTGTGATAGGTCCCAGCTGCCCAGGCTGGAAGGTTTTGGGTTTTTATTAGAACATTGATTCTGACCACAGTTGGCATCTTTTTAACTTTGAAGAGATATTGGCAGCTAATTCAATAGAGGGAGCTCTGCTACCTTACTGTTAGAAGCAGTGTGTCTCAGCTTTTCCAGACCTCTGGCTTCAGCCAGAAAGTTATATTAAAAGTCACTGTTTCTTGACAGTGTTTTGTAGTGCTAGGCTTTGTTAGTGAAAGCATCTTACTTTCACCACAGGCTTTCTGTTGCTTGAAGAGGAAGGAACGACAAATCCAAGTCACCTAGCAGGCAAACCCCAAAAGATGACTCAATTAGAGGTAGTTCTCTTTTGCTGCAAGGCTTTGGGAGTTTCAGGTGGGTACACTACAGAATCAGGTTTTTAAGTGATGCTTTCTTTTGTGGGGAGGCAGGTGGTGAGATTCATGGGGAAGCCCAAAAAGAATGAAAATAAATAGAGGGTATTTCCAGGGACTGAATGGGCCAAGAGTGGGCATGAAATAGGGTACAAACAGGATAAGGAAATGACTGTACCAAACTTACTGCTTGGGTAAGACAAAGCTAGAACACTTCCAGTAAAATGTTAGGTAGGACATTTGTTGTTAAAAGTCTGTTTTTTCAGTAAGTTCTTCTAGGTGTTAGGGTGTGGGGGTTTTTTTCTTTTTTTTTTTCTTTTTAAGGAAAAGTAATATATATATGCCATTCTGTAAACATGGTCATTGTGAAAGATGCCAGCCCAGGTGTATGCTTTTAATCCATTCCATGTCTATAACACAGAAAAGTGCACGTACAGAAAGCTGATAACTGCTCTGTAAACTTGTGACTCTATATTTTTCTTGAATACTTTCATTTTTAACATAATATTTCTTATCGGATGGTTTTGAAACTAATTGTGAAGTCTCAATAAAGAATAGTACCTCTAAAAAAATATTCTTTGAGTCACCTTCAAGTAAGCTTGTAATGAACTCAGCTTTATTCTTCAGATGAATCCTGGACAAATGCCCTTTATCACTTCACTTGCTGCAGAAGTTGCATTTTTTAAATCCATTTTTCTCCAATTTAACTAAAGAAAATAACCATAGATAGTGGAGAACAAAATAGATCTAGCTTGTGTACAGTTTGATTTAACTGTGACATTTTATATACAACTGACTTATTTCATGGGTTTGTTGTTTTGGCTTTTTAATGTGAATTTTTGGTGGGGTGGGTTTTGGGTTTGTTGGTTTGATTTTTTGTTGTTGTTGTCTTGTTATTGTTAGAAAATGCAACAAGTTATTTTTTGAGAACTCACTGTTGGGCTGAGTGAGTTTTTCATGCTGACCAGGAAGAATTCCTAAGGCTCCTGTTTTAGAGGGTTGGCACAGTTTATCTCTGGGGTGGAATGGTAAATGTTCACTTAAGAGTCTGTGACTGGATACCTTACACAGAATACGTGGGTTGAAATGGACTTTAAAATGGACAGTTGAAGGCAACTATGAGATCTCAAAATTATTTGTGAGATGCTGTTTCTTTTAATTGCAGCTTCTGAATTTTCTTTCTGTTGATGAGATAGCTAGAGTATTGATCTATGCATTTTTCCCTTTTGGCATGGAATTTTATTTCGTGAAACATGCAAAACAGCATGTGTTTAGCAAAGTGAATTCTGTGACTCATCCAGATAAAATCATGGGTTTTTAGTTTATTCTAGTTGTTCTGGAGAGTAGACATGAACTCAGTGGCCTTTACCTATAAAACCACACGAGGAACAGGGAAAGGACAAATGGAACATTCAGGCAGGATTAGTAAACTGCAGTGTAGCCATGCTACTGCAGAAGAGAGAGGAATGCTGAATCGATTTCTTCATTCTTGATACAACACATCAAATGCTTTGAATATGGAGAGGTTGATAGGGTGTGTATTATTTTAAAATCCACAGTGACACCCCAGTATTGGATTTGCTTTCTAAAACTGGGGAACGTGAAAATTTCTGGCACTTGACATCAAAGTAGTACCCTGACAACTGGCAATGTAAATCCAGAAAACGTTTGCATCTTACACTCGACAGCTTTAAAGGTTAGTGAGGGGAAAATTTTTTTTAATTTAATTCATGACTGAGAATATTTTTAATACTACTCTTCAGTTTTCAAACTGGTGCACAGCTTGCTGCCAATCTTGAACCTGGCCTACACACAGAAGCAATAAGAAAATCAGTGTTATGAATGCCCCAGCAGCTTTCAGTTTGAGAGAATTATGTTTCTTTCTGTTGTGTTTCTGCACAGACAAGAACTTAGTAATGCAGAGCTTTACAGTTAGTAAAGCAATTGAAGTAATTTTGGTTAATAATGGAGTCCTGCGGTATGAAACAGTCACCAATGTATGAGTAAATAATGACAGCTGCTTTGCATTGCACACATTTATATTTTGCACTTTTTTTTTTCCCCTGATAGCTTTTGTTTTGTTAAATATTTTAAAACTTCCAGAAAATTGTTTGCTCCAGTAGTTCAGCTCTTGAGATGATTTCTGTAACAGGACTTTTGGAGGGACAACTGTTCTGTAGTTCAGTTTGACCTGGCACATCCCACTGCTGTTGAATGATGCAACATGTTCTGTTTTAGCTTTGAAGTATAAGTCCTTTACCCTCAAGATTTAACCCCAGTTAATGTGAGGTGCCCCACAGTAGCAAATTCCGAAGTGCCTACCTGAATCTTGGAATGTGCTTTCTGGAAGTTCACCTGCAGACTCGGTAAGGGTCAGGTTCTGGTATTTCATCCAGACTCCCATGTGTCTGTGGGTCATTTCTTGTCACTGCTTGTCACTTTAAATATCCCGGGGTGTTAAATCCAAAACTCCTGCACAGCTTCTGGGGGCAGCAGGGGGAGGAGTCTGAAACTTTTGAGATAGTGGGAAATAAGTGGTATGTTGCAAAAGTGACTACCGTGGATGTAGAGGCAGGTAACCCATTTCTTAGGAGACTCACAGAATATTTTGGCATTTTCTATGCAGCCTAAGATAATGTATTGCCTGCTCTGTAAGAAAGTTCTTTCCATCTCTCAAAAGACCTTTAAGCCCTTGGTATCTGCAGCCAGAAGGAAGGCAAACTTTCTGGCCTGTGTGTAAAACTGTTGATGTATCAGAGGGGCAAAAGAGATGCTTTGGTCTCCCTGAGAGCCAAAGGGATAGGAGCAGGGAAATGAGAATTGTGGTCTTTCCGGAGGTCTTGTGGGAGTGTAGCTGGGTATTGGGGCATGCTGACAGCGTCAGGCTCTGCAGAGCCTGCTGGCTGTCATCATCCTGCAAAGGGGGCCTTGGAGTGCTGCTGCAGCACAGCTCAGTGTGGGAGCTTGAGAGGTCCTCTTGGACAGTGTGCAGCTCGAGAGCCAGCAGGCAGGAGCTCCCTGGGGTGGTGGTCACCTGTAGGTCCATGGCGACTGTTTCGTTTCTGCTGTGTAAGATCTCTGTTCCTCCCAAGCAGGAGAAATTCCTGCCTTTTGCTTGGGATGTGCTTACTGTCTGACCTACTGCAGAGGGGTGTCTGCTTACTTTAGAAACACTTGTCTTCTGCTCTGAATGGTGCATGAAGCCCTCTGTAGGTCACTTTTTAATCATTATGTCCATCTGCAAGTCCAGCAGTGATAAGGAAAGATGGGCTTCAGCACACCCAGTATGCTCACAGCCTTTGGCTCTCTTTCCATTGCATCAGTGGCACAGGGCATAGAGGCATGAATAACACAGTGTGTTTCTGTAGTGAATGCTGAATGGCTGAGTATGAGCTGCCAGCAGCTTTATGCAGAAAGAAGTGGGGTGTTGGGGGGAGTGATATTTGCACCCAGAGGAGGAGAGGCAGGTGAATCATTTCTAGCTGGAAAGCTCAGTCCAGTATTTTAAGATGTGGGAGTAGTTTAGAAGACTGAGGTTGATGGCCCAGTCCAAGAGCTTATTAATTTTTCTGGGCAGAAGTAATACACTCAAACGGTTTCTCAAAATGATTTATTCTTAGTTTTACTTATGGATACTCCTGAAGGCCACGTGTGAGCTTCACACTGGAAATTTTGTGTGAGTGCATATAAGAACTCGGCCTTCTTGGTGTGGTGGGGTGCCTTGTTTTAAGGTGTGGATTCTAATTCACAGAAGTAACATCCATAGCTTGCTTTTGCTTGTGTTTCAGCTGATTTCTAGTCTTCCTGTGAGTCATCATCATCTGTAACCAGCAACAATTGTTCTGGAAGGCTTTTCATTGAAGTGTAAGAGAGCAGAGCTCTGAGCATGTGGGGATCTTGACTCCTTTTGAGGAGGCTCTCTCCATGCAGTGGAGTCAATATTTGTTACTGATTTGGACATACTGTGCAGTACAGATTTTTTTTTTAGAACCACAGAAGGAGGTTGGTAGATCACAGAAAGCAAGTTCTGTGACAGTGAGATAAATTCTACATAAAACTTGAGGGACCCTGTTAATTAAAAATAGAAACTTTAAAGAGAATAAATATTTCAATGAAAACCTTTATTTTCTTGCTAAAACTTTTCATGATGTTTGAAAGGGGTTTTTTAGCTGGCTTTTAAGTCATTTTAGTTACATTTTTTGTATTTTCTTTTCCTTCTTTAGAGCTGAACTTTTACTGTCTTTAGGGAGGGATAGCTACTACAAAATCAGAAGATTTATTGGGGCTTAATTCAAGGTGTGAGGTTATGACCTAAATCTCCAACCTGCTAATAAAATGCTAAGCTCTGCCATTTTCCATTATCTTCCTCAACAGCAACTTGAAAGTTAAAAAACCCAAACCAAAACAAAAGACACACATTTCAGAGTTTCTTTAATTCCCTGTGGTCGGGGAACACTGAGGACTGGATGTGGATTCGGAGTCGGATGGGGTTTCTTTTTCTTTTTTTCTTTTTTTTCTTTTTTTCGTTTTTATTTTTTCATTTTTCTTTAAATATAATTTAATGAAAGAGGAAATTGATGAGTGTTCTCTGAAAAAAGTGGCATGGTATGCCAGGCTTTCAAACAGTGGTATTTGTAGAAGCTGTTGTGAACTGACAGTGGCTTAGGAGAACCACTTTCCTCTTGGATGTGTCAGCACTCCTGGGTTCTTAAGTCAGGGTGGGAGTTCTACAGCATGCATTTCATCTGAAAGGATTTGAGTGATCTCTGGTACTTTAGTCGTGGAAAAAAAAATTGTTTCTTGTGGCCTTTGCTTGATCTATACTTCAAACAGAATGGACAATTCACAGCCTTTGGCTGCTTGGTAATGCTTTAATTGCAACTGCAAGGCTGAAAAATTTTGTATGGTCTACCTCTGCAATGGGTGCACATCATTGGTAATTTCTAAGCTGTTGGTGAGTCTGGAATCCTTAATCTTGTGCAAATTATATTTGCAGATATACCAGGTGAGTTGCATGTTGAAGAGCTCTCCCAGTGTCAGGGTGGCTGAACTTTGTCACACAAGGCTTGGGAACAGGGAGATTGTCTTGTGATCAGAACTGGAACAGCACATGTCCATGTCAGAAAGCTCAGGGAGGTCCTGCTCCTGCCACCATTTGCATCAGAAGCAGCAATTCCTGTGAGACACAGTTTCGCCACTTGTCGCGGTGCCAAGTTCAAAGCCCCTTGGCTTCACCCCGAGCCAGCCCAGGCACCGGAGCAAGCGTAGTCCGAGCTGCCCCTCAGTGGAGTAGAAGGGGTTGGCCCTGTGGGTTCTTAGCCCTGGGAGAGGCCTGAACAGCAGCAGAATATCCTGAGCGACAACACCGAGAGCAAGAAAGGAGGACCCAGTCAGCCAGACAGTGAAACCACAACTTTAATTCCAGCGAACACTGTCAGGACCAGACCGGACTGGACCCCGAACAAAGGAATTCCGGAGCTTATAAACCCTCGGGGAAGGGGAGGGGAAATGGGAGTTCCTCTCTGCGGCCTCCAATCACAACTTATCACTAAGGGAACCGGGGGTGGGGTTGCTAGCCTTGGACTAATCAGGGGAGGAGTAAACTCAAGGCGGGAAAGGAGATTGACATGTAACTGATAGGACTAAAAATAGCTGTCTGCAGGTGGGATGTATCAACTCATGCATATCAATTAGGGGGGGAAGGGGGTACATAGAACAAAACTGTACAGCAAACTTGAATACTAAAACTCATGAGATGTTCCAACTGTTTCTCCCAATCATACTTAAATCCAGTCCACATAGTAAACCACTCGTATTTCTTTCTGCTCTCTCTGTCTCTAAAGTCTTCTCCTTAATGTCCTTCTTTCTGCTGCCTCACTCTCTCTCCTGAGTCTCTCATAATATCTTCTCTCTCGTCTGTCCTTCTTCTCCTCTGCGCTTTCCCTCAAAACACTTGCCTTGTCATGCTTAAAGTCTCAGCCTCCTTCCAGTAAACTAATCCAAAGTTCAATACTCGAAATAGGAGAATATTCAACCACCCACACCACCACATTCCCTCTGTTGCAGGAAGGGACTGGGCTGAGTGTTTTGTCACTCTGGAGAGAGCCTGACACTGTCAGCCTGTACCACCAGCTACTGCTGCAGCTGAGGAGTGTCTGTGTTTGTGATTTAGCCTTGGATGGAACCCTTGTGTGGGCTTCAACCAGGCCTTCTAGGTGCTGTATTTTGTATATTGCCACATCTGATCTCTTCTGCTGATGACACACAAGTGGAAGTTTAAAATTTTGTATAGCAAGTTGGAAGCTAAATCTGTTTTTTACTGCCATTTTATTTGGAGGGGAGTCTGAACCTGACTCGTCAAAATTGTAGAAAAGGAAAAAAGATGTAAAGATTACTTAAATTCTCACCAATTTTTATTCTTTTGGCAGCTGAAATTTAAGAGAAAAGGGCTAGATTTCTGGTTTAAAGAAAGCAAAATAACATAATAGCGTTTTTTTGATTTATAAATACAACTCGAACATCAAAAGATATTTGAGAATATTTCAGGCTGAGAAATAGAAAATGCTTTTTTTGCTAGCACATTGTTTGCTTAACTTCACTGTGTCATTGACTAGGTATATGCCTCTATGTTCTGTAGGCTTTGGAGAGTGAGAACAACTAAAGCTGAAGTATCTAGAATCTGCAACAGCAGCACTTTGGATCTTTGACAGGGTGTATTAATGTGCATACTTAAAAGTTCACTTCTCTGCCACTGTTCTGTAAGCAAATATTTATGACTGGAGCCTTTACAGACTGGAGAGGGAAGTTTGCTGTCGGTAGTGATGATTGGGCCAAAGACACAGATCAGCATCTCTGCGGAGTGGCAGACCCAAATTAAAGGCAAAGAAGTTACTTCCAGCATTTTCACCAGGTATATCCTTAAAGCCTGTGGAAAATATTATGGCAAAATCGTGGAAAGAGGTCTTTGCAACAGAGTCTGGGAAGGGTACAGTGTCGTTTGGGAAGCTGGGACAGAAGGGACAGAGAGCAGGGGGGCAGGAGGAGCTGTGGGCGTGTGTGGGGCTGGCGTGTCCTGTGGGTGAGTTTCTGGAGAACAGTCTGAGGGGAGCCCAGCTTTTGGGGCTGGCCACATCCCCAGCTGCTGCAGAGATGAGGAAGGGGTGTGGGTGGTGAGAGCCTGGCTGGGAGAGCAGGCAGGCCGCGTCAGGAGGAAGGAAGGAAGCAGAGGGCCCTGGCACAGCCGCACGGAGCCGGCGTGTGCTGCCTGTGCCCTTGCGTGGGTGGCAGCGGCAAGCCCCCTGCACGGAAAGGGCAGCTGGGTTTGGGCCAGCACGTGGAACAAGCTGTGACAGAAAAGCAGAAAGCATTCTGGAAACTGGTGGGGTTGAGGAGAGCCCCTGATCAGAGTATTTGAGGGAGAGAAGCAGGGGAGAACTGACTCTCAAGATAGGCAGTGCCTGCCTTCCCCTGTCTGCATCTCCTCGTGCTCCCCTGGGTTTGACAGTCACACCCTTTCCTTTCACCTGCCTTAATTCAGCAAGAATGTCCCTCTTGGTAAAGATCACATTACTGCTGTGTCACCCTGTTCCTCTTTTGTCAGCCACAGGTCCAGTGTCATTTCCTCTCTCAGGAAGCCGTCTCTGCTCCCCCACAAGGGCTTTGCAAAGCTGGCACAATCTTGCACTGTGGCCTGTGCTCATAGGGCAAGCACCTGGAGGAACGCTCCCTTTCTGACAGCCTCCCTTCTCCACCTAGGGGAGGCACAGATAAAGCTCTTCACACTGACAGCCTTTTGGAGGGGAGGAAAACACCCTGAGTGCTTTCTTCTAGGCATGATGAGAGACTTGGTGTATGAGGAGCCAGGGAAAGGATGCCATGTGCTGAGCGTGATCGGTGACCTAAATGTCTGTGCCTGTCCTGTTGGGCCATCAGATGATCTGTGGAGTGACTCACACCTCACACTGTGGGCATTCAAAAAACTCTCACTCCTGGAAAGAAGCAGCCCACATTCTCCCAGGGCATTGTTACCAATTCTGAATAAATGTAACATTAGGTGTTTATTAAGGATATTGTAATAAACATAGATGTAGAACCTGCTGCTGCTGAAATTGCAGAACAGCCACTGTTCTGGTCTAAGCTTGCTCATGCTGTGTCCAGACTGAGGGGGGGATCAGCCTGTGGTAGCTGACAGGTGCTGTAAACCTCTACCAGAACCTATGCTTAGTCACAAAATCCAGAAATTAAGCTAACACAATAGTTTTGAGCTGTGACCCAGCATGTGTTTGAACACCCAGCTTTGAAATTATTAGAGTATTTAAACAGATTCTTAAGGACCTATTTTTTAGGATAGAGCTAGCAGGGCCCATGCCGAGGGGGCACGGGAGGATACAGGAAACCGTAAGTGATGGTGTAGAGGCTGTTAAGATGCTGGCTACTGTCTGTGAATCAAAGTGTCTTCCTGCTCCTTGCACAGCATGTTGAGCTGTCATGACCTGCAGAGAAATAGTTTAGGCTGGGGATTGATCTAGTTCCATCTTCCCAAGTCTCATGCAAGTTCATCTCTTTGGCTGACTTTTTAAAGCCTCCATTTTTAAATTGCACACACGTGGTTTTGCCATCTATAAAATACAATGTATGAGAATGGATATATTTTTTTTCTGTGTCTGTCAGCAGGGAATAGGCAGCTTACTAAGCTTTCTTGAGCGTAATTTTAAATAGAGAAAATGCTTCTATATAAACTGAGATTATCTCATCACAATATTTTTATGATAGTTAATTAAAATGTGAGAAAATCCTTTAGAGCAGATTTGCAGTTTTGTGACTTTTATGAGACTTAACATGAGAGATCTATTTTTATAGTTATGCCTTCTTATTAGTTTCAGGATTAGGATATGCTTAAATGCCTGGCTATCAAATCCTGTGATGATTACTTGTTTATTTTGCAGTGTAGACTAAATCAGTTATGGTCCCATTCATATGTTGTTTGTGTCCCACTTTTCAACAAGATATTGTAGTGCTTTATTGTTATTGCTATTTAAAATAAACTCCCAGAGTAGTTTTAATTTCAGCTTGTATTTTTTTTTTAAATATTAAGTTTCAGTGAAGCATATTTTATTATATTGTTGTGAATAATGATCATTTACGAAGTTCCAGCTCCTGGACATCCATTTTCATTATGCTGGAAGATTGGAAAATGTGAATGAAAGAAGGATCTCTGTGACTAGCTGCAAGAGATCTAAATACTTAAAAAGTTGTCTATATATAAATAAAATCCTGTAAAATCTTGACTCTCAGTGCATAGAACTGTGATAGGAAGCAAGACCTATATGTCTTGGTTTAAAGACAGATATCTGCTAGGAAGGGGCAGGACCTCCCTAGAGATGGAGAATTCAAATCCCCTCCCTCTAAATTATTCCAATTAAAAGGAAAATTAAAGGAGCTTTCAGGCAGAGTTATGGGGGTAGGAATAACAGTTCTTTACTAATATATATGACAAAACGACAAACAAACAACAACTACAGCATCAATAATAAACAGAACCAAGAACCTTGAGGGCTTTCTTTTACAAAAGCCCAGAGCAGTTTGATCTGGGTGCCCCTGCAGGACTCCGAGAGGCTGAACTGGAAGGAAGGAAAAGTCCCGGGCTGGTGGATCAGATGAGGAGCTCTGCGCTGGCAGCTGGAGGCAGGGGTGTCTCGGCAGGGCTGGGCAGTGCAGGGCTACAGAGTAGCAGGAGGGTCTCAAAGGTCTGAAGAAGCAGCGGCGGTGGGGGGAGAGGCTGGAGAAAGCGAGTTCAGGATTCTCGGGTACACGAACAGATAACGATAGATTTCTCAGGACGAGGCAGAGGCAGAGTGCAGCCTGACTGTCTTCCTCGGCGCTGAGAGCAAGAGTGCCTCCCCCTCCCCCAGATCTGTCTTTTTTGCCTTCCCCAAGGCTCATCATCTCTCCCTTCTGAAGGACACTCCCAGGGACTCAAAAACAATAGGTGTAGCTTCGTGCTGCCATATCTGTCAAGCACTTTTTTTTGTTCTGACTAAGTAGTCATTAAGGCTTCTTGGAAACTTATGGGAAAAAATTCTGTGAGAAGAAAAAAAAAAAAACAAATCTAACCCCCAACACTATAGAAAATGTACTGAGATAAAGAGGGAGTTGTTGAAGACCAGCGTGTGCTCTGTTCCCTTTGGACAGGCATGCCAGTGGAAGATTGATCTCTAGGCACGGGGCTTTCTATTTGAACTTGTGCTCAGTCTAAAGAAAGAAAGGCTTAAACAAATATTTTTTTTGTCTTTCTTTAACCATGCCTAGGATAGCCTGACAACATGAATCTTTTATTCACTTGCTCATCTGTCATCTCAAATAACACCCAGAAGTTCTATGCAGAATTTCTCAGTCTAGTAATTGTCCCATCAGAAGTGAATGTGATGAAGATTCAAAGTCCTTTGCCTTGACCTATTTGTGTGAGTGACCCTGGGGAGGGACTTGTGCTGTAGGCCAGCAGGTGATTATGCAAAGGAGTAAAGAACTCCGCTCTTTTCTCCCTGTGGGCCATTAAACACAAGCTGTGCGGGTTTTGGGATGATCTAGAGAGGAAACACATCAGATAAGGATTAGGTAGAATTCTCAGGGCTGACTGTGCAACAGATTTTGCTCAAGAATATAATGCCTGTTTCCCTGGTGCTTCTACACCAGCCCAGGTGCAAGCATAGATGTGCTTACGTGAGCAGACTGCACCGTCAAAAGCGAAGCAAGGGAGAGGAGGAAGGGAGAACTGTTGTGCTGCCAGGAATACACATGCTGATTAGAGCTATGTTTATATTAGCACAACCATTCTGATACAGCTAATTAATCAGAATTTGTCTACCAAACTATGCCTTGGAGATATAAAAACACAAGATTATGAGATTTGCCAGATTTCTGTGACAGATCTTCTTGGGAGACTTGTGGAACAAGACTAATGATTGCTTCTGCCTCCTAGATTTCCTTCCAGAAAAGGAGTAACTTAAGATAACCTTGCATCTCATTTTGTCTCAGGCCATTTACCCAGTAATAACACTAAATACACTGAAGTAGTCCACATAATTTTTTTTATGGCAATTTGAGTTCAGTCTTTATTCACAGAGGGGAAAGTAGGCAGTGAGACAAACTGTTAAATAAAATACTAACATTTTACATACAGGCTTTCATACCAGTGCAATTGGATGCATACAGAAAGGCAGAATCAATTATATAGCTGCTGCTTATCAGAAGTTAAGCAAATAGTAAATGCAGTTTCATTTTTATAATCAATTACCTAGCTCTGAAACTTGTTAGCAAAGGTTGGGAGCTGTAATAATTTTCATTGAATGCCTACACATTATCTCGATGTATTTCTATATGCTGCATTTTAGGGAGATGAGGGAGAAATGGTTCTTTCCTGAAGTCTTTTAAACTGGCTTCCCAAAAGATGAGGGTCAAGCCCTTCAATTTCTGAGCTCAATTTACATTCATCCCACAACAAAGATGATGTGTACTTTCTTATTAGTCAAACACCCTTTTTTTTTCACTTGTAAGCATAGGTTGCTTTACTTTCAGCTTTGTGAGTTTAAAGAATGCTTGCATCCCTGCGTGGTTACTTTGGCCACATCATTGTTCAGAATTTACAGAAAAGTGGGAATGTAACAAACTTTATTCTTTTTTCGTTATTTTATTTTCCTCCAACGTTCGCAACAATGATCTGAAATTCCTTGTGTGCAGAACTTATTTATTGCAGGTGACAGGCTGTGAGTGCATTGTGCCATGAAATTGTCAGTCTTTCAGTCCTGCTAGCCCAGTGTTTGCTGTTTATATGCAACCTTTCATGTTCTTATTTTTGAGGTACCGCCTTTATTTTTGTTCAAATGTTCTATAATCGATGTTTGATTTTTGGCTCTTTTATGATGGTATTTCTGGAGGCTCATGCAGGCTTTGTTTCTGGTTTTCTGCTGGATGGTAGCATATCCTGTCAGAGTTGCATATCTCTGCATAGCTTATTTCACTGAAAGAGTAAAAAACCCCCTTTTGTTTAATATAATTTGGGGGAGGGGGTGTTTTTGGTTTTTTTTTTCTGCATCTATCAGAAATGGTTGGATCAAGTTGCTTCCCTGGCTAGATGATGCCCAGTAGGATATTTTGGTTGTGTTTCTTGGTTATTTTGCTCAAGACAAAATTAACTTTGGTGAAACTGGGTGCCTTGTACCTTTTCTTTGTTTATTTTTCCACGAGCACGGTAAAATCTACAAAACTGGTAATGTTAGCAGTTGAGTTTTTGCTCATTTTTAGTTTAAGAAAAAACATTCTTGCTCTGTGTAATTTTATAGTTATTTAACACAACCATTTGTTATTTCTTGTTCAAGGCTAGCTTTTGTAGACCAGTTAACTTCTGAATCATACTGTATCACAGGCATCCTCTTTTTTCAAAGAGCATTTAATTGGCATTAGTCAGGCTCTCATTAACTGCATTTTCTATTTCAGTATTATCTTTTTGTTAATTGACTTAGTGTCCTGACTGAACCTCAGTTTTTAAAAGTGGTAGATAGCATTTGAATCCCTGGCAATGTCCAGTCATTTTAATTTGTAGAATTTTCTTCTTTACTTCTTCCCAGGACCTCACTGAGAGACTCAACTGCCAGCTGCACATTGCAGCAGCAGTGAAAATGAAAGCATTTCTTAGGTACACTTGATATCTTTATTTAACTCAGAAATCTTTATTTAACTGGAAGCAATGCTAAGAATAGCAACCTCCTCTAGCCTGACTTGCACGATTCTCCTTCAGGCCTTGATGTCTGTGTTCAGTGGGGCTGTTTTTCTGTTCTCCAAGATCATGTGTGTCTTCTCAAGTTGCCCCAACTTTCTGCACAAATCACTCAGGGAATCCAGATCACACAGATGGTTTGACCAATTCTTCCATGAGCAGAGGGTTGATGGCAGGGCAGGTGTCTTGTGGCAGGGGTTTTCTGCGTGCTAAGTGTGCCTGGGGCTGTGCAAGGATCCTGGAATGAGCACAACACTCTGGTGTGGAAGGCTGTAGCTGTGGTGATGTGCTGGGAGTTGATTTATGGAGGTGCTGCTCAGTTGCGTTATCACCAAGGGAATTTTCATTCTAGTTTTGTTGCTACCTTGTGGAACATCAGCTCAGAGGTACCTGAGCCGTAGAAAAGGGGTTGGAGAACAGCAAGACTCTTTCCCAAAGTCCTCTGTGGACAGGAGAAGGACGTAAGAGTGAGCTCTGCCCTTCACAGAGATGAGAGGAGGGTGTTTGAGTGAAACTGGTTTGTTGCCATCACCAGCCCATCCTGGCCAAGTGGGGTTGTCCCTCCAGCAAATGCTGCTGCTGCTGCCCCTGGGGCAGGGCTGCTGCACAGTGCCTGGGGGAGCAGTAGCTGCCTGGCTTGCTTCTGCCCAGAAATGGTCAGTGGAACTCATTCCTATCATCATCTAAAATGACAGAATGAAAGAATTTAAGTAGGCTGAGAAGGACTCTGTCACTGTAGGAAAGGAGAAATTGGATGGAGATGGAAAAGCTAAGTAAAGGTAAAGAAAAGCAGAGGGAATGAGGGCTGTTGCAGAATTTTCTTGTAAATTAAAGAAAAAAAGAAAACAAACAACAAAAACCCTCTTACTGACATGAAGTAATAAAGCACAAGGATGGTTTCTTTGCTTTCTATTTTATATTTTGCACAGGTTATAAAAATGATATAACTGTACTTCATTTATGTCTATCAATAATTGAGTCTGTAATTAAGGCTTTTATTACCAATAAACCCATGTGATTCTGTGTGTAGTGAATATTATTAAAGCCTATTTTTCATTATAAATTTCTCCTGTTGATCCGTTATTAAAGTGGTATTTTTTAATTTTAAAATAAAGGACATAAAGCATTTAGTTGGCAATTCTTTTCTTTTTTTTTTTTTTTTTCCTGAACACAGAGTAGAAGAGAGCAATATAACAGAGATGATGATCCATGCACTATCTCCATTTTTTTGTCTCACTAAGAAAACATAAATATTCTTTTTCAACCTTTAATATGGGCCTTGGGCAGGGCTGACTGTGTTTGAAAGTCTCTCTTTCTACATTCCAGTTCTTTGTTTTGCTTTATTCCTCAAAAGTTGTGTGACTTCAAATGCAAGGGAAATAAACTCTAGCAGAGGTTTTCATAAGCTGGTGCCTGCAGATTAACATGCGCTTCTGCAGATGCTCTTTTCTCTTGTGTTTTGTGTCCTACTGCTGCACTGTAGAAACATCCTGCAGAAGGAAGAAACATAGTGGTGTGAGTGGATCACTGTATTTTCATGTAATGTGACTGATTTTCTTAAAATAAGGAAATGGTACTTAATTATTTGATGTTAGTGCCTGCATTTTAATATTGCAAATAGAAGTTAGATAATGTTTTGAGTTGAAAGTTGATGAAGGGGAGCATACTGTGCTGTACAGCAATGGTTTCTGCACCAGTATGGGCTGTTTCTCAACATCCTGAATATTTTTCCTCCTACCAAGTGACTTGTTTCTGAAGCTGGAGCTGCTGCTTTGAAGACTCTTGTCTTTAACAGCAGATCTGTACTTAAGACTTTCTGCTCTTTCCCACAGTTTGGAGAAAACTGGTGCCTGACTGTTTTTTTTTTTCATTTTCCTCTCCTTTCTTCTTTTTCTCCTGTCCCAGTCCCTGACAGTCGTGACTATTTTATTTCTGCTTCAGTACAGCTCTCCTATTCCCTTGCCTCATCAGCCAAGGTAATGAAGAGGCACACCAGACTACTCTCAGGATGCAGTTTCCAGCTAATTGTGTGCTCTTGAATTGTCCTCTTAAGAGAATTATTTCCGAGATGGACTATATGTCCCTTCGTAGCTGGTTTCAAAAACACCTTTGGGTGTTAGAAGCGCTCAGGCAGCTGTCCAGTACCTTCTCTGGATTTAATTCATTTACATGCTGTGAACGTGGAGCATCCTGATTACACCTCATCACTTGGAAGGTCACTTTAGCAGCTCTTCCAATTAAGTTGTCTGTATTAGTAAAACAGATTTTTTTTTTTCCCCTTCAGATTTTTATTTGACTTACACTGAAGTCTCTCATGCCCCTTGGGCAGTTGCTGTAAAATGTCAGGAAGTGAAGAAAAACAGTGATTTCAGCATGTAATGTACTATTCTTTCAAAACTCCTTTGATGTCAAATTGCAGGGCTTTTTCAGTGTAGCAGTGGTGTCCTCGGTGGAAGCTAGGTGATGTGTAGCTGCTGTCAACTGAAATCAAATCACCTATCCTGCTGAGGTTTTGCTTGCTTTGTCTTAATTTCTTTTGCTGATCTTAGAAAGCATGTAATTTTTTCAGCAGTGTGAGTTTTCAAAGTGGAATAACTCATGCATACGGGTTGGTTAAGTTTCATCATTGCAAATAGCCAGGTTTCTTTGGCTTTACTGTTATTAAATGTGCTAAAAAACCAGGGCAGACCCTGGTTATTTCTAATGCTGACAGATTAATTCTGTGCTGTTAAAAGGTAGCAGCTCTGCCACTGAGATCCCTGTGGCCCAGTATCTGCTGTGTGTGTATGTAACTTCTTTATTAAAACATTAAACTGGTGAAGTTCTGTACTGGTGTATCTTAAACACAATTATTTTATTACTTTAAATGATACATTTTTATGATTGTTTCTCTCTCTCTACTAGTCTGGCATGAAATCTCCCCTCTAGGACTTTTAGTGCTTAGAGCAGAAAGCAGAATAGCCTACCTGCTCTAATACATGCAAGGACATGTCTTGCTGGCTGTGAAAGCATCTTGTCTTTGTGTAAGATTGATTGCTATACTTCACTTTTGAGTTCCTGTTTTAGTTTTGCCCTTCAGAAGTTTTACTAGGATAGTTTGTAAGTGCCAATATTGTACCTTAAGTGGGTGTGTTAGATAGTCTTAGGTGTCATGTTCTTTACTGATGTTTGCAAGTTGCACTAAATATTGTTGGGGAAAAAATACAAAGCAAAGCACAAGAGACCTTTATGAATAATTGTATGCTTTCAGAAGTGTTATGCTTAGCTTGATGCACACTTTAATTCTCCAGAAAGCACCCAAGCAAAAGACACAATGCAACCAACTAAATCTTTCTCCTCTCCTTTTCAAATTTCATGTATCTCAGCACTGCAATTGTTTCTGCTGCTTTTTTAATGCCAAAAAGATGTAAGCAGATCATGGAGCTGTTGGAATATTGCAGAGTATTTTACAGTTAAATTTTTGATTAAAGAACAGAAGTAAGGAGGGGATGCTGATGTAAATAAATGAAGTATAGAGAGCAGGAAAAGATACCTAAAAAGAAAGTACATTATTGGAACTGCTATATAAATTTACATAAATAAAAATTTATAGGATCAAGTATGTCTAACTGTTCAACAGGAAATCTGGACCATATAAAACTCTTCCATCAGAGTACAATTTATTAAAAACTTGTATTTAGTATGGAGTTGAGTTTATTTGTATTTAGTTTGGAGTTGATGGTGATGGGCTAAGTGGAAGGCTGTGTTTACCTGTTTAATCTTTAGGTCTATGGATAGATTTTTTAGATGATGTAAAGCTAAATTTAGGCTCATGGTGGATATGATATGATCAGGTATGATCCATTTAAATTTTGTAATGCACTATCTTTGCTTTTCTGTTTTAGGTGTAACCTTTGACCCTGAAATTCTGCCAAACTGTAACATGAGGCTACAGGTCAGCTGAATCCACAAAGTCCTTTAAATTCAGTGTTTGAGTAACACTGTAAACAGGAGTAAGATGAGTATGTGTCTCTGATGGGAAGAGGGCTATCTATTTTGGTTTTGATTTGGGTGGCCTCTCTGAAACAAAACGACCTTTTTTCTGTATGCTTCCAACACAAGATCTAAGCATCTTTTTGAGCATCTAGTGAAACATACTGACCTCTGAGCACATGGCACTGAACAAGATTCACAGATTTTTATGAGGGCAAGAATGGATTAGTTGAGCTACTGCAATAACAAGGCTTGTTACTGTCAAGGCACACAATCCTGTCTCTGCCGTCAGTCACTGGGTTTGCAAACAGATTGTTGATGCACACATCTGTGAAATGGGGTTTGAGGGGGATGAGAAGTATTCTCTGGAGAAGGCTGGCTTTCTCTGAGCCAATATGTTGGGTTTGCAGGGCCAGGTTTTGGTATTGGGTGAGAAGTATTCTCTGGAGAAGGCTGGCTTTCTCTGAGCCAGTATGTTGGGTTTGCAGGGCCAGGATTTGGTATTGGTGGAGCTGAAGGGGTGGCTTGTATGAGAAGATGCCAGAAACCTCCCCCATGTCTGCTACAGCCATGGAGCACATCAGCGACGGTGGCAGCACCTCTGGAATAATGTATTTAGGGAGGGGTAAGAATCTGCATGGTGGAGATCCAGCAGGAGAGAGGAGTGAGAATATGTGACAGAAACAGCTCTGAGGACACCAAGGGCAGAAAAGGAGGGGCAGGAGGAGCTCCAGGCTCTGCAGCTGAGGTTCCCCTGCAGCCCATGGTGTGACAGCTGTGCCTCTGCAGCCCACGGAGGTCCGTGGTGAAGCAGAGCAGTCTGTGGAGAACCCTGTGGCAGAGCAGAGCCCAAAGGAGACTGAGACCCTGTGGGAAGCCCACACTGGAGCAGGTTTGCTGGCAGGACTTGTTACCCTGTGGGGGATTAACACTGGAGCAGTCTGTTCCTGAGGGACCACACACCATGGAAGGGACCCAGCCTGGAGCAGTTTGTGAAGAACCTGTGTGAAGGTCTCACATACAGAAGTTCATGAAGAACTGTCTCCCGTGGGATGGAGCAGGGGAAGAGTGTGCAGAGTCCTTTTTTAAGGAGGAAGGAGCAGCAGAAACAACATGTGATGAACTGACCACTTCTCATTTACCTGTGCCACTGTGGGGGTAGGTAGAGAATTCAGGAGTAAAGTTAAGGCCAAAAAGAAGGGAAGGGTGGGGGCAAGGTCATTTAAGATTTGTTCTTATTTTCTTACTATTAAATCAGTTAGATTAATTTTCCTCAAATCAAGTCCATTTTGCCTGTGGAGGCAACTGGTGAGTGATCTCTCCCTGTCTTCATCTCAACCTTTGAGCCTTCAGTTGTATTTTCTCTCTCCAGCTGAGTTGGGGTATCCAGGCAAGGCCACCACAACCAGCCACATAACCTGTGGGAAGGAACTGCCTGGTCCTGAGCTGTGGGCGTCTGCCAGAAAAACTTCTGAGTTGCTGGAGCCCTCGAGGACGGTGTTTCCCTGCTGGGGTGGGTCAGTGTGTGGAGTTGCTGGAGGCCACTCAATCCTGTGCATGGGACAAGCCTCCCAATGTCTTTTGACTTGGGTGTCTGCAGGAGTAATCATTCAAAGAGCCTCGTCTCTTAATTAGTTGAAATTTGAAAGGTTTGTAGAAGCTGAAGGCATGAAGTGCTTTTAAATGGAGTGAAAGGTATCATGGTTCAGATGAGCAATCTCTTCTATTCTTTAATGTACCTGTGGTCATGCCAGGAATACCAGTGTGAGATCATATCTCTGACTGATGTCTGCAGTTACAGTTCTTTCACTGAAAGGAAAAGTCTTTACAAAAAGTGATAAAAATGGTCATATCTGTCTCTTAAAAGTCGAAAAAAAACCTCAGAGCTTCTATTTGTCTGTTTTATTTGGCTTGTTTTAATTTATCATGTACATAAGAACCATGAAGTTTAATCTGCATATACCTCATAGTTTTTCTTTCTTCTGTCTAGATTAAAATGTAAATATAAGTACAGAAAAGCATCCATATTAAGAATTCAACGACTGACTTGTTATAATTGAATTTGTGTCTCAGACTGGGCATTTGTGCTTTAGCTAGTTTAATTTGCATTTGAATGAGTAAGTAGAAACTTCGAATTGGATGCTCAATTAGCAAATGGTATGCAGGTACATTCTTCCTTACTGTAGCCTCCAGACACATTTAAAAGTCTGAGTTCTAAGTTTCTTATTCAAAAAATTAGGTTTGAATTTTAAAAATATTGTTGGGGTTTCTTAGTTCTTTTTTGCACCAAAAGCAAATCTAGAATTAAAAGACTTTAATCAGGACTTTATTTCAGGAGTGTGGGAAATGCCCAGTGCTCATTGCACTGAAGAGTAATAATTTTGGTATTTTACATGCTAGTGGTCTTGAAAAACAGTACTATCTGGTAAGAAATGTGATTTAAGCATCATTGGTGCACTGACAGGCCCCAATCTGCAGAATCAAATTAGTTTAAATTCACTCCAACTGAGCAAAAGAAATATTTCTGTATATATTTAGAACATGTAGGAGAAGATCTGTAATTTAGAAGTTGGTTTAATACCACTTTAGTGGGGAGGAACCTTAGAGCTTGGCAACACCAGCATTAGTGCTAAGAAATTGCAGGTGGGAGATGCAGGCAAATGAGTACTTGCTATTAAACCAGCTTATTAAATGCTGAAAAAGCTGTGGCGTGTCACTGCTGAAACACCGCTTCAGAAACACTTCTGAAAGAAACGTGTTGCAGGGTGAAGAGTGAGGGACAGGGGACGGGGAGGAGAAGGCAGAGTGTGAAGTATAGCCAAAGATGAGTCTGCACCTTCCCTGGTGCTGTGTGGAGAGGTGTGAGGGTACCAGCACCAGTCTGGTGCTCCTGCAAGCCTCTAAGGCTTCTGCCTCAGGTGCTGGCTGGGCTTTCAACATCTTGTTACAGGCCCAGTAACTTCAGCAAGGACAAATGGGTGTTTTGAGCAAGAAAAGGGTAAAAGCACAGGAGAGCAGAGGGGATACAGAGGATAAGAGGAAATCTTAGGTAGATCTGTATCAAATGTTTAAGGCGTTAGGCAGCTAGAAGCTTGTTATAGGGGATTTTGTTTAAAATTTCAGCAGACTGGAAAATTGAGTAGACTCAGAGGAGTCTTGCATTTCCAGTTCAGGTGTTAACTGCTAATTTCAGGCTAAAGGGCCTTGCACATTTGCATGAAAAAAAAAGTGATTTATGACAACACTGGAATTTCCTTTGGAAATTTGTAGTTATGTTACTAAGGCATGGGTGCATTTCTAACACTGGAAGGGGCATCTTGGTTCACTGAGTCAGTGCCCACGTACTTGCAGATGATAATATAAATTCCACATATGAATTGACTGACTACTTTTAAAAATTATGCTTTCTGTCCTTGCTTCTTCCATTCAGAAGGGAAGAAAACTTCAGCTTGTCAGAATGCAGTAGTAAGGCCATGTGGCAGTATTTGAACCGTAGCTTAAACACTTCTATCTCCAGTATGTTTAGATAACAAAGATGTCTTAGTCTTCCCTCATGTGATAGACTATTTCTCCTTGCAAGTAAACAATCTTTTTACTTGTTCAAGTTAAATGAGGTTTTGAAAATACTTTTAACAGCAATGAGCTGTTGAGTTGAGGCTTCACTGTGGTTGTTGTACAGTGACATTAATGCTTTGTCCTCAGGTATAATTTAGGTTTTTGTTTCTGTTGAGCTGTCTCCCCATAGTTGCTGTGCAGCTTCTGTCATACCTGGGCTTGTCTACTTGTGCAGCACTTGTGAGATGTTCACGAGAACTTGGATTTTTGTCTTTTGTCTCACTGTTATTCTAATCCTATGGGAATCCCAGATCTTTGGATGCAGCGTTCTCCTTTGTTCTGGTGGCAGCATTGTAGCATCTCTCCACTCTGCTCAGCCTGCCAGTGTTCATCCTTGTCAAAATTGCTTTGCAAATGAACACAGTGACAGGAGGAGCAGAGCTGTTGACTTGGTTATGAGCAGGAATGTGTCATTGTCTTGACTGAAGCTGTGGTAATTGACAGTGTTTTTGCCAGGTCTTAACTTTGGAAGGTTAGTTCATTCATCTGATATCAGATTCTAAGTACAAATATGGTGGGGGTTTTGGAACAAAACATTATATTAGTGCAGAAAATTACTGAACTGTGAAAATGTAGTGAATAAAGCAAGGTGGATGTGGATAGAAAACTTGATGGATATTTGTTAAGGCACATGAAAGTGTTGGACTTTCATTCTAAAGACTTAGTCATATCTGTTTATGTATGATTTTTCTTACAGCTGTGAGAACTGAACCTAGTTCAGATGATGCTGTTTATATTCTATTCATCATAAGAGTTTTCTTTTTTTAGTTTGCATGCATGCATGAACGTATCCATCATCTACAGCCAATTGAAAGGAACAATCCAAACAAGGGTGTCTTGGATCTTAGAATCAGCACCTGACAAGTTAGGACACAGTTTATCTCACTGTTCTTGATATTGCAGTGTCCAAGGTGACCCACACCCCTCATTGTTTTGTTGGGGTTTTTTTTCCCTGTTACTTCCTGTTCATTGAAAGTAGAATTCACATAGCTGGAGGTACAAAGTTTGGGGAAGTTTTTTGAGACATAGCACATAAAGGAACTTAGAAGGTAAATGTATAACCACTTTTTACAGCATTTCAAAAGTAGGACATAATTTAATTGCTCTAACTGTATCATTAAAACAATTTTTTAATCTTTTAAAATATCAGTTACATTAAGGGATAAAATTAATGCATAACTGTTTTATGGAGTGTAAACTCAGTAGAAAAAGTAATGTAATAGGAGACAAAGGAGGTAGGTGAGAAAGAAAGGTATGTGAGAATGGTGAAAAATACCACATGAAAAGTATGATGTGGTTTCCTATGTTTCCTTATCAGTATCAGATCTACTGGTTTCAGGCAGAGATCACAGCATTTTTGTAGGATAGGTAGATGGGATCTAAGTAATCTGGATAGTTTGATTCCTTGCAAACTTTTGAATTGAGTGAAGAAACCAAAACTGGTATTTCTAGAGTGTCAGTAACTGTTCTGGGAGAAGACATGCGCTTCTTTTCTCACACATCCGACTTTCCCCACTACACCCTTGAAAAATAAATTGTTGCTTTTGCTGGTGAGTAATTACACCCCAAGGGATCAGAGCAGTGAAGCACTGAGAGCCAGGGTGGCTGCAGGATTGGCAGGAGGGAGGCTGGACTGGAGGATGTCCAGTACCTGGATGCTGCCTATTCTCATTGTTGTTGGGTTTTCCTTTGGTTTTGGTTTTGGTTTATTGCCCACAAATGTAAGGATACAAGGATTGCAGTAGCTGCTTATCTTTTAAAGAGTGGAAGTATTTGAGACAGTGAAAGACAGAACAAGAGACTGGAAGAATATTGATTCCCAAGCAACATCTTGTGAGTAGAACGGTCCTGAATGGTTTTGCTCTGATATTCTGTATATTCACTGGTTTTGTCCTCGGTATTACTGAAAGCAAGCAGTCATTTTTCAGAGTGCCAGTAAAGCAATGCCCTGCTATTTCTCACTTAGCTGCAGAAAGGGTTGCTCATTGTATGCACATGTGAACCAAAACAAATAGATAGTTCAAAACAGCCAGGGTCTACTCCTTTGTAAATAGGAAATCAGAATGAATGGTTTTCTATTTCTTAACATGCATCATTTCTTGCCACTGTCTACACAGTGTAAATGCAGTGATAAAATGAAAATTAAGGGAGGGAAATAAATATTCTGTCCACTAATAGATTTTAATAAGGAATATGCATAATTATTTGGAATGACACACAACTGGACTTAGCTTCCAAAAATGGCATTGTAATGAGACTCATGCTAGCTTTAAGTTTTCCTGCCTGTAATTTAGGGGAAAATATTTGGTTATCATATATTATTTCTACTGACTGTTAGCTGACTCTGGCTGTTTTAGTGACATAGTAAATTACAGAGGAAGTTATTCCTTTTGGAGTTACAACAAAAAACCCAAAGCACAAGCCCTCACGAAATAAAAAACCCAAATAACTAACCTAAGCCTAAGCAATGCTGTAACAAGGTGGCTGTAAGGCTTCCTGCTCTGGAGTTTAATGTTTGACTTTGGAGTTGGCAATCAAAACTCTTGTTTTTTCATAAGCTATAGCAATGTGGAAGATAAAACAAGATAAGTAGAATGTCTTGTTTTTGTATTCATTTCTCCCCAGCAGAAGGAAATTGGTGGTGAGATAGTGAAATACAAAGCAGCCAAAGATGACTGGTCCTGCTGAAATCTCAACCTTTCATAACCAAGGTAGTTTCCTGCAATGGCAAACAGTGACACTCTATGCTTGTAGCATTTCTCTTAAAGCAAAGGACCTGTGGTCTTGAAGTGCAAAACTGGTTTATTGTAGCTAGTTCATTCAATTTAGTGGGTTTTGCTGGCTGGTGTGATTTTCTGTTTTTTTACATAAGAAAGACAAATCCAAAGACAAATCTGAAGAAATGTAAAAATATTTTTAAAATTGATCTATTGACTTTCTTGGGGAGTGGTAAATAGCACTCTTCATGAGTAAAAGTTAAGGTGGATGTTTTTGTTTTTCCCTCTAACAGTTTAAGAAAAATATCAGATTAGGCTATCAAGAAAAAAAAATCCTTAAATCTCTGTATTTTACATTCAGACATTAGGCTATAATATGAGCTATATGACTTTTCAGTTTTTGGAGCTAGCTGATAAATTCAGTCGCAATGTTTTTTCTTACACTGCAGTAAATATTCAAGGGATAATGAAAAGGCAGGATATATAGCAAAATCACATCTGGCTGTAAAGCAAGTGTAGTGTTAATGTGCCAAACTTCCAAAACTATGTTAAGATCCTAAAATCATAGAAATTTTTGGGTTGGAAAGGACCTTAAAGGTCATCTAGTCCCACCCCCCCTGCTGTGGGCAGGACATCTTCCACTGGGCCAGGTTGCTGAAGCCCCATCCAGCCTGGCTGGTCACTTCCAGGGATGGGGCATCCACAGCCTCTCCAGGCAGCCTGTGCCAGGGCCTCAACACCATCACAGGGAAGAACCCAAACCTCCCCTCTGTCAGTCTGAAGCCATTCCCCCTTGTCCCATCACTACATGTCCTTGTACAAGGTCCCTCTGAGCTCTCTTGTAGAGCCCTGTGAGGCTGCTGTAAGGACTCCCCAGAGCCTTGTCTCCTCCAAGCTGAACGGGCTCAGCTCTCCCAGCCTGTCTTGGTAGGAGAGCTGCTCCAAGCCCTCTGATCACAGGGCTTAAAAAATCTTTGAAATGGATCTTTAAACACTGTGAACTAAAACTGGGCATCTTTTGTGTTTCATATGATTGCAAGAGCTTTTTGAGAAGTCTTACTCGAATACTGAGATTATTAATTGTGTTGTTATGGTTGTGTGGGAAGAGACTGTTACAAGTGTAAAGAGCTGTCTTACTGCCTTTTTCCTACTCCCACCCTGTGTGGGAGGAACATGGAAGGAAAGGACAGAGACACAGTGGTCAGACTGGCAGAGACCATGTGTAACACTGACAGGCTAGAGATTAGCCTGCTAAATAGAATATATCTGTGTGAATGAAGACCTTTGGACTTCAGCTGTATAACCCAGAAACAAAAAATTAGACTCTTCTGTGAAAATGAAAGCTAGTGAATTAGAAACGAGACAAAATGTGAGCAAATACAAAACAAGTGACTTCACAAAGCAGATACAGATGCTCAGCTCAGAATTAGCGTGATTGCTGTTTGCAGTGGAGTGACTTTTTGAGGAGTTGGAGATGTGACTCTAAATCCCCCTGGTACCCAGCTTGCACTATAGGTAGGAAGATCTGGACAGCTATCCCATGTATAGTCATAAGTGTTCACTGCAGGGAAAGTGAAGTTTGCATGTGTCAACTCCTAGGAAGTATCTCAGGTCCCAAAATAAATCATTTTCATATCAAAGAAGCATTGTCAACAAGAATGATGGGGGGGTCATGGCTTTCTGTGATTTTCTGGTCTCACAGCTGGGCTTGCTACTGTGATGTGCTGACATTGCTGCAGTCAGCCAAAGAAGCTGAACCCAAGAGTTGAGGGAGAAATAAAATGTGCATGCCTGTACCTGTATTCTGGTTAGTAGTATTTGTAATGAGCCTGTAAAAAAATTGGTGAGTATTGTTGAGGTTGTTTGGGGTTGTTTTGTTTTGTCATGGGTGTTTTGGTGGCGGTGGCTTTCTTTATTTTTTATTGTTGTTTTCTTTTGTGTGTGTTTTGGTTTTGGTTTTTCTTCTTTCATTTAGTAAATTTTTTCAGGGAAGCCTTTACTACTAGAACTGGCTTCTGTGATAAAAATTATTGAAGCATGATGCAGTTACTGCTCGGCCGTAGCTCCTGTTTCAAACCTTCTGTTTGTGCCAATACACATCCTGTTGTTGCTGAATTGTGGATTATGGCTGGGGTGTGCAGCATGCTTGCATGAATATGGCATGAGAAAGGAGATTTCTGCTGGGGCATGAGCCCTTTTTTTATTTTTTTTTTTCTTTGCTTTTCTCTGTGAAGAGAACAGGGTGATCACTTACCTCACTGACAGTACAATGTGGAGGCTTTATTGCCCCTGGGAGAGCCCAAGGACTGTGTATGTTCCCATAAAGAAATGTGTTTTGACCTGAAGAATGAACAGTTCATTGTAGCCAGTCTTATGCTGTGGTTTTCTGATCTGTTGGTGCAGTTAATTTTTTTGGTTTTGCTTTATAAACAAAGAGCTTTTGGAAGTCTAGCCCACAGTTGTATCAGAAGAAATGCTTGTTAATTTACTCTGTTCTCAGTGGTTATGCAAAAACTAATTTTTGGATGCTGTTACAAACCAAAGAAGTAACAGGAGGATATTTCTTTCTCTGACATCTGAAAGTTGTGAAAAAACCTCTTCAATAAAATCAGAAGCCCCACTAAAGTCTCTAATTACTTAACATCCATCCCTATTAGTGAGCAGAGAAGGCAGGAATTGAATAAAATTATTTTCTTACTGCTGAAGATTTTTTTCTCTTTTCTTTCTATTTTTTTGCAGACTTCAAATTCAGGAAGTTTTTAGATTACTTTTTGAAGGTCCAAGGAGGTAATCTTCAGAATATAAGTTGGATTTTTTTCACACAGTTGAGTAGCAGAAGAAATACATTGTACAAAGGCAATGTCAGGATCAAGAGCATTAGACTGTTTTTTATCCAAAGTATGAAGTTTTAATAGCCTTTTTAAAAGCTATTGTGAAGCACTATTCATATTCTACAAAGGTTAAGTTTTATAGCTTGCTAAAAATGGTGTATGCTTAGGTTATAAATGCATTTTGAATCCTCTAGTACCGTCTTAGCATGGTAAAATCGGAATGGATCTTTGCTGACCAATGACCAAAACAGTGAAATGTATTTCTTTTTCTCAATAGACAGTTTCTCCTCTTTTATTACAAAAGGAGAATAGATATTTATATTTTTAATAGAGGAAATGCTCACTGGTGTGTGGATATGTCAAGCATACTGTGTGCTGTAAACAAAAGCACTTCAAGCCTTAAGTTAGGTCAGTGAAAAATGGTGAGGGAGAAGTTAACAGGCATCTGGAAGCCTTCTGGCAGACTTGTGGTGTGATCCCTTGGCATCTGTATCAGACTGGACAGGGATTGCATTGGCCAGTTCTGTCTGGTGAATGACTTGAAAATTATCAAGGGATGAAAAAAGTCACGTAACATCTAGCTAACAAGGAGTTACTCGTGTATCACTGCAGTTCCTTGAGTGTTTTCAGTCTGAGGATGTCACAGCCTGGTGTTCTTGCAGGAGGATTCACCTAAGCATGAGCTTATGGCCTTGGACAAAGAAAAGGAATTCTGACTTGTGTCACCTAAGCTTCTTATTTAAGTAATAAACAAAAGGGCTTGTTTGTTTGGGTTTTTTTTAGCTACACACCAGTGAAACATCAGTCTGATTCTAGTTACATTTCCCATTATTTCCAGTATTTTTCTGAGCACATATATACACAAGATAAACAAGTGAAACTGAGACTTGACAATACAAAAAGAGCCTGCTGGCTTTCTTAGACAGAATGTGCTGAAAACCACAACAATTCTATTGTATTTCTTTGAGGTTTTGCCTTTTCATTGAGCCTTTTTGTTTGGTTTGTTGTTGTTGTTTTTGTTTTGTTGTTGTTGGTTTGGGGTTTTTTTGGTGGTTTTTTTTTTTTTCAAAAAAAGGAGAGTATGCAACAGTGTGCAAATGCAAACAGTGGTTCTGACAACCCTGAAGAACGTTTGTGACGTAACATGCTTTGTATTTTCTAGTGTATCCAAGTAACTGCAAGTTGCTCCACTTCTCCAAGGCTGTGCAACAATATGGAGTTTAGAATGCAAACAGTTACGAGTGATTAAAAATAAAATCTCATCTATGTGCACAATGCTTAATTTGATTAGGGAAATTTTTCTTGGAAATGTTCCCCTCAGAATGTCACCAGTCTTCATTTAGCAGTCATCTCTGCTGCCTGCCTGGCAGCATGTACAGCTGTGTGGCTGATGGTGACTGCAGAACTCATTAGCCCCTCTGAAGGGCAGGGTGGCAGTAAATAACAGAGTTGGGTTTGGTTTGGGGTTTTTTTTCCCCATCTCTGAACACAAGTGTGTCTAGAATCTGGCAAATTCTGTGGCAGAGACCAAGAGATAAACACTTTCTCTTACTTAGAAGGAGGTTTTCTGGCACAAAAACCTGGCAGCTTTTGTGTCCTCTACTGGCTCAAATCAGGAGGGCTGGAGCAAAATACGCCTAGTGGGGGATGTCACTTGGAACAAAGAAATGGGGAAGCAAGCTCTCAAATACTGTTACTGGGCTTGCAACACAATAAAGTGCTACTCTTTTTCCACTCTGACTTTTCTATCCGAAGCAGGTTTTCAAATTAATTTTGTGAGCTGTAAATAAATTCAGGATGTTGAGAAGCCTCTGCAAAAACAAAAACAGGCAAAGCCACCATTTAAATAGGGTCTGACTTTTCTGAAAAGGAACTCTGAATTTTTACTGTAGCTACAAATGGCTGTGAGTAGCCATCTATTTGAACTGGTTGTGTATTTCTAACAATAGATCTTTTCTCTTTCATAGTAACCATAGTGAAATGCCATTCAGCTTCACTTGACTTCACAAGAAGCCTGGCATAGAACTTTAAATGGCTAAGCTGTTTGTTTAATATGGTCTTAAGATCAGAGCAAAACTAAAATTCCTAGTTAGCAGTATGTTTTGTGATGCAAGACTTGCTCAGGAAATTTTTGTCAGCTTAATAATGTTAAGTTAGCATGATAAAATATAAATATATATTCATGTTACTGCTTTGAACAGATTCTGAATTCTTTTCAATGTAATATGTAATAGAAATGAGAATTATTGCATAATGGACTATTCCAAGCATTTGGAGGGAACTTTCCTAGTTTGGAGTTTTTATATGTCTCTATTTAGTCAATATAATTTTGTATGTGATAGCAGCTGGCAAATCACAAGTATAGAAAGAAGGTGGTTTGTTAAGAAAGACAGGTAAGAAAATTTGGGTTTTTTTTTTTTTCCCATATGATTCAGATTAAAGTAAGCCTGAGAGGTCTTACTGTTTGATAAAGCTGTGAACCTGTTTTTGTGATTCCCTTGTTAAAAAGTGTACAGCAATCAGTAGAACTACCAAGAGGAGCACTCAAGCAAGGTAACATTGAACTGAAAGCATTAAACATGTAAAGTCAGTAATACATGAACTGAGTATGGGAATGTGCAAGCAATTTTGTATAATTCTAAAAATGTGAGGTCACTGGTTAAATTTGGGTTACTTAGCTCTTCTGATGCTTAGGAATTTTCAAAATGAGCCCAGAGAAGGTGGGGGGTTTTTTTGGTGGTTTTTTTTTTGTTTGTTTGGGTTTTTTTGGTTTTTTGGGGGGGTTTTTTTGTTTGTTTGTTTTTTTGGGGGTTTTTTTGTTTGTTTTTTTTTTTTTTTTTTTTTTTTTTTTTTTTTTTTTTAATTATGATGCAAAAAACCCCACTAAAATGTCATGTACTAAAAAGTGTAGTACAGTTATTATCAAGTCTCTAAAAATTTGGGGGGAAAAGTGTCTTAAGCCTGTAAATCTGCTCCATGTTAATTTATGCCAAGTCTAGAAGTTTGATAAGCCCTATTTATGGAAATACACAAAGGATAAAGTGGTCCTGCTAAGATGTTCACTGCTACACTGACAAAGCAGCAATTTAAATCGCAAAGAAATTGTGCAGGTTTATTTTATGGTTTATTACCAAAAAAAAAAAAAAAAAAGTAGTTCAATGCATCTACAATTCCCAATTTTTTTCCTTATTAACTCTTCCCATCCCAAGTCTGCACCAACCAGAGCTGGAGCTAATTCTTATTCACATAAAACTCAAAGACCCAGATGGACCATACCTCCAAGAGTAAAAATCTGTAAGGTTTTGGGGTTTTTTTCTGCAAATGGGATTAAAGCATTAATGCAGAGACATGGAGAAGGGGGAAAGGCTTTTAATGATTTTTAATCTCAAAGACTAAATATTTGAGCTCTGTTATCCAGCATTTCCTCATCTTTTTTCTTCACCTCTATTTGCTGGGGATGTGGTGTTTCCTCCTGTGCCCCTGCTTTTCCCAGCTGATCCCCATTAGGGCTCTTGCTGTAACCTGTAGTCTCCCTGCCTCCCTTCTGTGGCCACATCCCTCTTAGCCAGGAAAAGGACAGGTGGTGGAGCATGGAGAGTGCATCCACCTGCCAAACACCCTGCTGGGAGCAAAGCCTGGCTGCAGCTCCTGGATTGTGCCTGTGCTTTGCTGCAGCGTGTGGGAAGCTGCCCACGGGTGCAGGGCAGTGGGGAGCCTGTGGCCCTGTCCTGCTTTGCTCACTGGGGCAGACAATAGATTCTTGAATATTCACAATTCACAATATAACAATTCACGTCTTGAATACAAAGATGTGAACTTGCTGGTGTGTGTTTGCAGTGGAGACATTTGGCTTGTTTGGTTTTTGTTTGGTTTGGTGGTGGTGGTGGAGTTTTTTTGGCTTGTACAAACCCATCCATATACAGTGCTGTGAACATTAAAAAAAAAAGAAAGAAAAAGGCAAAAGGGAAATACAAGACAAAGTTGAAATTTCTAAAGGTGTAAACAACACAGTATGCTCACAACTGTGCCTCTTATCTAGGGCACTTGGGAAGTTTGCAAGAGTTTCTTTGATGGACAGAAGTTTTTCACTCACTAATACATGGCTGGAAGTTGAAAATGAAATAAATTCTGTTGGCAGCAGCAGGAGGATTTTGTCATGATTTCAGTCCACCACTGCAGAAGATGCCATGTTGTTTGGATTTTTCTTCACTTCTTGTTTGTTTACAAGTTATTTTACAAATTGCAAATGCCTTCTAGCTTGTAGTGGGAGTCTAGCACCAGTATTAGAAGAATGGGAGGGGAACAAAAAAGCTGAAAAAGCTCAAAGACTTTTCTGTTTCCCTGACGGTAGCCCCACTGCTTGGACAGAAGACAACTGAAATGGTGCACTTAAATACTCAAATGCTCTGTGTTTTCAGCATTGTGTTAAACACTTTTGCATGAGAATAATTGTCCTGATCATCTATATGGAGTTCAGATGGTTGCTTTCTGAGGCATCCATCCTACAAACCTGTAATTAGAGCACTTGAGCACTTGCACAGGTGCTATGTAGCGATGACACAGTAAGGGTAACTCTGAAGTTAATTTTGTGTTCAAAGAGTATTTTAACTAAATTTCATAGCAAAATGTATAATTAGATATTTTGTTGCAGGAGGAAGGTTATGGGGTTAGTGCTAGGTTACAGTACACTGAATTCAATAATTTTACATTTCAGGTCATTTTTGGTTAATGAAAAACAAAAATCTTTTGCTCACCAGTATCTTTTTCCTTAATAACTCTCTTGTCTTTATGATACATAATTCATCAAAAACACCCACAGATGTGCTCTTTTGAAATTTCAGCATGGAAATGTCAAAACTTAAATACTTTAGCATAAACAGCCATCCACAAAATTCTTCTTTCTGATCCATGTGGATGTCATCATGAATGTTTCTCAGATGTAATATTCAGGCTTTGTCATTGGGGACTGTTAAGAAGGTATGGCTTTGTTGAAAAATAGTGTGAATTTCGCTGCTGTTTCTCCAGTGAGGATTGTGGGGAGCCTGTGTGTACTGTTAAGATTGTTGAGATTACTTACTCCTTGTGTTGATTCTTAAATACCACAGCCATCTTCTTAATACAACCTCTAAGCAGGGGATTATTTTACTTACTTTTTTTTTCTTTTTTCTTTTTTTTTCTTTTTTTACCTGATTATGTGCTGCAGGGATAATAAACTTTTCAGATATTAAATGCAGAGCAGCTTAACACTTAGTGCACAGTGCTCTCTCATGCAGCATAAAGTGAGCACCAAACTTGTTTCTTGTGAAGGGCTTGTCCAGGCAGATTTGCTGGAGAAACTTGTGTCAGGTCAGGATAAACAGGTCAGGTGAAGAGCTCAGGGTCATTCTCTACCCCAGAATAATAAAAATATGTGGAGATTTGCAGTTGTCCATATGACATATACTCATTCAATTGTTTAACTTGTTTTTTTTTTTCTGGAAGTGCAATGGCCTCTAGGAAACAAGCCCTTGAAAAGTTCTTTGAAACCACTGTCACTAGGCATTTGAAATAGAAATGAGCCCTCTCTGACATATTTTTCAGGGTTGTACTGGCAGAGGAAAGAGCTCTTCTCTTAACCTGGTCCCCTGAGTGCAGCTGTACCCTTCAGCAGTCACTCAGTGCAGTTTGCTGAAGCTGTGAGCTCTTACCCAAGTGTGCTGGCATGTATGCTAGGAGAGCTTCTGTCAGCTACAGGGCATGCTGATAGAGGCTTTCTAAAGACCTTGGCTTGTGTGAATGGTTGGAATGTTTGCCTCCAGTTGCTTTTAGTTTTTGGAAATACTCTGTGACAAAGTGTGTGGAAAGCTATGAGAGGGAATTTTGTTGCAACACAGTGTCATGGAAAAGGTGGAAGAAGGAGTTAGAGAGTTTTATTAGTCATAGAACTCTGGAAGGTAATTAACAATGAACTGGAATAAAAATTGCTGTATGATTAAAGGAACAAGTAAGTGTGTTTGCTTACTATGGAATTAGCTTACCTTTCTGTGTCAAAATTGAAGAAACCAGTTAAACTTACAATACAGTGCAGACTGAGTACAAATCTGTGAGAGAAAATAAGGAAAATCCCCCATGTAATCTCTGAATCTGTACTTTTAGTAAACATAAAGTGAAATTTAATTTTTTTAGTGGCTGAGGATTGATATATTTCTGTTGTAAGAGTGACAGCCACTCAACAGCTTTCACAAGCAGCTGTTGCCTGCCTGTTAGTTAATTAAATATATTTTATTCAGTGAATGATAACAGTTACTGGAGGTCCAGTGCCCGCTGTAACATGTTGCTTGTATGGTGTAGCATATGTAGAACAGCTGCTTTGGTTCAAGTTTGATCTAAAACTTCATGAGGGGACACACTCTGTCATTTGGAAGCCCAGGGTGCTGAAAAGATCTGTGGTCACATGGGTCAACCAGTGGGTTTGAGAGTTCCTGTTTGGAGAAATGTTGTTGGTGCATGAGCTTAATATTTACAGGGTTGGTAAACACATGAATAAAGCTCAATATTCTTAAGATGTTCCTGCTGTTCTTTTCTGCTGGGTGGAAATTGTTTCTGAAGGAAAAAAACCCTATTGTACATTTAAAGATTCTTATGAAAATTAGCCTTCCAAAAGAAAACTCTCAAATGTTATATAATTAACCACTTTTGGAAGCAGGGACAGAAAGATTTCTGAATGTATAATTTACACTTATGTCACAAAATCCATTATTCACGAGATAAGGGATGGGTTTGTTTGTTCTTGATTGATTGTAATTGCAACCAGATTTCAAAAAACATGAAAAGGTTAAAAAGAAATTCTAATGGTAATTTTAACATAGAAAAAATAGATCATACTAGTATGAAAATCATGCCTCTTAACAATGTAAATTGACTGAATCTTAATATTACAATATTCAGTGGTGGCATCAGTCAGCTTTTGGCCTTCTCTTTTATGTCATGCTGATCAACCCTTTCTGAGGCTATTACATTTTCATCTCCCCTGAACAACTTCAAAGAGTAGTTATCTGAGGATGGAGGAAGATGAGTGTGCCAGAGCTGCCAGATCTCATGCACACCAACTTGATGGAAAAAGGGAAATTCATGACTGGCTGTGGATCTTTGCAAGCAGTCAAATGTGTGTCATTAGAGAACACGGGATTAGCTGGCACAATGTGCTTGGGCCTCTTATTGTACACCAGTCTTGTAAAACTAGTGTAAAATAGATGGGAAATGGGGCTATTTAGGTACTGAAGGAAAGTTTGAACTGTCTCCCTCATAGCTGAGAAGTCATTTAATGGCAGATTTGATTGTGGTCATATTGGATAGGTATAAGGAGCTCGTAACAAAAGTGTAGTAAGGGACAAGAATAAACATTTGTACTTGGACTGCTGTGCTGACTACATTAAGAACAGGCTAACAAAGGGCTCTGCCCATTAAAGGGGCTAGCAAAACTTTGTATGGCACAGTGAAAGTTCTGGGGGAAGTACCAGGTAATGACTTGCTCAGCAATTGTTGCCTTCTGTGAGGCACAGCTTTTTTCTTTCATTTTTATTAATTCTTTTCTTCTTCAGAGGAGGGGAGAGGTGAATGGTGAACACAAAAGAGGCAGAGGCTGTTTGTTCTCTTCTTGGTGTGAATCAGACAGAATTGGCTCATCTGGGAGGAGAACTGGTGACGTTTCTGCAGGAGGCAAAGTTGTTTTCATTGACTTGGGGGGAAAAGAATTGTTCCAGAGTTTCCTTCTTTCAGAACGCTTCCTGCAGCTTTTCCTTAAAAAGGCCTCCCTAATGGTGAATAAACTTGTCCCAGTGCTTGCAAGGAAATGTTTTATTTTGTGTTATATATGGATAACACGGGGAGTATGGAGTGAGGACACATTTTTGTATTCATCTCTTGATATGCAGAAATGAGTTACTTGATCGATTTAGAGGAGGCCATGAAAATGGCCTTACAAGACGAAGAAGTATTGCAGTCTGGGATTGGAAATTCATACATAGAAGCAAAGATCTCTGAAATGAGAAATTTGCCATTACATCTGAGAAATGTGAATAAGAGCTGTTGATCATCCCTAGGTGTAAATCTTTTCCTCAAATAGGGCTGTAGTATTTAGAGTAGTTTGCTTGCTTTCTCTTAATGATGGTTAGCAGCTGTTTGCAATGCTGAATTTCAGCCCTTGGAGACATGCATAGCAACCAGTAGCACTCAGAAACACATGATGAACGATTGTGGCGTGGCTGCTCACTCAGCGTGTATGCCTGTATGATGACCATGCATGAAGTAGGATTTATAATAATATGCTTCACTTCCAGGGAAAACAGCCCTAAGAGCCATCTGGGAAATACAGTAAGTGATCCTGATCGCCCTCCCCAGTGTTTGTTCAGGTTGAAGACAGCTGTATGGCAGACAACCAGTTAAAAGCAGAACTATAAATGATTGTGTTAATCAGTGTGTAATATATCTTTGTATTTGTTTATTGCCTTGGGTACTTGATTAGGCAGCTCTAACATACAATTAATCAGTAACCTTCAGTGTTAACTTCTCAGCGCTCTTTAATTAATCAGTTGTGTTGCAGAGGCTCTGCTGGCTTGGAAAGCCAGGAGCTGTGCCATGTAAACACTTTTGTTAATGTCAAGTGAAGGTTGAGATATGCTTTTTTTTTTTTTTTTTTAATTAGCTTAATTGTACTAATCAGCTTTTCAGGGTCTAGGTACAAGTTTTGTGGGCAGTTGTAAACACTGGACAAGAAAGGTGGAAACAATGTGTCATTTGAACGCTGTGAAGTTTCTGTGCCTTGACCATTATCATAAGTCTTTTTAAGTGTACTGATAATGACATGTTGAAGTACCAGTACAGGTATGTTATAGTGTATTTCATTAAGAAAGACAATGGGAGGGCTGATTTTTGCCTTTTCAAAAAAGCTACCTGCAGATCAAGTAAGCGTGGAGGGGTTTCATCTTGGCACTGCAGATAGTAACATAAACACAGGTACTGATGCATTTTGGATATTGGATCAATAGACTCAAAATGGTTTGGATTGGCAGGGACCATAAGGATCATCTCATTCCAACTCCTGGCTGTGGGCAGGGACACCTTCCAGGAGACACGCTGCTCCAAGAATCACCCCTTGAACGCTTCCATGGACAGGAGGAGATTTTGAAGTTCTTCTGCAGGTGTTCAGGAGAGCATGAAGAGGCAAGTTCTAGTTCTGGGATTTTACAAAGAAGCTATTTGTCAAAGTTTAGCCTTGGCTCACCTACAGTGATATTCAGACCCTCAAAATAACATAAATGTAACAAATACTGTTTTTAACAGTGTCAAGTCTTGGTTATTTGTAACAGTTACGTGAACTTGGAAGCAAAATTATACATTTCAGTGTTAAAACTTTGAATTTAGTTACACTTATAAAGATAGGGTGAATGACATACCAGTGGAAGAGCTGTTGATACATGTTTGTGTTTCTGTGGGAGCACCAAAAGAAAGAGGATGAGTACTGTCAGAACAGCCTGTCTTGCTATCAGCAGACACAGTTTGTGTAGTTTGAGACACAACTACTCCCAGGACACCATTCCTTGTAGTAACGTTGAGGAACATATGGTTTATGTCGAGACCAGAGGGCTTGTCCTCTGCTAACACCTCAACATGGATGAATTCTCAGAACACAGTGTCTTCTGCTGGCAGCAGGATGGTGACAACAAGGCTGCAGAATATCATCCATATGATTTTTTTTATTCCTGTGATCTCATGAGGAAAAAACAAACATATTTGAAACAAACAAGGAGAAGTGGCCAGCAAACAGCAACCTGACCCAAGATTTATGGAGGCTGAAGTAAGCAACACTTTGTTAAAGCAAAGGACAGTGGCATAACAAGTGTTACCTCAACTGTTTACATGCGAATGTTAATATACAGGATGTTGCTTTGAAATCAGTGTTGCACACAAAGTATGTTGGCCAGACCACTTGGACACACAGGCTTGTGTGGGATTGCAAGAGTGTGGGTCAATGAAGTCTATGAGAAAATGGATTGGGTTGAATTAACTTTGAGATATGCTAAATAAATATTACATACCATGTCCATAGAGCTCTCTTACAAAAGTTTTCTGATTGTATTTGTCAAGGGCAGTCTTTCCCAAAAGTACTCAAGACTTGCTGCTGTTCATCTTGACCTTGATGATTAGAATATACTTGTGAACATGAATTGCCAAGTCAGCGTGTTCATCTGCAGGCAGGAGAAAGTCTCTTTTCAAACACCGTTGCATTGCCTATCTCATACCTCCCTTCTGCCTTCTCAAGCTCCTGAAACCTTGAGGTCATATCCATGATAACCCTGACCCACATCCCAGGAGAATCAGCCAGATGAATTAACTTCTCTGAAGGGGAAGAAATTAAATTAAATAGGGGCTTCTGCATAGTCCTTATCTCTGTTAAATGAGAAAATTGTAAGTACTGAAGAACCATGAGGCTTGTGTATCAACTCCAAGATATTTTCAGGCCAAAGTAATTAGGGCTCAGCTGATGGATGGACACGTACACGGCTCACCATGTTTAGATAAGCTCTGTTTCCATAGGACACCGGGCTCCGTATATGACAGTGTTTATTGTAGATGAGCAGAACCTCTTGTGGCTTTCATCCAGCAGGGTGATAGATGGGCATTCTTCACAGAAGGAGAATGAGAAATAACTGCCAGTACTGACAATAATGCCAGACCGTGAACTGAAACAGTGAATAGGTGATATTGCAAAATCAATGCAACTCCCATACAGGACAGTGTAGAGGGGTCATCTGTCTTCTCCTAGCAGACAGTCATCTACATCAGATACAGCTGAATATGTTAAGTGAAAGCCTCGTCCAAAAAAAGTATCAAGGATGACACTGCTAAAAAAGACTGATGTTACTACTTCTGCCTGACAGCTAAGTTGGGCTGCTTGGTCTCTGTCACACAGAAAACTGCTGTCTATACGTGGGGGTGGGGAAAAGCCTTTTGCTAATAGTAAAAGTGGTTATAGAATACTTTAACTGTGAAAGAAATAGTCTTTTTTAACCTTCCCCATTCAAAAGTGCTGTTTATTAAAAAGAGGAATTGGGCAATTTTTGTATTTGTTCTTTAAAGTTTAGCATGACCTACAAAGCTACCATATATCCAAATTCAGGCAGAGGATTCCCTCTCCCAATATTTGGGTCCTCAAGTGTATATTTTTCTAATACTGGCTGAAATGCTGCAAAGTAGACATTTTTATTCATTGCACGCATCTGGTTGCTTTAGATAAACTAAGTAAAAAGAGCTACCATACTGATGAGAGTATTTTTCAGCTCAGGCTTTATTTTCCTGTGTTTTGCCATAAGCTTCAATACCGAACTATTTCTTAGCCTGGAAGTTCATATTACATTATCTTTCTAATAGTTAGAATAATCTCCAGACACTGAAAGGCTTATTACTGCCATAAGTCTGGGTACAGTGACCACTGCTATCAAATGCAACTCTGTATCTGAATTCTTACTGTCCCAAGTTTATGACTGAGCAAAGCAGGGAAACCAAATCATTCGAGTACTAAGAGACCTCAAAGTCTAGAGGCAGTTTAAATGCATTTTTTCACAAAATTCATTATTTGCACCAGACTTAATACCTTCAAATTATAAAATTGATATTGAAGAGGACCTAGAATTACTTTTTTTTTTTTTGTTAACACTTATACTAATGGACTAGCTAGGGGGTAATATTTTTCGTGGTCTGTAGTTCATGAACAAGTAGAAAATGGTGGTGTAATCAATGACTGAAGCAACCATGAAATGATGGAGCTCAAGACTGTGGGGGGATTTCAAGTTACCTGGCAAGTTCTTCATGGTGATATTTTCCTTCCCTGCTTTCAGCATTCTGCCTGTTAGTCAGCAAAAAAAATTGGTAGATGACAACTGAGCTTCATTTTGAGTGGGCAGTGCTGGGGAGGTGGCAGGAGCAGCAGCAGGCTGCGAAGGAGGGATTCAGAACTGTTGCCATGGCACACAGTGATTGTGTTAGGAAAGCCAAAGCTCGCTTGGAGTTGAAGGTGGAAAGGGACATTGAGGACAACAAGGCAATCTTCTGCCACTGGATGGGCAGTAAAAGAATAAGCAAGGAAAATGCTGGCCTGTTGCTGAACAGGACAGATTGGGTGACAATGCAAACGGATAAGAAGTCCTCAGGCAGACCAAGTCTGCAGAACCTTCTGTTCCTGAGTTTTCACCGGGATCTCCCAGAGGTCTCGAGGGATGACCAGCCCACAAGCTGGCAGTGTGCCCCTGAAGGAACAGAATGCTGTCTGGGGCTGCATTACTAGGAGAACAGCACCAGGTCAGGTGAAGCAGCTGCTCCCATGAACTGGTATTGCTAGATCACATCAGAAATAGTGCGCCTGATTTGGGGCCTGTAGAGAAAAGACAGATGTGGGTAAACTGGAGCAGGTGTGGTGAGGAGCCTGCCATAGGGGAGGTGGTTTTATGATTCTATGAACTGCCCACATAAGGCCTTGAGGAGCCTCGTGCAATCTTATGGCTGACTCTGATTTGAGCAGAGGAGCTGGACTAGAGACATTCTGGGATCCTGTTTAACTTGAATTACTCTGTGATGATTATGTGAATTAGGTCACTCTCTGGATTGTTGTCCTTCCTTTGCTTCCCTTCTTCATTCGTAGCCTTGATACTGGATATACCTGAAGATTGCTTGAAATGTATCATAGGAGAAGAAAAAGATCTTTTGATACCCTGGTTAGGGGGTTTGTCCAATAGTGAACTGTGTTTGAAAACTAGGTATTAGTAGTGAAATGTGATATGCTTGGAGTTGGTTTGAATTGTGAGGTTCTCTCCCTAATGGTAGCTTGTTAGCAATAGTCAATCCTAGCACAATTCATTGATTTCCTTACTTTTTTAGGAAATGTATTGTGTTCCCCTCTGACTTTTCTCTCCTCCCATACTTTACTACAAAGGCCTTTGTCACAGCATACATTTCTTGTTGACACAAAATAGCAGGAATCTAATACCATGTTCTTGGTAGGCTGTGTACCATAAATATTGGATACCAGACGTGCTGGTGCCACACTAACTAACAACATCATTTATCAGATCACTTCAGGGGTTTTCCTGTGTTTGCTTTACCACTTTGAAGTGATGTAATAGGTGCTGCTGACTTCTTGTCATCAGGGAACACACAATACCGTGTCTGGCTTTTGTAACCAAACCCCCTAGGGTCTCTGTGCAAACCTGTAATGTGACTCTTGAATTCTCAAATACAGACAAGTCCACTTTCATAAAAGGGCAGTTTAGTATGAATGACACATGCAGAGCACTAAAACTTCCCATTCAGCATTCCCCTGCCCCATTTACTACGAGCCATTTCTCAATTGTTCATTTTTCAGAGAACGAGTGACACTTAGGCCAGGTCACTTGAATCATTTAAAGCAGACAAGGTGGAGAGCTCATGCATGCTGTGTATACTTTGGTAAGACAGTTGTGTTTCATCAGGAGAACACTCCAAATTGTTGATCTTTGCTCAGTGTGGCCTCTATTTTATATAGGAATGTGTAGTTGTGATGTCGCTCCTAGCCAGCAATGAGTCCTTTGAATCTCACTCCAACAGCATTGTATGAAAACATCAATATAAGGAAAGTCATATATGCCTTTTGATAAATTTAGTCTGCAGGGATTTTTAAAAATCTTTACTTTCACTGAAATTACAAATTTGCTTTACAAATCTGTAGTTTTTCAGTTGTTCAGTTTCCACTCCTGAAACTTTTGTTATTTTACGATCTTCCTGAGAAGCTGATGACAGTTGCAATTAGAAATAAAATCACTAAAGACAATAGTACTTGGCTTTCTCTAAATATGCCATTATTTTTACCTTATTGTTCAGGGGTATTTGAGGAAATTCTGTATTTCAGTTGTTTTATCTCACTCTTATCTGAATTCAACATCTTATTTTTAAGATACCAAGCATTTTGCTTCATTGCTAAACATCTGCTCAAGCTCGATCATGATGATTTTGAACAACTGGAGCAAGATTTCCTGAGAACTCTGCAGTGTAAATTGGAAAAGTAATTTGGCACTATAAATGGATTTATTGCCACAGGGGCATGTATTGTCCAGAGTCTTCCACCAGCATTGCTTTCAGAGATCTGTAGTTTATCAGGAATATGTAATCTAATATTTAATCTAGGCAATATGTGATTAGTTAACTTAGGTTAACTAAGTATTCTGGGATGTCATTTTTTTCATTTTGAAATGAAGTTTCTCACACTGTGGGCTGACTAATTAGGCCCATTTAGAAAGCAGTGAATTTGAAACAGAGTGTGAAGTTAAAGAACCTGATAACTGCTGAAACTAATGCAGAGTGCTGGATATGAACTCCAAGCTCCAATCTGTGTTAAACAGGTTTTTTTCTCTTTTTATTTTGCACAGCTTTTGTGCTTGAAAAACAGAAATGGTAATGCTGGTTTTTTTTTCTAGGTAGCTTATGTAGATGTAGAAAAAATGCCTGTAAACTTGTTAATAAAAAAACCCTTGGTTATTTAAAAATAAAATCCTTATTAAGTATATATCAAATACAGGAGGGTCCTTACGTTTGCAAATTTTTATATTGACTTCAGCTTTTTTACAGTACACTGATACATGTTTTGCAATTAATTTCAAATGGCAAAAGGTTGAAAAGGCAATTTTTTCCCCTCTGTCAGCTACTTCATTTTCTCCAGCATTGTTGAAACCAGTGTAGCACATGTGTTACGCTGTCGGCTGGATTTATAAAGCAGGATGTAATTAATTAAGATGAATCTCTTCAGAGCCAGTTTCTAGATCAGGTGAGACCTCTGGCCTTGTCCTCAGCTTTGAGTGTGTGTATGTGCTTTTGGTGGGTGGAACAGAGACATCCACAGAAAACTGAGTGGCTTTCATTTTGTTCAGAGAGTCTGGTTTGTTGCTTGCAGAGGGCAAAGTGCAGGAGAAAGAGGGAACATGGCCCGATGAGCTGTTCGGATTTTTCTTGCCTTTCCCACTCTAATCTTGGAAACTTTATGACAAGGAAGTATGGCCTGGGATCCTCTGAAGAGAAGAGATTGCAGGTAAATCAGTATGCTATTGAGAGCTGGAATAAACAAGACGGGAAACACAGAACTCCCTGCTGAAGCACTTGATGCTTCTGTGACCTCATGCTTTTCCTTTATCTCCTCCCCAGTAGAGCTGAATACTTCCTACCAGAAACAGGCAGGATCAGTTATGCTTTTGAAGTTCACCAGCAGGAGACCTTCAGGGCTTTCTGTCAGCTGCTCTTGGAGCATTCAGGTTGTCCTGCATGAGAAAAGTAATTCCTGTTGGTGAGCCCATAAGTATGCACTCTTAATTTGCTTTCTGGCATCTCTGAGGGTGCAACCAATACACTTAAAATTGTCCCCAAATTATTTAAGTTGCTCCATAAATTTAGATGACTTTTAGTCCAGAGTTCTTATTATATGAGAAGACAACTGTGTCCCAAGTCTCTGTAGAGCACTGTCTCTTCCCTCCTCTAATTCCTTTAGCATTTCCCATGGTACTGGAACAGAAGGGCAGGGAGTGGCAGAGGTAGCCCCTGGTGTGTTGGTTCTCATTTTATATTCAAAAGCATGTTATCTCGAGTTTGAAATAAAATGTTTCATTTTAATGACCATAAAGAATTGACTTAAAAGAGTTATCTATACAACAAAAAATCCTGTTCAAACCCTTGTATCCCAGTCTGTCAGCCTTTGTGATGATCTTCTGTTCTGTACTCAAGAGACTTTCCCAAAGCATAGAAGAAAAAGCCAGCTCCTCTTTGTGCATCCAGCCCTTCTGGGGGTTGGATGCACAAAAAGACACTGCTCTTATTGCTGCACCTCATCTCCTGAATTCAGAGTCTGAATATGGCAGTGGAAGCAATCCAGGGTAAAGTCACACCAATAAACCTTTACAGTGTGTTGTCATGTACCTTACAAAGACAGCTTTCATACTGACTGCAGAAGGGATGTAAAACATGGGTTGTATCAAGGATTTGTTTGCTCTTGGCTTACAAAATGACTGCAGAGATTTAGGGAAGAATGAAATAGAACTCTGGAGGTAGTACATGTCCAGAGAACCTTAATACAGTATGTTGATATAATCTGCACCAACTCTGCTCTTTTCCAACCCTGATTCTTGGATGGTAGTACAGATTATGCTAGAAATAATCCTACTCAATTGTTCCTTCTTTTGCTGTAGGAAGAAAATGCAGACATAGGTCACGATGTGTTAAATCCATTTTCATGTCATCAGTATTATTCTCTGCCTCAGAATTAGCAACACGTGGTACCACATAAGTTATCCATGGTTGTAGAGGGAACTGGACAATAATTTCTATTTGTTACTTTTGTGATCTCACAAAGAAAAAGAATGGTAGCATTTATCCTTCCCTGTGAAGGGCCACATGCTGGTTAATAAAGTCTGTATTTACTGATAACAGTGACAGCAGTCAATCAGTCTGTGCAGATATGTGAAAAAATGAAATCCCTGCACATGTCCTCCAGATCAGTAGATACCAGCTAATTTCCCTGTTCAGTGGAGCAGATAGATATCCATCCAAATATCTAATATGGGTATCCTGAGCTGGGTAGTCAAAAATGTGGATCCTTTCCCACATCATCTCTCCCCAAAGTGCAGAGGATTCAAGTGATACTGATTCACTGGCAAAACAAACGTGCTCAGGTGTCTGTCTGCAAAAAAGGACTTGTTAAAATCAATGATGGCACATTTAAATTTTGAAACTAGAAGTTTATTGGCCTCACTATTGGACACTATTGGTTTTAGTGTCTCAAAGCAGGTTCCCTCAGCTCTTCATTATTGTGGGAGATAAGCTCATCCTAACTGATTCTGACAGAAGACTTCCTTGAAGAAATGCCAGGAAATTTTAAAAATTATGTGCATCAGGAAGTGAGTTTAGATCATCAAGAGAAGATCATGATGAAACAGAGAGAGCCAACATCCCTTTAAAAGATAAGGTGTAGCAGCTTAAAATGCTTAAGGGAGAGCGTGGGGAGGATCACTGTTGCTTGGGATGGTAGCTAGAAATAAATAGATAAATATGAAACTGTTAAACTTGCTAGTCTTGACAAAAATATTCCTAGATAAATTTTGTCTGAAAACAAATGAGAAAAATTTTGAATTCTTCCCTTGAAACAGAAACTCTGTGCATTATTGTATCTTTCTACCTCTCTTTTTTCCTTGTGTTGGAGAGCACAAAGTAGAAGAAAGGACTTTTTTTGTTAATCCCATCTTTCTCACAGGAACAGACTTGAAAAATCAGCTCATGAGTTCTTAATTGTTGCAATCTTAAATCTATAAACAGCTTTTTTTTCTCATACACGTTTATTTACTTATTTTAAGGGTCAAACAAGTTCTCTAGAGAACTTGTTTCAAATTCTAGTTATTATTAGTTGAGGCTGTAAAATTAACTTGCAGAAGTAACATAAACCACTGCATGCTTTTATTAATCTTGATGATTTATGGTAATGGTGATATCTTTTAAAAATTCTGTAGGTTCTTAATTGAGATATCTAGAGAATTTTTATATGTAGTTTGCTCAATATCAACGTCTCTGTGAAATAAAGTTTCATACATTGGTGTCAGTTACATCCCCTTAATATTTTGAATGTTTTATTACCACAGACTAGATTAAATGCCTGTGCAGTGTTCTCTCTGTATGCAGTATCTGGGAAATAGCTTTCAGTCTTTGGGGAAAGAAATACATCACTTTTCTTCACTCTGTGAGAAGTAATGCTATCGACACTGATTTATTACATGATTTTGCAAATATTGTTTTTTCCTCTAGTTCTATAACTTTAAAAATATTGGTAATGCTTGGAGCAAGTTAATGTCAGCATTTCTTCTAGAAAACCTTTACTTTTTGTCTGAAAAAATTGTAAAATACTGAAACTGCTTATTCAGCATTTGATCTTGCACACCAGTGACTACAAAATCAGCGTATTTGTACCAGTTTGATAGAAATGAGGATGCTTTTTTTTTTTTTTTTTGCAACCATACGAATCAAATCTTAATAAATATCTGAACAGTCCTTGAGGCTCCATTATGCTCTATTGTTATTTTGTGTGTTGGGGCTTCCTCAGGTGTCCAAAGGCACCTACCTAAGGGAGGGGCTCTGCTGCACGTGTAGACCTGCAGCCGTGGCCAGCGTGGATTTGCTGGATAAATGTTCCTGTCCAGGGCAGAGCTGCAACAGTTGCAGGCTTATGCACAGAATGACCATCAGCTTCTGTTGATAACTTCCTTAAAAATACTGTTGACTGTTTGGAATTTCTTTTTTTCCCAAATATTCTGAGCACAGTAATCACAGGGGTTTATCTGACTACTTGGGCAGATAAAAGTGTACACACTTGTACATCTGTGTCAGCTGTCTAAACAGCATCTGCTCACAGTCAGGAGGGCATGATTCACTGTGAGGAAGACTATTCTCTGTTAGTTCCCTAGAAATGCCATTTTCCCTCATCTGAGGATGAAGGTGACACTGAAATGGCATAAAACCCCACACTGTATGTAATTGCAGTTAGGTGAAATCAATTTTACCTGAGTTTACTGCTTTATTAATTTTTCTTAGAGAATGGCTGTAGATGGTTCTGTTGGGGGTAACAAAAAATATAGTGAGATAAATACCCTGAGTTATGGCTTTAGGACTGTGTTTTAGTAACAAAAGCTTGATAAGCTTTATGGCAGCATACAAAAAATCAGTCAAATTTTTGAAAAGCAAAAGCTATTAGCCCTGATAATACTTACATTTAAAGGGAGACAAGTGGGAGTTGCTGAGGAGCTGAAATGGAAATTTTACAGCGTGACTAGATAAGCCAGGAGTAGTAGTAGTAGAGTATTCAGCTGCTTTTTTTTTTTTTTTGGTAGGTTTTCTGTACGTTTCAGGTACTTGTAAAAGCAACTTTTTACTCTGCCCAAGGACTGTTCATGAATCAAAATTCATTTGTATGCTAAAAATCAAAGATGATTTTGACATTACTAAGACATACAGGTAACAACTTTCAGAAAGCCCTACTTGTGAAACCACAGTTTGGAGAGATATACAAAAGACACTGGTCTTGATAATTTTCTAAGAAGATTTAACAAAGATTTTTTTAATAGCTTGTAGTACCAAAAGTCTCTTTACATATTAGGAAGCTTAAGATCCACAAAGTATTTGACAATTTAATAGAGTCAGAAGAAATTAGGATTCTTAATTTTTTTCAATGTTCCTTGATTTTTTTTTTTTTTATGTAATGTAAAAAAATGTTGAGGGGCCTTGCTAATTTTGCCAGTGTTTGGTATTGAATCACTTTCAATTCAGTTAAAAAAAATTCAGTTTAATTTTTTTGCTGTCTAACCCCTTGTTATTCAGTTGTTTCTGCTTCCTCACCTTTTTTACTGGTATTTTTTTTTCTCAATGTTATGCTTCTTTCAGTGATATTTATGAGAGGAACCTTGACTAACAAGAACAGCAAATTTTAGTTCCATGTAGAGTGACATTCCTTAAATAGTAAATCAGCATTTTTTTCCTCATAATTCTTTTGGTTATGTGTTTCCCTTGATATGTTGCAGTTTATGTTACAAGAAATGTTACTTTTTAACATCTCCGCATACAAATGTAATGGTACAGATCATGTCTGCATATGTTCTAGAGAATGATTTCTTTGCTGATCAGCTGTTAAGTTCTTGACTTCATATTCTGACTGCAGAGTCTTATTTCTTTTGCTTCCCAGCATCAGGTTCAGAGTAGTTAATCACAGCCTCAAGAGGTGAAGTGCCCTCTCAGCAGCTGCTGATGTGTTTTGGAGACTGGTAGTCCAGTCCATATCTAACAATACTGGGTAATTCTTCCTAACAGGTAGGTGCTGATCCTGGTTTCCCACCAAAAGCCTTTGATAAAATCCACAGAGGTGGCTACTGAAAGAGCAAATAGCACTTATTTTGGCAATCAGGTGCAGAGCTCAGGGCAGGCAGGAAGCCTTCTTTCACAACTTGAAGTCGTATTTCTTCTTCTTTTTTTTCTTAAAATACACCTTTTAATAAAACTCGCATTCGGAGGCTCTTTCTTCCCTGTGGTCCTAATCTGATATTGAGTTTCTTAATGGAAGCACGCTTTGAGCCTTCCAGTTTTGATTGGTTGTAATTCTTCTTTGTCCAAATGCCTCTCCTGTAGTTATCTGTTCTGCACTGAGAGTTAGAGTTTCAGATCTTTCCTGATTCTTCAGGAGACAAATTTTCCTCCTTCTTTCACCTGTTTTTTTTCAAGTGTCCCAGGCTTCAGCTGAAAACTTAATTTGCCCTTCAGTTAATCAAGGCTCTGTTCTGCTTCCTTTCTCATCAATATCCGGCACATCTTAGCTGATTAGGACATTGTTAAAACAGATTAACCTTAGCTGTAGATTAAGAACCTAAAATGTTTGCTGTGGTCCTCAAGGGAGAGCCTTACAAGTTTAAAAGAACAAGCTGTCCTCTTCAGTTAATGGCAAGATGCTTCTTGAACAAACTTTGGGATTGACAAAGCCTTAATTAAATTGCTTAAATTCTCAGGTGTGGATCTGATCCAGCCCTCGCTGAAGCTGATTGATATCAGCAGGATTTAGACAGACCCAAGTCCAACACAAATGAGGTGTTCTAGTACTGTCACACAATAATTACAAAACAGCTCACCACCTTCTTTCTGTCTCTAGCTGGAAAACAATTTTGTGACTTGGGTTTTACACCAAATGGCAGCTGCAATACAAGGTCTCTGGGATTCTTTGGTAAAGTCTCTAGAACTGCATTTTTATTGTTATCCCCATATTATTACAAAACTCTAGAGGATACTGGGTGATTTGAATATTAGAGCTAGAGGATATTACGTGATTTTGGAGCAACTTTTTAACCTTCCATTTACATTCTGTCTTGAAATTATATTAGAAGTCATCATTCCTTGAAGGAAAAACTTAATATATGAAAATCAGTCAAAATGAAGGCCTCCATTAAAGTCAACACCCATCTGGTATTTGAGTGTTCTTCTTACCCTTGTTACCTAATTTGAAGAGGATTAGATAAAAACCGTAGTATTTCACTGTAAGTAGTTAAAAATTGGCTAGCCAGGGCCATGCATAACCTGATCTGGCCTCTCCTTTAAACAGAAGGTTGCACTGGATGATTTCCAAACCCACTTCAACCCAGACTTAGGTATGAATCTGTAGGATTCATTCTGCAGGATGTTCAGGGGCACGGTTGGTAGGCATCTATCCAGAGCTGGTTAATCCTGAAAATGTATCTTTGGCCAACTTTCTGCTCATGCTGATCTCTATTCCCACCTCCTCTAAAAACACCATATAAAACAAAGCTGTAAGTGATGAACACCAGAAGAACTGGGAGTTTTGCTTCTGTTCTTGGCAAGAGCAAGCTTTTTAGAGCACAGTGCTGTTTGCATCCTAGGCCTCAAGTAACGAGTGGAAAACCAGAGGAGGACTGGGAGCATTAATGGAGCTCCTGGAGACGTGACAGGGTATCCTGTTAAGTAGAGTAAAGAGGTCATTTATTACTTTCTTCCTTTGAAAAACTGTTTGCTGGTCCTTTTAATGTGACATGGAAGATTTCACATGTTTAACAGCAAAAAACCCTCAAAACATTTGCTCAGCTCACCTTTATAACACTCTGTTTTTAGTGTGCTGTGAGATTATGTGGGAAGAACTGGCATTAGTGAAAAAGCACCTGAGTTGGGTCTGTGATGAGTCTCCTGAGCAGTTTTTCCCCCATAATGTCCTGTCACGTGTTTCTTCCAGATGGAGGCGAGTCCAAGTCAGGTTAGTTTCTAGCTGGGGAAATGTGGGCTGTGTTACATCCTGAACTTCTATTTTATATACACAAAGAGGGAACACTTGGTGCTCTACACTTCTTTGCAATTGGGCAGGAAAGAGGAGAAGGAGGAGGGAAGCGTGGGGATTGCAGCTATCAACAACTTGTGTTATGGATCCTGTTACAACTGGGGATTTGCCTGATGACACTTAAAAAATCTGGGGAAAATGCTTTTAATTTACAGCACATGTGTCTGTTTGACTTGTATCTAACGGTCTGTGCTCTTCAACTGGCTCTGTGTGGCAGGTTTTCCAAGACAAGGGGTCTGAATTCCTGAAACAAACTGAAGAAGTCCACAGACAAGGTTAATCTAAATTTAAAATACCTTATTACAAATCCTTGTTCAAAAGTTTTCATTCAAAAAATTAAATTTCTAAAGGCATAGAAGGATTTTGTGTGCTTTTCTCTTAAGATATCTTTGGAGATCTCTCCAAATAATAAAAAAATGGTTCTTTTACAACTTGCAGCTCTGAATTTGCTGAGTTGGGATAGATTTGGGATATTAGGTGTTTGATTTGTCGAGGTTTTTTAAACTCCAAATATATTAATTCTGATATGGTGAATAGAGCATTTTGTAGGTTTGTACTAGATTGCAGAATTTCACTTACTGTAACAGAATTTGTGGGGAGACATAATAATCTTAAAAAGCAGTGCAATTCGTGTGCTTAGCCTTGGGATGCCGAGCTGGATATCTTCTCAGCATGTGACTAAGGGGCAGTTCAGGAAATCAGATTTCTTGATTATGTGTCACTTTGATCACCCAAAAAGCAATATTGACTCTCTAAATTCACGTTAATGTCTGTGCTGTCTTGCTCATACAGAAATATATCTCTGATTGAGTTAACATTTTGAGAAGGACCCTGTTTAAAAATGTTCTTTATTAATTTTTAACTGAAGTAAAATATCTGTTGCTTATTAAGGCTTATTATTCTGTGGTTCCTGCTACTTTTTATTTCTTCCTCCCTATTAAAAATAATAGGGTTATTGTCCAGGAGCAGCCTTACCAGCTGCACACTTTCCTGGTGAAAAGCAGGAGGTTATGTGGTAAGTGTGAGTGCTCAGACCTGTCGAGCAAACAGCACATCTCTTGCTTATGGCTGATCACCCTGCAACAAGGGATGCAGACTCTGCTTCCTTCCTCATGCTTCGTTTTTCGTCAGCCCTTCCTAGCAGCATCCATGGGGATTTGCTAACAGGAGAACTCAAAGGGGAATGCCATTTCTGTAAGCCAGACCTGGGAAAGCATGAAATAGCTGTTCTCTTAGTGTCTGTTTTGTCTGGACTCCTCCAGAGCTGGCCTTTATGTGCTCACAGAGCTTGTGGCTGTGAGCCCAGGGCTGAACAGGTTTTAAGATCTCTTGAATCTGTGAAATGTGCTGTCCCTGGGAAGAAAGCTGTCCTTGTCTCTTAGCCCCTGTCATCTCCTGCAGGCTGCCTTTTCACCTGTTAAAACAAGCCAACCAAGGCACTGCAGCAATGCCATATTTACAGTTGTTGACTTCCTGGGTTAATCTTACTGGAGAAGGTGAGTTCAGTCTCTGGCCCGTTGTTAGAGATGGGTCTGCCCCCTTCTGCAGTTTCGGGCTGGGATTTGATAAAGATATCTTAAAGAGTGAGGTTTCTGTGTGCAGCTGAGGCTGCTGGTGAGCACAGGTGAGCACTGCTCCACAGTGGCATTCCCAGCTCCATGGTCCAGCTTCTGCCCTCCAAAGCACATCAGTATCTACTCACTGGATCCTACTTCCCATGCCTTCTTTGAGGGCAGGAAAGTAGGGAGAAGAAGTGGAAGGAGAAATGTTTTGCCTTTCATTTTGGCCCTCTGCCTTGCTTGTTTTGCAAGGGTTTGTGGCAGTCTGCCTCCAGAGATGTGCAGTGCCTGGTACGGTGCAGGCTGAGCCTCAGGTTTCTTCATGCCGTAGTAATAGAAGCCCTAAAAATGCCAGAATTTGAAATGCAGAGAGAAATTGTGGTATCTGAGCAGTATGGAAGACTGCAAATCTGTAATAGCAGATAAAAATATGCTGACATCTCTAAAATCAAGTAGATTAGATGTGTGTTTTAATACTTTCTGCACTGGCTGCTTTTTGCTGTCACATAATTTTTGAACAGAAAATACAAAAGAAAGTGAAAAGGAGTAATTCTGGTATTTGCACACAGTGATTTTGAGTATAGTGGAATAGCAAATTCCTAGAAGGACTGATCACTGTGCTGTGGTGGAAAAGTTACAAAGTCTTTCTTTCTCTTCTCAATTCTCTGACAGGCAGCAGAGCCAAATTAAATTGTGTTTAGAACATGAGGTTAATACCCAAGAGACCTGGAGTTGCATTTGTAATACAATGTATTATGGGTTTAATTTTCTAAGTAGCCGTGCCTCCAAGTGACACTTAAAAGCAGCAGTTTAAAGCTGAAAAACAAGCTGAAAGCAAAATCGGTTTTGTTTTTCCGAAACAGAAAATGGTGGGTTTGTTTTCACAGTCAGATGCCAAATGATAACAATTTTTTTTATTAATGCAATTAAACCTGGAGGTTAGACTCTCAGAAGCACTTTGTAAGTCTGTATTTCAACTTACCATACATATAGAATGTCTTAAAGAATCACAGGAAAAATTATTACTGTTATTCAGTTTATTTATCCCCCAGATATATAAGGCCAGTGTGTCATAAAACCCCACAAAGGTGTCACTATCAGACCAATTTCAGATTTTTCCGTGGAAATTGGTGAATTTTTATGCTAATGGTGCATTGAGAAGGGTTGTTTTGCAATGCCTATAGAAGCTGGATTAAATAGCAGGTTTTGTGGTTTCTTCAGAGGCAGCTTCTCCTGTAGTACCCATCCCTGGAGTGGAAGTGCAGGTCAGCCAAGGGAGCACGTGTGCTCCAATCCAGTAACAAAGTGTTGGGTGAAACTCGATGTGCCTCGGTGGGCCTGGGCCTCTGACACTGCTTCCTGAGCTGTTCTGCCTTAAACCTGATTGTGTTGGCCTGTTTGGGCAAAAGTCAGCAAAATCACTTTGATCTCTTTGAGTCTGTTGTGAACCAAAGAATTCATTAGCCTGAAGGAGACTCAACAGAGTCCTGCGAGTTGCTTGGATAAAACTGAAGGCAGGGGAAACCTTTGGGTGCAAATGTGGGGCTTTTGTCAAGGTTTCTTTTGCTCCCAAAGGATGTGGACATCAGCAAGTTGTTTACTGTGTAAGTGTAGGGATTCTGTTTGAAACCCAGCCTGTTTTAGAGTTTGTTTTGGTCTTCAAGGGTGTTACAGGACAGATTCAGCCGCTTCGTGGTCTGTAGGTAAAGCCAACATTCATTAACCAGTTGTCTTGTCTACGTGCATTATATACATCAGAGGAGAGCCTCAGATAAGAGAACTGCTGTCCAACTTCCATCTGCCCACCTGAGCACTGGGTTAGATATGAACATGCTTAAATCAAAGAAGGAAACAACCAGCCACAGGAAGGCAGAGTTACCACTTTGAATTGCCGTCCTCTTTATGGTGCCTGGAGTGCTGAAACTCTAAGGATACAGAAAATACAGTAATTGTTTTGTGTTAATGAAATACAAGTGCTTGCCTGTGTGTCAGAACAGTTTGTCATCATCTGTTATGTACCTTCAGCATTTAACCTAGCAGAGTTTAAAACTACGTGTTTCATGAAAACCTGAACTGCATATCAGTAGTCAGGTGTTAGATCATTTAACTGTACTCACAAAGTCATTATTTTTTTTACACAATGTAATATTATTCTATCACAAAATAATATAGAGCTGGTTTAAAGGTTTAAAAGCAATTTGCCTGATTCACAAAGTTGTTTCTTTTTTTGGTGGCAGAAAAAGAATACAAGTGTCCTTGTTCTTTATTCAGAGCTTTAGCCAAAAGACCTTCCTTTCTCTAGTGCTCATATGTTGGTTGTGGCTTTCTATTGATACTTTGCTTGTTACTCTAGATATAGAACATATCATTTTCCTAGCTGTAAATTATTCAAATTAAGGTATTTGGTTTACATAAAGTCTTGCACCCTGATCTACATGAAAACTGACTGGTGTGATTAGGAGAACAAATTTAGATTCAGCATGAAAGATAATGCTGTGTTGGTTGACTGGCTTGAGCAGGGAGGGAAGCAAGGACATAGAGATTTGAAATAATCAGCTCTCAGTGTTTTGTTGTGGTGGCCATAACAAAATTTTCCACTGTGATTTAAAAAATATACGTAATAACATTAAAAATGTAGAGCCAGATCTTATTTGCTCTAGTATGAATCTAGAATAACTTCTAAATTTCAGTGTTTTATGCAGCTGCAGCTGAAATCAGAACCCAAGCCACAGGTATTGCATTTCATCTTCTCTTCATGCACTTAAAGGGAACCGAAGGCTGAAATCTCAAGAAAGTGTGATGAATTCACTAACTGGGGGGTGGGGGGAGGATGGTGGCTCTTTTTTTTAATTTGATGTATCAGTAATATATGAGTGTGAGATTGAAAAGAAGATTTTGTGAAATCTGTCCATACTTATAGTGTGAATGAACATAGACATGAACAGGTGTGTAGGTACATACATACCCTACATTTAACACACTTTCTCTTTCCAGAAATCTGAAATGTAAAATCCCTATATAATTTATTCTTCAGCTGAGTGCATATAACAGTTTCTTAATGTCTTGAGAAGTCCCATCTTCATCTGCTAACTGGAATAGTTCATATTATTCTATTTGTCCTTCTGCAATATCTTACAGGAATATGTAAGTGAAAGAGTAATGCAGAGATTGAATCCTAACAGATGAAAGACTTAGCATCTTTGTAGGCTTCTGCTTTGCTATTTATAGGGTTCTGGAGAACTGTGTAAAATTCTTAGTAAATCAGAATTTCCACTTGCCAGTCTGGTTGCATTGGAAGAACTGAACTGGATCCCTCCTCTTGCTTTAGACTGGCAACAGGGAGAGTAAAAGTCGTAACCTGGTCACAAATGTGTTTTTTCAACAGTAGCAAAAGCAAGTTACAGAATACACCTAAATGCTGTTGGGTTTCCAGCCCATAAGCACTGAAATGTGCCAAAATTTAAACTTCAATGGTTTTTGATTGTTTTGGGTTTTGTTTTGGGGGTTTTTTTTGGTTTGTTTTTAACAGGAAAGTCTTAAATCATCTTAAATTTTGTAACTGTGGAAGAAAATCTCTGATGTATTTAAATAATTCAAAATCTAGGAATAGATTATATATATCTATGAAATGTTGAACTTATTATTTGCAATATACCTTTGAAACCATATGTGTTGGCTCCAGCTCATATCAGGTATAAACTTTAAAGTTATCTCTCAAAAAAATTGATAACTAGAATGTCAGTTTTTCAAAAAGATTGCACATGCATTTCTTTTTGAACTGCAAGTGTAAATCTTAGAAATATTTTTATTTAGCTATCAGCTATCAAAGTGTTACTATTGGGCCTGAAATACCCATTGTAATGCTAATAAGCTCTAGTTGAACTTTCATTTGGGTTTGTTTTTATTTTTTTTTGCTAGGAATAATGAGTGTTTTAATAAAATTTCACATTTATATAACTTATTTCATGTGGATTTTTTTTAACCAGAAAAATAAGTTGTTCATGAAAATAATTTTATACACTGGTTGAAAAGCAGCTGCTATCACAGAAGAATATAAACTCTGTTTAAGATGGCATGTCCTGTGTAAACAATGAAAATAAGAAATGCTGCATTGTGTTCAGTGGAAGGCAAACCACCAGTTAAGGCGATGGACCATAATTTTGAGGAAGGAATTATTCAGAAGACTGGATTTTTTTCTTAGTATAAAATACTAATGCACAAATGTGTAGATATTTTAAAAAACCCAAAAATTTACCTAGGATCAAAAAGCCACAGGTCTGAAGACGCCTGCTTCAATGTGTTCTTCACAAAAATTACAATGTGTAGTCAGGTAGAAAAGAAAATTGCCTAAGTGTTAGCCTGAATGTGTGGCTCCTTTGAATAGAACAGAGCCAAAAGGCTGCTTGTTAAAATATGATTCACTTCTCTCCAGTGGCTGTTTCCACAAGGCAAGAATAGGATTGTTTCTTTGATAGATGAATAGAAAAATACAGAAGAGGCAAGAAAGGAGGTGTGTCAGCACATAGCAAGTGTCCTTCTGAAAACAGCTAAGTCCAAGGTTTAACCTATCATTAGGTTTTATGCTTTGATTAATCTGCACGGTGAAATCTGGTGAAAAGTACAGACTAAGGTGTTTTTTAGTAATTATTCTGAAGCATGTGTTTCTGTTATGATAAGTGACTAAGCATAGCAATTCTGGCTGTGATGGAAAGCAGGGAAAAGTCTGTCCTTGATTTGCATCTGACTGCAGCAGCTGGCATAGGTGTATCCAGCTAGGTGTGCCAAAACCAGCTGGGATAGCTATTATTTTACTAAATAGATGCTCTCTGTCTTTGGAGGGGGTGTATTGATTACCAAAAGGTTTGATGATTTTTTCTTTAATACGTAAATTTAACAAGCTTAGTGCTTTCATAAAATAAACACAAGAATTCAAAGATGCATTCATCGTCTGCAAGACAGTGCAGCTTTCCTCCTGTTAGAGGGGCTTTTACTGGCTGAGGTTTATAAGCAGTGTAGGTATTCTGATATTATTTTTGTTTGTGTGATAAATTTATGTTTAAGATGAGATGGATTATATAGTACCTCATGAGGCATCTTCAATGCCCTGCATTTGAACCAGTTTCATTGTCCAGCTCTAGTAGTGTGGTTTATGGAAGCTCTCTAAGCGTAGAAACTATGGGGGGTTTTTTAAAGATTTTTGAAGGCATAAAGTGTGGCTTTCACTTAAAATCTGTAATTTTAAAAGCTACAGGTGTGAAGACTTGAGAGGAGAAAGTTAAGTGCTGACATTGAGAGAGCTTTTCTGTCATCTCTCTCCCTCCCCTCTCTGCTGAAAAGGGAGGCCAAGGTTGAACAATGCACACCAAATTGCATAAACTTGGTTTATAACATTGGAGGGTTAGGTGACATTAAGAAATACAGCTTTCAAAAGCGTGTCTGGTCCATGGTGTAAACTGCACTGGGTAATCCTGCTGGGATGGAGGGGAGAGAGGGCAGTGTGCATAAGATGCTTAGAGACTGATGTGCTAGCACTGATGTTTGTTAATGCAGCTGATTTTATTTCCTGCTGCCACCACTTTCACTCTTAACTGGCATCATGTCCATGCTTTTGCAGAGTGGTTCTTTTGGCACAGTGAGGTGCTGTTATGTGAAGAATGTAACTGTTTAAGGTATTGTAAACTGTTCTGTTGCATGTATTTGTAGTGGTCAACCCTCCAAAACTGTGGCACCCAGAAAATCCACCTGCGGCTGCATTCTTCTTTTGATTTCTTGGAGCTGCAGGTAGATAACTTCAATTACCAAGAGTGCCCAGGTTGTCTGGCTTGGGCCTTGGGATATTACCTCCAAAGCAAATGAACAGAACTAAGTAGCTGAAGCTCTTAATCATAAAGCAGGAGAAATTCTGCATTGCTGTTTAAGCTGTACTTTAATTTATCTGACGTGTATGCCAAAGGCCAGCAGTCTGCAGGTTTTGTTAAATCTCCATCATTTGCCCACAGTAGCTTGGTTTTGTCTATTTTTCTTCTGAATGTTTCTTCTGGATTGACTGTTCTTATCACTTGTGTGCTCTCAAGTGGTGTTTAAAAAGTCCTTCTTTTCTTTGCTGTGTCAAAGAGGAATAAAAGCAGAATCACTGCATCTGCCTCGGCTAGCAGATTGACACTTTGTGCTTCAGGTTCCCATAGTTTGTAAGGAAAAGTACCTTAACACTTCAAATTCAAATGTAAATCTTTTCTTACTCAAGAACATTGTCAGTAAGAGTGGAAAAATTATCCTTAGAGATTTCTGAGGTAGAATATGAGCAAATCAAACATACCTAATCTTTTTTGGAAGGGATTGTAAGTTTTGTTTAGGTCTGCTTTGGCTCAGAATGGTTTGACATGGGCTCCATCCCCATCTTTCTGACAAAGCTTTGCAGAGCTAAGGGGAGAAGGGGAAGGCGCTTAAGACTTTGACATGGAAAAGAGGCAGCTCTGAGTCCGCAGCTTTGAATGCCTGCTGAGGGCAGGACTGATGAATAAAGCATCACCATTTTTGCCTTGCTCATTTTTAGCAGAGCCCCAGCACCCTGGTGGAGATTTAAATAGTAGCTCATAAAGAGGAGGAGTTGATATTTTTCATCTGTAACTTTTCCCTAACAAAACCAGTCAGAATTGTATCGACAATTAAAATGAGATACTGCTCGCCTACAAGCTCCCTGCGCTTTTGTCTTGTATTTATTAGCTGATGTAACTCTGTGTTTGGTTTGCTGGGTTTTATATGGAGAGGTATGTCTTGATGTGCATTGGTACAAAATGAGTGTTTTCTTACGACTTTTCTCTCTGTCAAGGCTCTAAAGGGAACAATAATGAATGAAACACCAATGCTGTACACTGGTAATGCTCAGGTGTGCTAGAAATAATGTGTCTTTCAGTCCACTCTCCTGAAGCATCCCTTAATTCATTTTAATGTCTCTCTTCATTCTTATTAATGCAGTTTGTTGTTCTCTGTGCTGCTGCCACATTGTGTTACACATAGCTACATGTGAAATCCGTTCTGCTCTTCTGTCACCTCCGGGTCTTTTCCAGCACGAGGATTGTCCCTACGTGTTTGCTTCCTTTTTTACTTACACTTGCTTCAGAAGTTTTTTCCCCATAAATTAGGAAGCTCTTCTTTTCCTAACGTAGTGTTTAGTCAGGATTTCCATCTCATATTCAAAGTGCTCTGAACAGTTCATCGTGATCTCAGCACCATTTTCCTCATATTTTTTTGTATTCACACAGTTGCAAAAGTATCTTGACAGCGTTTAATTGTTTTTTTCAAGAGAATGTTGCACAATGTTAGGTTTTATACTTTCAGGAGGTGTACCTAAACTACATAATGCATTATCTTCTAGTGGGCTCTAGTGTTCTTTCACAGAAATGGATTAAAGTCTGTGGCATCTCAAACTAGAATTGTTTTACCCAAACAGTTTTAGAAAATACCGAAGCAGAAATCTTTACATTTATTAAGACCTAGATTTATTACAATCTCTAAAATAATTTACAATGTGTTTCATGAGATTTAAAATGTGAATGAATTTGAAAAGCTATGCTTTTTAACTGTTAAAAAAATAGCTCCAGCATTGAAGTCACAAGTCATTAATGTTGAGTGAGAATAAAGATTGAAGCCATTTTAACATGAAGTGTGTTCTTTTCACAATTCCCCACATTATCTTAACAAAATGAATGAACTTTCATTAGGAAAAAAGTAAAAAGTACAAGATTGAAGTTGATGAGCTAAATCAAGGTGTCCTGCTTGGTTGATTTAAATCCGTGATTAAAATCAGTGATTTGATTTAAATCAATCCACTGTTCTTTCAGCCAGTCTGAAATGAACTGTTCTTCATTTCCTGCCTAATTAGAATTGCTTCTGTAAGATTAGTTAGGACTGTGCTTTGATACAGAAAATCTGCTGCACCCTCTGTATTGCCTGCATTTTGGTTTTGGGGCATGAAGACTTTTTTCCTCTTGTTTTCCTCTTTTCAAATAATAGTTTTAATGAAGTGAAATTACTCCTAGAAGAGTATACCTCTGTCCCTTAATGGCTGGAGATGGAAAACCAGGTCTAGAAGCACAGCTCACCTTGTTAAGGTTCATTTGAGCTGATGATTTGTTCAGATAACAAGGGCTGATGCTCACTTGTGTCCTTCTGCCATCTCTCCATTCTTGTGGGGCTGATGTTCCCAGGTGCCTGCCTCCCACAGAGCCGTGTCTGTTCAGCCTGGTGCAGGTCACCCTCAACCACAGAAATGACTGAGTATAAAGGTGTGGAGATGTAACTAAGAAAATGAGGGGCAGTACCCCTAATCCTGACTATTTTTCCCATGGCTTCATGCCCATCAGTGTGTCCACAAGGCTGGTGGAAGGTCCTGTGGAAACTTGTCTCCTCTGTGCAAACTTCTCCACAGGGTGGATGCTCTGGTAACCTGTCAATTTAAGCTTGTTTTGCAGTCTTTTTCTCAGCTGACTCCAATCTTTTATTTATTTATTCATTTATTTTCCCCTCTTCCCGGTCTTCATGACACTTTTGATGTGAAGTACGTGTTACATTCCTGTGAAACGTGAGTGGAAATCGTCAGCTGCTTAATTCGTCCTGCTGTGGGGGTACCTGTGAGCGACAGTCACACAAGCTTCATTTTCCTTTGCTGTAAAGAAAAGCCTGTAACACAGCTGTAAGGAGGGTTTATACTAGTAAAACCTGTAGCCCAGGGTTCTTTAGGCCCACAGAAGCAACCTATGATAAACCATTTTGTACTCTGAAGCATAACTAAATAACAAATTTTGTTTGTAGCTATTGCATCCATCCTGAAAAAGAAACACATGATTATATTATAATAGTTTGGTTTTGTCCTGGATTCCACACATCTCGGTGTGAAATCCAGGACAAAAGCAGACTGCTGTACTGCATGGCCTATAAGCAGACCTCTGCAGAAAAGCCCTTAGTTGTTGATTTAATTACTTTGGTTGTTCTGGAACACAAGTCATAGGAAGGACGGTCTTGTGTAGCACAGCCTTGGAAAACCAACCCAGAGTATTCCACCTGTCAAATGGTGCCTGCCTGGCCTTTGCCAATCCTGAGAACTTTGTGCTGAACCTCCCCTACAGGAGAAAATGGGTTTCAGTAAGGTTCTTCTTTGATTTTCTTTCTTAGATAGCACAGTTGTTTAAGAAAAAGATTACCATACACTCTGGTATCTTTGGAGTGCCCTAATATGTTGAGATAGAGGGGAGGCTTGGAGACAGCTATGAAATACTACTTTATTAGTGATGTGCAGAGAAGATTGTTTGGAAAAAATACTATTGCCAGTTCTGAAAGCTGAAGAATTTACCTTTATGATGATAATGAAAAATGCATAAAAGCTTGCTTGTACTTAGAACAAGAAAATAATGTTTCGTTAGCTAGAATATAATTTAAAACATGTTATGGGAATTTACATTTTTCTAAAGAAGAAGCTGCCAAATCAAATTAGTTTGGAATTCAGGAAAACTCTCGTTGAGGGATTCAGACAAGCCATATGGTACTCTCTTGCAAACATCAAGGCAAGGGAAAGTACTGTGTGGGCTTTTATCACATTTTAGTCATTTTGAGAAGAAAATATGTTTTAATATTTTTATGCGTACAATTTATATTGCAATTTAATGAGAAAGAAATGACATGTACCTAAGATAAATCTAGATAATGAAAACCTACTCAGATGCATTCAGCTTGATTTAAGGTACCTTGTTTTGATTTTAGAGCACTTAATATATTGAAGGTTTTGGGTTTTTTTTTAATGGTGATAATGGTTATTTATCATATGTTGGACCCATTTCAATACTGTAGGAGCCAGTTTCAAGTACTTATATGGACTGTCTAGAGAGGAAAAATAATTCTTGTAGCAGCTGTTGGTGCACAGAAGGCAGGTTCAGGTGTGAAGCTACTCCTAGGGACTTTCTGGTATTTCATCCTCAAAACAGAGGCATGGTGCTTATTAAACAGTACTTCAGGATAATGCCAAGGGTATAAAAGGAAACACTTACTGCTCTGCAGCCTACTGGTCTGTCACCCAGTTTAAAGCTGCTTTGTGCCAACTCTTTGTCACTGGTTCTCCCTATCCCAGCTCTGCCACAGCTGGCAGCCCTCCACACCGTGGTGTTCCAGGCACTGCATGTCTGGGGACATTTTCTGTCCTCTGCTCATTTAAAACAAGGATAAAAGCAGTTGTGTCCAGGAGTAAGTGCTTTGAGATTTGCTGGTGAGTACTGGCATCTGGAAATGGAGAGTTTAGGTTTTCTTATTGACTTTTTTTGAACAGGTACCTCTGAGCTCTGTTTCCAAGGGTCCAGGCTCACAGCCCTTTGGTGCAGAGGCTGTTGGTTCCTGTTCAAAGGTCTCCATGCTGCTTTGCAGGAGGGGGAATGGCTGGGGACCAGCTGGTGAGCAGGGGGTACACTGCAGCCCTGCTCCTTGGGCTCTGGTACACCCAACACCCCTATTGGGTCTCAAACCCCAGCCTTTCACTCTCTGCCCCATCCCTGGAAGCCTTCAAAGGTACCTGGTCTGGGGGAAGGTGACCCTGCCCGTGGCATGGGTGTTGGAACTAGAAGATCTTGAAGGTTCCTTCCATCCCAAACTGTTCTGTGATTTGGTTTAGGCTGTGAGTGTCTGTTTTTCAGTGTGAATTTGCATGTCAAATGCATTTATAAAAAGGAAAAACATATTTAAAAAGTTAAACTAATCAGCCTAAAAAGCTGATTGCCTGTGAGAAAAGGCAGCTACTCTTCTGCTGGGGGGTTCCATGGGTTGATGTAGGGTTTTGTCTGTGTATGTGGTGGGGCAGGTTTGGGGTAGGTTGGTTGGTTGTTTTTCACTGTGCACTCACAACCTGAACTACATGTGCCATGGCATCCCTCCCTTTGGTCAGACAAGCTGACTCTGACATTTCTACAAAGACCCTCATCTGTTACAAAAGGCAACTTCTAAAGAATGAAACTTCACAAAGTCACTTTTATCTTCACTGTGTGACACTTTTTTCCCATTAATTTAGAGAAAAAAGGCTTGTTGTCAGGATCAGGGCATTAAAAACATACATCATTCTGTGAGCTGTTCAGACCTGGTCAAAGCTCACATAAATAATTTTCTACCCTTGGTATTTTAGGAAGGGCACCAGATGGTGCTCCAGAAAGAGGGGGGAAAAAGAAGTTTACAGAACTATTAATTAGTTTTCAGGTTGTCTTTAGAATTATTCTGTATGGGAACATTTTTTTTTATATTTATGTTAATTATTACGTGTTTTTACAGAAGCTGGAGATGATTAAAGATGTTCTGCATCCTCACAAAAGACAGCAAGTTTTTTTCTTTGGGGGTCAGATTCTTTGACCCACTGAGCCATCCTAGCACACCTCCAGATGGCCAGAGATGGCTTGGAGTAACTGTAAGATTGTGTTTGCCTTCCACGAATGTTTTCTGCCAGGTACCCAGCATGGCTATAGTCCTCTTGGTACCAAGTAGTGGTTTGGGAGGGCTGTAGGTGATAGGAGTCCCCTCAGGCATGATGGCTTTATTGCCACAGCACAGCAGGACAGCTTGCAAGTGCCTGACTCAGGGATGCTTTCAACTGAGCACGAACTCAAGCAGTCCCTCACAGACCCCGTGTGAATGCTGTTTCCATGCAGGAAGCACAAGAGTGCTCTTGGGAGAGAAGTAAGGTTCCTCTCCCTTCACAGGACTGCAGCACGAAGGTGCCCATGAAGGCTCTGCTCTTCAGGACAGGATCTGCTTCAGCCCAGCATTGCTGTAGCTTGTGTGCTTTGCCCACACATTGCCTACCTAGCAAGCACCCTGTCTTCAATGGCTGCAAAGTGGTCATTCTCCGAGTACATAGTTAGTGTCAAAAAATGGATGACTGGCACTGTACAGGTAAAAGCTCCTGCTACAAATCAAACTAACAGCTCAGGAGACTCATCCTCTGTGTTCCTGCTCAGGGGCAAGTGGTCATATGGGCAGCAGCAGCAGTACCTTGGCAGGGAAATTGGTAATTATGGCCCAAATGTGTAGGTAAAAGCAAGATGTTCAAATGTACTTAAAAGTGCAGTTGGGCATTAAGGCAGTTTACAGGAGCATGATGAGCTGTAGCAGCTGTCATGCTGGCTAAAACACGGCTGCCTTCTCTGCAGGGTTTCTGACAGCTGTATAGAGGAAGCAGTGACTTTCACACCAAGATTGGTGTTTACAGAGAGTTTCAGTGACAACATAAGTGTAGCCACTCTGCACTGGAAGCCGTGCATCTGAGGTGGGCTGCTCTGCAGGAATTGTTGTTTACTTGGCCATTCAGATCAAAATCTGAAATTGCAAGCACCAGAGCCTGTGCAGTTGCTATCATTCTGGATAATGCTGTTCAGGACTGTGTTGATGTGAGTTGTGTGCAGAAAACACGTTCCCTAAAGCCAGCATAGTGTCTTACCCAGGCAGTCAAAGTTTCTCTCTTCCTGCCAATCACGTAGCAGGTTTTACTGGTGGCACAGGCACAAACCTGGAGTTGGGGGGTTCCATTCAGCTGGGGTCATGTCTGGAAGTAGTAGTGACTCCATGGGGGTACTAAAGTACTCTGCATAAGGTTGGACTGGGCTGGATCCCTGAGAAATCATTTGATTGTGTCTCTGTATGATCTTAAAAATGGGGTCCTAGACTTTCAGGATGCTATAATTTATATTATATATCAAGATTTGTAATAGTCGGGGGAAGCCAAGTCAACATGACAGTTTTCCATTAGTTATTCTGATGTCTCGTGACTTCATCCTCATGGTATGGCACTACTTGTTCTTGAAGATAAATATGTGCATAAATATTTGAAAGATTCAACTTCTTTATGGCTTCTGTTTTCACACACTGAGAGTAACTCCCTTTTGGGGCCTACATACAGGCCTTGCAATGTATCCTGCTGCTTTTAAACTTTTTAGCAGCACTGTATTTGCAGAAGGCAGTGACTACATATTAAAATTCTAGAGAGTAGCTCCTATATTAATTTAAAGCATTAACAGGAATCATGCTTTGCATTTTCTAACCTTTCATGGTTTTCTCCAGAGGGCAGCTGAGACTTAGAGGGAGTAGTTCAATAACTGGACAGTACCTATATGTTCTATGTTATATTATGTTGAAAAATCACTGTAAGCTGTGGACTGCATCCACCAGTTTTGAGCTGCTGTTTTGTCCTCCAGGATTATTTTCTAGATGCAGCATTATATTAAACAATGGTTTGGGGGACTTTTTGTAAAAAACGAAAACAACTCATGCAAAGCAGAAAAGTGATAGCACATCAGATGCTAGTTTGTATATGCACACAGAAATGTAAATTCATATGAGGAGGAAGCAGAACATGATACTTGGCAGCATTTCCTACCCTCACACATGTCAGCAATATCCACAAGTAGGCATGATGGGCACTGAAGTCACACCAGCCTTAGATATCTCCATATCCATGTGTCCACATTGCACCATTGAATAAGAGTCTGTGTAACCTTTGGCTTTTTTATTATTTTTTTTAATATACTGCTTGCAGTTTTTGCTCTTGGCACACCTGTGAGTTTTCAGCATACTGGTTAAGAAAGGCAGGCAAAGGCAAACTCTCAGAAATTAAGGTGATGTTGATTTCTCCCTTTGGTGAAAGTGCACATCTGCTTCAGCTCATCCTCCCAGGGCAGGAGGCTGTTACTAGTACCAAAGCTTGCTACAGGCATCTGTGAAATTTAAAAACCTCTGTCTGTGAGGAGTCCATTAAATCTAAAGAGAGCCACAGAGGAGCTCTCAGTCACTGATTTTAGCATAAACCATAAGGATTTATAGCATTATGCTTTCAGTGAGCTTTTCCCCTTCCACACCTATGTTGTTGCCATCAGTGAAATGATAGATCTCGTTTCCAGGTAACAAAGACCTGTGGATGATTTGGCAGGGCTACAGTCATCTCATCTGTGAGATGAGATGTCCTCTCCCTTATCAGCAGGGAAAGCAGTTGGAAAAGAGACAGAGCAGGCAGGAGCCTGTTGTCAGCTGCAGGGTGTCTGTCCAGTGGGTTCTGTCCAAAGCATGTACAGCTTTTTTCACCCACTCAATGTCACAGAAGGATAAACCTGTCCTTCATCTGCGCCCTCTGAAGTTGTATCTTCTGTAAGGCTTTGACCCTTTTTTTTGCTTGTTTTGTTTTGTTTGGGTTTTTTTTTTTTTGGTTTTTTTTGGTTTTTTGGGTTTTTTTGTTGTTGTGGTGGGTTTTTTGTTTGTTTTGGTTTGGTTTTGTTTTTTGTTTGTTTTTTTGGGTTTTTTTTTGAGGTGATTAGCACATGGTTTTTACTACAAGTAAATGAAGCTCATTAACTGAAAAAATTATTCTGTACACATTATATACATTACAGTCACAGGTTATTATTTCCTCTATCATGAAGCCTGGCTGATTTCTTTGGGAATAACTAAAGCCAGCAAGCAGCAGGTCAGGTAAGTGTGACTGCAGTAAGGCAGGCGTGGCAGGACCTTGTTAATTAGCAGTGGACCCTACAGCCTTGATGAGGGGCAGGGAGAAAAAACACTTTTCTGTGATGCACAGTACTGGATGTGCAATTTTAGGTGCCCATCTTGGCACGGTGTCAGTGCCTTGTGCCCTTCTGTGAGTCACCCATCAAACTCACATTCACCGAATATTTTATTTCTTATTTATTGGGTTGTATGGGGTTATTAGGGGAATACAATTGAATCTTTTGCAAGTGTTTCGGACCACTGAAAAAGAAACAAGACGTGGCAGCTTCTCCCCACGGGCTCTTCTCTGCTTGCTGCAAACACTGTTTGGTGCAGAGGTGAATATGGACAGCGAGCCTGTGGCAGAAGCTGAGGACACCTTAGGATAGTTTTGCACAAGTAAACAAAGGCCCAAAGGATGTGCAGATAATGGAGAACGGCACATTTGCAGATCAGGAACACTCAATAGGAGAGATCTGGCCTTTTCCTGTGTTTTCCTGTCCTTGACAGAGCAGATCATGATTTGAAGTAGAGGGGCAACAGGTGTGATTTTAAAAGATTACATTGCTGGAACCTGTCAGGCACTAATTTTCACCTTAGACAGGTGGAAGTGCTCCTTCTGACTGTGGGCAGAAAGGAAACAACTCACTGGGGGAAAGTGGTTAGAAGAGGAGGAAAGTGGTTTGCTGTTGAGTATTTTTTGCATAGGAGGACTCTGATGGCATAATTTAACTATATCGCTTTTTCTAATGTTTTGTGTTACTTGCCTTTTTTTCCCCCTAATTCCTAATTTTTTGTCCACTGCATTTATTTACTTTTAACTAGAATGATCTGGGATATTTTTCTTCCCTCATACTTTGCAATATTAGTTGCTTTATTTTGCTTCTGAGACTTGTTCAACTTAAAGAAGTATACAAAATATATACATGTTTTGGAAAGTTCATATTTTGTAAAATATAAATTGTTACTAAGCTTTCACTAGCAAGAAATTCAGTATACTCTATACTCTCAATATCAAGTCATGAAGAAACAAGAGGGACAAGGTCTTTTATTTAGTATGCTGTCTATTGACATTTGTTAATAGGAAAAAAGGGATTCATGGAAGAATATAGCGGGGATTTTTAAGTAATTGTTTTTGAGCTGCAGGTTTTATTTGACTTCGTAGAAACTCTCAAGTCCCTTCAAGTTACTGGATACACACCAGCATTGCTGACTAGCATAATGAGAAAATAAAACCCAATTTGAGTAGTTTTAACAAACAGAGAAGTGCTTTAGAAGTGCAAGTGAGAAGCTTATCAGAAGTATGCTTCAGGAGCAGCCAGGGGCTAACCTCAGAAACAGTGAGAAGTTTCACCAAGCCACAAAGGCTTTGTTGATCCCATTTTGCCTAATTAGGTATACCCTTTAAAGTAAAAATTCTTTGCAGTATTGACTCAGAAACTGTTCTCTGAGTCACGTTTGCTTCTCATCTCTTGGCAGATAGCTTGTATCATCAGACTTTAGTAAGCTATAGCTCACTTCCCTGGCAGATGTGCCTGACCACTTGTAAAAAAATCACACCATATGTTGGTAACTATTTTAATGAACTATTCTCAAAATTTTAGTGTGTTAAAAAAAAAAAAAATTGATCATGGTTCCTTTAGTCATGGCTACGTCTTGAACAGAAATATCTGTAAGAAGATACATTAGCCATTTTATCTCTTCCTCTGAATAATGAGAACTACTCTAAGCAATGTTTACTAAAAAATTGCACAGAAATAAATCATTAACCATGGTCTTTCAGTTGCAGCATCGGCTGTGAGAAAGAACTTTTTTCCTGCTCTGTGGTGCTCATAAAAGTCATGGCTGGGTTTTCTGATGCTAACCAGAGTTTGCCAGTGTTGGCCGTGTCTTCTGACGCGGTTCCACCCAAATCTTGTGGAAATGTTGTCCTTGTTAGTGTTATACTAATTCAAGCATTTTTATGTAGGTAGTTGTGCGTTCCTTAAGTCTAATTTGTAAATATTTGATTGGATTTACACTGCATTTTTTTTTCTGTTTACAGCAACATTATAAACTTCTTTTAAACCCGTGTATGTAACTTCTTTTAAACCTGTAAGATTTACTCAAAGGACTTCAAGATTTAAATCCACAAATATGACTGATTTGGGATTAGCACTGAATCTAGAAACAGATCATTCTGAGCCAAAAGCTAGGGCTTCCAGAAAACAGTGTGATTAGAAGGCCACTGAAATCACAGGTGATATTTTGGTGTGATGGTTTGGGAAAAGAAGCTTAGGTCTTTCTCTTTGGAAGGAAAATCTTGCTATAACAAAGCCCAGGTGCTACAAAGGCACTAGTGCCTTTCATGGGTTTTCCTTGCAGTTCTTTAGCAGATTTTGGAGCCTTCCTGGTTTAAAAGAGAGTGGATTAAGAAGTGGAGCTTTTCTGGTCCCATTTCAGAGCTGTTGGACTTAGCAGTTTCCTTTGTCTTCATGGAGCTGGGCATTGGAGCGAGGCTGAGGTAGGAAGGTTGATGTGCTGACACAAGTGGTTCATTTTGTGGCAGCATTTTGCATCAGTTACTGAGCTCTGAACTGCTCATTTAGTCTCCAGCTTTGCACAGGGTAATGCTAGCAACAGCTCTTTTATGTCATTTGAAAGCTTTGCTGACTTGAAAGCAGTATCTGTTTTACTTTAAATGACAATGATAATGCGTTTAATGATGGCCATTCAAGTTTTAAAGGAGTATGGCTGTGTACAAATTTCTTTGGCTTACCTATCAAAAATTCTTGAAACTTTTGGTGATTATGATCTGGAAAATGTCATGGTTATTGCTTTATATATAATATTTGAAGTTACTACGCTGACAAAAGATTATTAGTCATCATTATTTAGATACAATCTAGGTGTTTGGGTACATTCAAAATGAAAAGCTTTTTTCCTGTATGTTCTCCAGTACAATTCTTTAGCAGTGATGATGATACAAGATGTTCAGAGAAATGCTCAGTGTGGATCTCCCTAGGGTAAAGCTTGCAGTGATGATAATCCTTGTAAACTATGGACCATAGTATCCACTACAAAACCATCTGCTCTTGGAAGGACATCACTTCCTAAGACCTCTGCCTTGCAGAGAAATTCCCCTCAATCTTCCCAAAAGCTTCTACTAAGGTAGTTTCAAATCAGGCTCCATGCAAAGCATACAGAAAAGGAGCGTAGGGATGGAAAGCTGTTTTCTGTTTTGGGACATGGGAAAAATAGTGACCAAAATAGTGAAACAACTGGATATTTGATGATCTTGGAGCAGAAGTAGCCCTCAGTGAAATAAACAACAGTTGAGTAGTCTGGTTTGTGAATAGGCACACAGCACTCAGAGCTCTTTTGGTCATCATGTAGGACTTTGAAAACTGTGGTAGAAGTGCTCCATGGGATTTTGGACCTCAACTCATGGAGGCTTAGCCTGGGGCTCTCACTTAAGGTTACATGGAAAGCCAAACCATATGCATGTGTAGGAAAGCTGTCTGTCCCTGCCGTTCAAGACTGGCTGAACTATAGGGGAGAGAACCAGTGAGAAGCATGCAATGACCTCAGTCCTCTTGAAGGAGTGGGCTGAGGATTTCTTAATTGGTTTAGGTGGTAGAGCCCGTGTAGCCTTGGCCAGATGAGACAAGCTATCTCAGCTAGTTTCTAATTATAGCTCATTTCTTTGTACTGATAAGGAAAACACTTGTTTTATATGGTATTAGAAAGGCATAATTGTTAATATTCATAAGATGATTTCTGAAGGGCTGACATGTTTTCTTCAGGATTTTTTTCCTCATTCATGAAGAAAACACACTTAATGCTTGTGTAGGGTAATGATAGCAGAACTCTGCTGGCATTTAATGCCTACTCTCTGATGCTTTTAGTATCTCTTGAGCTTTAAATACACTGCCTGTTTCCTGATGTGTACTGTCCAGTGCCTTAATGTTGTCACATGCCAAGCCCCATTTCTCTAGCCTGCTCAAGTTCTTGCCAAAATCAGTGTTGAGTACATAAGTGCTCCTGTGTGGGGGGTTTGGCTACTTGTGTCATTGGAGTTAAGTCAGTGTTTATCTGACAAGCTTGTCAAAAGCAGCTCAACATCTTCCAGAGTCACAACCACATTTTTAGCTGGATCTTCTCCCTTTCCTTCCCTCCTCCTCTTCCCCCCAAAACAAACCACAAACAGTCCTGAATGTTGAAGTTATTTCACATCTTCAAAGAGCTCAAGTTAGCAGTGTGTATTCTGAAGGGTAATTGCTGTTGGTTCCATCACTGCTTATAAGATGATAAAGGATTTTTTTCCCTTTGGTGTTAAAATTGCCTGGGATCTAATATTATTCAGGGTTAAAACTAATTGAAGGAATGCTGTGATAAAGTATAAGAAACCCTTCAGCAAGTTCTGTTATGTTGCTTTAAAAGTGTTTGGTGCATTAAATACTGATGTATATGTTTACCTACAATTAGTTTCCCTCTTGGATACTTTTGATGATTCTTTATAACTAATGGTCCTTTTGATGGCCTAGTTGGTCTTGTGTGGATTTGTTTCACTAGTTGAACACATAGAGATAAGAAACAATATACTGTTTATATAACCTGTATCAGATAACATATCAATAAACACAGGCTCCTTTGTTTTTAATCATATTTGTATGGTGAAGATAATCACTGTTTGAATTTTCTTGGAAGTGTTTGTCCTGCTTCCCTATTTTCATGCCCAGCATACAAATGATCACACCCACCTAGCTGAAATAAGGGATGTCTTATGTGTGAGTTTTGATAACATGAGCCTTCTTTTTGCTTGCTTGCTTTAACCAGTATTTTGACATCCTGAAGCGTATCTTATTTTTTCTGTGCTATGTCAGAAAATTAATGAGCACTGTGTGAGCTGTGCATAGGACTGCCTGTTGTGGCTCATGTGAAGAGGATTGTTCTCAGCAGAGCAAGCTGGATCACAAGGACGAGCTTGTTGAGAAAGCAGCAGCTGGACCACGGTTGGAGAGATGTGCAGACTCAAGGCTGGGTCATGTTTGGCTCCCTGGCTGTTGTGGCTCAGCAAAAACAAGATTATTTAAAGGTCCATCATATCCATATAAGTTTTGTTGTGTTTTTCAGCTGATTTTATCAGGCACAGGTGGAAAAATAAAAGTGCATGACATGTTTGCTGCATATGGTCTTCTTCCAGCATTATGAAAATCTTGAAAGCCTACAAATGGCTTACTGAAAAAGTGACTTTGCCAGGCAGTGAAAAGAGAGGGAGAACGAGTAGTTAAAAGCTGAGCCCTACCTGAGGAGTCCATGAAGCATGGAAAGCAGCTCTGGAGAGATCATTTGGTAGACACAGGGTTGAACAGGAGCCAGTGATGTACCCTTGCACAAAGATGGGTAATGAGATTCTGAGCTGGTTTAGGGGAAGTACTGCAAGCAGGCTGTGGGAGGTGATCCTTCCCCTCTGCTCAGGGCTGGTGAGACCACACCTGGAGCAGAATGTCCCTCTCTGAGCTCTGCAGTATGAGAGACATGGGCATACTGGAGGGAGTCCAGGGAAGGGCCACTGGACCACCTCCCCTGCCAGGAAAAAGCTGAGAGAGTTGGGACTGCTCAGCCTGGAGAGGGAAAGGCTCAGAGGGAATCTCACCAGTGTGTGCAGATACCTGAAGGGAGGGTACAAAGAAAACACAGACAGGATCTTCTCAGACAAGATGCAGTGGGCACAGTCTGGAGCACAGATTGTAACTCTCAACATCAGGAAAGGGGGCCTGAGCACTGGCACAGGTTGCCCAGAGAGGCTGTGATGTCTTCTTCCTTGGAGATGATCAAAAGTCACCTGGATGGAGTCCTGGACAGCTGTAGGTCAGGGCTGTGGATTGCCCTGCTTGAGCAGGGTGGCTGGACCAGTTGCCTCCAGATGTCTCTTCCAACCTCAATCAGTCTGTGATTTTGTAAGCTCTCTCTCCTTTTTTTTTTTTTTTTTTTTTTTTGGCGTTTGTTTGTTTGTGTCCCACTCCAGATAGTGCTTTTAATTAAACGAAAAATACTTTCCAGTGTTAAAACCTGCTTTAAGGCATTATCAAGTATCAACAGTTGGGGCAGTAAACGCCTGCTGTCAAGTCTTGTCACATCCAAAGCAGGAGAGGGTTTTTTGTAATACATTTTGTATTGTACCAACACTCAGCTGTCATTCATATACTGCTATGTCTTTAAAACAAATACGTTTTATAAAAGCATGTTCAGTGAGGAGTGATTAAGATGGTGAAGGGTGTAGAGAATGAGTCCTGTGATGAGTGGCTGAGGGAGCTGAGCTGTTTAGTCTGGAAACTAGGAGGCTTATACTCTCTACAGCTACCTAAAAGGAGATTAGAGTGAGATGGGAGTCAAGAAATGGCCTCAAGCTGCTACAGGGGAAATTTAGAATCTTCACCAAAAGGACTGTCATGCCCTGTATCAGGCTGCCCAGGAAAGTGGTTGAGTCACCATCCCTGGAGGTCTTTAAAAGACTTAGGGACATAATTGAGTGGTGGGCTTGGCAGCATTAGGTTTACACTTGGACTCAATGATCTAAATGGTCTTTTCCACCCTAAATAATTCTGTGATTGTAAAAGGTGCCTTCACAATCTTAAGAACATGTAATGGCTTTGAGAAACACCAATGTTTCCTAAAAAAATCATTTAGGTCAGTACTAGCCATTCATGCTGGTAGCTGAGTAGGTGCCCAGTAGGACCTGTGTGTGTGTATATATTGCTGAAATCCCTTTAGGAAGTGGAAGGCAGAAAGAAATATAGAAAACAACTTAATAAAATATTTATTTCATGAGGCAAAGCTTCATAACCTTCCAGATTATATTTAGTACAGGCTAGTCTGGGCTACCTGGAGGAAAGATGGGAGGGCTAATGCCTCAAGATTTGGAGTGCTAATCCTAATGTAGAGTTTCCAAAGTAGTTAACTGCAGTTTCTGAGGTAGGTGCTAAATAGACATAATAGCTCTTGAGCTTGGACACTGCCATTGCAGAAGCTGCTAATTGACCTCCCCTGCTCCATGCTGCTGATTGCTGCAAAGAGCCATAGCAACCAACATGTCCTGCTGTTCTCTGGTAATGAGACTTTGCTCCTTGGGTCCAGAAAGTGTAATAAAAAGCAGCATTGCTGAACCTGCCCGGGCGGAAGCGTCAGCTGTAAAACACTAAGTGCAAAGGAAAATACAGGACATCTTTGTAGATGTAAAACATAATTCAGGTCAGTGGACACCAAGGTACTGAGGGAGGTTTGGCTCCCCAGGTTTCACTGCTCTGGAAGTGAGCCCTGCTGTGCAGGTCAGTGCAGAGGAGTCTAGTACCTGTGCTGGTCAGTTTTCAGGTACAGCACTTAGAAGATGTGTTCGTGGCAGGAAGCTGTTCCAGTGTTGCAAATGGACAGTAGAGGTGGAAAGCGCGGCTGCTTTCCACACACTTCCTACAGCTTTTGTTATTTCCTTGGAGAAACAGCAGCTTCCTAATTTCTTTATTTTTAACTCACCTTCTATACATTCTTCCTATATGATCATATTGATTTTAAAATAGTAATTGATCTGAAGTATGACCTGCCTCATACTTTTGGTGAGGATCTAAAATAACAACAGCACCTTCTCTCTTCAAGATTTTTTTTGTTGCTTGAAGATGTGGGTACTGTTTGGTCCTTCCCTTGTGAAACCCAGGCAGAGAGCAGTGTTTCACAAAGAAGACTGCAGTTAGCACTGCCATGGGGACACGGAAAGTACTCCAGTTGAAAGCATCAATACCTATGTCATCTCAATTCACCAGAGTCCTGCTGGAATCAGCCTCTGAGCCATCATACCTCATGAAGCTGCTGCTTTCTTCCCATACTCTAACTTGTGCCTCATCTGGCTTGGAGTTTCTTCAGCACTGGATCAAAGAGAGGGAGATGAAATAAATCTCAGCCTGCTCAAGCCTCTTATATATGTAAAGAGATGGAAGGAAAGTGATGCAGGTGTAGTTCAGACCTAGCAGGTAGAGCTGCTCCCATGTACGTGAGACAAGATCCTGCCTCTGAATTAATGGTGTTATTAACAGCACTAGCTCAGTTTTAGAAGACAACATCTAAAAATCACATAAGGAAGCTGGCTGGGCTCTTAATTAGCTGCAGAAAGGTGTACCAGAAATAGAGCAAGGCAGGACATGATGTCTGGTGACGTAGTGTTATTCCCTGCGGTCGCCTCTGTGCCCTCCTGCAGAGTTAATGAGAAATGAGGGCCCTGACATTGACCCTGCACTGTGTTAGGGCATGGAACAATTTGTTGTGTATTTGAGATCCTGCTTTCATTTTCTTTTTCGTAGACTGAGCTGTAAATTATGTAAAGAGGCTTCACAATATGATGGTTGATGGTAAGCGCTGTCGTATCATTAAGCAATAATTTTCTTCTCTTCTTCATCCTACCATTTTACAAATATGTCTAATAGCAACAGAGAGACGGATTTCCGATTGCGTTGAAGTGGTTTTTTGGTTTGTTTTTTTTTTCTTAAATGTATAGGTTGGTAGGGCCATTTTGTGGAGATTACTGCAGTTACTACAGTGAAAGTTTGCAGTTTTTCAATTAATTTGCACTCCTCCAATGTGTTGGATCTGTTGCTACAGAAGCGGAGTGAGAATATTTTGCAGGGGGACCTTTTATATTCTTGCAAGGACTATTTCTCTGTATTCAAAATAAAACCTGTGTCTTTCTGGTTCTGTGTTAACAAATTCATAGAAAATTGTGTGATTTTAATATAGGCAGATTTTATAGTAAGTCATGATTTTGTCCATTTTAAGAAATGCCTTTCAGCTGAAAAAGCTCTAAAATCTGAGGTTAGTCCTTCCCTTTATCAGGCCATTCATCTGTTACCTACCCTGAATGCTACAGAGTTTCTCCAGGAACATTTTCATTCACCCTCGTGAGGCTGTTTGTTGAGTCTTTAGTAGTGTATACTTGCTACCTTAGCAATTTTGCAGGGGCTAAATGGGTGTCTAGAAGAGAGCAGCATTTCAGATCCTAAGGGGTCATTTTGTTTTCCTCTAATGACAGGGAATATTTCCCCTAATACCAAAGAGTATCTCAGAGAAGCAGTTTTTGGTTTTCCATGTGATGCCAAATACCATTACAGGTTTCAAATTACTAAGTGACAGCTGGAATTTGAACAGGTACTAACCAGTGTACTAATTGAATGTGTATTTGCAAGTCTGTTGTAACTTTCCTCCCATGGGAGAGAACCAAAAAAGGACAAAGAGGACAGCTTTTTCTAGGTGTAGCAAAAAAAAAAAAAAAAAAAAAAAAAAAAAAAAAAAAAAAAAAAATTAGGATTCAGCTTGCAAAAGCCAAAGTTGCGTTGCCCTTGGTGATCAGAATGAGGACGAGTGCAAGAAAGGGCCAAGGGAAAAATTTCTTCCAGCTTTGAATTTTACTTCCATTTATAGCTTGATATTGTAAAACATTGCTTCTGTTTCCATGAAATTGAAGTTATCTGATCTCTTTAAAAAAACCTTTGTTTCAAAGATTGCTCTTACTCAGCACCACCTAGTGGAACGACTGCTATTGTCATTTAGGGAGCAGCTGGTCTCCGTGTACCGTATAGAAAATTAGAGCATCCAGTCCTTATAGTGTGAATAATGCATCTAAAGCATGTTTGTGACTAATGAAGTAGTAGAATCAGAAAGATAACCAGTGCTTTAGTTGAAAAGGAGCTGGGTGAAGGAAAGGAAATTTAAGATAAATGTGGGTAATGATGCCTGTTGTCTCCTGTGTTCCATTAATCCATTAAGCTCCAGCCCGCTTTTCTGCCTCAACCATGTGGTGCCATCCAGGTTGTAGCTTCTCTAAGGAAAGATTTTGGAATACTGTTTCTTTGTTCAATATCACACAGCACAAGCCCTACAGCCTCATTTGTCACTCTGATACATGTGATAAATACAAGCTGAGGTTAACAGTGAGCTCTGAAGTCCTCACCAGAGAAAAATGCTCTCGAGTCTTTCTAGTTTAAATCGCAGGCAAGGAATTCAGTGCTTGATTCTTTGAAAAGGCATTTATTTCTTTAAAACAAAAATCAATCCTACCTACTGAGTGCATCTACGCACTCTACAGAATTGTCAGGTCCTCCAGGCAGCTGCCTTAGGACTTGGGAAAAGCAAAGGGATCTGTGGCTCGGGTCTTTGGGGGCGCATGCTTCTTTTTCCAGCTATAGAGAGGAAGGGCTGAATCTCCGGAAAAATTAAAGTTTCCAGAAGGAATGGATGATTCTCCTCAGAAACACCTGGCTGCATCACCAGCATCTTACTTCACTCTCTTAAATACAGTTCCTTTGGCAGCAAGCCCTTAAGCTACAGATGCAAATGAAGGGACAGCAAGGGGGAATCCTGAGTCTCTGGGCAAAGAATCTGAGGGAAGTTACAGATGTGTGCCTGAGAGCAGGCTGCCAGCACACTCTCTGGGCAAGCACTAGAGGCAAAATCTGTCTGCAGTGCAAGGAGCAGCAAACAAGAGGCAGCTAAGGAAAGGAGGAGGAAAGTTGTGTTGTAACAAGTGCACCAAGTTGTAACATCTTCCCCTTTAAGCCTCCTTGCATTTCTGCGCTTCATCACTTTAGGGTCTGTTGTTTTTGCTCAATTCACGTGTTTTGGACAATGAAAATAAGTGGGTCAGATTTATTCTGTAAATTGATATGCATTAGCACAGTAATATTGTGCTGAGGTTTCAAAAAAAGTTGTTCTTAAATAATTCATAGAAGCATTTCACTTCATTTTTCCAAAATGTAAATGTGCAGAGTAGTTTGTTTTATTTTTCCCAGGTTTTAAGGAACACATTTTAATATCATCATTCCCTTTTCTGTCATCATTTCCTATGTTTTTAATATTATGCAGCAGTCAGAGTACCACTTCTTTGCTGGCCTCCTCACAATATTGTGTTGCAATGTAACCTCTCTAGGCTTTTTTTTTTTTCAGATGAAGAAAATAAAGGTTAGGGATTTTCCCTTTGTACAATTTAAGTTTGAGACAATCCTGACTGTAATGTAGATATTCATCTGATAGAGCCTGTGCAGTCCTGTGTGGAAATCCACTTGGCTCCCATTGACTCTGGCAGGAAGGATGGGTCCAAAAAGGTGATAACATTCACTTAACAAATTTAGTGACAGGAGTTCTGTTTCGTTATAGGTTTGAAGATCCTATAAATCCTACATGCTGGAAAATAACCATTTGCAAAGGAGCTGCTGTTGCAATAGGTGTGAACCAAATATTAGCTAGTGTGTGAGAATTCAAGAAAACATATAAAATTGTTTTCTCTTTTTCTGTTTCTCCTCCAGCTCTGGGATTGTACACAGTAAATGCAATATATGGAGACACTATTACTATGCCTTGTCCTCTAGAAGTACCAGATGGTCTTATGTTTGGAAAATGGAAATACGTAAGTATATATTATCTTTGTATTTATTAGAGCTGCTATAAGATCATGTGTATTTCGTGTGTGTGTGAGATTTTAAGATTTCAAATGATAGGATTTCTGCCTCATGTATGAAGCCATCTATTCCTGTGTTTGTCCAGTTTGAAGACTGCAGGATTCCAAGCTGTATAATTTCTGCCAAGTGCAGATTAGAGGTTTGGGGAATTAATCTCATTGTTCAAGAGAAATAATTATTCAAGAGTTCTCTGCCAACCTGTATTAGAGATCTGGCATGTTATCCCGTGGTGTCTGGCTCATTTGACAGAGCCATCGTTGTACATTTGAACACTTTTGAAGTCGGCTGCCTGAAGCAGAGCGTGCCCCATCCCTGGGAAAAAGCTCTGTCCCTGTCTTTGGTTGATCTGACAGTCACTGGAATCTGTTTCAGGCTTCATTGTGCTCTGTGCACAGCAGAGAAGAGAGCAGAGCTGTCCTTGGGAGCCTTGCTGGTGGTTTCACTCTGCCATTTCTGGCAGGGAGCAGAGGCAAAAGTGTGGGTGCTCTCTAGGTGTGCTGCCCAGCCTGCAGTGGGAACACTCCAGGATGAGCTTCTCCTGTATATGATCACTATCCCAGGTCACAAGGAGAATCAGCATATCCAAGTCAAAGGAAACCTGGAAGAATATGTGGATTAAAACACTGGGATACCAAACCCCTTTTGCTTCTCAGACTGCATTGAGACAAATGATTTTCCTGCCTCTGTGAAGTTCATCTAGATTTCCTCTTCTCAAACAAAATGTACTTGCAAAAATAGATAATTTCTAGTGGATTTAAAATTATGTAGTTCTCTCTCTCTTTTTGCAAATGCCATCCACCAGCTTATTTTTACAGGAGAATGAACTGCCAGTGGTGCGAGGAGTCCTATTTTCTCCTAGCTCCTTCCTTTTTATCTTCAGGTTTGCAGCTTTTGAGCCCACGTCCACTCAGTAGTTCTTTTCCTGCAAACACTTTCCAGGAAATGAAGTCAAAAATCTGAGGAGAAAGTTTCCCCAAAAAGGGACAGTAAAACTGTTTCACATGAGCATTCAGAAGATGGAATGCCTACATTTTGCAGTATCTTTTTCAGTCTGCTGACTTTTCTTGGACTTTTCAGTCCATCTCTCTGAACACGCAATGATATTCTGAAAAAAAGAAACACATTAGCCCTTTCCATTGCATTTGGATTGTCTGTGTTGGACAAGTACCAAGCAGCAAGTGGAGATGTTGCAGCTTCTTCTAAGTGGAAAGGGACATGAAACCTAACATACAAAGAAGCCTATCTAAGTTGCCATTGTATGAAATCATTGACAGCCCACACATCCAAGGGAAAGTGGTACCTTTTCTCCCAGGCATGGAAACAGAGAGCGTTAGATTTGGGTTTTTTCATCAGGTGATTATTTTTTTGGAAGAAGGATAAACTCTATTTTCTTCTGTACTGCTTTGTGAGGAGCAGTTTGGGTTCCTGGTGGGGACCTGGAGGCACTGGGACACTTGCACCATGGCAGTTGTTGCTCACTTCAGTGTCTGCCAGTGCATGCTTACAGCTGGGTGGGCTGTGGGAATTAGGAGCTCATCTGCACTTGGCAGCCAACTTCTTGTCAAGAGCATCGAGTCAGGACAGTGTTTTCTGTGTGATAAACATCAGACAAATCCAAGAGTTAAAAGTAGGAGAGGGAGAAGGACTGTAAGGAAATTTAAATTTCACAGCCAGCTGATGCCTCCTGCTCCCTGCGCAGCTCTGGCAGCACTGATCTCATCCCAGCATCATCATGCTTCTGTGGGCTCTGCAGTACAGCTATTGTGCTGGGAGCACCACTAACATCAGTGCTGCAAGGTATAAGGGATAAAAGAGAATTAAAACCTTTTCCAGCACCCACCACAATACTGAACATAAAGATAGAATCAGTGTTTCAGCTCTCTTTAAATAAAGGCTGACACTGTCTGTCACTGCTCTGTGCATGTGTTTGTGTGAGGAGGAAGGGATCAAATCCTGTAGAACTACCCCTGTAACTTGGACCCTCATAAAATTCTTTTTTTTTTAATATGAGACATTTGTGCGAGGCTGTCAACTTTGTATTCCTTCTTGGGATGGCAACTGCATAAGGAGAATGTCTAGAAAACAATACTTTGCAGATTAACAGTATTTGGTTGTATCTATATTCCCATGCTACAAGCTCTTGGGTCCTTTAAAGACAAAGAAAAAAAAGCTAACAGCTAATTTAGAATAAAATAGGCAGTTATGCCTGATTAAATCCTGCATTTGAAATACCCCAAATAAACCATATGAATATATAAAACAATAATGAAAAAAAGGAAATTGGAGCTCTTGAGACTAGCTCATACATGCTTCTATTTCAAATACGTTTTCATACAGACAGTGGCAAGTGCTGCCAAAAACACCAGCTTTTATCAGAGAAAGCCCTTTGCTATGCTGAGATTGAGCCAAAGGATTGAAATAATTTCTAGTGATAATATTCTCAATGGCAGTCTTAAAGTAGCTCTTATTATACTGGATTTGTTCTATGTACAGCAGAAATTATTCAGAAAAAAAAAAGGCATCTTATACAATTTGCAGGGGTTTTTTTATCATGTTTGTACCAATTGCAAATCTTCAGGAACTTTTAAATGAGTGTTTATGCAAAATAGAGGTGTTTATCCTTTTATTGTAGGAAATGCCAAACGGATCTCCAGTATTTATTGCCTTCAGATCATCAACAAAAAAAAATGTACAGTATGATGATGTACCAGACTACAAAGACAGGTTGAGTCTCTCAGAAAACTATACACTATCCATCAGGAATGCAAGAATCAGTGATGAAAAGAGATTTGTATGTATGCTAGTTACAGAAGATGATGTTTCCGAAGAGCCGACGATAGTCAAAGTTTTCAGTAAGTAAATCTAGTTGTTACTACCATTAACATTCATCAGCATCTGAATCATAAATTACAGAAACTTTTGTTTAAGGCAGGATTAAAGCCAAAAAAGTAAGTTTGGCTCAGTAAATTACTAAGACTAGCAAATTTCTGCAGCTTTCAAAAATGTAATCTACTGGTGGCATTTATGTAACAGGACTGCCTGCACTTGCAGTTTATTCATGATAAGTGCTGGCTCAAAGAGAATTTTAGGCTTTGATAATGACTCACTTATGTGATGTCATTTGGCCTTGGAAATGAAAAATGTAAAATTAGCATTGATTATTTTCCATTTGTTCTCGGAGCAAATTTTTCTGCAGGAGGGAAACATTAACCGTGTGCGGTCTGCAGGATTATTTCAGGGGGAGGTTTGAAGTGGCTCTGAGCAGCTACTGTGCAACAGCACAAAATGTGAGGGAGAGGACAAGAGGCCGGAAAATGAGCCACCAGCCCCAAACGCTTGTTTTGTCCCCTGCTGAATGGTAGGAGGGAGAAGTGCCAGTCTGCTGTTCTCTCCTAGAGCACAGCAAGGTTAGGGAGCGTTTGGTGTCACTACAGCTCGATGGCAGGGCTGGTGTGCAGTGCAAACCCAGCCCCGTGAGGCACAGCCCAGCTCAGAGCTCCCACAGGAGCAGGGACAAGCCCGGTCCCTTCCTGGCTGATTCAGAGCAGGAGTGTAATCCATCAAACCCTGAGTCAGCCTGGGGAGGCGTCCAGTGTGGCTTTTTAGGGACACAGGGCTGTGACTGCAGTGTCTTATCTTCCTTAGCTTCATGTTTTTGTATGGCTTTTGGCCTTTGCTGCTCTTCAGGCGCAGATTTATGCAGTCAAAGTAAGTCTGTTGTGGGAACGCACTGGCTGCAGGTGTGGGCACTTTCAAAGAGATCACACTCTGCTTGAAAAACACAAATTCATGTTTTCGAGGGGTAGCCTTTTGTTTCTCTCAGGTAGAAGCTGTCAGGGAGCCCTCAATGAAATCTATGCTGTCAGTCACATAAATGAGTTTAAAGCTAGATTAGAAGCCAATAGTAATTCCCTCGTTTCACTTTCAGTTTGACTGCAAGAACAATGGAATTAATGACAACAGGGAGGAGTGTGCTCAGAGCACACATAGTGAACACAGAGCTTCAAAGGAAATGATAAAGAATTATCATGTTTACTTATTGCACAGGGGTAAATATGTAGATGAGGCAGTGGTATATGGTAAAATGAAACACTAACTGCTTGAATTACTGTGTACTCTACTAAGCATTAACACAATGCTAACTCAGCCATGGAGCACAGCTTGTCTGGTTTATTCTGTGCATTAATTCTAATAGAGAAAGCTTCTGTTTACTAAGGAAGATAAGAAGGGAGGATGCCATGCATGTAATATGGCCAACGTAGCACTGCAAGAAAAATTACCTTTGTTTTTTTTCACTTTGCATTCACTTTATTTATGGTTCTCTTAAATTTTCTTTGCATTTAATTTTCTTCAGTCTGTTTTTTAAGTTCTTGTTTTAGTTACTTGTTGCTTTAATTGCAGAAGAATTAAGAGTAGCTGGCAAGCTTCATTTATTTAATGAGGGGAGTTTCTAACTCACTGAGCCACAGGTACAGAGCTAGGCTGCTGCAGTGTGACCCTCATAAACCAGAATCTCATGCTCTTGAAACTCAGCTGCATCCCAGACTTCATGACTGATTCTGGGTTGTGCTGGAGCTTGTTCCATGCTCAGCTGTGCTGCCTGCTTATCTCAGGGCTAAGGAGCTGAAATGGCTCACTCTGCAGGTACCACCTGCTAGCCTCTCACCGACTGCTCAGACAAGCACTACCAGCTCTCCAGATGGATCCTGTCAGCAACTTTTTTGTGGAATTAAATGGCCAGTTTCCAAAGCAGAGCAGCCCAGCTCCAGGACAGGAGCTGCTGTCCTGCTGCACCGGCGCTTGGCTTTTGTAGGCAGTGAATTCTTTTCCCCTCTATTATCAGGCCTATATAGAGTTGCAAAGTACTCTGGCAAGCTCTTAAGCTGGGAGATAAGCAGTGTGCTGAAGTGGCAAACGCACCAAAGTGGGGTTTGCTGCCAGGTTTAAAATGTTTTCCTCTCTTCAGCCGCTGAGCTGGTGAGTGCCAAGCGTGTTTTACAGCGAGGCACCTTGGTGCACGTGCGGCAGCCCTGGGAGCTGGGAGCTGGCACAGGGCAGGGAGAGCCTCTCAGCAGGAGCATCTGCTCAGGGGAGAGCCCCACACAGCAGCTACAGGGCAAGGGGGCCTCCCTTCCCCTCAACACCCCAAGGCTGGGGTCTTCTCTAACCAGTCCTGGCGGAGATGAGAGGCAAAAGGGAGCAAAGCTGAGGTGGCGGAAGTGTCGTGGCTTGATCAGCTGGTGACTGGGCAGGCAGGCAACTGTCCCTCTTTATGAGACCCAAAGATCTGACCCAGAAGGCCTGTTAATGGTCTTGTAAAACCACGTTTTCTTGAAGTGATGTGAAAATATTTTGTTCTTGACAGGTTCTTATATGGAAAAGATCAACCTTTTTCCTTTAAAGCTAACAAAAGAGAAATAAACATACGTGTATCTCCTAAAAATAAAAATCCTTATTAGTCCTTTGAAGAGATATGACGGTCTTAGTGTATAGCTTTGACTGTGTCTTTTGTTTGGTTTTGTTTTTTGCCACAAGCAAAGTTATTTAAAAAATGTCAGATGAACAGCTTCTTTTATTCACTTTCATTTCCCTTTTGACCTGATTTTGTTCCATCCCGGGGTAGTCATCCAAGTGAAGAGTATTTGTGCGTTTGCACGAAAACACACACACAAACAAAATGGATTATTGGGAAAACACACAGGCTTGCTACCTCTGTGACAAGAGGAGCAGTGCATCTGCACATCAATAAGTCCATCAGTGTGTGTAGAGACTTTGGCAAGACTGTGGTGAAGTCCACTTGAGGCTGGCATTACCGACGTACATTTCTTAGGAAGCTTGATTTGGGGAAACGGCTCTGTAGGCTGACATGGTTAAGAATGTGTCACTCTGTGAAAGTATGCTTGTTTAAGCAGTACAGATAGAGTGTAGAGCCTTTCCTTGACTGTATAGACATTGATTTTTTTTTTTCCCTCCACTCTCCCCCTTTTCTTTTAAAATTGTGGGCAAAACTGTCTCTTTTGGAGATAAAAATTTGCATTCCGGGCTTCAGGCCAAACTGTTTTAACAGGCAAGTTATATAGTCCCTAGAAAGTCTTTTATGATGGAAACACTGAGAGAGCCTCCACTTTGGCAAGCTGAGAGGTCCATCTAACATAATAAAAGTAAATAAGAAGACTAACTGGCGCCAAAGAAAAAGTTGGTTTTTTTTTAAGAGAGTCATAAGTAACACAGAATCGGTTAAAATAATTGCACTTTCCTCTATCATCTGAATTTCTGAAATGTAATAATCTCAGGAAAAATAAACATTGGAAGAATGATTAGGTTCAATTTGTTCCTTTATAATGCTGACAGCTTAGCTACAGTAATATCTGCAGGAAAGCTGCTTTTTTGTTGCTACGGTTTCTCTGTACTACTGGCTCCTTCTCCAGCATGTGTATCCTATAAATCGATAGATCAGATCAGGTTCTCTCCTCCTAGGTGGTGAACTAGTCTGTCTGGCTAAAAGATGTATTGTCAGAATACATGGAATGCACCATGGAAGGTGTGGCACATTTAAAGTGAGACTTTGTTCTTGTTCTTTTCCTAATATTGAACTAGAAGTACCTCACCTTTTCTTCTTTTAATGGGAAAATGTAGGTAAGACTGTATCAGGCTAGATTATTTTGTTTCATTTTAAAAGTCCACATATTTTTAGTATTCTTTTGTTTTTCAAACAGCTGTTTGTGCTCCCTTCACCAGTACTTTTATCCTATTTATGTTTTAGAACAACCCTCTCAACCAGAAATCTTACATCAAGCAAAACTCTTAGAAACAGAGAAGCTACAAATGGTAAGAGCAGCATTCTCCCTCACAGTTATGTTCCCAACAGCTGATGAAGTCCCTTTACAGTCCAGACAGAGGTGATGGCTCGGAGGGGTGAATGAACACCTGCCTGTGAGTCTGTAGCCAGGCTGAGCACAGAGCAGTTGCCTTGCCACTACTCCATTTATTCCTGCCTGATCTGCAAACAAGGGCCACCCTGATCTTAGACCCACCACCCTCTTCCAAATTGTACCTCACTGATTTGGTATGCCCTGTTTAAGAAGAGTGGTTGAGGTTAAGCATTTGAACTTTCTAGAGCTTTTGACCCAAAACGGCGTAAGTAAAACCAGAATTATGTTAAAGCCTAGCAGGGAAAACAAGTGACTGATTCCTGTCTGCTCTGCAGCTCGGGGAGTGCGTTTCAAGAGACAGCTATCCTGAGGGCAACGTCACGTGGTACAAAAACGGGAGAGTCCTGCAGCCCCTGGACGATGGTACGTGTTGGAAATGGCCAGTGTCCTTGGATCCACACATGGGGGGATGTCCCAGTGTCCCTGGATCCACACGTGGGGGATGTCCCAGTGTCCCTGGATCCACGCGTGGGGGATATCCCTGGATCCACACATGGGGGGATGTCCCAGTGTCCCTGGATCCACACGTGGGGGGATGTCCCAGTGTCCCTGGATCCACACGTGGGGGGATGTCCCAGTGTCCCTAGATCCACACGTGGGGGATGTCCCAGTGTCCCTGGATCCACACGTGGGTGTATGCATGAAGAACTGTGCTCCGAAGGATTACTCTGCCTTGCTCTAATATGTTCTTCCTTTGAGAAGAAGTGCTTATATGGAAAGATGGAGCTGGAGGGAGATGTTCAGGCCTTTCAGAGGACCCAAGCTACGCCTTATAATCATTCTCTTTTAGTTCCACTAGTTTTGTTTAGTTTTAAATACATGGGGAAGAGAATTGCCTTTATTAAAGCTATCACAAAGCTTATTTTCTTTCTTAAATAAGAAATCTTATTTTCTGTTCAGTTTACTTAAGGGTCTGCACATTTGTGCAAATCTCAGACAACAAGACATGCTTCCTTAATCAGGCCAAGGTACACAGACAATTCCTACAGTAACAGCCCCTGCTAGTATTTTCAATACAAGGTCGTTCCACGTAAGAATTACTACTTCTAGTAAAAAGAGAGCAATTACTTTTGAACCTATGTAACTAATAGAAAACTGTATCTAATTTCCATTTTTTTTAAGGTATTAACTGTCTCAGTTTCATACCTGTCCAATATTGTGTTTTGGACCACACAGAACATCTTCTTATACAACTATTTATTTTCTAGGATATGTAACAACAACTATCTTTTTTTCCTTCTTTTTCAACTCTGACAGACCGATAAGGCTACAGTATGTTTCCTTCCATAAATTAGAGAATGCTTAAAAAATAAATTTGATCCTAAATTTTTTTGCCATCATTTTTGAGGCTTTCTTTCTGTCTTACAGATTAGGCTGATATTTGTATTAAAACTCCTCCAGTTTGCAACTAGTTTTTTGTTTGGATTCGATTTGAAATATTTGGTAGGTTAGGAGTGTGTTGTTGGTAAGATGTTCCTGGTATACTTCAATGGCAGTACTAGAGGAAAACTGTACAATCTCTTGGTAACACGTCATGTTTCCTGTGTGTTTGCAGCCTGATCTCAAATTCAGGAGTGGCAACAACATACAGCAAAAAGGTATCAAATTCTGTCTGACACTGAAACATTATTTCCTTTTCAGTTGTGGTCATAAATTTGCAAAAGATTGTGGACAGAACTACTGGACTCTTCACCATGACATCGTCTCTTCAGTACATGCCAACAAAGGAAGATGTAAATGCCAAGTTCTCTTGCATTGTGACTTACTATGGACCATCTGGCCAGAAAACAATGCAGTCTGAACCAGTTGTCTTCGATGTTCACTGTAAGTTATCAAAAAGCATCTTTTGCTCTACAAAGTCTACCTCCAGGGCTGGGGGAAAGCAAAATCAGAAACAGTTTACAAAATTAGAGGGTGCTTGGCCATTGAAATGCCTTCTTCAAAACTGATTTGCATCAAGAAGGTCTGAGTTAATTGCCAAGGTACTTTTTATTATCTTCAGATTTACCTGAGATTTCATTTTTCCTAACAATAGAATATACTGCATATCCAGATTTCATTGACAAGAGAAAAGTGATAGCCATAAAAAGCTACAGTGAAATAGGCTTTTGAGAATTTTAAGAGAAGCTATAGTGGTTGATAAAAGTGACTCTCTGTGCCCCCTGAAATAGGCAGTTTACTAAAAATACAATTTTTAGTAAACTCAAATGTTTTTCATCTTTTCAAAGTCAGCACCAAGCAGCTAATGCTGGCTGTCTACCTTGCACAAAATGCTTCTACTGTAAGCTGTAGACAGCTGTAAGATGCTGTGTTTTGCATTTAAAATGTATAGTTTGAGTATTGGTAGACTTTTAAGTAGAGAATTTGTGTAAATAATTGCGTCTAACTGGACTGAATTCTAAAGCAGCTTCCTTACTCTATTACTGACAGATGTGGAAATCATAATGTTCCTTTGAATAAACAAAACTGGCTGTTGGCAAGGAAAGATCAGAGGAGGTGGCAGCACTTAGAAACCAAGGGAAGAGACATTTCAAAGTCTTGTAAAATGACACTTCTGAAGGACTGTAGAAGGCAGCAGGTCACAGCAGGCTGTAGAGGAACAGGAGACAGACAATATGTCCAGTCAAGTGTTACCTCTCTGCACACTTCAAATAATAAAGTCATCTTTAAAAAGATGTTCCCTGTTTTGGGAATGATAGGGTCTAAGTACACAGTCCAGCATCTGTGTCTTAGGAGTATTTTGTATGACAACTGTGTAATCCAGCTGAAAACATAGAAAATAAAGCACTGGATTTCTCCAGGTAGTGTGAGTGCACCACAGCCTTGAAAAGAAAAGCCATAGCCTGGAAGTGCCGTGTGTGTTCTATCTAGACAATAACAGCTTTTCCTCTACAGGTAAAGTTGGTTGAGCTGCAGGGTAGGGGATCACTTTTGACTTTGATCAAATAAACCCAACCCTTGGAGCACCTGGTCTTTGGTTTCATCTGAAGATAGGGCTGTCTTTTACCAGCTGTTTCTCCAGAATGACAACCAGCAGAACTAATGGAGAGAAGAAAACCTCTGGGACAGCTGTTACCCATGGGAATACCATAGGGTGTTTCAAGCCTGCAGACACCTGTCCCATCACTTTAAAGCTAGAGGCATTTCTTCTTTTTGTATGTTTGGTTTTTTGGTGGGGTGTTTTTGTTTTTGGTTTTTTTTGTTTTGTTTTGTTTTGGTTTGGTTTTGGTTTTTTTTTGGGGGGGGGGTGTTGTTTGTTTGTTTTTGTTTTGTTTTTGTTTGTGTGTTTTGCTTTACAAAGCTGGGTACCAAATTTCACTGTGTTTTTTCTGTCATTTGTGGAGCCCCCTGACCATGAATAACTCCTGCTGTGCATGGCAGATGTTCCCAGGAAGGAAATGTAATGACCAGAAGCATTTGTTGCTGTAACTTGCCAGGAGATGCTGTGCTGTCCTCATTTCCCCTCTGCTTTCATGCATTAGGGCCACTTCACCTGTTGAGGGTGAGGCTGTTCCAGATTTCTGTGGTGACTGTCCTACATGCACTTGCAAGTACTACCCAGTATGAAAGGAAAAGAAGGCTGCATGGCTCTGGGGTGGTCACTGGCATGTGTAGTGTGCCCTCTGTATAAAGATTTAATGTTTGACAACCTAGCTCTTCTAGTCCTGGCCAATAACACACAACTTAATTAATTCCAGCAGTGTGCTGCTAATTAGCAAATACTGGGAGGCAGGCACACCCTTCAGTACTGAAGAGGACTCAGGTATGAACTTTGGCTTTAGAGTGTGGAGTTACCCAATTTTCTTTATGAGTATTTTCATCTGCTGTAACTTCAGTTCCTTCAGATGCATAAATGCATCTCCAAATGAATTTGTGAAATTCTTTGTTAATAGATGTCCAAGCTTCAACAGATGCATTTCATAACTTGCTGTTAGTTGATGATAATGACCTGTCTGATTTGGTTTTGCTTTTTTAGTTTAGTTCAGTCTTCCTAATTAGCTTCTCAATAATTGTGATTTTTTTTTAATGAGTCAAATATAATGAAGATTAAAAAACAGCACACTCTGACTCTAAAGAAATGGAAGTCTTTCAACCTTTTTTTATTTTAGATTGACTATATTTGATGATATTTTCCATCTCTAAAGCAATAGAACAAAATCGTAAAGACCTGCTGTTCATTCCTTGCAATTTACCCATTTCTCCTAGAGAAACGGGGAGACCATGATTAAAATTATGCCTTCAGAAGACTTTTTTTAAGAGATCTATCTATTCAGTCAGGATCTAAGAAATGTTTTATTGTTTGTTTGTTTGGGGTTTTTTATCTTTTCCATTGAGTTAGGGCAGTCTTTAGTAGTCAAGTGTTTAATAGCTAGTTCACCTCCTGGAAGGAGCCAGCCACTGTAACCTAGTGTGAGAAGAAGAGTGAATTAGGTCTTGCTGTGCTGGATGTTACTAGGATTAGGGTGATTTAGCTCAGCTAGCAGCAGATACGTGCTTGGTTTTGCAGCTGCAAGCAAGGATCATACTGAAAGCAAGTACTAGGAGAGAAGTCTTGGAGCTGGACACTTAGATAGTATCTCAGATATTTAATTATCTTGGCTCCAATTATGTGGGGTTCTGCTCAGCATTAATCAGTGTACAAAGATAATGTGTGCCAGGCAGACTTCCCAGTCCTGCCCTGTTGTTAGGTGTCTGTCTTGTTATGGATCAACTGCTTTCCATCACAGATTAGAGTCAAAGGCACTTGACACTCAAGCTGCTTCCAGCCTTGGTGTTTTCCTTGAAATGGCACAGTGGCTGGGGCAGCTCTGGGACAGCAGCATTTCTTTACTGAATGGCTGCCTTTTGGTGCTGGCTCCTGGAACTCTGCTGTTATAGAAAGCAGAATCTCAGATTTGTTAAAGCACCAAATAAGATGGGCCAAGTCAGGCATGTGTGCCACTGAGAGGCAGGGTGTGCCTTCAGCAGGCTGCTCCTGTTTCTTTGTGGAAGCAGGGGAGTACATTATTCATAGCAAGCACCACTCTGCATGGCACTGGACACCATCCTCCTGTTCTCAGGCTGCATCTTCTCAGAAGAATGACCTCTTCATCTTAGACAACAGTTAAAGCAGTCTTTTGCTGCTTGCTTCTGTTGTGTTTGGGTTGTTTTTCTAGTTTAGCAAATTAAATTAAAATTTGCTCCTGGTTGATTACAGTAGACAGAAGGGTAGGATATTTCTACAGAAGAGACTGGTGGTTTGCAAGAACGTAACTTTTGTTTAACTGTGTCCATTTTTAATCCAGTTCTGTTGATCTCTGTGGGGGAAAACCTGTTCTGAATTAAAGTCCTAAAGTCTTACTCTTTATTAATTCCTCCCATTTCAGCCTAGAGACAAAGCCTAAGCAATTCCAGGATATATCTAGACATTCTTTACGATAACTTTACCTTAACATAAACTTGACAGAAGGAAAGACATTTTGCAGCAGCCCCTGAAACTGAGTTTTTTGGCCCAGCAGCTACCAAGAGAGGGGTATGCATGCCATTCCTGACCAGCTATCTCATTGCATCTGTCTTATTCCATCCAGCAGTGGTGCAGGCACCAGGCAGAGTTGTGCTTCAGCTCTGGAGGTCCTGAGGTAGAGCTGGTTTGGCTGTGGAAGGAGGCTCTGAAGCAGGTTGGAGGGCTGAGCTGCTGGGCTGTGTTAGGGCTCTCAGTGCCTGAGGGGCCACAGGGAAATGCAGCTCCTGGCACTGGGAAATCCCACCGGGGCAGGCAGAGGTGATGAATGCCTGAAGGGTCGGGGGGCTGTACAGCACACGCTTCACTAAGCACACAGAATCACCTGTCAGCCACAGCCTTCTCTGCTGAGGAGATTTTTTAGTGGCTAATAAGGTGTGCTGTGCTGTATCTTAATGCAAGTCTGGCATCTTTGATGGAATTTTATTTATCCGTTGAAATTAAAATAGTGAGAGTTATCTGCCTGTGTTATGTTAATTTTGTCCATTTTACTTTGTTTTTTAAAAATTATATTTAGGCCTCTACTTAGAAGGAATAGGATCTGCTAAATACTCTGCTTTAAAAAAAATATGAAAGGAAAATGTAAGTTATAGTTCAACTTCAGTGAACATGACAGAAGTATGTTGCATTTACTGTTCTGTTGACTATGTTAAGGGTCCTATTATGTTCACCAGATTTATCTTTCTGAAAGCCTGTTGTGATCAGCATATAGAAAAGGCTGAACATTGTTGCTTAGTTCATATTTATTTCTTTTTAATGCCAGAAGGCTCTTATCTAATACTAATACATGGCGTTGAGAGCTTCAGTTGTTTTTCTGATTGCTGCAGTCCTCCAAACAGAGAATTTCACAGAGGACAAGTTAATCCCTCATAATGAAATCACACCATGAAATGGTTCACACTAATCAGGATTTCTTTTGCTTTAAAGCACATGACATGGTTGTAATCATTGCTGTTTCAGTTACAGGTATTTTGGAAAAGAAAAATGAATTTTATGTCATATAACTTCTTTGCACTCAATTGGCAAAAATATAGAAAGTGTGTTTAATTTCAAGTTCTTTTATAAAAACATCTACACACGCAAGTGTTTTCAGCTGCAGGATGATAAAATGAATTTTCTTGGGCTATGAATATTGTATGCATAGTGTTGCTGTGTGGATTACGATGGAGCTATTAGAGCTATTAAATATGCACATTATTTTCACAGACCCAACAGAGAAGGTGACTATTCAAGTGCTGCCACAAAGTAGTACCATTAAAGAGGGCGATAACATCACTCTGAAGTGCTCAGGAAATGGCAACCCTCCTCCACAGGAGTTCCTGTTTTACATTCCAGTAAGTCCTGCCTTGCTGTCCCTGCCTGGTGAAATATTCTGTATCATTCCTTCCTGCAGACATTGCTACATGTCAGTGTCTACGTGGTTTTGGAACAAATGAAGAAAGGAATTCTACAAGACAAACACTGAAGATAGACAGTGACCATTATATCATGCTCTGAGAATACCTCACCTCAGTTGGCAAAATATTTTTGAAAAAACCTCTCCTACCCCCCAGCCCACCCAAATTTTTCAGGCGTTCAGATCTACTAAAATTTATAAGGCTTCATTTCCCATCATCAGGTATTTTAGTAAACAGTTTTGATTACAGCAGTTTAGCATCTTTAAGAAAACCATCTCCTCTGCTGTCATAACACAGATCCAGCACTGAAAGTACAGCAAATTAATTCAGCTATTTTTTGGACTTTGACAGATTAATGTTTGTGCAATTTCTTTTCTTCAATTAATTAATTGTTTGGTGGCATGACAACACAAAAAATAATGTGTGTGGCAGCACAGGAGAACAAATCTTTAAAATGCGTAAGACAGAGACTGACAAAAATAAAGGCTTTGTTACCATTAATCTTCTTAGTACTGGTGAAATCCACAGACAGATGTGGCTTTATATTCTCAGGCTCCTGGTCCTTGTTCCCATGTCCTGCTTCCCACTCCTATTTTCTGTGCCTTATTTGTTCCTGCTGCAGCCCTGAGCAGAGCTGCTCGAAGTGGTGTCCTTTCAGATGTGTCAAACCCAGCATGTCACCCTCTGAACACAATCGTCATCTACTCTGGGCTCCTGGCATGTTTGAGTTGCTGGAGAGAGCAAGGGGAGCTAGGAGCTGAAGTCCTTATCTCAGAACAGCCATTTAGGTTCAGTGAGTCATCCTAGAAACTCACTAAATGCCAGTGAAAAAGTGTCTGGTATCTCTCCTTGCTCCACTATCACAGTGAGAGAGCTAAACACCCCAGTTTGTCTTATCTTTGGCCTCCCTGGCTCCCTGCTACCTGATACTGGTCCTTTCTCTCAAGGAGAGCTGCAGGGGGTGATCTCTTTGAAAGGCTCACAGGTATTATAAATCCCTTTCTGCATTCAGAGATAGGAGTAGGGTATCACTCTATGCTTGTTTCAAAGCTGATCTGAGTCAGTAATCAGGGGGAAATGGATAGCCATAAAGGAACATTTGCTGCCTAATTCAAAACAGCAGCGTGCTTGTGCTGTTCAAAAATGTGCAGTGCAGTATAATTCAGTTCATGATTTGTCCTGAACTGAGTATATGAGAATCAGATTTAGAAACACAATTTGTTTTGTTGTTTTGATTTCCGCAATAGTTATTAGTAGGCATTTTTTTTCTGCTAAACTTTCAAATTTTGCATTTTAATGTCCTCTTAAAATGAGTTAGTTGGGCAACTAAAAGAGTAAGCTCTTGATTGTAGGGTTTTTTTTAAATTATGTTATAATGCAGGATGTAAATATTAGTTTAACTGATAGGTAATTACACTTCCATGATGCCATGTCTATACATATTTTGGGGTATTTCACCATCCTTATAATGAAAATATCCTCAACAAAAGTTAGTGGGTTTAGCAGGCAGGCCCAGGGACAGTAAATGTCTTGTTTTCCACCTGCAGGGAGAAGCAGAAGGTATAAGAAGCTCAGATACTTACGTAATGACAGACGTGAGACGAAATGCAACAGGAGAATACAAGTGCTCTCTGACTGACAAAAGCATGATGGACTCGACCACCATCACTGTGCACTGTAAGTCATTGCATTTTGCACTCCTAGGTGGAACACAAACTGATCTTGGACCTCCTGGGATGGTTCCTCTGCTTTGTGTGGGCAGCTTGGTGCAGTTACCTGCAGGTGAAGAGTTGGTTTGAAGGAGTGTCCGGTCATTTCTTTTTATTCTGATGTATTTCTGTTCAAAAGTCTTGACTTTCTCAATTCACTGGCTAGATAGTTTCACTTCGTGGAACTTTGGATAGTACATGGTTCTATTACACTCTCACATACAGTGAGAATTTTGTTATTTTATCTTTCACTCATGTGAACGTATAAAGGGCAAATTACTCTCTTCCAGCTGTGCCTTAGAATGTACACAGGCATGGATGTCACTGAGTTCCCATTCCCTCAATGAGGTTAATATGTAAGGTGTCTAGAAAAGAAATTTAGAAAGTCATTGTGTTCACATAGGAAAAGTTGTTTTTTTTTTTTATTTTTCCCAGATTAGTGAGAGCTACAGAGCTCAGTAAATTTTCTTCAGCTGGGTACTATTTAGTAATTATCAGCAACACTTCAAAAGCAGCCATTGAACTAGTTGAACCATTGAAGCAATAGTTGCTTTTAATCTCTTCATGCAGAAGATAAGAGCAGGAACTCTTTCAAGCTGTGCTATACTATCACAGGCTGTGAAATAAAACTCAAGCAGTAGTTTTCCCCTAAAAACATTGATGGTCTTTAGTCTTCACAGTTGCATCAATAGCTGACAGGTTCAGAGGGATCTATCTGAAGGGTAATGAAATTTAAAGGCTTCTGCTGTAGTTACACTTTGCATGAAAACAAACTTCATGTTTCTATACTTGGTTTTGAAATTCTTTTTCTTGGAACAGTAACAATATACACCTAATATATCAGTAGATGATTAATTACACTATTCTATGTAATGAATGTTTTGTCTTTCATAAGATCATCCGTTGTTACTCTGCCCACTTGTTCTGTTTGCCAAGAGCTGGGCATGTAAAACGTGAAAAGGGCCCTGTGCTACTGCCTCTTAACTGCTGGATAGCAAAGGTAGCTTTGCTCTGGTATAACTGACCCTTTAATTTTTTCTCCAAGTGGATTGCATGTCTACTTGTATTTTCATAAATAATTACTCTAAAAAATGGCTTCCTCAGTTCCAAGTTATTTTTAACAAGCGAGTTTTCCTACCTCTTCTATTTTGTCTGCACATTTGAAGAGCTTTACTATGCCAGAGAAACATGTAATTTCCAGACATGAGTCTTCCCAGTGCTGGCAGCTAATGCAGCTACTCAGAACTCAGAGCTGCACTCCAGTACCCTACTGCTTCACTTTACTTAGGCTTCATTTTCTTTTGTTTTGTTTTCCCAAAACACCACTCTCTGCAATAAAGCCTTTTTTTAAAATGAGGTGCAGTGGCCTGGAATAGTTCTGTAATTGCTGAATGTCCAGACAATGCCCTGTCTTTAAGGTACTTCAGTGTCTTGTCTGATGCTGGTCTAAAGCATTTCTGCAGCATGTAATTTGTCCTCCAGATAATACTTACTAATGCCTATCAAATCCTACTTTTTCTCCCTCTTTTGCTTTATTGTCCACCTTTTATATAGATGAATATTCCTCTCTATGCTCTTACACTAAAAAATTCTTGATTAGGGGTCAGGGCTTTTAATTTCTTCACATCCAATCTCAGCATTTTGGATTTTTTTATTTTCTTTCTAAAAGACCCAGCCACAAACACAACAAAAAATAGGCACTACAATAATACTATTTTAAATTTGAGAAGCTATTTATCATAATACGTTAAATTTCACCTGTAGTGCTTTTTCCCAAACCAATTTCATTGAGCATTATAATGGCACTGATTTCTTTTGGTGTCTAGGTAGGGAAAGCTTCTTACTGGTAAGAAAAGAAACATTATTATGCCATAATCCTCAAATATTTTTTGTACAGAATACCAAGCACCTTTTTTCAAAGTTGATTGTAAATTATGAGACTTACAAAAAGCTGAAAGTTCACATTAAAGCGCCTGAATTACCCATAATGCTTAGAAAAATTATTTATGAAGGAAATTGAGGGGGGATGAAAGATAAAGGACAAACTGTACAACCTGAGCTCCTGCCCTTCAGAGCAGGATCTGTGCAGCCAGGTCCCAGTTTAAATCCAGCAGAACTCTGGTTGGCATGATTTGTCCCTCTACAGAGGGAGAAGCAGAGCAGGATGGATGTTGTGGGTTTGGGGTTTTTTACTCTAGGCTGTAAATTCTCTGCCGGCTCTGTTCCTTCAGTGAGCTTGCCCATGGTCAGATGAGCAAAACTGGCAGGGAGGGGACCAGGGCAAAAGCTGTTTACAGCCACTCACAGAGATGTAAAAGCACACCCTAACTGAGGCAAGGAAAGCACCCAGCAGCTGAGGACAGGTTTATCTTCCCTCAGCTATAACGAAGCAACTCTTTTAACCCACAGTGCCCTTTCGTTTTCTGTTGCTGTAGGGATTTGAGCAGCTTGGTCTAGTGCTGGTGTTCCTGCCCATGGCAGGGGAGTTGGAAGTAGATGATCTTTTAGGTCTCTTCCAGCCCATTCTATGATTCTGTAACTGTTTCTGCACATAAAACCTAGTGTGGAGTAAGTAGGTCTGTGGAACTTCCTCTTCGTGGTGCTTTCCTTTCTGCTAAAATGTGTTCTACAAAGCTTCCAGTAAATTAAAGGTCTGAGGAGTACAGAATTTGTAGTTCTCTGTAGATATTTGTCTTGTCTTCACTTGTCTTTCAGTGAAGTCATTAGAAATACAGGGGAAATCAACTTTTGAATGATGCATGGCAAAATCTACTCTCAAGATACTAGGAGAAGTTTCCAGTTGTCTGCTAGTTTATTTATGGAGTTCAGAAAACAAACAAGTGCCTGCATAGTTTTCCCAATATTCCATCAGCGGTCTCCTTTAAATGCTGGGAGTCTGTCCTAGATGTGCCACAGCTTCCAAACTGAAGTGTGTGCTCCAGTCTTGCCCACATTAATTCCATACCTCCCTCAGATGATGTGGTGGTACGTGCAGAATGCTCTGTTTGTCTCTTCCCTGCCCTACTTGGTATGCACAGCCAGCACTGAAATCAATGCAAGACTTCAAATGAGACCACATTAAGAGCTAGCATATATTGAAAATGGTGCCTGATGAGGAGCTTGTTTCTGAAGAACATTTCAAAGCCAAACATGAAGTGTACAGAAAATTGTCACAGAAAAGTTTTTCCTTCAGTGGAGACAAAAATTTGACAGTCTTCTATATGCATGAAATGTTTTCTCCTCATACTTCTGTACCAAAGAGAGATTTTTACTAAGTAGAGAAGTAGAGGTAACTCCATCACATTTCTTTGTGGACCCTACAGATAAAATGGCAGAAAATTAATCTAACTGAAATGACTCATGTAGAGCTCCTAGAGGGGATCCCGTGTTAAACAGTAGCTTAATTCTGTCTTGCCTCATAAGTCATACAAATCCTGCTCTGAGTTATGTAGCTCATCTCATACACTACCTTTTTCAGAGCTGCTATAGCAACCAAGACCACGGTGTGGGAGGGACTGTGGTCTACACCGCACAAAGAGCGGGCTGAAGAATTGCTCTGGGCTCAGTGTCAGTGTTGCCTGAGATGAAAGCAAAAACTTGCATGAAATTTTGCTTCCTGTGGCAAATGTGAGAGTAATGCCTTCTGAATGGTCTTTGGTGATCTCTCGGGTTTGAGGTGCTATCTGGCTTCAAAGAACAAAAGGTTTAAGGACATGTAGAAGGAAATTCTTGAGGGGAAAAAAAAATCCTAGCTTTTTCTTCAACTACCCCTCTGCCCTGGTAGAATGTGCTTAAGGGTAACACAAAGGAAGAAGAAACACACCCCATACACTATCCAAGCCTATATACTGCTCACTGGAGGAGTCTTGTTATTTTATTTCTTTATTTTTTTTTTCTTCTGGAAGCCACAGGAGAATAGCTGGGTTCCATTTGCTGGTTTCAGGAGAGAGGATAGGAAATCCCCACAGGAATACAGAAACAAGATGCCATTTCATCTCATCAAGATTTTTGACTCCTTCACAGATGAAAGTACAGTCCTTGTGACCTCTTGGACAAGACACTGGGCTTGTAACACAGATAATAATGCTGCAGACCAGTAGTACAGGCTGAACCCTTGTTGTTCCCTGAACTTCTACATGTAATTACAATAGAGTTCCCAGGGCAACCACTGAATGAAGCCAGTTGTGAAGTTCACTGTTTTGTTAATGAAAACTCACTTTCCTCTACTGTGATTTTTGTCTCATGATTTTTTTGAGCTTGGCTTAAAAGCCAAAAGGAGGCTTTGCAGTCCTTTTCCAGCAAGTACCACATTTGAGATGAAGTTGTGTGCTTTTGACTGCATGTGTTTCTCTGTGTGTGCACACATCTGGGATAGTGATTCAACCAGGCAACTTGGCTTACAGGCAAGGCACTGTCAGAGGGGAAGCAAAATAGGGATTGGCAAACTCTGCTTTTCTTTCACTGTAGGATTACAATTTTAAAAAGTGACCAGCCCACCAAATCCTTATACTAAAAAAAAAAAATCCAGAGCAATGTTTCCTGATGTTTCTGTTAGTGGCTCTCACCCTGCCTTGTGTCAAACACAGCTGTCACTGACTGCAATTTCCCTGGACCTTAAATATGTCAGGCAGAGCTTGGACTCTCTTTTGAGGTACACAAAAGTGACATTTTAAGTTATAAATGAGAACAAATAAAGGGCTTCCTGTGCACTTCCCCTGTAATTTGGACTTCTCACCCCTTCAGTCAGTATCATGTCTCATACACCTTCTTTGACCCTTTTCTTCCCCTTCAGATTCTGAGGATAAAAATCCTCTAATTTTATCACACAAAAGAAAGCTACCCCTCGACCTCCCTTTCTCTCCACAATTACTGTCTAGGATAACCTGTCCCCACCCGCACTAGTCCTCCCCTGAAGATGCTTTTTTACCTGGCCCATAGTAAGGTACCCTCACAGCATTCCCTTTCACACACTGTTATGTGAAGTACTTCTTCAGCTTCTTGTGCCTACTCTGTCATCCTTTCAGCTGAACAAGGTGAAAAAAAATATATCCATTTGTCTAGCGATTAGTGAGCTTTTGCTTTTCCTTTAAGCCTATAATTACAGTAAAAAATATGAATGTTCTGCAATGCCTCTTTTAGAATAATTCTCTCATCTCCCTTCCTTGTAAAATTGACTTAGATTTTATTGAAGAAATGAAATCTTGAATTTAATGAGTGCAATTAGTCACATTTTCTTTTCTTGGTAAGCCTCTGAAATGGGCCAGGCTTTCCGAGATTAACTTTTTACAAATGTTCTTTCTATCCCAGATTTGGATTTGCAGCTTACTCCTAGTGGAGAAGTCACAAAACAGATTGGAGAGGCCCTGCCTGTGTCATGCACAATTTCTTCTAGTAGAAATGCAACTGTTTTTTGGATAAAGGTCAGTAATTCATCTATTTCACACTCCATCTGAGTGTTCACCTCTTCGTGTTACTGCTGCTGCTGCTTCAGTGTTTTGAAAGGAAGGAAGGAAGGAAGTTGTTCATTGGGCTTTTTAAAGAATATTGTTAAAATGGGTCTTAGGCATGTGGTTCAAGTGACATCTGCTCACATTGATGACTGAAAATCAGTTACTGTAATTATCAGCTCAGCTTTCAAATGTAGAGAATTAAGGCATATTGTAACACAAATACTACTTTTTTGGAATGGTCTGTACAAGAGAATAAGGTTCTTCTAAGAAAAAAAAGCCCATTTGGAGGCATTTTGGTGCATTTTGTCAGAGGTGTGCTTGGTCTTGGTTCTGATAAACATAACAAAAGGGCAAGGCTTGAGAGGTCAGATGATGAAAAATGCAGCTATTGAGGAGGGTGTCTTTATATGAAACCTGTAGTGCTGGAAACTTACAGTAATAATACCTAATGGTTGTTTATGAGCATGTGTTGATCTTGTAAGCCTTGCCTAGAGGAGATTTGCTTGTGTCTCAAACGTGTTTTATCACTCATGATCTTGGTCAACCTACTAGAAAAACCTAGAGCCAATAACTGATCCCATCTATGCTCTTAATTTAAAAGCTAAATTGTCCAAGAAGAAAAGAGATGGCTTCTATAAATCTCCAGCAGTTCCCACTTTTCATGCTGTATATTCAAATGTACTTATTAATGGGGAAACAGCTTAAAAAAGTGAGGCTCTAGTTTTCCAAAGCATGTGAAAACTTCTGTTGATAGCAGTCACGTTTGTCGTTAGGGAGTTAATGTATCGTGAGTCTGTCTCTGTCATTCCTAACTCTTAACTTTATCAGGACAATACCAGAATGCAAACAAGCCCATCATTTTCAAGTCTGCAGTATCAAGATGCTGGAAACTATGTGTGTGAAACTACTCTACAGGAGGTTGAAGGACTGAGGAAAAGACAGACACTCAAACTTATTGTGGAAGGTAAGCAAGCAAGATAGTTACGACTATTACTTGTTCTTTCAAAATAAAAAAGTTAACAGTAATATTGTTCTTGTAGGAAAACCTCAAATCAAAATGACCAAGAAAACCAACACAAATAAAATGTCTAAAACAATTATCTGCCATGTGGAAGGTTTCCCCAAACCAGCAGTGCAGTGGACAGTTACAGGCACTGGAAGCATCCTAAATAAAGCAAGTATCTTTCCTATTACTTTATTCACCAAAAGCTTGTGTATAGGAAATGCAAATTAAAGCTAAGGAACATTTTTAAGAGAATGAGATTGAAGAAAAGTCTTTTTCATTTATCTAAGAGAAGATTAAGTGGTAGCTGTAGCTACATGGTATTTACATGGATGATTTTTTTTATGATAAAGCCTTTTTGAATAGAACAGGTGAAGGAAAAGGAGATCCACTGGCTACAAGCTGAAGCTGAATGAAAAAGAAAAGGTTACAAATGAAATATACATTTTTAAAATGAAGGAAATTGGTAGTTTTATCTGGGTAATGTGCTGATTTTGCCATTGCATAAAGAATTTGCAAATAATGATGGAATTGTAGAACTTAGATTAAATGGGTACTTGATGTAGGCATTAACTGAGTGAAATTTAATGAAATTTGCCATGTGTGAATCAGAAGTTCCATTCAGTATAGTTCCTCATGAGCTTTGCAGCTTTTATCCTAATATTTATAGTTGGTTTTTTTATGGCTATACCTCTTGTTTCTCCCTGGAAACAGAATGATTATGCCTTCATCCTGAGGGATAAATAAGAAGAACTCATATTTAGCAAGAAAAATACCTGGAAAATATGCAAACTGAAGTATTTTTATATGGTTTACCAAGTCCCATGCAAAGCATTGCTACATTTTGCCTTAGCAGGAAAAATGAATGAGACCTCTCTACAGACAGTGGCTGGAAGTACAATGTACAGCACTCCTGTAGATTCCTCTGCATTTCATTAGGTTTTGCTTTAAGCCTACAGAAATTGTGTAGCTCACAAAATTTGACCGTTTACTTGTAGGTATAGGACAGGAATTGTCTTGAAGCTACATATATGATTGAAAAGAATTTTCTCTAGGTGTTGCATTAGTCCAAGTTTGATGTACAGCAAATTTAAGGAACAACACATCAATATTACAGTACAGATACTAGAGGTGCCACGAGATACATGTAGCTTGGCAAAATAATGTTTACTGTGGAAATAGCTTTGAAAACTGGAAACTGGAAAATTTGGAGCAATTCTTCTCCTTATAATGACATAAAGGAAAAACAGCAAGATGGAAAAAATCATACCTTAGGAGTTTGTTTTAAATACTTGAATTAAAAGCAAATACAGACTGTGGTTAACTTTTTCAGGAAAAAACCTTTTTTATCATTGGTTTTACAGTACACTCTGTACTTTCTATAACTGGATATTTTAGTCAACTTTTTCTTTCAAATATTCACATTATCATTTAATAAAACAATGTAGTATTTCTCTTGCTATTGTTTAGAAAACTGAAATATTAGTTCAAAGTTATTTCTCTCTGAACATATTCAGTCTGTAATACAGGTGATGCATGTATTGTTCTTCGTGTTTTTAAAGGATACTAATCTTCATTTTTCACCTTTTCAGACAGAGGAGACAAAATATGTTAATGGGAAATTTTCCAGTAAAATTGTAATTGCTCCTGAGGAAAATGTAACTTTAACTTGCATTGCAGAAAATGAGCTAGAAAGGACTGTGACCTCCATGAACGTCTCTGCTAGTGAGTGTCCTCTAAAGATAATTTCCTTAAAGTTACAGTTTCTCATAAAGTACCCATACCTCACACTCAAATGAAGAGTAGGTCTGCATAGTAATGTTGATACTAATATATTTAACCTTTTTGTCTTAAGTCAAGCATTTGTAAATCCACTCAGGGTCAGTAGTACATAAAATTTCTTGATAGCTTTCTACAATAAGTCACTTAAGTCATCATGACTTTCTTGACTAGCTACCTCTATTTACAAAAGCAAACAATACTACAAAATAATATTACAACATAATAGTACAAAATACTGCAAAATATACTGAAAACACTTCATTTGCAAGACAGAGATCTTTACTTATTACAAAATTAACAATATCTCTTAGTCCCCAAATTCCAGTTTATTATTACTGGCATGACTTGTACTACAACAGAAATCAGCTACACTGGGCTTTAATCAAATTTCATGATGAAAGGTAGTGAGAAGCTATGGAAAGGTAGCACAGAAATACTCACAAATATTTCTGACTTGGGTATTACAGGTTTAGAGTAAGATTCTTCTAATGCATATAGTATAATTACTGAGGAAAAACTTCTGTTTAAAGATGGGATTAAATATCTTGTTTGGCACTGTTCTAGTTTCTGTCTTTGCTGTAAATAGGTAATTAAAGATGATTTTCAAGTCTAATACGTGTTTTAACATTTTTCATTTCAGTAAATATTCCAGAATATGATGAGCCAGAGGACAGAAGTGGTATGTATGGTTTCCTCTCTCTGTAACCCTTACTTTTGATTGTCTCAGTTCAAGACCTTTTTAATTCACTGCACAAGTCTATGAAAGTCCCTTAAACTGGACTTGATTTGAAATAGCTGGTGCTGTAATTGACCAAGATGTGACTTTCTTGTAACTTAAAAATGCATTTAAAGAGCAATGCTTCTTTTTCTTTTTTTTCTTTTTTTTTCTTTCCTTTTTATTTTATTGCTTGCTAATACCTTTTTGGGGTTTTTTTTGTTTCTGGTGAAAATGCTTTAAAAATGTTATAATGCGTTACTTTATCATAGGTCATCTCATTAACTTTTCTTCTTTGCTTCAGATGACAATAGTGAAAAGGTTAATGACCAGGCAAAGCTAATAGTAGGGATTGTGGTCGGCCTTCTGCTGGTTGCTCTGATTGCAGGTGTTGTCTACTGGCTCTATGTGAAGAAATCAAAGTAAGAATTTTTTGAAAACTTTATACTAAGCTGGAGAAAGAGCAATGATAAGCAGATATGTTTACCTGTTTTCCTTCCTCTACAGCATTCCAGTTTTCTGGAGTGGGGAAAAGGTGTTACAGTAGGTTCACTTGATAGCAAAAGGAAACTTGGTACCTCTGATTGGCTTTTCCTAATGCTTAATGGGACTCATCTCCTGGAGGTGGGGTTCTAAGATTTTTATAGATCTTAGTAGTAAGGAGGTTTCATGACAGCCAAGTCTGTGCTGACTCTTGCATTTAAATATAGTACCTAATTGTGGAACTTGATGTGTGCTGTGCTGGTGCTAGAAAATGCCTACATTTAGAAATTGGCTAGATGGTTTCCTTAAAAATAGAATAACATACAGAATAGGACTCAACCATCTCAGGGAGAAGAGAGAGCCTTAATTGTTTTGTTCACTTGTACTTTGAGATATCTGAAATAAAATTGGTAAAAATAGAGCTTCTGTTGCTGAAAACTCAAGGAGCTCTCATGCCAGTCCAGGTTTTAGCCATCACAGGCGTAGAATAGCATTTTCCAGTGAGGTCTGCCTGCTTTTAAGTTTCTACCCTGTCACAGAGGCTCACTTGAGAAAATAAATGGGAAGGTGTCAAGAAGTGGCCATGTTGCTCCATCCTTCTGAAGCTGGCTGTTACTGTGTGCCCCGTTTGGTCTTAGCCCATCCCTGTGTCCCCAGGGAGAACCGAGGGCACTCAGAAGCAGATTTGTTTTCTGACAGTTCTTACAGCTGCTGCTGAGCAGGGGACGTTCAGTGGCTCTGCAGAGCATGTTCCAGTCAGTACAGGTGTGAAAGCAGGCTGAAAGTTCAATTGGATTTAGTATGATCTTCCATTAAAATTGAATCAAATGAATTCTGAAATATAGTAGTGGGATTTTACTATGAACAAATGTGTTTTCACTGATGTGAAAGTACAACAAGGAATACTCCATCTGCTAAGAAATACTCTTTTTTTGGGTAATACATAAAGACTTTGGCTCAACCATAACTGATCAGGTTTTTGAAGTTTTTCAAATATAGAATTGTTATAAATTACCCATGCACAGAACCAGTCCCAGATACTATAGAGAGTTTTTTGGTTTTTTTCCAAAGCTTATGCTTTTTTTGGTAAAAAATAAAATAACAGTGCTCCTCCTCCCACACTTTGCTACTGTTGCAAAACTGTCTGGGATAACTTTGTAATTCCTTTTCAAATGTGTGAACGTGGAGTCATGAAACTGTGGTATACTGCTTTGGGTTTCTTTGGATGAGGTGGTTTGAGTATAACAAGAGCAGAGAAGGTAAAATACCTCTTCTTGTACCATTAGGTAATGTGGGGAGAGCTGACAGGAATTGTAGAATATAGCATGAGATGAATTTATGAATTACAATGATTTTTTCTGCTTCCAAGACAGGATATAGCATAATCTAAATGGACATCACTTCTTTTCCTCATGCTCAGCTTCCCTTCCTAAAGCTTAGAGGAAAAGTTAGAGCTAGAATTGATTAGACAGGTTCACTGGAAAGAGAAATGTCTTTATAGTTTAATAATAGTCTCTGTATTTGACACATGGTTGCTGGCTTCTAAACCCCTTAATTGATGTATCATCATTGACAATCTCCTGTTCTCTGTATGTTTTTAAATTGATCTATTGTTATCCTCCTTGCTTTCTGCAAACCCTACCTGCAGGAGCAAGCAGAATGTCAGTACCAATTCTGACAAAGTTTTCATTATGAGTCATAGCCTAGAAATCAAAGTAGACCTTGCAAAAAGCAGCTTACACCTCTGGACACAACCCCCCACCTCCATCCAGGCCAGCAGGTAGTAGTAATTTTCTGAACCACCCTTGACCAGTAACTCACCTAATCTCTATCCCCAAAGTGACGCCAAAGGAAAGTCTGAGAAGGCAGCAGCACAGAACTTTCCAAGTCTGCCGAGGCAAGAAAAACATTACTTTTTTTTGTTATTGGTGTTGTGGTTTGTATAATCTTCTATTGTCTTGTCATCCACACTAAGTAGGAATTATACTTGTTGCCTTGGAATAGATTCACAATAAATCACAATGTACAGTAACTCACTGCCTCAGCTCCACTTGATGGAAAAGCTGATTATTGCCACATATTCTTTTCAGTGTGAATATTATCCCATAAATCAGAGACTCATCTGTATTCCACATCCCACAACCAGCCTCCTCCCGAGTAAGGAGTTGAGGCTACCTACCCCAGCATGCCTTGTTTCTCCTTCATCTGAGCAGAAGGCCAAACACTTGTTCTCTGCAGATTTCTCCTTTTTCCAAAAAGGATGTTGTAAACCAATCTGCACCAAACAGAGTATAACTCAGCACTTCAGAATCTTTCTAAAATTTTTGTGTCAGGCCTCAGTTGAGAGATTGCAGGACAGCCATCTTAGGTAAATGCTTCATGTATGACATTTTCACCTTGCCAGAAACAACTGAGGGTACAGCAGAAATTAAAGATTCAGAAAGGAAATAGTGCACTCAGCACCCTGTCCCCTGCTCTCTAGTGATGGAAGTTTGCATGTAGCTGGATCTTGGCCCCGTTTTTGTTCCTGGAGTTTGGAGGTGCCCAAATCTCAAATCACAGGAGGCTAGATCAAGGTTAAAGTGGTTCAACATCCAGTGAAGGAAACTTCAGCTGGGCTGGCTGAATCACAGCAGCAGTCAAAGTTGTTCACACTCAGAGCACATCAAACTTGTGAAATGTTTCTTAGGTCACAGTAATGACAGAGGTTAGTGGCATCTCTGAAACTGAACACTGGAAGCATAACAGTTCTGCTTTTCTGATGCTTTATAGCAAAAAAGCATATAAGTCAGATGTAGTGGGCCAAATATGTAAGAAACTTACTATGTGTCCATCAAGACTCAGAATTTGTGTGGGTTTTCACTCAGTTCCCTTTCAGAGAAAAGACATAGTTACAAAACATCTCTGAAAGTGTCAGTCATGACACAAATCTAATATAAAAGTGACACAAATTAAAAACAGTCACCCATTTCTTGATGACTGGAATATTTTTCTAGTATCTCCATGGTTTTTCCTACTGGTGGACATTTGAAAATAATTGGAGGAAGTGGAAGGCAAGAATGGAGTAAATAAGGAGGTTGCACCTAGTCCAGACTGGGGTGTATAAAACCATTAGGTCCTAGAAAATCATCTGCAGCAGTGCAGTTGAGTGTAGCTTTAATGAAATTCATGGCTCTTGCTTCAGCACCCAGAACTACACAGATGTGTATCATCTTACTTGCCATTCTCACAAGGCTGGGTAACAAGGACAAGCAGCACTGCATGTTTTCTTCCTTAAATAGTGTTGAGGGCATGGCCTAGACTTGCAAGATTAAAAGAAATCAGAAATTAAAAGCCTACAGCAAATTTTGGGTCACCTATATGTAGCCTGTATTAACACTACAGCAGGCAAAACAACTATCATGGAAAATGGTCTTCATATTACAAGCAATGCTATGAATAGTAGCTGAACAAGATCCATGAAAACAGTGGCCCCACAGCACAGACACTCCAAAGAATGCTAGAATCTCACTTTGGTACTACTTACTGACAGATTTTGATTAGGATTCCCTGAGGATAATTATTTTCCTGAAGAGCAAGCATAGATAAATATTAAATATGCGTCATAATTTTAGCAAGGGTTCAGAATGATCCATGATTTACTAATTAATTTAAAGGGAAAAAAAAAAAAGAGTTGAGCGAGTAAACTCATATTTACACAACCAACTTCTCACTCTTCAGAACAACAGCATACAGAAGTGTGGGCTTTTTTTTTTGTGGAGCTGCAGATAATGACAGTGTGAGAGTGCTCCAGGTGTGGTCAATGTGGGCTGTATTCCCTTTTGGATAAATCCTTGGGCATATTTCTACCCATTCAGACTCCATTGCCCAGCTTCTCAGATACTATGAGGAAGTCGATCTTGAGTTGCAAGTGGAGCAAGCTGGCAGGAGTTAATGCTCAAAAAAAGTAAGGAACAATTGTTGTTGAATGTTAAGCTGGAAAAGGACCATTTGTGCTGTGCCTGAAGTCACCTCAGGAAGTGATGGAACCCATGTTTTGAGACATTTCTGCTACAAACCCAAGCCACGTCTGTCGAGCCCTGGGGACTGGTGCCGTGCCAGGGGCGGCTGTTCCTCTGCTGTTGGCAGGGCGCTGCCTGTGGAGCACACCTCTGTCCAAAATAACTCCTGTGCCTCTTAATTACACTATTTAGACAGCACTAAAAAAGGTAGCAGCATTGTTTGTGCTGAGTCTGCCTAGATAATGGTGTTTGGGGAACAAAAAACCAGGTCAGCAGTATCACTGAGCCATCATAAATAAACGGCCGCATTTCATTCTGGGGCACTGAGAATCGAAATCCAGCTGATTGTCAGACATGAAAAACTGCTGCTGCTCTCGTTTCAAGCAAGTGGTTTGTAACATCCTCCAAAAGAGTTCTGGAGCACCTGCCTCTTTCAAAGATAGTGATGCCCTTTAAGTCTCCCATTTTTGCCCAGTGTGGCTTTAGGAAAATAAAGGTGACATTTAGTTTGACTGAATGTAGAACTAAAATAGATTACTTTCAAAATCAAAACCTGATCTCATTGCAGAATCTCCTGATGTTAGTCATTGAATACTTTTAATCTAATCAAAAACCAGACAGTTAGTTCCCTCTGCTGTTAAGTGTCAGGTGATATGAGATTCAGTCTGATTTGGGCACTGTAAAAGTGATGATAAGAGGCCAAAAAAAAAAGGATTTCAGTGAGCCATGCCAGTAGTCTATCCAGTCTCCAAGAGCAGACATCAGCAGTTATATGAGGGCAGATGTGCATGATGCTGCTTTCTCACATCCAAATCACTTCAGCTCAGGTAATAGCCTGAGTCTAGATTCTTTCAGCTTTTCATCTCTTCCCCTATTGTCTCTAATTTTGTAAGACTTATTTATGGAAAAAACTCATTAGCACATGACAAGCCAAATTATGTGCTCAACCTAAACCAAGCATGTTTTAAATCTAAATTACAAACTTTTTTAATTTTCAAGGGATTTTTTTGAGGAGTTGTTTCTTTTTTGTTGGGATTAAAGAGATTTGTGGAAGGTTATTAAGCTCACAGAAGGTCAGCCTCTACCAAGCATTGAATTTTCTTCTTCATTGCATCTCACATCCTTTCCTTTTATTCATGTCACCTGTTTCAGGTTTTGAATACCAGAAAAAAATAGACAGTTACTGCACAATAGAAATTTGCCACTGTAGAACAAGTTACTTTGTAACACCATCTCAGCACTTTTAAAATTAAATTTGCCTGTAATAAAGAGGAGCTCAGATCTTTACAGTAAATGAGTTTTCAGCATGACACCTTCCTGTCAGTCACACAAATGTAACAGAGGCACCCTAAACCAATAGCAAAAAGTAAATGCGGCTTTAAAACATTAAAACTTATGGCCCCTCAGGAAATAACCTCCTCGAAAACAGGAAGGATTTTAGAGTGGTCCCTTTCAGTGTAGCCAGTGGGATTTGGGATTCCCTGGCATTCCACCTCAGGCCAGGGAGCAGCATTTCAGCGGAGGTGGGGAGGGCTCAGGTGCATTTGCATCCCTCAGGAGCTCTCCAGAGACAAGGACCAAACTGCCCTCCCCAGCAGCGCTGCTCCAGGGTACCCAGCCCATGGTGCAGCCGCTCTCCCAGCCTTCGCTCAGGTGGAGAATGTGCACAGGGATGTCCCACCTGCCCAAATCCCACTGCTCTGGTGGGTGCATTCCTGCATGGTGTGACATGTCACACTGCCTGGCTGTGTCTGCATTGCATCCTGCAGCTCCGGTGGGTGCATTCCTGCATGGTGTGACATGTCACACTGCCCTGGCCCGTGTCTGCACTGCATCCTGCAGCTCCGGTGGGTGCATTCCTGCATGGTGTGACATGTCACACTGCCTGGCTGTGTCTGCACTGCATCCTGCAGCTCCGGTGGGTGCATTCCTGCATGGTGTGACATGTCACACTGCCTGTCCTGTGTCTGCACTGCATCCTGCAGCTCCGGTGGGTGCATTCCTGCATGGTGTGACATGTCACACTGCCCTGGCCCGTGTCTGCACTGCACCCTGCGAGTCACCACCAGTGCGGGGCTCTGCCCCGAGGCCAGGGCGAGCATCCACATCCATCCCTCACAGCAGGCCGCGCCTTTCTGCGGGGGAAACAGATTATCTGTAGGGAAAATGCGGATGCGATAATCTGCTTTGACACAAGGGATTTACTTTGTACCACTCAAACACGTTTGCCCATTTACATTTTAAAAATTGGGGCCTTCAAAATGTTATCACAGCACTGCAGGAATCTTTCACCTTGGCAGACAGTGAGGCTTCTCACAGATTAAATGAATGGCATAGTGGTTTTATTGTGCTAAGCTAAACTAAGCATTTAACTCATTAATTCATCACCACTACTTGCATTAAGGAAGACCTGCTATTTTAAATGAGCCATACCTCTTTTTTTTCCCCCCCCGAAACATTTACACAATCTCATCTTTACCCAAAAATTGTCAGTCATAGCTAACACAGACCTACAAGCCAGAGTGAGATTTTTTTTCAGTGTTGCCAGAATTTTCATGAATTTCTCCACATTTAAAGAGCTTCCGTTTGGCACGGGCTCTGAAAGGCATTTACTGCAAGTACACAAAAGATTGCTGTGTTGATCAAGATATCTTAGCCACTCTTGTAACGTTTTAGCATGCCTTAAAGCAGATTCGTGTTTATTGAAACAAGCTGCACAATTACTTTGTCAAGAAACATAGATCTCCACAAGTGCTTTAACCTTACTAAATGTCTGCTAGCTCAGAATAATTCTGGATTCCTCCAGAGGTAGATGGAACTCAGAGAGCCCTGTTGCAATTCTTCCTGTGGTACTCACAGCAGTTGGGATCTGGTGTCACTGTCCTGTTTACAGACATATGCAAACCTGTTGCCCTGCTCAGAGCAGAACTGTCAAAATTTTCTGTTCACTGTGAGGGGAGGAGGCAGTGTCATTAATATGGGTATGGAACAAAATACTGTAGGCATGCAAAAGTGACCTTCTTTGCATTATAGGTCAGCGTCAAAACATGTAGACAAAGATCTTGGGAATATAGAAGAAAACAAAAAACTAGAGGAAAACAATCATAAATCTGAAACTTAAGAGAAAATGTGTCAGTCATCATTCCAGGTAAGTGTTTCATATTACAGCATTAAAATCTCTTTGTCTACCATTTCTCTCTGGTGATCAAAGCTCTAGCTTGGTCTGACACTCACCTTCCAGAGGCAAGGCAGTGGGGTCATTTTGTGGTGTAGTTTTAGGACAGACAGACTCAAGTTTTTGGCCAGTTAAGAATTCAGAGCTGCACATACAAATATAAGAAGAAGGCTGACCTTAGGAGGGAACTTAATACTTGGGTTTATTTTAATGCATGTGCTTGAAGAAATGAAAATACAAATTTGTGTAAGGTACCACTGTGATACATGTGTGTGTGTATGTATGAAGAGTGTGTTTAGATAGAGTTCAGAAGGTTTCAAGTTATTACCTGAAATGTTTACAGGAACTTCTTCCCCTCCAAAAGCAACAGCTTCCAAGTGCTTGGTCACTTTTTTCATCATTAATGCAAAGGTCATGAAACTTCCTTCCCTTAGAACAAAACAATTCTCGTAGTCTGGATTTCACACACCTGTGCTGTGATGGGTTTTGTCCTGGAAAGAGACACTGTGTATTCCATTAGTAACAGGTTTGAAAGTTTTCCCTGCTGAGGTCTGTATGAAGTGAACTGTTTACAAACGATCTGGCAGATGCCAAAGTTCTGTTTGGAATTACAGGAGCACTGCAGAGCACCAAGAGCACCACCCTGTGCTCACACATATATACACCGCTGCTGCACCTCCTCCTAGTACCCAAAGGAGGGGGGGTAGAACATTTTTCTGGCCTGTGGGCCATTTAAAATTAACACTGTGATAACACAGGAGTCTGTAAAACCAGCTAACCATAGAGAGGTTTGTTGAGTTAGTCATCAGATGTTCTTAAAAATGAGAGTATTACATGTTTCATTCTAAGCTCCTCCACAGGAAAGCTGTAGACAACCCTGATTTTCAGTGACCTCGAGTAAATAGCACTGGATACCTTCTTGAGGTAGCAGTGGTTTAAAGCATGTGGAATTATGAAAATTCATATTTACATAACAAGGTTTCTTATTTAAATGAATGCAACTGTCAGCAATTTCAATATGTCAGCATTGTCTGAAATTTTGAAATACAACCCACAAGTTTTGCATTAAATGTGTAGGATTTATATATATAAATCATATAGAGCAATTACATAGTATATAAAGAGATGCAGCATTGCTGTAGGCACTTTACCAGCAATATCACTGTTTCACTAGTTTGGAAAAGGGAATTGGGAATACTGAAATTATGTCCTAAGAAGGATTTAAAGGTGGAAAACAAGTCAATTTGGATTTTGAAAAAGTTGCAGTGTAAACACACTGTGTGCCTTCAGTGCAATCTTTTACTCTGTATTCCTTCAGATCGGTAGATCTGATAGTAGATAGTGGATAAATGAAATGACCATAAATCCATTACTTACCAGATAAACTTACTGGCTTTACCAGTAACAATATTGCAGCAGCGATTCTTGTTGTGAAAGAAAGCGTTTACATCACTGCAGAAGAAAGCACTGGTCATGTAGCTGTTCATTTAAAGCTTAGATACTGAGTAGTTGTGATGGTTAACATATTTTAAAATATTTAACTGCCTTTATCTTTCATATTTGCAGAGAATACATATAGACCAATTGAAGCATGAACGTGGATTGTATTTAAACATATACAAAGAAGTGACAGCTATTCATGGTTCAAGTATTAAGCAGATCATACTACCAGGTTTTCAAAGGATTTTAGACACAATTATCTCAAGCTAAAAAAAACCCACAAACTAATTTTGGCAACAGCCATGATAATAGGTCACCATGTTGTGTTCTGTTTGAAATATTTTTTTGTAAATGTCTGCACTGAAGATTTCTTTTTGTTTGCCTTTATGTAAATTTTTTACGTAGCTATTTTTATACACTGTAAGGCTTTGTTCTGGGAGTTGCTGTTAATCTGATGTATAGTGTAATGGTTTTATTTCAATTGTTTTTATGACACCCTTTGAGCAGGTACATGTCTGATTCTGGTTGTTATCAGTGAAGCCTCTGCTTTGTAGCAAGTACCTAGAGTGTAAGATTGTCTTAAAGGAAAATGTCAAAGTCCTTTTCATTCTTTGAAATCATGGTAAAGCAGAAGGGTGACAGCTGTGACAAGGATGAACGAAATTGTTAATGAAAGTGAACATTTAAAAAACCATGCAAAGCTAAACAAGCTAGAAAGGGAATAAAGAGTTTCCCTATGAAGTCTGGGTATTGAGTAAGGAACACTAGGAAAAATTCCTAGCCTACATACAGCTGGTGGCTAAAAAATCCTTTTCTTCTAAAGCAAGACATGCATTTTATTGATGGTTATCAGTCATCTTTCATGTTATCATTAGGATAAGGAACTGGAATTCTGGATTAATTTTGATTCCTTTATGTTATTCGCTGCCTTAAAGTACTGTACCTTTCCTTCTTTTCAGAGAGATACCAGTCAGAATTGGAAACTTTTTTAAAAAGTGATCATATCAAAGCTGCATTTTTTTTCCCACAAAAATAGAATATATATATATATTTTTTGTGTGTTTTTGTTAACGATGCTACAGATATTGAATGCACCTTGAGATAATTTTAGTGTTTTTAACTGGTACCTAATTTATCAAACAGTACATATAATTGTAACAATGAAATGTCTATGTATCTTTAGTTACATTCAAGTTTGTAACTTTATAAACATGTTTTTTGCTGGAGGGAATTTTTAGAATGGTACTTGATAAGAAAAGGTTTTAGGGTGAATGGCCAATAGAAAGCTGTACTTAAGGGAGATAAGTTTCATCTTATCTGGAAAGTTAGTTTCTGGAAGAAGGTAACAGGCAGCTTTGATGGAGAGGAACAGTAGAAGTAAGCAGAACATCAGGTTTCCATTTACAAATATCCAGGGAAAAAGTAAGTTTTTATAGACTGGTAGGCAAAAATAAATAAATAAATAAATAAATAAAAAGAAAAAGATGGACGTTAGGAAATGTATTTTGCCACTTTTGCATTATTTAGGGGGCAGAAAACACTGTTACTTGTAAATTTGTAAAATGTTAAATGTCTGGGCAGTAGTGACTGATGTCTTAATAAAAGCTTCCTGTAGTGCATTGGCATGGATTAAATACATAAGATGTCCTATAAACTCTATGCTGTATAAAATATTAGAGGGAAATCCTGTTATATGCCTCTAAACTTTAATTTGTTACTGTTTTATTTGGCAAAAAGAAAAAAAAAAATTATAATCTTGGTCAATATTTAAACCAAAGTAAAATGGGGGAAAAACCAAAGTAATTTGTTTTGCATGGCTAAGCCATTCTGTTATCTCTGTAAATATTGTGATTTTTTTCTTTTTAGAATTTTGTTAAAAAAATTCTAAAATTTTTAAACACCTGTTTTTCCAAAATAAAACGTGAACACACAAAAAAGTTACTTTATATATAAATATATCTTTTTCTTTTGGTGCAAGAACACTGCCAAGCGATACACGTTTTTTAAAAGAAAAACAAATTCAGTGGGCATGACTCTGAATGGGAAAAGTTGTGCCAGAGTCCTGTCAAGAAGAGTGCATCTATCACCTCTCTTTGTTTGTAACACTACAAATAATTCTTAAACGCAGAGAGGAATCTTCCAAAGATAGGGAAAACTCCAAAGGGAAAGCATAGGGAAGGGCTGAAAATTTTCATATCACTGTCAGGGGAATATAGGGCAAACGAGAAGAAAAAAAAGTCCTTCAACTTTCACAGCTACAGAAAAAGGAATATAAAGAACTCCTCGCCTTTTGGGATTCTGCTTGATCTCCTATGCACTTTAAATCGTCAGTCCGAGGAGCTGGATTTTTCACTGCTCCAGGGTCACTATAGGCAAGTCTCAAGAACCAAGAGTGCAAAAGAATTAATGTTTCTATCCATGCCTAAACAACAATAAAACTGAAGTATGTCTTCACTGGCTTGTGTGAAATCTCAGTTTACAAGAACACGTGTGAGCCCGAGGGGAGGCTCTTACCCCGAGCTGGAGTTGCTGCTGCTGCCTGTGGTCCTGCAGATACAGCCCTGCAGAGTCTGGCTGGCAGCAAGAGTCATGGGCTGAGGGGTGAGGGTTTGTGGAGTTTCTGCTGCCCCACAGCACCTGAGGACCACAAGCACTTGCTCAGAGAAAAGCACAAGCTGGCCCACAGAGCCTTGCCAAAGTTCATCATGCAGGTCTCTGCCTGTGACCTGGACAAATAATGACAAATAATTACCCTAGCAGTGGATTTGGGGGGCCGTTCAAATCTGAGTGAGGACACCACACGAGTTTAACCTCAGTTTACTACACACAGGAAGAAAAACAGATCCCTGCTCACAAATGGTTTAAAAGCGTGACAGGAGGCAGTAGAGGAGAGCCCACCCTCTGGGTTTATAGTCAGGGAATAATGTAATTAATGGTGTCTGTTCAAGGCTGTGCACGACACTGCCACTGGGCTTGGAACAAACCAGGGGGTTTCACTGCATGCTGCAAAGGCAGCATCCTGCAAAAAACCCCACGGGCCTCCCACGCAGCTCTGGGAGTCCTCTGAAGCAATGATATCAAAGCTGTAGCTGGGCTGCAGTGCATATGAGCCACAGAAACGTGATAATGGCATGGCCAGAAGGTGAGGCCTTCTGGAGAGAAAGGGAAAAAAAAAAGCACTTGGGGTCAACACTATAAAGGGAAAAGCAGCAGGGACATTTTGTACTGGTTCTGAGTACTGCAGAGCAGCCTCTGCTCCAGGGCTTTACTGCACCCACAGCTGCTGTGCTGCTGGGGCCAGCAGCTGCTCAGAGCCCCGGCAAGGGACAGTGCTGAGCCAGGAAACAAAGCAGCCACACCTCAGTGTCTGCAGATCTGCCAGGGTTTGCCAGCATCAACCCAAATGGTTCGGGCAAGATGTGACACCTTTTCCTGGACACGGGGTTTTCATCCTGTCACGTTTTGGAAAAAAATACACAAATAAGTAACTCTAAATTCTATATAGGTTATTATTTGAACATTATGGCATACTATTGGGAGTTTTATCCATATTGGTACCAGCCCCCAAAGTCATACAAAGAATGAATAAATCTAAATTTGTTGTCTTTTTTTTAAATGATAAATTCTGTCAGGGAACATCCAATATTCACCTAATAGCCTCAGCTGCTGGCTGTTGCAGTGAAATCTGATTTACTTGTAGTACCACATGTAGCTGGATACCTTCCTGTTGACTTCATATTTAGACAGCCATATGTCTGTAATTATCTCAGCTAAGATTAAGCAGTGACATATGAAATGAGATCATGACCTCCTGTGTCAACCACATCTGTGCAAATGTTTTCTGGGTTTCCTTCTGACAAGAATGCATCTGCATTCTGGTGTCTCTTTCCAAGAATTGCCCAATACAGCATTTTCAGGCAGGTTTCTCCTCCAGGCAGAAGGAGCCAGAGGAACACAGGAGGTACATGACTTCCAGTTACCTGCTTCTAACCCCTGAAGGGCTCCCAAGCTCTTCTGGAAAAGGATAACATCCTCAAGCTGGCATAATTCAGTGCAGAGCAAGGCTCACTTCAACCCTCTCTCCTGGTGGTCTGCCGGGGGGGAGGGCACTGTAGGCATGGGCTCAGGCAGGCTGCAAACAAACCAAGCAGCAGCCCCCCACATACCCCCCTTGCCTGTGTACACTTCATGTGCAATGCAGCTCACATGCTCAGTAAAGATTTGCTGCATTTCAAGTTATTAGAGAATCAGAAACTAAGCCTATTACTTATTATCAAATTATGTCAAAGCCAATTTCTAAAATAAGACTAACTCCATCCACCCAGCCACTCACAAGTCTTAAAATGTCTTGTAATTCATACATTTTTCTCATTTACATTCTAAATAGAGACATTTACTCTGTTAGTAGCAAGGCATTCACTTTGATGTAGTAATGAATTTCAGCTTGAAAAGGTAGAGCCTGACAAATTATTAGGAAATGTTGTTTCTTAGTGAGAAAACAGTAATGTAGCTCTGTCATCACTCACCCTCCCCCTGTTTCCCCCCAGATTTCTGCCTCTTCTCAAGCTTCACCTGGTGCTACAGCCAAGGCCTCTGTCAGAGTCTGTTCCTGTGCTCCTTGCCACATCTCCTGTTCAGTGCAGATTGATTCTCTGCTCTCCTCACCATCAGTCCTTTGTTTGCAGGACACCCAGTAAATACCAGCAGTTTAACACAACTATAGGCATGAAATAGACTGTGAAACAGGAAAAAAGGTAGAAGCACACCAGCTTCCTGTGCTCAGGCTTCTGTGTGTTCACATCCACAGTTCTGGAGTGCCCTGGAGTTTCCCAGTTTGGGCAAAATTGCACAAAAATCTAAGGCACACTCCAAAGCATCAACTGTAATACCCTAACATATATCCATGCACACCATTGGGCCTTTTTTCCTCATCTAACCCTTTTTCTGTCACTCATAGCATTAGAAATAATGTTAAATAAATATCATTAGGTACTGGAATGCCAGCACAAGTCTTAGGTTTAAGAGTGGGGTTTTTTTCCTATATTCAGACCACATAGCTGTGATGCAAAGATTTATTGCATGAGACCCAGCCCTAGACTTGAGAGAGCAGAGGGAAGGAAGGAACATCCTATTGCTCTAAAAAGTAACAAATTGGATCATATTTAAATATAGTGATTTCCAGCCATTTAGTTTTTCTAGTATAAAGGAGTCCCTCTTTCAATACACACCTATGTTCTCTTGTTCAATTTCACTCAGATATATTCTACAATATAAGGAATAATTATAGAATTATATGGAATATAGTAATAGAGCAGAAATTATATAATAAGTTACATAATAAAGCTTATATTAAAAGAGAGCAACTACAAATCCAGAACAATGCTTCCCTCAGATGAAACTCAAATCATCCTAATCCATTCTCTCCCCTGCCCCTTTAGATTCTCACCAGATTACTTAAGTGATGGGCACATCTCTCACGTCAGTTTGTTTTCGCCAGGGCTAGAAAGCATCTGCAAATTCAGGTTGTATTTTACAATGTGTGTCTACACACCAGATCAGGAGTTTTCATTAATACCTCCATCTGTCACAAGAAGAGCTATTCTAGTATGGACAACAAAATACATTTAAAAGGAGGAACATATAATTGAATCTAAATTCAGGAAATGAAATTAATTAAAGACTCAAAACGCTCACATAGACAAAATATTTTCACAAATTTGATTTTGTTCATGTTGATATAAAAGCTTTCTCTGGTTTTATTACTCCAAATATAGAAAGATAACACTCATTTCCATGAATTTTGGGAAGTAAATACACACAACAAACAAAATTGGCCAAAGTGGGTGCACTTACTAAACAGAAAAAAACAGGATATGAAAATTAGCTCAGACAGACTTTTTGATAAAATTAAAGCTAGCAAGATTAACAGTGCGTGGAATACTCAGGCTTCTGTCTCTTGTCAATTGTAGCATCTATTCTAGTGTCTTTCTACCCCCACTCACTGTACTTGAAATAATCCACTGTGCAGTGCAGTCCAGGTTTGCTGCTTCTCTTCTGCACAGCACTGTGTCCCAGATTTTCCTAATCCAAACCACATCAGGAACAACAGAGGAAAAGCAGAGTTTTTTCACTGAAATTTTACACATATTTGAGGCAGGGATAAGAACTACAAGTTTGGCAACAAAAGTCATCAGTAGGCAGAAGCTCTTGAGAAAGTCGTATTTGCAGACCAACTCCTCTCACTCTGCCTCTGACTGAAAAATCAATTGTTTGGTCCTTCAAAAAGGGGTGTGGGAGAAAAAGGAAAAGTGAAACTACCAGTAAATAGGAGCATAGCTCACTAAAAGTTACCTTAAATGAAAGCTAAATACTTTTCCACGTGCAAATCTTCAAAAAATAAGAAAGGCAAAAAAGGGATCTGAGGTGGGAATGTGGAGGTCAGCAGCATCCTCCAAGGATGCAGCCCTTAGACAGGAGCACGGCTCTATCCTAGTGCTCTCTCTACTGCTCTCCCTGGAGCACTTAGTCAAACATTTGCTCTCTCCTGGTTATGTATATGTTTCTCTGCACTTACATGAGCTAAAAGGTGCTAATAGCTATCACCAAGAAGGGATCTGGGGCTGCAGTCAGGGCAATCCTTTACAAAGCTGCTACCCTTAGTGGTCGTCTTTAGCTCTAAGAGAGGAAGGCACCAGATCCCTGCATGGAGCTTCAGAGAGGGAGCAGCCTACAGGATTGGGCAGAGGTACATTCAACAATTTACAGATCCATCTAATTCCAGTTGCAGCAGGATGGAAATGCTGAAAGGAACTTCAACCATTACAGAGGGTGTGCAGAGAGCTGGCATTAAGCAGATTCCATTTGCTCACACAGCTTTAAGGAGGTCTAATGGCTGAACCAGCAGTAGCAGCTGGAGCAGGACTGGCTGGAGCACTAATCCAACTTCAACAACAGGTACCAAGAGAACTTTTTAAACATTTGCATTTCTTCAATCAGTATAATTCAGCTCAGAGACAAACTAAAAGAAAAAAAAAAACTTTTGTGGAAATAATTAGGCTGGACAGAATGAGCATCTTCAACTCTAAGTGACAGAGTAAACCCAAATAGCTCAGCTTCCTCAATATACATAATGCTGCCTTTATTATAATAATTCCACCTTCAGTGCAAAAACATTTGCATAAATTTACATGAGGAAAAGCATTTAACTGCATCTCAAGGTATTATTAACCAATAACCCTCTCAAATGGTGTTTTAATGCACTCAGTTCTTTCATCCAACTAGATCTTGACACAAAATGTGAGTGTAATAAGTAACCCAGCATAAAAATGCATTACTCAGCATTCCTAATAAATGCACTTGAAATATGAGGTGTGGCCATTAGTTGCTGGCTGGGCACAGGGCAGAGACATGGCCAAAGAAACAGTAATTGTGGCTGTGGTGAGCAGCAAAGGTGACAGAACTTCTAAGGGGGAAAAACAGCTTCTGCTTCCACCAACCTGAAAAGAATTTTGGTGTGAAAGGATCACAAATAGCACCCCCATTGTGCATTACTGATGCTCATCTGTGTGGGGAAAACTCTAAATTCTGGCTAATGCAGAAACTTGTGCATCAGGCCAGAGGTGGTGAGAGAGAAACTGTCAGGCATCAAGGAACGGAGATGGAACAAATAATGAAATTACTCATAAGGCATTAAAGCTGACCCAAAATCATTAGAGAACAGTCAAAGGAAATTAAATCAGGAATGAGAATTTTCCCCCAAAGAAACTAAATAATATTTTGCAGGAAGAAGAAATAAAAGGCTACTTAGACAAGAAAATGAACCAAACCATCCGGTCTGCAACGGCAGCTACTAAATACCCAGAGAGATTTGAAAAGCTGATTATAATGTTCCAAAAAAAAATTTGCCAACCCCCCTGTTCCAAAACAAGAATCATAAGCTGAAACGAATGGAACCAAAAATAGGCATATTTGAGAGACTGGAACAATTTTGACCATGTAGGAACTAATAAGCTAAAAATGGGAATGAAAGAACTTTTACATTAAATACATCACCTTAAGGATTGCAGATTACTGTGGAAGACAGTCTAAGTGGAAGAGTAACCAGGCTGATGTTTAACATGTTTACAACACTTTCTTACTACTTTGCCTTCCACAGAGACACAGCCATGCAAGTCCAGTTTCAGAAGAATCACACGCTGAGTTTTTGCCTCAGGGTCTGACTCTCCTCCTTCACATTGCAAGCTTGAGATAGAACTGATAGAACTGATAGGGACTGTAATTCTAATTGATTAGTCAACATATTTCCAATAAATATTAAAACAGTTTAATTAACTAATAAACAGACAACCGTTTCCAATTTATATTACTTGGCTTGCTATTACACACAGCTACAAATCTATCATTTACCAATTCTAAATCCTATTAATTACACATATCTACTTCTGAAATTCAAGTCACCTCCCCACAGCACTTAACACTGAAGTGCAAGTTATCCCTCTTGGCTCTGCCCCCTCTACACCAGTCCTTTCCAAAGCAGGCCTGGCTGGCAGGTGAGTGAGTTGTCCCAAGGGTTCCCTCTGGCATCCCGGTGGCCAGTGGGACACCTACACTAACATCTGTAAAAGCTCATACTCTCACTGCTGGAAAACCTGCCCTCCTTTGGTTTTCACCTGATTTTTATCATACTTTCGATTTTCCACTTCTGAACCATTTTGCATCCCCTTGTACCTCCTTTCCTTTAGCCACTCCCCTCCCAAATTAATGTGTTTCTGATTACTGCTTCTCCACTGGTTCTAATGCTGCTACACCTGTACCCAAATTCAGATCAGTAACAGAAATGGAGCAATCTCAGCTTTACTAATGCAGTTCCCTAACTGAGGGGGACCTGGCAAGACAAACTCCCCTACAGCTGCCTGGCTATTTTTAGCTTACCTGCCCTCTAAGACAAATCCTTCCTATGGGAGCCTTGGTACCACTGCCTGGATCCAGTTAAGTACAAGCATTTCCCTGTCATCTGCATGAGCAGTGTGCATGTGACAGCAACTTGTCACTCAGTTTGTGTTCACATCACCCCCATCCTGCCCTGTCTTAGCTGATGCATTGCAGTGCACTGCCCTTGGTGTGTCCTTCAGACAATCTACAGCTTTCCTGCAGACACATTAGAATCCAAGACCTGGCATTCCAGCAGGACGTCTGCTCCCCCCACCCCAGGTTAACTCCAAGTGATCTGAGGGAGGACAAAATCCACAGAGGTTATGCTGAAATGAATCCTTTGTGTAGTAGACAGAGGTAGCCTGGCTGTAACGTGGAACAGAAGATATCTTTTTTTAAATCCACAGCCCTGCTGAAGTTCAAAGATGTAGAGGAAACATTGTTTGTTCCCATCCCCTTGTCCCCCCCAAATAAAGCTGAAGAGCATTGTTAATGATGGTGGTGATGATGGCAGCAGAGCAAAGCCCTGCTTAGAGACAGCATCCAAAAAGTGTCCCCAGTGCCTGAAGTAACAAGCAGGAGCAAATCTTGCTGCTCTGAGCTAGCAGCAACGTGCACACTCCCCCCCACACACTGCTGGTGCCTGAAGTAGAGAGAGTAAGCATTCTCCAAGGGAGCAATTGTCCTGCTCCTGCATCTCTGGGGCAGGGGAGCACCTTGGGCACAATGTAAAACACCACACTGAACTCTGATGGGGGTCTGACTGGAGACAGTTAACTTCATTAGCCACAAAGATGAAGCAATCACCACAGATACCCTCAGAATCCGCTCTGATCCCTAATCATTCTTGACAGCAGGTGGAATTTTGTGTGTTGAATCAGGAGTCTGTCTTCCCTCACGTCAGAGATCATTTCCTCCCAGTACAGCCTCGATGCCTGGAGAACACAGCAGCATTAATAGGTTTCATTTCCCCCTACTGATGCTGAGCAGCCTGTGATTAATCACACTGTCACTGGAACCTATCCTGATGAGAAAAGTAGGCTAAGCATTATTTATATTTCTAAATGTTAGGCATTTACAATATGGTTTTAACAGTCGGTATCCTGATTTTCTGTGACACTGCTTTGTATGACAAAACAGCAATGGTTTAGTTTGGGAAGATCTGCTGGGAGACAATTTCACAGAGCTGGCTGAAAGTGGCCAGGCTCAATAAAAAATTACAAGAAAAGAAAAATTACAATTATTATTTTCTCCTTCCAAAATCTGTTCTCAGTAAGAACCCAAATGCCATTACCATTCCAGGTCACATAATTTTGGCAGCTTTTCCTTGCATGCAGTGAGCTCACTCACAAGGTGTGGGTGACATTATCTCAACGCTTTCAGCAAAAAGGGTCAATTGTCAGAATTGTTCAGAGCTTTTTCAGCACTGAACTGGGCTATTCTGCAAATAAAGCCTGGTACAACAGTGAGTTCAGGGCCCCTCAGCAGGACACCTGCCCTTCCAGCTGGTCACCTCAGGCAAACAACAGCAAACTACTTGTATTTTCCCAATACGCAAATTTTACCTCATTCATTAAAGACAGAGGTTTCCCTACTCCCTTATTAGCATTGCTTATTGTAACTAAATGATTTGGTAGCCTTCTGCCTGGCTGTTTACAAAGTCCCAGTGCATATCCTGTGATACTTAGCAACTGCTCAAAGCCCTGCATCCTGGTCAGAACCTCATGAGGAAGTCAGACACTATAATTCTATTAACAGTTCCTTATTGAAAGCAGAACATCAGACTCAAGCTAATCTGTTCTGTTGACACAACAAGCTTCAAACTCCTGGCTTACTCTTTCCTAATCAGAAGCCTAATCAAATTTTACTTGTTAATATGACCTGATTATTAACTGGCCCAGAAAGGAAACATTTTTCTCCCCTAGTTCTTCAAGCCAGGGCCCTCCTGGGCTCACTGCCTCAATCCAGACACTGGCAAGTGGTGGTACAGAGCTAGCACCTTGATTTGCTGGGCTGGGGCTTTGTGAAATAAAGGGAAAAAGGGAGGCTGGGAGGGGAGGCCTCATCAGACACATCAGCGAGCCAAGGGAGGCAGAGAGCTCAGGAGGGGGAACGCGCTTCAGAAAATAAAGGAGAGATCTGAAACGACAGGAGAGAGATCTTAGAAAGCAAAGAGCAGACCAAACACGTAAATTCTGGCTAGGAATAAAACAGAGGCTGGTGGAAGAGGAAACAGTACAGGACAACACAAGCAGCTGAGCAAACAGCAGCAAGCCATTGGCCTGGCTGTGAAACACAACTGAGAAAGGGCACGCTGTCCTGCAAAGGTCAGACAAGGAATCACCACTCAGGAGGAGAGAAAAACCTTGCTTGGAGTCTGGGGGAGATGACAAGAGATTAACAACCCAACACTTCCTCTTGTTTTGTACAGCCACTAAATGAATAAATATTCTGCACTGAAAATACACACTAGATTTGGGTATGCAAGCATCGTACATTATAGCACAAACACTGTAAGGTGAAACATTACAATAAAATGAAAATGGAGAGGGAAGCATCAAACAGAGAAAAAAAATTGCCTGGTGAAGTCTACCTTGTGTTTCTGTTTCCGTTGGCAAGCACTCAGAATGGGTGAAGTGACTTTCTGGCTCTCCTGTTGGGACAATGCTGCTACTTGGAGACTGGGGAGGGAGGGGAAGGGCTTCCAACACTTCTGAAAAATGTGCACCTCTTTAGAGTACAATCACTCAAAAAGGGAGCACTGACTAAATAGAGATAAATGATAACATGCTCCCTCCACCACATAGCAGCAAAGGTAAGCTCTCAATACAAATTACTTCAATTTTTTGGGTTTTTTTGCAAGGAGAATGAGTAATCACATGAGAAATCCATGTGACGACAGATGGATGTCACCATGCATAGTCAGGAAACAAAGTATTTAAAATAATTCTAATTACTGCAAATCTTGGTGGATTTAAAGCTTTTGGGGGTCATCCGTCAAAATTAAAGCACACTGCGATTAGAGAGCAATATTAGGATGGGATACGTTTTGCATTACAAGGGAGCTTGCCAAATTAAAGCCAACATGCAGGGAATAATGTGATTCCTTTGAGCTTTCACTAAAATTTAGATGACTTGTAATTAATATGCATACAGGATGACTTGTAACTTGGTGGGTCATGTGCCTTTTTAAAACTTGATAATTTTAATGCCATTTTTATTAACATGATTAATGCAAGCGAGTTTGTCTGATGAGAAGGAACAGAAGCAAATCAAAGTTAGCTGTCTGCTTCATTTAAACTCAGTTTGGTAGGAATATACACTGCTCCCTGGCCTGAGATTTCAAATAGAAAGAGGAAAAGAAAAAAAGCCTTACAGAAATGGAACCATTATTTACTGAAGAGGATTGGAAGCTGTCATCCATTGAACAAGGCTTCAACCAAACTTCGGGACATAATTGTACCTTCTACAAGATGCCAAGATAATGGATAAGGATTTCAAAAGACTTTTATTAAATGACAGTAGTTTCCAGGCTGTAAAAGGGCTTTAGATTGACAAACATCCTCCAAAAGTGAGCTAGGAAATCAGAGGGACAGTTTAATCCACACTGCCTTGATTTAGGCTCACTAGACTCACAAAATATCTGCTGAAGCACAGGGCTGCCGTTTGTGATGAATCAAACTTTCCCCTCTAAGGTGACACCCTTTTATAAATGAGCCTCTGCTGCTGCAACTCAGGCTCAAGAAAGGAGGAGATGAGAGAGGTTGGCAACTCTGGATTGCAAGTCTGCAGTGCCTCAGATGAAAACCTTGTCTGGCATTGTTTCCACCCCTCCAGGGTCCTCTTGCAACTGAGCAGCACTAGAACACGGTGATGTGGGTGTGAGCCACAAGGCCTCAGTTAACATTCACCCTGCAGCAATGCTCCACAGCAGCTCCTGCTCCTGTGGCTGTGCTCTCCCTGTCCCACAGCTGCCCTCTGCTCCAGCCATGGCAGAGGTGTGGAGTGGGTGCCATGTGCATGCAAGAAACCCTGCCCAAAGTCCCTTTTTCCTGTGTTTGCTGCACAATACTGCATGCACAGCAAGAGGCTTTACCACCCTGATATCACATCTTCCTCACATCAGGAGGCTGTGTCTGTCCTTCGTGTTCTCCTGTGCACAGGCACAGGGGGATGGACTGAACGTGCAGGGATGAAGAGGGTGTTTCAGAAAAGCCCTGGGCAGGGCTGTGTGCACACACAGAGATCTGATCAGCTCAGCTTATCAGCCAGCTCCTTCAGCAGATGGCACACCTAGGCCCTTGTCTTACAGGGCACAGGCTTTCAGTAAGACTTGGGTCAAACAGCTCTGAAGTGAAGGGGAAAAATCACTACCCATATACTGAACTAATTCTAAACTCTAATGAAAAAGTCTTCACAGAGAGGAAGCTGAAAAAAATGGAATGAAGGCAGTGCTCAAGCTAGAGCCCACATGTTTGCAGGCAAGCATTTTAGACACTTCATCAGTCCTGAGTCAGCAACTAAGGCAGGCAGTAAAAGTTTGGAAGGAGCATGCCTCTGGATAGGTCAAGTGCACTGGACAGTCCATACTCCATCACCAAAACCATTTTCAGAAGAGGTGTGAATCCCCTGTCAAGCAGTTCCCTGACTCCTCTTGTTTCTTCATTAACTACTAAACCAAATCACAAGCAGAGAGATTCTTTCTACTCTTCTCCTTCCTCTGCCTCCTACCTGTCTATCTTTTGTCTGATCTCCATCCTAGAAAGCTCCCTGTAACTAGTTTTTCATCAGATAGAAAGTGAAGCAAAAAACTCAAAATCAGTCTTCCTGCAAAAGTCTGTTTTTCCCTGTCATTAAATTCCTTTAAACATCTCAACTGCTATCAATCTATCCAAATGGCTCCATATATTTACCATAATTTTATTCTCTGTCTTCACTGCTACTGCAATTCTACCTCCTTTCCATCTTCAACTTTGCTTTATTTGGTCACTGGTCTCCCATTTGGTTTTGATCTCATGGATTGGCAGTGATGTGACCTCCAGGCTTCCTTAAGCATGTGATTGGCACAGGTAATTAGACAAAAGGGGGAGGAAAGTATCCAAATGTTTGCTTGAGCCACACACTCTCAAAAGAGATGCCAGGAAATGCAGATAACATGAACGGTGTGTTGTCAGGACCGACAGACCCCGGGGTGCACACAGCACTTACTGCACCTGAGAAACCACAGCAGCTGCAGAGCTTCAATCAAAGCCCATTTACAGTAAATTCTTCGTTTCCAGGGCAGAGTCAAGACACCAACCTCCTACAGACAAACAATACACAAGAATGTTAAAAAAACCCTAATAAAATACTGCAGATATCCCATGAAAGAGGTGGCACATCATTAAAGAATCTTTTCCAATAGCCCTGACCAGCTTAAATACTCCCCTGTGGAGCTACAAACCAGGCAGAAACTGGATCATTTCAAAGCACACAAACATGCCCCATTTCATTGTAAAACTTCAGATTTGCTTAAAAGTGGTTAAAAAAGTTGTAAGAAAAAAAATGGTAGAAAACCCATTATTTTCCCGGTCTATAAAATTAACCCTGTTCTCTTTAACACTATTTCTCTGTGCTGCTGCAATCTGCAAGCTCTTACACATTTAAACTGGCTATTATACACCCAGTTCAGCATGCTCCTGTTTGAAAGTGACACTACATGTTGTTAACAGAGATTGCAGAGGAAAGCAGATGAGTTCCTACCATTTGCCCCTTCAGACCCACTGCAGGAACACAGCTAGCACCACAGCTTTCCTGGCTAGCACAGCTCACCACAACCCACGGGACATGCTAATGTCTGCATTTTCACGGAACAAAACAACAAAAAGAAAGGTAACAGGTACCAGGGCACGTCATCAGCAGTGCCATCAGCACTGTCTCCAAAACAGCCATGGCCTGATCCAGCGATGGCAGAGCCCAGAGCATTTTGCCTGTGGATGAGGAGTTACCACTCAGCACCACACTGCAAAGGGGACAGAACTATGGAAACATGCAGACAAGCACGATTCCAGCCAAGAAAAAAAGACAAACCACTGACACAGTTAAAAGCTTGATGGTCTCAACACAGCATCCCTGTTTGTGCACACAAGGGATGGCTGCACCCAAAGCCGCTTCCAGAGCTGGCCAGGCTGGCACAAACAGGCAGGAGCAGCTAATGAACAGCTGCTAATGAGACATTTGCTCACTGTGGAAGACACAAGGGGCAAGAAAGGAGCAGAGTGTCACTGTCACCGCATGTCCCTGGGCAACAAAAATCGTAAAGGAGGAGACAGTTCACAGTGTGACATGTCAGGACCTTGAAGAGACGGGCAGCTGTGGCACTCAGGCTGCAATAGCTAGCAAGAGTGTGAAGACAGGATTTCAAAATTCTGAGGAAAACCTTAATAACAGAGAAATCATATCATAATAAGCAAATAGAATGGATGAGGGAAGATTATGAGATGAACCAAGAGAAAAATATAAAGCCTGAGACTGAAGAAGTTGAGGTGAGACTACCAGTTAAACACTATAAGACAGCTATAAAAGCATAATTCTAAAATGTGCATCTGCTTTTACTGAAAATGGGAAGGGGAAAGAAACCGATGTTCTAATTAGGCTTAAAAAGGCATGCAGACTTCCCCCACTGCCATATTTCAGGTGTTTGCAAATTAAAACCAACTGATATCTAACACCATACAGAATTTTGCTAGGTTAAAGTTCCTATGCAACCTTTCATAGATGCCAGTATAAAAGAAATGGTGCCTGTCAAAATAAGTGTTTGCTTGTACTCCCCTACATGGCTATTTCCTCAAATTTTCCCTTGTCTTATTCCTATTTTATATTTCAATAGGAAATTTATTTATTTAATGTTTTTGCCTCACATTAGGGACAAAATTATTGATAGAAGACTTGTTTTTCTATTCTGTGTTTTCCACTTTTCCAGCATCTAGTTCACTGGGGTCTCACCACTCTAACAAGATTTTTGTCCAGGATCAGATAAAGAGCAAGAATGACAGCAGTATATCTTTAATTTCCATGTTTTCTCTTATCTCTCAAATATGAGAAAAAAGTCACACCAAAAGCACTGCATTTCATGTCAACATCCTGACAGTTTCTTCTTCATGGAGCTCCATGTGTTATGAGGTGGACAGGAAGAAAAAAAACTCTCAGCAGTTAGGCTCCTGACTTTGAAGCAGTAGAAATTTGGTTGAGGAAAGGCCAGAGTGGAACAACAAAAAGTTGGTTTTATTATATTAGGAAAAAGCTTAATAGAAACAAGCTATGTAGATTAATTAGAGCATAAATCTCTTCTGATGTCTTTATCCCAGATCATCATGTTTTAATTGCCTTCCATTTCAAATCATGAAGGTTTTTGGCATATGTACTTTATTTCTATCGATTTCATTTTTAAATCAATAGAAGTGAGTCACAGAGAAGTCAGCCTTTACTGACTTCAGTATTTTGATAGAAGCTAAGAAACAGAAACACACAGCAAGAGCTGGAGTCCAAACTGCTTGAACAGGGCTCCTTAGCCATAATACAGTCTTCTTGGGATCTGCTTTTGCATGAAACTTTCCTCCCTTATATGGCCTCAATCACAGAATCATAGAGTAGCTGTGGGTTGGAAGGGACCTTTAAAGGGCACCTAGTCCAGTCCTCTGCAATGAGCAGGGCACCTTCCACTAGAGCAGGATGTTCAGAGCCCCCTCCAACCCGGCCCTGTTTCCAGGGATGGGGCATTCACCACCTCTGACAGCAACTTGTTCCAGTGTCTGGCCACCCTCACCGTAAAAAACCTCTTCCTTCAATCTAATCTAAATCCATCCCTCAGATTCAAATGTTAGCTTGTCCTGTCTCAACAGACCCTGGTAAAAAGTTTTTCCTCACACAGGCAGTACTGTTACTTGCATCACACACAGACAGTCTGGATAAACAGAAGAGAACTATTCAAGAAAAACAGAAAGAATAGCTAAGGAAGAAAGGAAACAAACCGCAGACACCGACAAGATAAGTTCTGTTCCTCGACCCACATGAATTTTGTTTCCCAGCACAGGGAGGCAAATGCCATTTTTGTCACTTATTCTCTGAACTGTTCATGACATCTCCTGCTGAACCCATAATGGTTTGACTCTCCCTTTAAACTGAACTGATCAAGTTCCTGTCTTTACAAAATGACAAAAAATCACCCCATAACAGAGCTTGGAAACCCAACAAAACTGAGCCTGCAATGCTTTGTTCCATCATTTACAGACTGGCCTATCTGCCAGTGCTCACAGTCCAGTTGTAGAAAGGGGAAATTTCTTACTCCCTAGAAATCAGGAGTAGGTGTTTTGCAGCCTCCACTCTGCCATCTCCAGCATTGCACCAACTTTCACTCTCAAGAGCGCAAATAAATGAGCTACACTTATGATGTGTGCTTAAATTCCAATTATACAATTAAGCTACAACTATGCTTCTCGAGAAACAATATGCTCTTACAGCACAAACACAACATCAGCAAAATTACTGAATGGTTTCTTAGAGACATAAACCATTTTCATTTCTCACTGCTTGCCACAAGGATATTGCTTTAAATCCAAAGGATGCCTCTCTCCATATATGTGAGTTCTGGCATCACCATTCCTAAAATAGCTTTCAAAGCATTTTTAAAATTATTCTTGTGGAACCTCTTCCCCCTGACTTCATCTGACAGAACCTTCATAAATAAACACAGTCTCTCCTTCACAATGGGGAACAGTGACATACCTCAGAAACCACGGATTTTAGTCAACAGAATTTGCAGGAGGAGAATAAAGAATAAAGGAGAACTTATCTTAAAATATTTGAAAATAATTGTCAGCCCCCTCCCCTTCAAACCCAGTCAACCAAATATCCTGTCATTGTCTTTATCTGGTATTTTTAGGTTCAGTCTCCAAGTCCAGCTCCTCTCTAAACTCAAAGGCCTGTCCTAGCAACATTTCCTCTTGTCAGGATATGGCTTTGTAAAAGGGATCCCTTGGTTTGAATAAGGCTCAATTCATTGATGTAAATGTAAAATGCAAAAAAGTGCCAAAGTCTCAAGGACTTTCCCCTTCTTGTTCCCCAACTCAAGAAAGCCCGCTGCCGCTGCAGCTTCAAAGCAGCTGACATGCAGCCCAGAGCTCAGGCAAGCATTTCCTAGCTCATTATAGGCTGGTTTTCTGGGAGTCTCCCTCTCTCTACATGTTATTCAGCAGGCATGCAAATGAAGCATTGTCCAATTTGTTCCCGAGTTTCTTATAGAAAAGCAGAGGCAGTGCTCTCCTTTGTGCTCTCCTAAACTGCCCTACTGGCTTGGCTCACAAACCTCTGCAGCCTCTAGATGTGTTTCTGTATTTAAATGGAGTGAAATGCACATAAACTGTATTTCTTGAGTGACAAAACTCACACAAGCTTTACCAGCACCACATAAAACCTTTGCAAAGAGATCTCACTAAACCTCTGCTTTTTGAGAGATTAATTATAAAGACATTGAACTAGAAAGAGGACACCTCCCTCCATTCTCTCCCCCTTCTGCCTTCTACGAACTGGAACACCTACCAGGGCATGTTACAGCCTTTCTCTGGATAAACAGGTTTAAAAAGCAGCTATGGATTTTGGGTGCACAGGTAGTTTTAAGTGCACTGAGAAATCTTAAAATATGTTGGATGACAAGAAAGTCGCTTTTGAAACTAGACCACCCGAAACTGAGGTATCACAACTGCCTCCAAGATAATTTCATTACATTTGGGCAATAACGATTTTCAACATCCCTGATAGCTGCATGATTTATTGCCAGTCATGAGCATAAAGCATAGTCACAAGCATGACTGCTCTGTAGCTGGAAAATTATTTCTGCAACTGCACTGAAAAGTGAAACCCAGATTTCGATCCTGAGAAAAAAAAAATCCACAATATCCCATTTCAAAATAACCTGTAAGGTCTCAACACTTTCTAAATTTAACAGGTCTCAAATCGGGCTCGGATACAGAACTGCTAAATGGCAAGTTTTTCTTTGCTTAACTATTCATTTGTAAGACATGGGGAACTTTCTCACTATCAATTCCAAATCACATAATTTCGTGAATATTTTCTAAACTTAGTTGTTAAACTAAACATATTTTCATTAGAATATAAAGAACAAAAAAAAAAAGCCCCATTCTTTCTGAGACTTCTTGTTAATTTAAAGCAGCATTAAATGCAATTATTAAGACGTTTTACCTGCCACCATTTCTATTTTAGCTGATGGTATTTACACTTCTTATTTAATTCTGGAGAAAGTTTTTAATCAAATGAACACTCTTCTGTCTTCCTTCTGTTTTTTGTTGTCTTTTTTTTTTTTTCCGTAAGGGGATTTTCTTCCTTTTTTTTTTTCCCTTTTCTTCCTTTGGAGATACCTTTGCCACAACGCTCCTTCCCATTTCCTCTGAGAAACCTTTTTATCCTGTTGTCACTGATGTGCCAACAAAAGATTAACAACAAAGTCTTGTTCAAACAGTGTAACTGCTGAACAAGCACCAGTGAGTTGGCATTGTGTCAGAAAGTATAGGAAGCAGAAGGTTTCATACTTGTTTATTAACCAAGAAAAAAAAAAAAAGTTTGAGGATATGCAGCTCCCTCAAAGCCACTGCTGAGTGGCTTATTTAAAGGCACTTGCAATAGCTTCCAAAAACTGAATGTAAAAACTTCTCCACAACAAAACCTATTCTCTAAATAAATAAATAGATTCAAAAATGCTTCTGAAGTTCCCTTTTTTCCCCACAAACATGCTACTAACAAATCAGGCAACTAGCCTCCATACAGCTCATACACCTCTCCTGACAGACTTTGTTACTGTCTTGAAAGGGAGACCAGGCAGCCTCAAGAGGAATGATATTGCTCTAATGGAGAAAGCTCAAATACAGAGATGATACAGTGTCAATAGTACAAGGCCCCATAGGGCAGATCACTGAAAAATAAATTTCAGCTCCACCAATCAAGGGAAATCAATCCACATTGCTAAGGTAGCTTGTCCATCAAGAGGAGTATCTCTGTACGAGCTGTTATTCCTCACTAGCAAGAAATCAGCCTTTGTCCTGTGCCCCCCATCAGAGGAGACGAGTGTACCCCACAAGGCAGAGTACAGCAACCACTGAACACGCATGGAAATGGCACAGGGTTCAGGAGAGGTGGAGTTTTACAGCATTATGCTCGTGACACACAAATACAGCAAGTTACACAGCTACAGAAAGTGCAAAGCGTACCCACAATGTGAAGCCACAGTCAATTTTAATTTTGTCTTTACAAATTGTTATGGAATGTGGATGAAAAGGCAACCAAGAGCCAGTCTGATGGCAGGTTCACAGCCTGTAGCACTGCCCTGGTGAGCCAGTATCCTAAAACCAAAGCACAATCAAAGATACAATCAAGGCTCTCTGCCTTTTCTAGTAATCTTGGAGACTGTTTACTCAGCAACACCAACACATCAAAGGAAAAGATGCCAATGCATGAAGACAAGTCTGTGTAACTCCAAGCAAGGTTTGTTTAATGCTAATAGTCTCCTTGCTTAAGCCAAACTTCAAAACATATAGAAAAGCCTTGAAGGGCTTGGAAACCTCACTTCAAATCACAGGTAAAAAATGCCTCTATGAGAACTGATGGAGCAGATTGCCACAAAGAACTTCAGAGCTGTGCCACAGACCACAGCATGGGTGGGTGTGGTGTGTGTGTGTGAAGAGCAGTGGTGTGAGGACAAACACTAAAATAAGGGTAACTATGGCACAGATCACTCTGGAATGAGACATGCAGGAGCAGAATGTCCTTTTCATGTAACTACGTTCTGTCCCAAGCATGGCAAGTAAGATTACCTCTACTAAAGTGCATCCTTGTACATGACAACTCAAATTCCCCCGTCCATCCCCCCTCTGAAACACTTCCTTAAGTTTCTTCCAAATATCCACCAATCTTTTCTTATCTGATTCCCTTGCCTCCTGTTTGCACAACACAACATTCTTGCTCCCCCAAGGTAATCCCAGTTCTAGCATCTCCTTGCTGAGCCAGGTTGTACATTCTCAACCCTTCCCTCACCATCCAGCTGTCCTGTCTCTGAAGATCTGGCCCAGGTGGGCAGTCTACACCTGTGTGAGACCTAATGAAATTCACCCAGAATTAGAATTTGGGAAAGCTATCATGTGTATCCTCCCCCAGGCAGCAGCATGCAAATTCACAAACCTTCTATCTCTGGTCGTGCTCACAGCTACTGGTTCACCTAAAAAGCTTCAAAATTGTCATCAACACAGCCAACATACGGGCAGAGTTACCTGACAAATGAGGAGTAAAAGTCTTTTGGAGGCCATTGGTGGAATCATTCAGATGAAATGCTTTTACCTTCTTTTTGTGAGAATTTTCAAGCTAAATGATACTTATTTCTTTGATTTCAAAGGTCAGTCTTTTATCCCAGCCACTCATGTTAATCAATTACCTTTATCTGCAATTAAGTTCCCAATTTCACTCACACATCTTATAAAATTCATGTCTTCCACCTGCTCCTCAATTAGTACTAAAAGTAAGCAAATGTATTTCTGACTTTTCAAGATACAAACCAAATTCATTGGACAAACTTCTTAAATCCCATATATTTAGACACAATTCATCTCAAACAGGACTGTTACTAGCAGATGTCATCTGTGTTGGTTTCTTTTCACATCTCAGAAGCCAAACAGGGATGTGCTGAAATAAGAAGTGGGTTTCATCTTCATCTCTGACAAGTAAATCGTGAAACACAAGAGTGGTCTTCCAGGACAAGAAGGGAACAGGAAAAAAAGCCAGTGATAATAAAGAAAACAGGCTTTCTCATAGAATTCTCAATCCATTTTGGATGGCCGTGCTCACAGGGACCACTTGGACAGAGTGCAGGGAATCTGTAAGGTCACTGTGACAGACAAAGGCCAGCAGGACACTTTATGAGGGACCTCTGAAAAAAATGCAGATGCGGTTGCAAGCTGAGATGGGAAACTGTAAAGTGTCTGTCATTACAGAGAGGAAGGATGTGCTGGTGATTGATGTCACTGAAGAGATTTGGGGTGGGAGAAGATAACAGTCTTAGAGAGAGCAGATGAGGATGCACACTGATGCATCCATGGTGGGACAAAGGTCAGGCTGAACATGGCCCAAGTTGGGATGTAGGAGAGCAGGACGATTTCAATTTTAGTGCATGAGCCTAGGTAATAAAGCTGACAACAGCCATAGTGAAAAGAGAATAAAAGGTTTTAAATTAAGGCCCAAGAATTTCACAAAAAATGGGTAACAAAAATATGAACAAGAGGAAACACTTGAATCACATGTTCAAGCAAATTAGTAGCTTCAGAAAACTGCCAGCCACTACCTTCAGGTATTTCTGAAAGACTAATGATGTAAATTGACTTATGTTTGTAAAGAATTTGAAATTCAATGACACTCTATTAGCAAATTAAAAAGAATTCTCTAAGGCCACTTTCTGCATTGTGGTCTAATGAGAACTAGGGAGCAGATACTACTTGCAGTGCCCTGATCACTGCACAGGTGCACAGAAGCCAAGGTCTCTATTTTAGAGCAAATGTAGGCACCTCCCCAGCCACACAGGGACAAAAACGTGCTTTGTAAAACATGGACAGCCAGAGTAGCTTGACTACTGTGCAGATTCAGCTACCCAAAAGGAGCAGGTATTTTGTAACATGATTACCACAGCCTGGGTCTGACTCCTCAGGCTGGCATCCTCTCTCCTCCGTGCTCCACCAGACCAGCAGGTGCATCTCAGCATATGTACACACATCCATTAAAAGCCAAAATGAGCTTGAAAACAGAGGTGTTTCCACTGAAATCCTTATAAAGATTTTGGTTGTTTTGCTAGCTTGCAAACACTTTCTGAGCAGAATGCTACTTCACATTTCCCTCTGCTGCTAAAACCCTGGCATGCTGTTGCTAAATGACGTGACACAATGTCCTCAGAGAAGGACACTTTCCTGGGGAGGAACACAGTAACTGAAAACTGGAAAAATCACAACAAACACTCCCTCATGGGCACTGCATCTCCCAGCAATTCACACTAGCTAAATCTCACAGGGCAACAGGAGACAGGGGCTTGGATTGTTGATACAAAATTATCTCCCTTCTGCCTAGTTATCTGCTCCTCTGCCATCCTGCTAGCTGCTGTGGCACTTACTGCAATAAAAAATGCTGTTTCCCAAGCACTTCTGTTGTAGTTGGACTGGCTGATTCCTTCACAGATCCACACAGATTCTTCACAGTGAGATCACTATTCCATGGGTTTATGCTTTTACTTCTGGCAGGTCTACGAACCAAGAATCTTGTCACAGTTCACATTATTCTGTGTCTTCTAAGATCTTTATAACATTCATGATGTTTATGCAATTAAGTTTCACAAATTGAAGATCTATTTTCTGATTTAAGATTTAGATTTGGGAATCAGCATTTATTCTGAATAAGAATTTTCACTGCTAGACATGAAATCATCTAAGACGAAATGGAATATTCACAGTACACACACAGTGTTTTGAAATCTAAACTTATCAATTTCCTGATGGAAACTTACTGAAACTGATAAATGGAGGCAGGTATCTTGTACAGAATAATGACTGGGTCTATCAAACAAAAATTCCTGAAACATTCCCAGAGCACTCAGCTGCTAAAATTTGATTGTAACACAATAAAGTAACACCTAACTTTCACATAAGACGAGTAAAAATGACAGAAATAGGCACTTATAGTACTAAAGACAAGTACCCCAAACAGGTGAATTCTCCAATTAGCAATATGACTAGAGACATATACACAGTGGACAAGGATTTAACACACTGAAGGAAGTTCCATGAAAATCTCAGCACTGAAGGTCTAATCCAACTGCAGGGAACAGCACTGGGGTTAATTTAAGTATCAACAGTTGTACTGTCATGCAAAGTAGAGGGGCTCGATTTTCTAAAAATTTTCCAGAACGCTGGGATACAGCAACAGGAAAAAAAAAAGTTTTAGCTAAAATATATTTGACATTAAGAGTACTATGCTTGAGAATGTAAATGTACAGGTTATTAAAAAAAAATCAGTGTCAGCTAATTGTCATTTTCTTCAGGAAAAAACCCCTGCAAATTAATATACAGTCGGACGATGTGTTCACCACTTTGGATTCTAAATATTTAATGGTTAGCATCTTTCTGCCATACAGCTATCACATGCATATTCCAAAATTACTGCCAATTTATTAACTTTTACTACTGAAATTGAGAAATGAGGTAATGTATGGGGATATAAAGCACATGTCTCAATGCAATGATTCACCTTATTTTAGAGCAAGGCCTCATTTTTGTGGCTTACAAAACAATGGTTTTTAAGGCCCCTACAGAGGACAGGCTATGTTGCTAAAGCATCATATGAGAAGTGAAAATATTCAACACCAGCGAGACAGAGTCTTGAAAAATCATGAACCAACCCAACATTCTCTTAACATTAATTTTATAAAATACCTTACATGAACAGATAAAGAACTTGAGCATACATAATAACCAAAATTTAAAAAGAACGTTGAATAAAATATAAATTAATTGAACACATTATCACTAAATTTGCCACGTTAGACAAGTTTATAAAAGGCATTTTCAGATAAAATAGTTATTTGAAAGAAAATCCTTCAAAATGAAACTGCTGAAGTCCTTTTTCAAGAAGTCACTCCTAAAAGCGCTCAATTCCAGGTCATCAGGTAGCACCTGCATTTGCTTTGAATACGGTGTTCATTTGCTTCAAAATCTGTCAATGTTTAAGACACAAATTTAAATGCTTTCAGGTCAAGAGTTGTCAGTGCAAAGTAAAGCTTCAAGCTGAAAATGAGAGAAATAAAACAGAAGAAATGATCCTGGTACAAAACTTCCTAAATTCACATTATAAAAAAGCTGTGCCAGATGCACTCTTGAGATACTGGACATTAACAAATTTTACCAGTGGCCATTTTAGGGTTCCAGACAAGTCATTAACATGGCTAATTAACATTAACATGGCTTCCTTTAACACAATTTCATTTTTCCTATACATAGCCTTTGGAAAAGATCTTTGCTGCTGATGTCCATCTGCTCTGCTCAACTTCTGCTTCAGCCAATTTGCTCAAAATGCAGTAACTTAGTCAAAAAGGAGAGAAAGGCTGAGACCAACAGACAACACAAGGATGGTCTAAAGACTGCAAATGTTTCTGAGTTTTAACCAACTTTGTTCACCCAAGGACTCTCACTCAAGTCAGTCTTCCCTAAAGTTATGTAAGTGCATAACACACTGCCAGGCTCAAAATCTAAAGTCTTTCAAAGGTTAAAAACACATTCAGAGAACTATGTCTTTAGAGAACTAGACTACAGCCAGATTAATTTATTTTAAGCCTATTAATTCCTGCAGAGTAAACATCAACACTCTAGCAAAGCTGAGAGTGCTGCTGTTTATTTGTTGATACAAAACAGCAGCAAATTTTGCTGTTTGACTTCAAAACTGCTAACCAAAACAGGTCTGAAACAGTCTGCACGCTCCACTATTTAGAAGTGTTATTAGCACACTCATTTAATGATTAATGGAACTCTTTTCAAGTTACCACTCAGAATATTGCTCATCAAGTTTGGGTTTTTAACATACAATAAAAAAAACCTGTCACTGGTGATCACAACCACAAAGAAGGAAAACTTTAAAAACCTTAATCAGGCAGCAGTTCCAGCCTCTAATTGAAATATAAGGATGTAATTTATACTAAGCTGCTGCATAAAAAAAGAGAAAATGAGTTCTTCATTACAATTCAAAATTTCAAAACTCAATCTGCAGATTGTTTGTTCATCCTTGTAAAGTGCTCTTTTTTTCACTGTCATCATTGCTATGCTGGCAGTTATGCTAGAACCTCATTTCAGTAATTCCAGTACAACCAGAGTGTATAATTTAATAGCATGAATCACTTTCAATTCATAGCTAGCTAAAATGCTATAGTGATGTTACAAACAAACTAAATGAACAAGAGGGTTCAATACTACACAAAAAACTCTCCCAAAAGAGAGGAAAGAGATTTACTTGAGCCAAAAGCACAGAATATAACTTACACCAAAACTTTTCCTAAACTGTACTTGAGGAATGAACAATTACAGGAAGATGCAAATGTCTTTTCCTGGAATATAAACTCAGAAGCATTTGCTTAAATCCAAATGGAGCAGCAGCTCTTCCCTATACCCTGAATTCTCCTGATCAACTTTTATCACTGAAGCAGATTAACAATATCCATACTGTGCTTCACGAAGCTCCAAAATAATTAGTTTTCAGAATAAATATTTTGATGAAACAACGGGACTTTGAGATAGCACAGTAATTTCCAATGGGTGTTCTCAGCTACTCCAAATCCTGCAGTTCAGCCACGTGCTGCCTTTAAAAACATCTTTACAACAAACGCATTGGCTGATGAGGTCTGATCCTGTGATACGAATTCCAGCACTTGCTCAGAGTGAAAGAGAACACTAACAGCTGAAAGGGAATAATGAATACATACTTCACACCCAGCCTGGCACACTGAAAATTTTCATATACTCCTCACATCTCAAAATGAGAAAAATACTATAACTACCACATGGTTTTATTTTTTCAATAGTATTGGAACAAAAATTTCCAAGTTTCCTAATAAAACCAAGAAAGCAGCATTCTTAAAAATTGTTCTGAAAATATTTGGACTCAACTTTGAAAGTACTCAGAATAGAGCTGTCTTCTCTCCCCTTTTTTTTAAATCATGAAGATTTTTAAATTGGCTTGCATCAATTTGGGCTCAAAAACCAAATATGAAAGTTTGGAGTATCACTAACCAAGTAAAGCAAAAATGTATTTCCAACTAAGCAGCTGGAAACTGAGCGAATGAATTTGGGTGTTAAACACATCCTTGAGGTTATGAAGGGTACAGGGGAGGGAGGAGGTTACTAAAGAACTTTGCAAAAAATATTGCTACAGTAGCATTAGGACTTAACAGTGCATCAAAGATTTAAAGTTTCCAAGTTAATACAAACTGATCCAAGCCACAATGAACCACAGGATAATCACTCAAACAAAACATTAACCATGTTCTAATTTACTGAATCCAGAACTGGAGTTTACCTGAATACCTTCAATACAATTGAAAAAGATTCCTTTTAGTCTTGCCATGAAGAAGTGGTGCCATTAGTGTGTAACAGAAACACAGTATTACCATGTGCATTTGGCTTTTTTTTTAACATCTGCAATCAAATACTCAAATTTGAAAGAGATTTTACATGTCAGAACTCAGTACCACTGCTGCATGAAGTGTTTTATTCGTTGGCTGGGATTTTTTTGTGGAGACTGCATATAAAAGACCTTGAGACTACAGGTCATGGAATTCTTGTTTGACAGAAAGCTGCCCAACATTAATGTCAAAATACCTTTAAAAAGGCAGTTCACAGAACAATGTGTTTTACATTCAGATACTTCCTCTCTCAAAAGCAAAGGAATCTCAGAAGAAAAAAAAATCAGTAGTGAAGGCCACATACTTTTTGCATTTGATGAGCTGAAATGCAAAAAACAATTAAAGCATTTTGCAAAAGAAAAAAAAAGACCAAAAGAAACACAGAACTTCTGGAAAGCTGATGATTTAGTTGATGGAGTGGTCAGCATGGAAACTGTTGGGAATGCTACAGCAGAACTGACCACGAGTACAAGGGAATATGAACAGGACATAGTACAGGCACAAACTAGAAAACTGTAACTTGTAAACAAGAAAAAGCATTTCACAGATTAAAAGTTCTAGGGAAGTAAACTTTTTTTAAATTACTTTTAAAGTTCAACCCTGATTTAAAAAAGTATGGCTAGCAAAAATACATAAGCCTCAGCATATTTATAAGTCTTGATCAGAGCAGCCAGGAGCCTTTGATAAACGGCTGGAAACAAACATCCTTCTGCTAAGGATGGAAGAAAAATATTCCATTCTGTTCTTCCTCTCATTCCCCAATCCACACGTGTGTCTGTAGAATTCATATGCTCCAAGAAAATCTTGATGCTGCTATAGATTGAGACGTGGGGAGACTGGCGGAGGAAAACAGACAAATTCTCTTAAAATACTACGGGCCACGTCAACATTATTCTGGGCAATTTCAAGTGCCCTCTTGACTTCTTCAAAGGAATAGCCCTCTCCCATAAGTTTTGCAATTTTTGCATCCACATTTTCCATGGAACTGTCAGAGCTGTATGCTTTCCTGTGATGTATTTCTGGTGCAGTTCTCCGAGGAAGTGGTTTAGGGGGCCTGGCTGGTGCTTGTGAACCATCTGTCCCAAATAAAAGAGATAGAGATCATTATAAATTAGCCTAAGATTGTGTAATATATTGGTCAAACCCCACAAGAATGGTTTAAAAGTAAAATTCTAAGGAACAGAAGAAATATTATAGTTCACCAACACAGCTCATTTTAAAATTTTGACAGAAGCTGAAGTCCTCAAGAACATTCAAAATGGAAATAACGTAGCAATATACTATTTTAATAATAGGGATAGAAACATGCAATTTACAATCTGGATTATCTGAAGTTGGAAGAAAAAGTATGCTGGAACAGCAAACACAGTGAAAATAGCCAACAAACTCTTTTAAGCTCTGCAATCTCAACCCAAGTTTGAGAACTTCTGAGTTAAAAAAAACCCAAACCAACAAAACAAACTAACAAAAAATCCACGACAAAAACCTCTACAAAAATGAACAAATAAGCAAAACCCAAACACAAATTTGATCCCAATTTTATTGAGGACCATGAGTTCTGTAGAAGAGGAATCCAGACAAATACACTTGAAGGAGAAACATCCTTAATTTCTTGATCCATCTTGCAGATTCTGTCCATTCAATTGCTATGCACTTCATGCACAGCAGCTATACACAAGTACATAAATAACTGGTTTCTCAAAAAGACCTCGAGCCCAATTATTCCCATCATGAGAACAGAACACGCTCCTTCCTCTCCAGCCCCTCTGGAAACATCTCCTGGTTCCTCATCTTCCGCAGAAAGGTTACCTTCACAGTGAATGCTGGTGAAAAAAAGCTAAGACTCAAACTTGCTAATCTTCCCAGAGTCAAGAGCTTTGTGCTCAAGTAAACTTGGTACTTTACTGAAACGCCTTTATCCTCACTGATTCCACAATAAGAAGCTTAAATACAAGCAGGCACAGTGCAGAAAACACTTTCAAGAGCAAAGTATTTAAAAAATTAAAAAGTCTTTAATCCCTCAAAAAGGGTTTTAACAAGTCCTATCAACAGTGACTTTGATAGATAAATTAGAGGAATTTCTGGCTGTGATACTTCCTGTTTACTTACACTGAGAGCAGTAGCATTTTCCAGTGTTAAGTACTTCAGAGACAGTTCTTTAGGCATGGAAGAAATGTTATATTTCCAATATTCTTGTTGCAACCTTATCATAACACTGGATAGAGAGAACTATAATTCAACCAAGTGCATTAAACACCTCAGATAAACGAAAGCACTTCACACAAGAGCATGTCTAATGCAGGTGTATTCTTCTTTCAATTTAGTTTTTCCATCAATTTGGATGCATGTTGCTATAAAATTTAATTCCACTTCTTAATTCAGAAAGTTAATAGTACCTTTAGCAAGATGGTAATACTCATATAACAAATGGATGAAAGTAATTTGATGAAAGATTTACAGTAAGGGGCTAACACCTAGGGGTACTAAGGGTTACTTCATATTTGTTTTGATTTTTTTCTCTCTGAAGATAAAAATAATGATGTAAATGACAAACATTCTGAAACAAATCCAAACCTGCTATGAAGGTGTGGAAGATCTGTGAAACACTTGTCCAAGAAATTAACTATAGCTCAGGAAACGTGGTTAATCCCTAAAACCTGCATCAGAAACAAGTCCAAATTTCTCACTTCACTTATTTTAGGAAACTCAAGACTGTAAAAGAATAATATTCTTTATCTCTATAATGATGGCACATCATTTAAAGCCAATCATTTTTCTTTCACAAACATTCCAACTGTTTTAATATGTACACTACATTATGGACTTCACTTCTACACAGTATGAAACAAAATTAATTTACAAACTTTACATTTACCCCTGGGCTTGAAGTACAGAAGAAATTCCTTATGCATAAATCAGACCCTTCCCTGTGCTTGTGTTACATGGGAATATTTTTGCTTGACTCAGCCTAACACAGGCTTAAAACTGAAGTTATTTCTTGTTTAAAACCTTCACTTGGCTGAAGCTTTCAAAGAAACTTTGTTGAGCAATCACATAATTTAGAAAGGTCATTTTTAATTCTGTCAGCAGATTTGAAGCACAGGCATTTTATTCTCACTGCAGCGACATCTCTCTATAGCACAGATACTCGGAGATCTTCAGCGCTTGCTCTCAATTCCCATTATTATTTTTTTAAATGCTGACATCTCTTCCAATATCTTCACATCCACATAAAATTTCAGCTAAAGCTGGGTATCATACTGGATCCTGGGCTTAAAGATACTAAGCCTAAGCTGCATGTCCATCTGGACACTGAGATAGAGGTATTAAGCAGGACTTTCCTTCCTTACCTCCCATCCTCTGATGTTTCAGCCACCAGAAATGTCTAACTAAAAATTCAAATAGATTTTCTAACTGTGCAATTCAATTAACAGTTTCTACCACGTGCAGCTTCCCCCACCGCTCACATTTCTGTAATTCAGCATTAGATTGAACCCTTAGGTGAGGGGTTAGTACAAAGGCTGACACAAGCTCATTTACTAAGTGTTTAAAAAGCACGGGAAAAGTGGCGAGAGCTCTGTGGCACAGTGGGAGAGGCTGCTTGTAATGGTGCCAGCTGCCTGTTCCTCTCTGCTGTGAAATGCCCTTCTTTTCTTCTCCTGGACTCCTGGATCTTCCACCAACACAGACTGAGGAGCATCAGAAGCAGGTGGCAAAGGCCTGCTGTGCAAGGCCCTCTGTGGAAAAGCAGCTCCACCTCACCTAACTGGGAACAAAGCACACCCAGGGGACACCTGCCCTAAGGAACTCAGAGAGCAGGGAGAAGGTGAGGGAGGACCCACTGCACACACTGCTCCACCAAGCTGTTAGGCACTATCTTTGCATTTTGCAACACTGTGGATTACATTATTTCCTCTAGAGTTAACTGAAATACGCCCTGAAATAATGTTTTCTAGAAGGAACCCAAATTTGCAAGCCAACGTTTTCATAAGGCCAGCTGAGAGAATGAATAGGCAGCAGGCAAATATAGTTAACCAAACATTTGAATCTATATCTTACAGAATAGCTACGTTCAGCAAGATAGAGCAGACATCTATTAGAGGCTTAATTTTCTTTTTCCTTTCCCTCTTATTATTTGCTGTACTTCGGTAAAATATTCTTATTATTAGCAATATCATAGAATAATAGAATGGGTTGGGTTGGAAAGGACCTTAAAGATAATTTAATTCCAAGCCCCCTGCCATCAGCAGGGACACCTTCCACTAGACCAGACTGCTCAGAGCTCCATCTAATCTGACCTTGAACACTTCCAGGGATGAGGCATCCACAGCTTCTCTGGACAACCTGTGCCAGGACCTCACCATCCTCACAGTAAAGGACTTCTTCCTGATACTCATCTAATCTCTTTCAGTTCTCCCCTGTCCGTCCTGTCACTACCTGCTCTTGTAAAAAAGCCCCTCTCCTGCTTTGTTTTAGGTTAGGTCACACCAAAACCTTCCCTTCTCCAGGCTGAACAATGCAGATTGTCTCAGGCTTTCCTCACAGGAGAGGTGCTCCATCCCTCTCACCACCTTGGTGGTCTTCTCTGGACTGACTCCAGCAGGTGCATGTCTTTGTTATGCTGGATGCCTTTCTCCAGGTGGGGTCCCATGACAGCAGAGCAGAGATGTTCTCTCCAATTCCCTCCCTTGCCCTGCTGGCCACACTGCTTTGGATGCAGCCCAGGACACGTTTGCCCCTCTGGGCTCCGAGCACACGTTGCCAGATCATGTCCAGCCTCTCATCCAGAGCACAACCACATCCTATCTCCTTTTCTTGCTCTTTTTGTAGTAACTTTAAACAGTTGTTTATAAGAAGTTTGAGAAACCATGCCTTTGGGGGAGTGGGTTGCATGGCTGAGTACTGTTTCTGAAGTGCTCAATACTGGATACTGGAATTAAAATAAATTACTTGGTAGACGAGAGGGATTCAGTTAAACATCACGACAGCAATCTTAAAAACAGTGAAAGTGAAGCAGAGAAGTTAAAGCGCTGCCCATGCTACTCTAGGAACCCCGTGGCTAAATTATAATTAGATTTTAGAGTGAACTCCATTTCTTTTTCAGCTAGTTCAAAGAATCACCTTACAAAAGCACTGAAATGAAGAATTTCTTAAGTGAGCTGATTAGTTCAGGATAAATGCAAACCCAAAGTTCTGAATACAGTTACACTCTCTACATTGTCTTTTTAAATCATAGATGAAGGTGAACCAGTTCATCCTGCAGCTCATCAGTTCTGTCCTTTGGAATTACTGCCACTGTAAAAACAACTTTCCAATTAAGAGAATGACATGATCTATCACATAGTTTTCATCTAATTGAAATTAAATGGAATATCTTGCTGCAGATCATGCTGATTTAGAATGATATTTATAGCAAAAGCTGACACGTGAATGTTTTAGAAGATGGCTGTGGGAAACACAGATCAAAAAGTATTAAGTAGCACCAGAAAGCTCCAAGTTCTTAACTACCAAGTATCTTGCAGTGATTTAGGAAAATTAAAAATTGTTTGACCCCAGAAGTACAAGAACTGCAGGAAAACTCCACAGCTTTAAAAGTAGTTACATCGCTGTCATAATTTGCATTCTAAGAGAGCTCAAAACACCATGAATAAATTGAGTGAGCATTTAAAGACAAATAGATGCTCCTCACAATGCCACATATAAAGGATGTGTTATAAACTCTTTTCTTTCAACAAAAAGAGAAACAGCTATATTTGTAAAGATACTATCCCAAAAGAGAGTATTTACCAAAGGTGTCACATTAATTCATAATTATGCTACTCATTAAAAAAAAAGTAAACCTGAAGAGAGCTACAGAAATTTCCCATCATTTAAGTTGGAAAAATACACTCTTTTTTTCCCCATACCCTAGCAGCATGAAACTCTGTATTTCTTAGAAGGAGAATGTAATTACTACTAAAAAATGTGGGTTTCTTCCACTCTGGAATGCTGCAATTGAACAATGGTGATCATTACAACTGAAAGATTAAAGTCCTTTCCTTTATGCATAAGAAGTCTTTACACACAACTTTATCCATCTGGAGAATGATTAATGATACAAAACACCACTTGTCTGTTTCTTTGTTTGGTTTCTTCATACAGCAAAATAACGTGTTGAGCCAATCCTCCCCCCTTCCCATGTACCATGCACATCTAAAGAAAAGAAAATCTGTCTAAAAACTGGTGAAGGTACTTTGAAATACAGGTAATACTGTTATTATTTTTATTTACTTAGTAGATTTCCTTTAAATTTACTATTTTTGTTGCCTGAAAGCCATAACTAAAATTTCTTTGGCAGAGGAATTGTTTCTACTGTACCTGTTCCATTGAAAAGGAAGACTGGTTTTTAAGTGGTTTTGATTCTTGCTGTTTTATTAAGAAATACCTTAAAAGTTTCTTAGAAATTCAGACAAACATATTGGCAAAAAAGACAGAAAATAATAATACTTTACAGAGTTAAACTACTGTTTTTTTTGTTTAGGAGAAATGAAACAAAGATGGAAATCAGATGCTTGTGCTCCATTCTGTACTTCTGATCTCTTATGAGCTTGAAACGTTTCAGGAAAATCTCTGCCTTTCTCAAAAAATAAGGAACACTATCTCACACAAGCATTCAGTTTGGCAGCTGGTAAAATGGATGCCATAGCATACACACCTACACACAACAAGTAACCACTTCTACCTCGACTGCAGAACTTCGGTCTCTGTTACCCTTTGATGATTTAATGTTATTGTAAAGCAGTATTACCACTGCCATTTGTTGCCCAGAATGACAAAAAACACACTGGACTTTATGGATGCAAGTTGTTTTCTTCAAACAATTGTCATTTTCTACAAGAACAGTTTTGTGCCTCACCTGAAGATGGAGGAAGTTGATCATAGTCTTGAGATGTCCTATTTGTTTTGCCACCTTCTCCAGGCACCCTCCGAGCAGGTGGCAAAGGAACATGACCAGTTATTGGGTCAAAATGGGGATCTGTGATAACAGAATAAAAAAAGTGTCTTAGAATAATCAGAATAACTATTTGAGGGAGGGCTGAAGCATGGAAGGTAGGATCAAAACAGTCTCCCATCATGCAGAGGAACCATGAAACCAGAGGCATCCCCCAACACCACATGCACACAGACCTCCAAATTCAGCATTCACAGTACACATGTAGGTATGACTGAAGTGACAAACACAGGAGCACAGCTTCAAGGTGGTCTGTCGTGCACTGCCTGTGCTCTCTTCACATCCATGAGCTGCTTTTCAACCACCCAGCCCTGACGCTGCTGGGACTGTGCCTGGCAAGGTACAGAGGAGGCTGCAGTGCCCGAAGCAGCACAATTAGAAACATCCCAGCTATTCAGTTTACTTACAGCTTCATTACACCTCTATGCTTTGCAGTTCACAAAGACTGCAGGGCTGATTTCCTATTCATGCAGTCCCAGCTATGGGTAAATATTACAGGGACAGAATTTTAAAAAATTAGAGAAATAAACAATCCTGGTATATTGCCACCTCCTCTTTTCTCTTTGGCCACCAAAGCTGCTGCTGAGCAAGTGCAACATCATCCTGGATCTGGCTTCTGTTCTGGACTCAGTGCTCACAGAGTGTTTGTTTTGTATGTGAGTGCAACTTTTTGCTCGTGCTGATGATGAGATTATTATTCTAATCTGACAGGCTCTGATGGATAGCTGAGAAATCACCCTCAAGACTTGTATGGAAACCAATCATCAAAAACTCATCATAAATCTTTTACAACAGATTATGAGACAAGATGCAAAGTGAGTAATATAGCTTTAGAAATACCATATGAATAAAGAAAGACCAATTCACACAACCATGCATGCCTAAGTAGATGCAATACACTGCTAAGATTAATGAGAGCTGCTGCTGTTCGATTGTATTCCTTATGCAAATATGAAGAATAATACATAGCTGTAGATCCATATTCCAGATATTTATTTTAACGCCATTAAATGTTTTTAACACTATCAGAGACATTCTTAGATTATTTGGAAGTTACACTAAAACACTTAAAACTCTGCATGTTTCTGGGAACTGGGCACAGGCAGGACTTTGTGTGCACCTGTGTGTGAGGGCTCCTAGTTTTCCTCTCCATTCCCATCAGAACTGAACAGTGCAGTGTGTGTTTCTTCATCAGATACAACTGAGGCACCCATTCAGACTAGACTGCTGAACATTACATTGTTTTTATACTGAAGTGTAGAAGATGAACTACACTGTATTTATGAATATCAACCTTTAAATTCTGTAATGTGCTGTCTTTTCACCTGGATGCATTCAGCAACTTAGATGATAAAGTAACACACTGAATTGAATTTGCATTATAAAATACACAAAGCTTCGGCAAATTACTCAATGTCAGGCCTTGACTGATAGCAAAACACACATAATAAAAAACATTCCATAGAAGGTCACTGCACTTCAGCCTAAAGTAGCTCCCTTTAGCAGGCTCCACTCACACAGGTCAGCCAAGCACGAGAGAACCTGTCAGGCCATCATGCAGCTGCACATGACTGCCTGTCATCCACATCCTGTGACACTATCACCCAAGCATTCCAATTCCTCCCTCTCCACAGAGCTTCTAAGAAAAACAGACAGGGGAAGACAACATCCAACCCCACCACAAGGCAGACTATCCCTAAAAATATTCACAGAAAAGGTAAACTTAAGATACCAACATCCTTTGAAAGCTTCCACAGAGAAAAACAACAACAAAAAAAATCACTTAAAAACCATGTGCTGTAACCCACAAAAATCCTGCTGTAATCTGTATCATAATCAGTAAATGTATTCAACTTCATTACCCTGAAACTCAAACTCTTTTCAACTCAAAGACAAAGATCATTAATTGTAAACACAGTTTTCATACCTTTTATAAAGCAAAATACCAGACTGAATATATCACAGTGATTTGCAGGGAGGGATAGGTGAAAATCTGACTTAGCAAAAAGGTTATGAACCCCAGGACCTATCAACTGTGTTCACAATATAGTTTTGCAGCAAAATTTTACAACAGTTTTAACAAAGTAAAATACTCTTTTCCCTTATTTTACAACTTTTTTCAAAGTTTCAACTTGAAAATAACCCCCATGAATTATGTTTTACTGTTGAAAACAATGGAGTTGACAAAAGGATACAGACTGACATTACAGACTATAACAGAAAACTACAATTTACAAAATTTCTAGCCTGGTATCGACGTATTGACTTCGTTTTATTACTCTGTGATAATGAAAAGTGAAGTCTTTCTATCTTCTGAGGAGCTTTGCCTCCTCCATTTAAAAATTTGATTTTTAATATTTTGTAGAATGAGTTTTGAGGCCTAGTGACAACTTTATCACTGAACAGGTAAGCCTCTGAAGTGAAGGAAAATAAAATAAAATAAAAGATGCTGTTTCCTCTGCACTCTTACCAGAGTGAAGGAAGAGTTCGTGTCCTGAAGAGGGCCGGCTCCCTGAGCCAGCAGGTTTTGTGTGCTCAATCATGCTGTGCCGGGCAGGTGGTGGGGGTGGCGGGAGGGAGGGGGGCGAGTTATCAAAGGCATCTTCACCTGCAGTTTAGAAATGAATGAGGAGATGAGCAAAACTTCATTAAGAACTGTAGAATAAAGAATAAAGCTTAAACTTTATTTTTCTCTGCTGCTGAGGCCTTTACTCCTACGGCTCATCTAAGCAGTTCAGTGACTCCAGTAATGAAACTGTAAACCTGACTGTTAATATCCACAGCCCTCTTCTAAAACATGCTCTGAATGACCTTTTGCAGTGCTCAGTTTCTTTTCTGGGATGGAAGGAGAGATTGCTTTTAGTGACTCAATTGCCAAGAGTGTACTACAGTGAAAGCTTCACTGAGTATCACAGTAGAATAACAGCTGTATTTCAGTGGCTAAGCAAGTGTATTTATACACAAACAACAATGCTGGCTGCACTGAATCTGCTACATTTATACGGTGTATTATCTCTGTCTGCTGTTCAGAAGCTCTGACTCCAGATATAAAACTGAATTTTCTAGAGCTTGGCAAAAGAATGCACCTCTTATACAAAGGTGGTGCAAGCAGGACTAGAGTTACCAAACACTGTGATTTTCATGTGTTCTTTTGCCTTCATTTCTCCTGCATCTCAGGAACACCTCAGGGGCCAGAGGGAGCACAGTGCATGAACAAGGCAAATGTTCAAAAGGTTTTATGGAACCAGAAATTTGGATGCTGACACATACACACAGACACAACCATGCAGCTGAGTTTGTCAATGAAGGTGTGGGTGGTCCCCAAGCACAGCACCAATATGTATGCAGAGATCACTGATTTCTGTGTAGGAGAACAGAACCGAAATCAGGGTTGGAAAAAAGAGCTTTTGGTGACTGGATACAGCCGTGAGTTTTGAACTATCCCCTGATGGGGAAAAATCCCAGAAATGAACTTAATTTAATTTAGCAGTTTGGGTTTTTTTACTCAAATACCATATTTTTGGCATTCCTCACGTATTTGATAAAATAAACAGAATTCTTTAAGCTACAGTAGCAAAAAAGCTCCACTACTGCATTAAATTGCAATGCGCAAATTTCTTGGCAAGGGACAATTAAAATTTATTTTAGGGAAAATGGATTTTATTTTTCTGTACAGCTGGACTACAGATTCAGTATACCTTTTTGCCCGTCCCAGGTGAGGCCTTACAAACAGACTCCAAATGACACCAATATTGACTGACAGCTGTAATATTTATCTCACAGCCTGTCTGGTACTCCTAACACACTCAACACTGGCTGTTTTTCAGTAAACATGGCATTTAGCTCATCTGGGCAGTGTAAACCATCACATGTAATCAGCAAGAAGTCTGCAACCTAAAGGGGGCACCAGAAGATCATAATCGGAGGGTGTCCTGGTGAGCAAAGAGCTGTGTTTGGGGTTGTCTCTGGCAGGAGGCCGCGCAGGAGGCAAGGGTACCGCCGCAGTAGGTGCATCATAGACATCTCCTGAATGACACAACCACAAGAAGTGAATGTTTTCCTGCTGCACCCCTAGGGCAGCACAGAGCAAATCTTCCCGGAGAACAGCGCGGGAATGGGAACGTACCCGACTCTGGACGTTTGGATTTCTTGATCTCGGAAGTGGCTCCGTGTGTTCCATTCGCGCACTGGCCGTTCTCACACACCCTGGAGACAGACACCAAGCAGGAAGCAATCAACCCTTTAGCCCAGCATTAACTCCCTCAATGAGCAGTACCTGGCAGTTCACTCTAGGGAAAACAATCAGGGACAACAAGCCGCAGCCATTGTAAAATTTACATTTTTGGATATTGAGAGCAGACACTGGTTGACCCTCATTAAAACTGCTCTGAAGGATTATGCTGCTTTCTTGGTGACGTACTGACATGGCTTAAAATAACACAGGCTGCAATACAGGTGAGAGGAAGAACTAACACTAAACACAGCCCTCACTTCAGAGCTCAGGCCATTACTCTATTCACACAGTGACATCACAGGCTCAATTTTAGTTCACCTTCCCAGATGCTCAATTTTCTCTAGCAGAATTATGAAAAAAGGGAAATGTGGATTTTGGTAATTATCCACACCAAAGCACGCAGAAAAACCTATTATAAAAAAAGAATTATAGAAAATTATAGAAAAACCTATAAAAAAAATTAAACAAAACGTAAGAACAACAAAAAACATCACAATACACACTAATAACAAATTTCAACTCAACTTTGCCAAACATTAAAAAAAAACCCAGGGAAAACCCCAAAACTGAACCAGCCAAAGCAGTTTTGCAGGAACCTCTTCATTTCTGTATCAAAAAACTAAGTCTTGCTGGTGCTTCCACCACAGTTTACTGTTTTGGTTTTTTTTCATAAATAGAAGGATAGTCTGCCCTCAAAACTTAACAACAGTACTAAGTTAATATGAAAAGCATCCAACCAAACAGCAACAAGTGTCTACAAATCTTGTCAAAAATATTGGATGTTATTTTTTATAAGAAGATTTTATTCAAACATGGCAGGGAGAAATATTGAACAAGCCTTTTCATTATATTAAATATTGTTTAAAAATATGAAAGAACCAGGAAATTGCTCCTGCCACTGGAACTGTGGGCCCTGTATATTCAGAAAAAAACAGACACTTTCCTTGGAAAAAGGCCACCACGCTAAGCAATTCCAGCTTAAAGATGAAAGTCCCATTCCACTATGCACTATTATTATGAAACACTGGGAAATCTGCTAGAGTTATATACAGCTAGAATTTCAGATTTGGGGTTTTTACCAACAGTATTAATAAACCTATCAGCTTTGGCCAAATGGAAAGGAGGAACGAATAAAGGTCTGCAACAATTTAAAATATATCAACAGGAAAGAGGAAGTAAATTGCACCTGTGGTCACAAGAGTTACAACTAGGAGTAATGAAATAAATATAAGAATAGTTGCAAGATTTAAACACAAACAAACAATTAAATGCCTCTAACGGTAAGAGATCTTTTGCTGTAATATAATTCCTCCAGAGAAGTAGTAGAGGAAGTGTTGTTTTTTTCTCTGGCATTAGATTGGTTCAATCTTTCAAATGCAGTGGATGCAACACTTCCTTTGACTCCTCACCATATACAATAACTAATCAAGAATATTTTCTGCTCTAGTTGTAATCAATTGTGCATTTTCAATAATGTAACTAGACACAGGCAGTAAGGTAACTTAACATGGCAGCACTTCAGAAGTATTCAGCCCATGATGAGCCCAGCTAAGTGATCAGTTTACAAACAATATATTAACAGTAAACACCAGAAAAAAAGGGCATCCAATGAGTCTTGACAAGCAAGCCTTCTGTGCTTTCCCAATTTGGAAAAAGCTTTATTAGGAAAAGACAGTAAATGTAACAATGTAACATTCTTCTAATAATAGCCTAATTAGTAATGCTGAAATTCTTTCCTTTTATTTCTCATTCCTGAACTGATGTTCTGCAGTAACAAGCCAGACAATTAAATGATCTGTCAGAAAGTAAGACTGTGAATCATTTTTGGTATTATTCTTGAAATATTTTTAGCACTGTCATATCTACAGGTAAAACAGAAAAGACAACAGAAATTTGGGAGTGGGACGAAACAATTATGTAATTCTAAACTACAAAACATTCTGACAAAATTTTTAAGCTCTTTAGCTTACTGAAAACTCCAAGTACTATCCAAGAAGTAAAGGACTAACACTTTGGGAAGAGAAAGTGACACCAGTTGAAAGAACTCAAATGTGCTAAAAGTTTATAACATTAAAAAAAAAAGGCAATAGCAGTTTTGCTGAACAATAACGAGAAGTTAAGTTTCACTGAAACAAAACATCCCTCCCATGTTACTTAATGAAATTCATTAAAAGAACACAACATCTACCAGGAACCAGATTCTTTCTTGAAAACTTTATCTCAGTTTTCACATCTAAGCAGTGACATTAGCTAAAATAAGTTATTTTAAGTATGCAGAACATCAGACTATTTGTTTTTTCTTTAATGCTTAGGAGAATGATTTGAGTTAAATTTTTTATCAGAATGCCTAAGAGGAGTTGGTGGTTTTAATCATGAATAGCAAACTGAGGCATTTGGTCTGTAGCAAGTCCTGAATTCATGTAAAAAAACCCACCACATGCACAGTAAAATCTGGAAAAAACTTGGAAATCATCTTTCTATCTATAGCCTCTATTAATAATTCTAAGTGTCTGGTAAAATCCTGTACCAGCCAACTGAAGGCACTCAATTATTTTTTTCTGTAAAATAAAAATTGTAAGATTCTATTTCTCCAGCTGCTTATTTTCTCAAGAACCTTTCAGTTTGAATCTATTTGCATCATTCCCACACAAAAGCACAACAAGATCCCATAAAAATGGCATAGGTAAAAAGGATTAGGGTCTTGGAATTTTTTTTCTTCTTGCTTCCCATGTTTTTGTTCAGCCAAGACAGTTCTATTTATTGATTTTTTTTTAATGTCTCATACAGAAGATAAAAATTTAAGTACTTAAGTTCATTAAGCTTTGACAACTGTACAATATTCATGTCTATGCAGTGAAGCCTGGATCAGGATTTCTAAGACAGAATTTTTAACCTGCATGCAAAGAATGATCATATAATGAGCTTTTTTCTACCTGCTCTAAATTCTGACTTAAAAGGTCCAAAAATTATTATTGGCTAATTTGGGGTGAGAGCCATGTTGAGCTTTATAGATGGTGGGTTCTCGACATCACATTCTGACAGAAAGGGGAAAAATGGCAATACGTCACCAAATTTTTTTAATCATAGGAAGGTCTAAATTTCTTAGATCAATATTTGATTTTAATATCATACTTGTGACCTACAAGACCAGTAAAACATTTGCCCTATTTTCCTCCTGTGACTCAAATTTCCCCCCAGACTTACAGTCTTAATTCCAGCCTATCTTTTTAAGGGGCAAAGTTCAGCAGGAATGTCACAGCCTTCAGTTGCCACATCCCTTGCTCCAAGTCTCCTTGTCATAATCCATTAGTAATTCTGAACAGTGAAAGTTTGGAGGCATTGTTTCAGAACATATTTAAAGCTAAGGAGACATATCCCACCTGTATTTAAAAAAAGGTTCTCTTCCAGAGAAGCACAAAGAAAATATACTGCCAAACGGGCTCAAAAAGCTAAAAAGACCCATCATACATTGGACAAAAAGGGAATCAAAGTATGTACAATTGCCAGTTCACATACTTTTCAGTACCATATTGTTTTTAAATTGAATTACATAAAATGTGAAAGGCTAAGAATTTCAAAGTTGATTGAGAATTTCAGTCGCACAACTCTCCTTAAAATTAAATTTGAAAGAGTTTTAGGGGTTGAATCTCCTGGTCAGTTTTGAAACCTCAATGTAAGGGGAAAAAAAAACCCACCTCAACTGCAGAAATGGTATCCAAAGGCAAAAAATACCCAGTTCTGACACAAGAGAGGCACAATGATGTGAACTTCATAGGTTTATATCTGTGATGGTGGCCAAGTGAAACAGAAGCTTACAAGGCAGGCAAGCTTAACCATCATTACAGACACTGAATCCAGTTAATTTTGGAAAAAAGCAGGGGTTTTTAAAAAAATGTTTTTCAAGGCTGCTGAATTACCTTACCGAGCAAGAGGTTTTATATTATGTCCATGAGGTGGTTGTGAGCTCAGTATTACAGGATGTGAAGAAGGGATTTTGTATTCATCATCATCATCTGCGTGTTCCCTTGATTTATCAGACAGAGAATTTGCTGAAGGACCAGGGCACCTAAGGAAGTGAGAAAAATATTGGTTTATCTTTAGCTGTAATGTTCTTGACCTCAGATAATACCTAAAATACTCTTCTTTAGCCCAAACATCCTGAATACATCTGCTACATACAAGGAGACAAAAGCACCACGACAAACAAACTTGTAAGGTTACCAACTTTTAGTCACTGAGAACACACAGAGCAAAGGGCAGCTGCTCTCCTGAGCTGAACAGCTGCTTTAAGCAAGCACAGCAGAGCAGAGAATTGTGAAGAATTAAAGTGCTAAATAGGCACTTGCAAGACTCAGCCTGCTTGCACTTCTCAAAAGCATTAAATGAAAGTTAATTCAGACAGAAGGTGTTTAGCAGGGGTGATTTAGTGATGCAGAGGACATTCACCCTCTCACTGGCCTGCCAGGCAGGGTGTCTGGAACGTGCACGTCAGCCCTGCTCCTTGTGTCACCAAAAAGCACCAAAGGCTGACCTCAGGGGAGACACGAATCCCAAGCCACACTCTGCCCTAATGGAACTGTGATTTCACCTTCAAAATTTTGTTAGCGAGATGGACAGATGGCAAGAGGAGAAACACCTTTTGGTGCTACTTTTCCCTCAGCTACCTCAAGGCAACTGAATACTCCTAATTTAGTTACAGACTACAAAAGGCACTTGGAATTGGGTGTTTCATTGTGAACTCAAAAATGGATGCTCATGCAAAATACCACTGTGGTTTACAGCACTTTTGAGACAAAGGGTCTGCTACCGATGCAGCAAAATGGGAGCAACTCACCAGAATGAAACAAATATTATTTAATTTGAAAATTTTGAAGTTTTGGGGAAGAAACACTCTGTATCTTTATCATAAGAGTCTTAGAGATCTTTTAAAGAATAAAACAGCGATTTGATCAAAACTCCTAGAAAAGTCTGACATAATTAAAAAAGTCCAGTTAAAAGTAACTATTTTCACATGTCCAGTCAAAAACATAAGGGCTGAGTGGAAAATAAAAATCAGATGTTCAGTTAGCAAGAGTCCAATATTTCATTACTGAAGTACAGTTTATGATAATTACTTTAATCAAACAAAAATAAATCAGCACTGTTTCCAGGGAAAAAACCCAAGAAAAGCTTCCAGTGCTTTTCTATTAATGTAATTTTTTAAGAAAAAAAAAGTCATATTTGTAACATTATATTCAGTAAAAGCTGATCAAACAATTTAAGTAGGGACATTTTAGAATTGTGAAGTTTCAAAGAGAGTCATTTTGGCTCCTTGTTATTTAGAATAAGATATTTCATACATGATCACTATATCCTTTAGTCAAATGTTGGGAATTACAGACTGATTATAACAAGTAGAAAGAACAGAATGCCTTGGAGCTATATGAAATAAACCAGCTCTCAATCCACCACACTGCACAGATTGGAGAGCATAGAAAAATGAGCAACTTGCTCAGATTAATTGGAGTAGCACAGTTGTGAAAAACAGAGTATTTTGAATCAAGTACAGTTCAACATTTATGAGTGCTGAGCAAAATCACTTCAATAGGAAGAAAAACAGACTGTAAAAATATTCTCTCTGACATTTCCAAATAAATCATGATAAATATTATTTGAGTTCTTTTTTCTGAAAGCAATTGTGGTTGGTGGAAATTGCTGTTCTTAAAGATTTTTTTCCCTTCCTCCCCATTTTTCCCACCTATAATATTGTCACACAATATTATAGATTACTGGTGTATTTCCTAGTGGTGACAAAAACTTAACTTTAAATAAATTAAAAACAGACATATTAGTGTTTAAAGAAAGAACACACAATGATCAATTTTTAATAGTCATTATATATATTTTAGTAATTAGATAATTTGAACTTCTTACTCCTAATGTTATATATTGATAATTTTACATTTTAAAAATCAAAACCTTAAATTGCCTGTGTGAGTTTTAAAAGGTGTAAGTACAAAGCCAAAAAGGAAGTGAAAGTTAATTTCTTCCTCAAAAGTCAATGAAGTTTGGTTTTCGCAAATGAAGGTTTTTCCTTCTTCCTGGAATTCATCAATTTTCTATTCAGAAGCCTTCAGCTAATGAAAGAATTTCTTTTGACCAGGCTGAAGTCTCACACTCTAGCCTTGGACTGGCCTGACACGGATTTTGTACTTGTACATATTGTTACAACATTGTGTGGACTTCCCAGTGCTCTGTGCATACACTGTACTTTGGTACATCTGCAAATATCTGAGTGAAAGAAATGGGATTCTCATAAAGGAGGATGATTTTCTATGCTATGAAACACAAAAATAAGAATACCCCCTATTCAGATTTGCATTGTGTTATGAAATAAATAGACTAGAAGGGCACATGTGTCCACCAGTACTCCTGTGGAGACCCCACCTCCATCAGGTTACATCCTGACATTTAATTACGGGTATGTCTGGATAATATTCTAAAATTTTCTTCTGAACTGACAGTAGGCATGGAGAACTTCACCTCAGCAATTGCTCCACTTGAAAACAGGCTTCTAAATAAAAAAGTCAATGCTTCACTGCACCTTCATTGTAGTGCTCAGGAAGAAAAACCCGAGCATATTAATAAAATGCTGAAATATATTTGTCTTCTATATTAAAGCTAACTGAATACAAAAATGGAATGAGAAAGCTCTCATGACTAATACGAACTGACTGTCCAATTATTTTATTTAACAGCAAGAATCACAAGCAGAACATTGGAAACAAGTTGTAGGATAGCATTACTATGATATGCTCCAATTTCCTTACAGAAACACAAAAAAGGACTAACCGCATTATAGAACTTCCAAGCTTTCAATTTTAAATACATCTTGTTCTGTACAAAATTCTGTCTCCCTCAGAGTCTGAAGATACTTACTATGATAGCAACATCTTTATTTAAAAAAATAAACAGTCCTTTTGCTGGAAGACAGTAGTCTGCACTTGAAATGACAAATCATCCCATATTCTGGAACTCAGGAAGGTTGATCGTACTTAGAATTACATAAAATTTTGGTTGCTTGTTTTTTAGACACAACAAATAAGAGATGATAGTGTGAACCCTGGATAAAGCTCCACATACTGAAAGCCTAGAAAGTCTGACTAGATTAGGGGCAGAACAATGACAGAACACATTTTTTAGCCCTAGCACTTCCCCTAGAATCTGTCATCTCCTGTGATAAACAGCTCTGACCACACTTCTGTAGTAATAGAAGCCAAACCAGACAGTATCTGCTCTCACTGCCAAATGCCTGTGAGCAAGATCTGCCACAATTTATCCTCTCTCCCTATACAAACATGCTGTGTTCAATTAACAGTAGGACTGCTCCCACTTAATCAATACCCTTTATGTTTCCTCTGTAAAGGCACATGAAAATTCATGGAAAGCATATCAAGTTATATTAGTTCTTTTTTTTCCCCATTTTTTCTTTTAGCACCAGAGAGTCAGTGCTATTATCTAACATTAACTAGCACTTTTCTTTTATAGATAAAGGTAACTTACTTTATACTAGGGATGACAGAGCCAGCTGGAAGAGGGGGTGAAAGCCGTGGAGGGACATCATATTCGTCATTCATCAGATGACCATTTGAAAAAACCTAAAAATCACACAAGTATTACAGTGGGTATCTCCTATCACTATGGATATTCATCAACCAGGTATTACACAACAGACCTTGAGAAACCTGTGGGTAAAGGCTTTTCCAGGAGTTCACACCACAGAGCTGTCTCCGAAGTGACTCTCAGGCCTGCTTCAGCTCACCTCATTTTGGAGCATGTTAGTTTGAAACCTCACCAAAAGAAGTTCCCCACAACAGTTACTAGACAGACATTCAGTTATAGCTGAACTGCTTGGGGGAAAATTAGGATTTTGAGATTGCAAAGGGAGAGAGATGAAGTGTAATGGCAAAGCAACAGGTACGTCAGGCTGAACATATTAATTATTAAAACTGTGGTACAGCCTTGCCAGAATCCATCCTCTACCCACAGGATTTTCTTCCCAAACCTTGGCTTTAGCCAATAGCAAAAAGTTTATGTTACAACTGATATATGAATCAGGGAAGAAAACTGATTCCACATTTCTCTCACAAATGTCACTAGAGCCTGAAATGGTAATTCAGCGTTGCTTCCTCTAATCAAATGGTTTAGATCTACCACCTGAAGATGATAGTTCAAGCAGTACTTAGTTAAAGATGTGTATGTAACTTCTGCAGACTACACTTCCACACTGACTGGGCATTCCTACTTGAGAAGTACTCATTCCATCAGCTTCGGTACCGTGCTAGACCACAACAAGAATGCTACACAAAAGTACAGCTGGAGACATACATCCAGTATCTATCCCTTTAAAACCAGAAGAAAATCTGCAGCATTTTAAACAGCCTAGTTCTAAGTAAAATTTTGGTGCTTTGCCTCAATGCTGAGAAAAGCGTTACATCATCATTATCATCATCACCATCATCATCATCATCATAATTTAATTATATACAACATCACAGATGACTTAAGTACCTTTCATCACATATGTCAACACCCCTTATAGACAGTAATGGAATTTCAGTAAAATACTTCCAAAATAACCAAATCCCTATATATATATAGATATATATATTATATATATATGGGCAAATACTTGCTATATACACACACACACACATTAAAAAAAAAAAAAACCACCCAAAAAACTGGAGATAGAAAGGTTAATTAGCTTTGGTCTTGAGAAAAGCATATAATGAAAAAAAATGTTTCTAACTACCATGACTTAACCACAAATCCATCTATCTAAGCAAGAGATATGTAGTCTTGCACAAGCTATGCAGTCTTCAATCAAACAAAGAGAGCAGCTTTGAGTTAATAACCTCTATGAATAAATTACTGAGTTGCTTTGATAAAACTGATTAGAGCAGAACCAGGATTTTTTTCTTAGGACATTAGTATTTGATCTCTTTTCAAAGCTAAGCTTGACCAGCTGTAAATGGCTTTGCAAGTGTCTGAAGCTGTTAAATGCCTGAATTCAAGTCACCTACAGCAGAGCTAACTGGAACATCTACTATTCCATCAGAAAATGGACACACAGTTTTGGCATATGGCAGTTCCAAAGTGGACTTGAGACGCTACATTATTACAGCATACAGGGATACACTGTTATCATGGATAATTTGCTGGAAGAATACAGCAAATCTAGAATATTCTCTCAAAGATATTGTTCTAAGGTTTTATGTGAAAATTGTAACTCAGACTTTCACTTACTGTTGCTACATAAATTCCAGTATTTACCAAATTCTTTCTTTACGACCAGCTTATTATTAAGTATCAACAGAAGAGATTCAGAAACCATTAATCAACACGGGCCATACGAATACGAACGGTGTGCTGGCAGCGCACGACAACGCTGCAGCGGGGTGTGAATTTAGGACTCGACCTCTTCAGAAGTACCTTGGCACCTTCGGCGGGCAGCTCGTGGCGTCGGTGCTTGCGCACGAAGCCCTGCTCGGAGCCGGCGCGGCCGTGCCTCCCGTTGGCGCTCCCGTGCGACACGGCCGTCAGCCCCGCTTTGGGGGAAGCGTCGCCTCGGCAGCCCCCCAGCTGCCCGCCGGCCAACACCACGTCCCTGGGGCTCCAGGCCTCGGCGGGCAGGGGCTGCTCCCTGGCGGGCAGGGGCTGCTCCCTGGCGGGCAGGGGCTGCTCCCTGGCGGGCAGGGGCTGCTCCCTGGCGGGCAGGGGCTGCTCCCTGGCGGGCAGGCTCTCGGCGAGGTGCAGGTGCCGCCCGGCCCTGCTGTCCGGCAGCAGCGGTGGAGGCCGCTCCGGCGGCGGCGGCGGAGGGTCTCTCAGGGGAGGCGGCGGTGCTGGCAAAGGTTTGTCCTGCTTCCTCACCATGCAGGGGGAGGACTAAACAACACAGGAGGTTACAAAAGAAAGAGAGGTTACTCAGAGGCGTGAATGGCGCTTGTGCGCATTTATCGTTTCTGACTGAGGCGTCTTCCTGGCTCCATGGCTGTACTTGCCAGGAGGTTAAACGCAGGCATTGGTGGCGTTCTGCAGACAACCTGGCCCTTCTTCAGAAAGCGTGCCCCTATTTCTGATCTTCCATGAATAACCCAAGCAAGGAGTGGAAAGCAGAAAAGACAACTAACTCAGGCAGATTTATTTGACCCATAGTTTTTTCTAGTATCATTTGAATCTCTTATTCATCTGCTGAAATGAATTCTATGGAGTGTTTGGAAAAAGCAGGCTTCCTGATGTGGAAAAGAAACCCAAAATCCCTCCCCCCAAAAAAAATTCCCAGAGAGCAACTGGCTAACAGCAAATGAGCACAAAAAAAAATGATTAGAGAGCAAGGGGAAGAAGAAACGATTATTTCATTTTTAATGATATACCTAGGGATGACTTCAATCTTTACATGGCATGCACTGTGTTAGAGTGCCGAATGTGTTTGAATCACAGCTCAGTTTTTCAGGTAGCAACCTAATTAGTTTGCAGTTTTACTTGCAATTAGCTTATCTGCAAGCAACATTTGTCAGAATACTTGCTTTCTAAGAATCGAATTATATCATGAATGGTTAAATGTGGTCTAAAATTATGTATGCTAGTATTAAAAAGCTTAAACCCAGGTTATCAGGAAAAAAACCCACATAGCTGCACAAATCTGACAAAACTATAACATTTTCACTACGATTGAATTATTAATGGAAATTTACAAAATAACAGTAGGGCCAGGTCTTTACAAATGTTTCATCTCCAGCTACCATAAGAAACACAGGAAAGATTATTTCCCTGGGAATGTATAATTTGCTTGGACTTTGGTAAGTCTGCATATTATTACCACTTATATGGAAAGAAATGGAGGTCACCGAACTTTTAAAGTAAGAACAGCATTTGCTCTCACTTCACTGGCTAGCCCAGCACTATTCTTCAAGCAGTACCTCAGCATGTGACTTGAATTGAAAATACAGTTATTCTACCTATAGGCCTATGCATTTTAAAATGATGTAAACTAAATAAAGAAGTGTTTAACTCACTTGCTAGTCAAGTAAAATAGTTATTTTCACTGTCAACACAGGAAAATAATATCCCGATCCAGACTTTTTGTTATACCTTATAGTTATAAATTATAATTTTTAACTTGAGCAAAATAGAAAAGCTGACGGTTTTTTTCCTGAAGGAGTAGTTTTGGCAGGACTAAATAATCTTTTTCTCTCTTTAATACAATTTTTTTACCATATGAGATAATTCTTTGTTGCCCTCATCTTGTTTCCCTTGCACCTCACAATTTTTTTTTTCTTAGGAAAAGTTTCACGTAAAAAGCATTTTCAAAAAATTAAAGCAGCATTAATGCTATTCCTGGTTTACTTTTTTTAAAAGCCATGAACTCTGAAAAAACCCATTGTAAAACTAATTTTTAATTGTGTGGCATGTGTTCTGTGTATATCCTCAATGTGTTATAAATTCCTTTGCATAACATAGGAAGTTAAGGAAAAAGATTAAAGAAACTATGCAAACTTCTATTTTTTCTTCTAAATTACAAACTACTAAATCTTAAAAAGATATTTATTTCCAACTTTAAAGTAAAAACCTGACAAAAGAAACAAGCTACTTCAAACTGGATTATAATGAGCACACAAGTTTGAAGTTATGTCCTGAACTTGAATTTGTCGTATAAAAATAAAAAAATTTAATCTAATCCTCTCTCTATGCAGCAATTACAATAAAACAAGCAATTTGTTATAGAGAGCAACAAACAGTATTTGTTCTCTTTCATGCTTACCCACTCAAAAAATCACTGAATCTTTAGTATCACTAGTTTTACAAAACATAGCATACAATCATATTGGCTATCAAGTCATTATTATTTCCCTTGAAATTTGAGTCCTATTATATGCCATTTAAGGTTTTGAAAGCAGTGTATCTGCACATATTTTTCTTGTAAGGACACTGTGGAAATTGAGTATCAATCATCATGAAAGGAAAACATATAATTTTAATGAGATAATGACCTTTAAATCTATTTTCAGGAAACTTTAGCTTCTATTTATTTTCATTAATCAGAGTTTGTTACAGAACTGATCCATTACTGCAACATCTTTAAAATTCTGACCATAACCAAGTACAATATAATCATCAGACAAACTGAAGTCATATTTGGCTAATACATGCAGCCAGAAACATTTGACTACATAAGGTATTATGGAAAGAGAAGAGATTTCATCAATATGGATCTAATCTAAAGTTTCTTTAAGCTACAAGGAACTGAAGTTCTTTTGGGCAAAGCAAAATGCTGAAAAAGCAAAATCCATGGACAGGTTTGAAACAGTCCACTACACAAAACAAACAAGAAGCTCAGCTTGGAGAAAAGCAAATGCAATGTGTCAGAATTCTTACACCCAGAAATAAGGGTTCAGTAACACTTACCTTTGGTGACCCGGTTGGGCTGGCACACGGTGACCGGGCTACTCCCTTCTGGATCAGATCCAGACGGGGAGGTACAGGGGGGAGGCTAAGATGGGGGATTTGCAGGGGGTCTGGAAGAGGTTTTCTTCTTTGTGCAAGAGGGGAAGATCCTGGGGAAGTCACTGGCGAATTCTGCCTCTCGTTGCACTTCAGGAAAGAAAAATAAAAATTACCTTTTACCTGATGATCAAGTACACAACTTCCATTCCACAACTAAGATGCTTGATACTTATCAGATACTTTCTAAGAGTCAATTATAATAATCATTTTTCATAATGGACATCTGGACAGCAGAGCTCATCTTACAGTTACTGAAAAAGAAGTCTACAAGTCCTTCTACCTCAAAATTAAGACCTGTGTTAACTTGTGATGAATTAAAAAAAAATATATTCTAGCAATTTGTATAAAAACCTAATGATCACTGCCAAACATGAGAAAAAGAATAATCATAAATTCTACCATAGCACTGCTACCCCTGATAACCTTTTTAATAATAGAGAGTACTCAATCTAAAGTTCTACAAATTACTTTTAAAAGCTGGACATCAATGATACTGACTGTTATTGTCTACTTTCCATTTTCAAATAATACTTCCATACAAAATAGAATGTATGTCTTCTGAAAATTTACCCATCAAAATCACCAGCTTTTTTCACATTAAGGAATGAAGTGAAAACAGCAAAAAAAATGAAGTGATTGCAAAAATAATTTTAGAATAATTTTATCATTTAAGAAAACACTGAACTAATAAACATTTAACATCCAGTGACAAATTATGATTTTTTTTTTCCTTGACCTGTCCTTTCAAATTCATCAGAACCAAAGACTGCAAGTCTCACCATACAGCTCTGCCCAATTTTGCAATTAGTCCCTACCCCTCATCTGGCTCACTTTTAACAAACACAGCTCAGGTGTCTGCACAGATCAGTTCAGGTTATTTCTATGAACTCACTGTATGAGTTTCAGTGCACTGTATAAACCTGAATGTCTGTGCTGTTCTGTGCTTTCCCTGCGAGTAGACACAAGTAGCTGGAAGCCATTCCCACCAAGGATCAGCCTTGGGGCCACTTGTGCACTGAGGCACCCCACTGTTCTCACATCACAGCTTGCCTAGAGAGGCAAAAATGCACCCATCTTTAGGCTAAACCCCTCTGATAAAAACTTCCCCCTCTTCATAGGCATTTTCTCATGAGTGCTGAACATCTCATAGTGGTAACTGGAATGAGAGTAGAAAGTTCTTTAACAAGGAAAACAAGTAAGCAACACTACCTTTCCTTACACACAATCATTATATTAAAGAAACTGTAAACTGTAAATGGAAAAGCAGATTGAGGAAAAGGATCTAGAGCACTGACTCCTTATCAATGCTCTGTACTACAGCTTAGTTTAATATTCTGTTCTATAAAACAGGGATTGCTACCATATTTCCTTCAAAACAGGAGCCACCACAGTATTACTGTCAATAGTGCACGAAAACGCAGGAGAGGGGAAAGAAGATGTTGAAAGCTGTAAGTGCAACTTCACCATCAGGATGATTTTTTGCTGCTCTTTAGTCTTCCCCACTTTGTCTACATGTGTGAGCTCAATGTCAACTAAACATTCAGATTCAAGAGACAGAGCAGACATGTGGTCTTCATGGCTACTAGAAGTTTCTCAGTTTCTCTCTTCAATGAAGAGGTGGTCTCAATATTCATATTAAATGCCTTGAATAAAGTCTTTAAATTTTCTTTGTTTCCTTTAAATGGTGAATGACCCTGTCCTTGACTGGATGACCATAAGAACAAATACATGAATTACCAAAGCATTTAGCCTCTCAACATTAAGGAAAGTTGAATAAGTAAGCAAGATATGTACCTTGCATATATATCTTGTATGCATGCAAGCATGCCTGAGCAACTGTAATTATAGAATTACTATAAACCAAATGTCAATTCATGTTCCTTATCAGAAGGCATCTATCAGTTAAACAGCATAATAAACACTGTATCATTTAATAGCATTAGTTTTCAAAGTTTAGTTACAACTCCATAGAGCATTCTTGAAAGCCAAGAACAATGCAATACAATATACTCAAAGGATTGACTTCAGCAGACACAAAATGAATTTATTTCCCAAATTATCTGAAATAGAACCAAATAAGCAGGTCACACCTCCAAAAAGATTCAATTATTTAAAATAAATGAAAGTGATGTAGTTAAGCCACAGTATTTTACGGTGTTGCACAATATAATGCATTTCAGTCAGCAGGGAATTGTTCCAGAAGAGCAATCACATACGTGATAGCAGTAGGAAACAGAGTAAGAACGACAGGAAATACTGAAAACCAATTATTGGACAGGAAACAATTGTTAGGAATTTAGAATGTTCTAACTGTTGCATCATCAATCTAATTAACACAATTTCCTGAGAGAGAAACCTGAGAGTCTCAAATGGGAGACTGCATGGAGTTGCACAAATCGCAGCTAAGTGAACAGCACTGTAGTGATATCATTTTAAGAATATCCATCCCTCTTTCTATCTGGCAGTTCTTCTCTAAAGAACCATTAGGCAAAATGATGCCCTCTTCCCTCGGTGTGCTCACTCACTGGTTCCATCCATGTCAGACTTCCCCTGCTGCAATAAGTCTACCTTTTGCAGAGACAAAAATCAAAGAATATTCACATTTACAAACCATTCATTTAAAAGTACAAGATTCTTAAACCCTGATATGCTTTGAAACCAAATGAAGCAAGCAATTTAATTTATGTGATAAACTTCTAGTTCCATATATGCTTGGTATTTGGCTACCTCTATCACATTCCATGGACAGCAAACCACAACAAAACTGAATCGAAAATCTTCAAAGTAGTGAGTGTGTGAGAACACTTGAATTTAGACTTGCATCCATGCCTTGTTATGTCGTGTTTCAAACTAGCAAAGTAATTTTTCGTTCCCCTGGACTACTGTGCTATGCTACAGTCACAACGCTAACAGAACATGCTGTGACCCCAGAGATTTCAAAAAGGGAATTGATTACGGTCAACAAGTTAAAGAGTAACTTATCAGGTACAAGAAAAGAAGAAAAAAAGTTAAATAGCTGCAAGCAAAAGCAGCTTTTCTCCCCTTACAAAGAAGCCTAATCCATATCACCACTGGATGCTGAAGGAAGAGCAAAAGCTTTGCTGGGACAAACTTATAATTTCTTGTTTCGATCAACTGATACTAAAAATACAAAAAAACCAAATATTCCACAGCAACAAACAGGCTTTCCTTAGCATTCATTATCAGATTCCCATCATATTCCCATTAGGAAAACCCCGTATTTTTCAGTCCAACCCCATCCAACCTGTCTAGCTGCATCATTTGATGTGTGTTGACAGCTAGGCCAGCAAGATGGCTGCATCTCATGTGGATACCATTAACAGATGTACTAATACCGACTCTTTTTGGCACACTCTCCTAAAATCTCTCTGTTTGTCACCTACTGGAGATGTCTGTGCGTTTCTCTACGCTGGGAAAAAATGTGCAATGAGAGAGACCAGTGACAAAAAGCTAAAACACGGAAGTGATTAAGGCACAAACTAACTCAAATGAACTGGCAGTGACAGAAGACAGACCTTCAGTGTACAAAGGGGCTCTGCTGCACCACACAGAGACCTGTGCAATAAAGATGTAATTAAGGAGAAGAACACAGACTCCTTTGTAACAACATGGACTTCATCTGGCTGGCGTGACTGCTGCCAAGGGAAAAGCAGCTGGGACTTACTTTGCAGTTGTTCTGCAGAAGGGACCACACTTGTGTTATTCCATCAGATGTATCTGTCACTGGGATATACTCCTATCAGTCTGCCCCTAGCAGTTATGAATTCAAGAAAAAGCCTGCTTCCAACACTGATTACAATTTCTAGTCAAGGTTTTTAGATGGAAATATTAACAGCCAGGCTATTGAATCAAGAGTTTTCAAATACTTTTATGCCAGATAGGCACATATGAAAAACATACTCAATATAAATCCTAATGAATGACTCACTGAGGAATACTGTCCTGCCTGTTAATGTCCTTGGAGCAAACAAACTGCAGGAGACATCTAAGAGGGTCCCAGCAGACCTACACTGGAAGTAATTCTCTGAAGTTTATTTATATTCAGGTAAGAGTAACTCACAAATTTGTTATTTCTTGTTAAGATAAGCTGTGACCTGGGCCGAGCTGTATTATCTAGGCTTAAAAACTTACATGAGGATATAAATTTACATCACTTAACACTGATGACTGTAAACATGTTTTTAAGAAGACAGATTTATTCCCTTTATCTCTGCTGACCCAAGAAAATGCATGTGAAGGAGGGAGAGGGAGGTAGGTCTGTGAGAGTCAGCAGCACACTGCCAAGGGAATCCATAATTAGGGGAGGCACACTGCCTCCCAGCAATTATACCCTTCAAATACCAGTAAGTGATCAGCTAAGTAAGTCACTCCTGTTGAGTGACATGATCTTAATACATTCCCACCAACCACGTGTACCATTACATAGGCAGTGATGTGTATATATCAGCTCAGGTTCTGCCAAAGGGAATATCTGGATACATAATTCAAGTCTTATTTTACATGTTTTTATATTTGATATCATGAAAATAACGATATTATTACTATGTAATACATGCCTTCTTCCATTACCAGAAAAAAGTTCCACTTAATAATATAGAAATGAGTGAAAAGAGCCTCCTCCCATATTTTGAGAGCCAAGGTCTTTTGTCATGATTTACCAAATCTGACCTAACTCATCTGCTGGAAGAAGCCTAGTCACGGCAAACTGTCTTTCAGCCTTGACAATTTCCTATCATCATTTTAAATACAGCTTGAATCAATCAATCAGGGGTTTGTGCATTCAGATTTCTAGGAAATTAATTTCAGAGAAGACAGTAACACCCCTGACAGAGGAACTTGATCTACTTTTAGACAAATGTTAATTCACTTTTAGGTACTGAAAACCTCAGTCTCCTGCACTCGTAGAGTCCTCCTCTGTGTTTTCATATGATATTATTTGGATCAGACAATTGTTACCTTAGCACTTATGAATCCAAAATTATTTGCTCTTAGCAAGAACTCCTGCACTATCCATTTTCCTTAATTTCCTTCTTTCTTTTTAAAAGAAGTGTATCAAATGATGTCTTGTACCAAGGAAAAGTGACAGTGACTCTTCATTCATTAGGGCAATTAAATATTAAACATTATAGAATAACTAATATACTCTACTAGAGACTCAAATGCTCTCTTGAATTTTTTTTTAAGCTATATTCAATATTTACTCTAACCTCCTGTAATCTCCACTTTTTTAATGTGCATTTCATAATGTTGTGCTTTGCTAGAACAAAGCTGAGAGGAGGAACTTTTTGGGCAGTAACTGCATTAGCTAATTTGATACCATCGGGCTGGAAATTTCTCAGCGAGGAAACAATTAACAGAGGCTTTTGGCACCACTCTTTCTCTTTCTTTCATTAAGAAATAGCTGAAGACAATTTGGAAATAAGAAAAATAAGCTGATTGATGAAGCAGATAAACAGCCTAACTGCAGTGGATTTTTCCAAAGCCTCTGCTAGAGCTGATCTGCTGCTACTGCTGACTCATACACAACACCTAGCAAGAATCATTAATTTTTCTTAATGTGTATGTACTAATTCCTTTAAAACATGACTAAGGAGGTTCATGATTGCTCTTTTCCTTAAAGCAATTTCAAGTCTGAGGTCTTTCAGAGACCTAATTCAGATACCTCTCAGAGTTTCTGAGTACAGTTCAGGGGTAAGAGTGATAAACTGCAAAACTGGTATTTTTCTGATATCTGATTATTTCCACAACACATTGTGAAGCCCTACAGCTACTTTCATCAGAACTTCATGTCTCTGAAACTCTCCTCCTCTAATGAGTTTCACAACCCAGCTCACTACTAGCCAGATATTTCTTAGACTGGTCAGCCAGTTGATTTGACACAAATACAGCCCATTTGATTTTCAAGGATTAACAGATTGATGTTGAGAAAGCTTACCACAGCCCATGCAGTAAAGTAAGAATTGAAAAATTTGTTCTCTGAGATTACAAAGTTACAATACAACAGGTTGGCTGCAAGAGCTAAATTTTTGTCTTTGCCACCTAGCTTCCATCATTTCAACAAATTATGTTACTACAACACAGTCATTATCCAGTACCCTGTTCATATGAACAGCATTACTGACAGACAAGAGAAAATTTCACAAAGAGTAAAGTTCTACATAATGCCACAGAGAAGGATATGATTTCTTTTAGCAGGCTCCAAAGATGCACTGATTAGCAGGAAAAATAAACAATGGTTAAAGAAATAGGCAAGCCTGATGAAGGCATTGCTAACAAGAAGTGTATATAAACCATGCCATATTACACACAGGTGGTATGGTTAAAACCCTCATTTCACAACCAATGGTAACAATTTTAAGAGAACAGCGGCTAAAGATCACCAGATGATGCAATAATTCAGCAATTTCAAATGGACTTCAAGAGGCTGGCAGAGTGAAGATTTCTTTCACTGAACAATGAAATCAATGAAAAAAATTAGCAAGACACCAAAGCACTCAAGCACTTGGTAGATACCTAAAAGAAGGCTTCTTATAGTAAACCTATTGTTCCTTCTTTTGATAAAGGCATAATGCATTTTTGCCTTATCATGGAAGTGATAGTGTTATAAAAGCCCATCAATTCAAGGCTATCTCACAGAGGTCATGCTGCAGACTGCAATTTAAGTCCAGGCAGGAAGGATAAACTGTTCCCAAGGGCAGAGCATGTTGTATTACGTACACAACACAAGAATGATTCACAAGCCTTAAGAGGTTAGGAAGGATATCAGAAGCTTGTATATTAACTGGCAGATACTCTCAGATATGATGGTGAAGAATGCTTTTTTTTTAATAAATACAATGATAAGGAAATGGAAAAGTAAGATGTTACAAAATTAATTCCAGGGCAACAATTCAATCTGGATGACCTTAGTATAAGGTAAAATCTAGTAAATGCTCTGTCAAAATCAGTGTTGCCTGGCCTCTGACAATATCTGTTCCAGGCTAAAATACAGCAGTAAAATCTATCACCATAAAATAAACTTTTGTCAATGATACTGCTTACTTATCAGTAATAAAATCGGCAACAAAGATCTCAGAATTTAACATAGAGCACTTTCAGGAGGAGAAACATCCCAAAACACAAAGTCCCTATGGATAATCTCAAAAATACTTCTCACTAAGAATACCTAATACTAAAAATTACAGAAAAAAAATCATAGACAACTCACATGAAACATAACTAAAAGCTACTTGTGAGCAGTATGAATTAGGTGTCAAGTCACTTTTATAAAACAATAATATTGAAAAACGTCTAGGAATTCAACTTTAATCCTAAAACATTCTATGCATATGTACACATGTGCAGGAAACAAATCCATATAGGAAATTTTTTGTTCTTTACAAATAAAAAGCTCAGGGTTTATTCATACAGCATAGTTTGGATAAGGGTTTCAGCTGGTGCAAACTCATACTTTGCCCATTACAAACTATGTTATCTCAGCTCATATCAGCTGAGAATCTGGAATATTTTTTCCCTCCAATTCAACTTCATGAATGCATTTGTACTGTCACATTCTGTTTTTTCAACCCAACAAGTGTTCAGTGAGGTGCCGTGAGCTGAGGCCTGAAGCGAACCTGTCGCTGTGTGAAGTTACGGGCAGCTTTGTTTACAAACCTCTGGGTTTAGCTGTTGTGCAGCGTTTGGAAAGTTACCTTTCGGACTGAAGCCAAACGATTCATCATTAGAGACTCTTCTCTATCATCATCGTCATCCAAGTCCAACATGGGCATACTAAAGCTATCCATAATACTGCAGCACCTGGAGTTCTCATCCCTGGGATCAAAGGGATCCACAATGATTGGTTCCGTTCCTTTGATTTCACAGCGGCAGAAAGGGCAGCCCTGGCCATCTGATTCCTACAGCCAGACAAAAAAGTAGATAAATTAAAAAAAAAAAAAACAAAAAAACCACCAGCAACAATTTTAAAAGTGGGACTTAACACCTTTCACACAGAAACATCCTCAGTCGGTCTCCAAAAGCTTGTAAAGAAGGACTGGAGTAAACAGGAAACAGATTAACGAACATTTAACTATAGTAAATCTTAAAATGACTGCACATTTAAAGCTGTCTCTAATAGATTAAGCTTCACTTAAAAATTACTAATCAAAATGTAACTATTATCTCTACAAAGCACTAAAACTGTCTTAATATTACAGCTCAGGAAGCAACACGCTTCCTTTCAGGCTTACAATTTTGCTGTTCCTTCAGGAGAAAGAAGGTGAGGTGTGTACCCAGAGATAATGCATTTTATTATATACCTTTTATATTAACCATAAAGTATTTCTTTTTCATTTGGCGTTAGGAAACGCAGGCAAGCTTTATGGCATGCAGCTCTTCTTGGAAAAACATATTCAGTCCATAACAGCTGCAGCACTGACAGCATTGAGAACACCTAAAGCTACAAACAGATTTCTTCACATTTACATAAAAAATCAGGACTTAACTACATTTTCAATAAATTATATAAGACAAGGAATTATTTTCACATATTATCAGAAAAAAGAATAACAAGAATTTAAATTTTTAAGTCGTATCTGTTCAATGATTTCCAGCAGCCATATTCCATTCCTTTTACTTATATCAGAAATGTATTTTTTCTTATCAGAAATAAACAAAAAGCCTTTAGATTCAGACTACTAACAAAAAAAAATCTGAGAAGCACACAAAAATCTTTCAAGCACTAATAAAAATATTTCCATCAAGAAGCATAACATAGATTTGAATTATAAACAAAATAAAACAAAAACCCACCACCAAGCAAATAAAATCACAAATAAACCCACACCCAGAGGAACCATGAAGCTTTGAGAGTTGAAGGTAATTCAAAGTGAAATCAGAAATCACGTTGTGTTGTATTTGCAGTCAGGTAGACAGCTAAAGAGATATGGACATCAAAATGAATTCTAAACAACCTACTTACACTGAAATATAACCAAGCAAGCACAGGTTTCTGATTACTCAGATGAAAAAACAACTTTAATTTTTTTCTAGCATTATTTTTTATCTTGACACTTGCCAGTCTTACTAAACTGACAGATGATTTTACAGTTTTTGGATGAGCTTATCACAAGGCCAGATAAGCATAAATGGCGTCTTCTGACATCATCTGCAGGATTACTACTGGATTCTCATTTTGTATGGAAAGACACCTCTACTCTACTTTCAGTACTATAAGTACAACTAGCTAGTCAACTTAACTACCTCAAAAAACATCTTCAAATTATATGGTCCTACTGAAGTAGCCATAGTCAAGTGAACAGAACTCCTCCCTCACTCTATACAACTTCTTACAGCTTCATTTTCTAAAAAAACACCCCTTATCAATGAGGCACAGAGTGTTTAGTTTTCAAGGCTTTCTTGTGCCTGTGTTCTGCACTAGCATTTCCCATCCTTTCTTTTAGAAAGCCTTAGCAACGAAACACATCAGCAGACTCGTATTCAACAGTATGAATACACATCCAAGATGTCTATATTAATACACACACTTGTCCATGCCCTCAGAAAGGTCATTTAGAACATTATCAACCTTCCAATACAGCCTATATGCCCACATGCCTTTAGAAAACATGTACTTTTCAGACAGTAGATTTCTCTGGTATACAATGACATTTTACTCCTGTTGCATAATACAAAAAGGAAACAAGCAAACCAAGTCCTGTTTGAGAGACTGAGCCCCATAAAGGTGAACAGCTCAATCATCCTTAGTATTCTATGCAGACCTGATGCTGCTTACTCAATTTTTTTCTGCTTAGTGAAAACATCTGTATTGGATCTCCTGAGGCATGCCTAACGAGCCATTATGCTGCCAATTAAACAACCCACCAGAAGGTCACAACAGCTGATGCTGTTGCAGTGTAATATTTCTTCATTGCCTCACAATTATACAAAAGTTAAATTTGTAATGAAGTCTGAAATGTACCTGACCAATTACAGCTGGTAGCTCTGTTCTGATGAAACCTGGTGCATTCAACACGTCAGGTTTCTGAGCCTAAAATGCTTTATCATTGTCTTCCTGAATCCCTATCCCATACCAAGTACTGGAGACCTCAGCTTCTCCAATCTCCAGAATCAGAGCACATCCCTGGCCCAAGACTGCAACATGCTCCTACCACACCACGAGACTCCCAACAACCAGAAGGACAGAGATTTCAGTCCTTCTGCTTAGCCCTGTCAGCTGAGCCAAAAACAAATGAAGAAGCAAACAGAACCAACAAAACTACAGACCTCTCAGAATTTTTCACAATGTCAATGATTTATGTGGTCAGACTTCTATGTCTGCCATCCACAAAGAAACCTGAATGAAAAAAAAAAGGGTACTCCTGAAATGAGAAACATTGTTCCAGCTCAGCAGCTGCTTAGTAGTGAAATAAATATCCTTTCATGGGTATGCCTCAAATGGAATTTCCTCAAAATTTCTGATTTATAGCCAATTAGAAGGATTTCTGTTTGGAATATCACACTCAAATTTCACAAAGAGCATAAAACTGGAAACAGAGAGAGTTCTTCTTTTTCAAGAAACCTTTATTGCTAATGGAAGAAAAACTCAAACGATACTTCTGTTATTTCCTGTAAATTTGCCACTGAGGCTTTCTTAATTAGGTAGAAAATGTCCCAACTAGAAAAGGAAAATTATAGTACTTGAAAGCACGCCACAAATACAAGAGTGAAGACACATTGATGAAGGTGAATTCATTTAAAAACAGGTCCACAATGGACAACACTCAAGGACTCTTTTTACTCTTCTCCCTACACTTGTAAGCAAAGACTGATTATTAGATGTGGAACAAAGTCCTCTCTGAGAACTGGATGAACCTTACTTCTCCCCTTAAAATACAGACATGAAAGAAGGGGCAGGGATGATGTACAATTGTAAAAAGGAATGACCTCAACTACAGATGCTACTTTTTAGGTCAACTGCCCTGAATTAAACGTACCCATTCTCTCTTTTCCCATAGACTGGGGCACCTATGAACAAGGCGGACAAAACAGACCAAGCTGTGTTACAAAAAGGTTTTTTTGGATGTTCCATAAATGCGTCTGAGAGAACGAAGTTTCCCCGCCATTCAAATCTTTTAGTCCAACAACTGTCTAAAGCCATCTAGGTGCTTCAGTGCTTTGCATGTTACTAATGTGAAACACAGGCATCCTAAAAGCTTAATTTTCCACAGATCAATTCAGGACCTCTACTACTAAGTGAATTCTTCTCTCACCAAAGATGTCCATTCTCCTTAAACAATGCTGTCTAGTCAGTTATCCATTCCCAGCATCTACGTGTCCTCTTTGTGTCTTTTAAATACATCATGAAGTGACCTAAGTGACTGAATTGGCACCAAACATCCAGCTTGTACTGTCTGAGTAGGTACTGCACTCAGGAAACAGTTTTCACTCAGCAGCAGTCAGCAAATGGCCTTGGCAAGACTACAAGTCCAGATTGCAGACTCCTGGAGCTTTATTTTTCACACATTTCTGGTTTGAAAAATGAGGAAGTTTATAATTTCAAATATATCCATCCTTGCACCTGGAAAAGTAAACATATACGTTGCAAACAGGAATGTAACAGAAATCCATCCTCTTCCCCACCAACTAAACTAGGACAGTACCTGCCACGCTGTAAGACAAGAAGTGCACATAAGGTGTCCACAAGGCTCTATCTTCACATCCTTGTCATTCTCTGCACAGATTTTACAAAGCTGAAAAGTGGAACCCATTTCACAGTATAATTCATACTGCTCCTGTAACAAAAGAGAGTCAAGCAATTATTTCTTTCCAATGAATTGTTCACAAAGAATATACTTCTCTAAATGCTGTTTTCCAACCTGCTTTACTTATTAATCAAGGAAACTCTTGCTACTGGTCTGTCTAAAAGCCACACTAAGGTTACTGAAACAGCTGACATTTTTGCTTCCTCCAGCCTGTAATATACTACAATTCATGCCAAAAAGCGTTAAAAATGTCTGTGCCTATTAGATTTTGTACAGACTTGTCATATGTAACTGCTATGCAAGGCACACATCCTGCTTTGTTTTGGTTGCAGTCGGAAGGAAGAAAATTAACATACAGCTCTAAGCAAAAAATTAAGTGATGAATAGGAACAAAACTGGGATTTTAATTTCTAGGTATGAGTTTAGGACTAAGAAGATTATTGCATTGAAAATTGACAAGCAAGAGTGCTGCAGCAAGGATGTTGTATAGCAGTATGCTAAAGCACACAATCCTTGTAAAGGAAGTATGGCAGGAACACCCTGCAGGATAACTTGGCAACAGTCATGCACAGATTGTTCAGTACTTTGCATCCTTACAAGACTGACAGGAAGGTAGAACACCACCATTAGAAGGAATGAATAATAGACAAAATTCAAGTCCAGAACAGTTTTCTAGAATCAGATGTTGTTGGGCAACTGACAGTTAAATGCATTTGCATTGGAATAAGCCTTTTTTTGCTTGAAAAAACAAATTTTGAAAGCCTAAAGTAAATATAATCCAGATCATGGGAAAATAAGCAGCTACTGCTAAGCAAAGTGAGGGGACATGAGGCTAAGAAAAAGAGAAAATGAAAGAGAGAGCTTTTATCTGTCAGTGTACTAAAGATGATTACAGTGAAGCTCTAGCCAAGAATCCATCTGCAGCAATCTAGCCCTGCAGCCACTTCCATACTGTCTTTTCATAGCATAGGCAGGTATGGTGACAACTTCAAATCCCTTCAGTTATATATTATTTAAGGCAGACTCACAAAACTCAGACTGTTCAAACACCATCAGAATTAGATAATAACATCCTCATAATTACATGTGCAGAAATAACTTGGTTAATTCAATGGCTGCGAAATAAAATATGATTGGCTTGAACAAGAACATTGCCCATCTTCTGCTTCTCCTTTCTTTGAGAAAAAGCAAAGATATGGGCTGGAGCATTGCTCTGCACAACACAAAGACCTGATAAATCTCCATTACTCTTTCATTATTATCTTAAGACTGGAGGGAAAAGATGGAAGTCAGAGAAGTGGAAATATTCAGGTTTTCTTCAGGTAATTATTTTTAGGAATTCTCTTACTTACAAAACAGATATATTGGAATGATATTTCTGATAATACCATAGATAGTAAAGAATACTTCTTTTCTAAAATACTTTTGGAGGCAGAATGCACACAGAGCATCCAGAAGTACAGAAGATTCAGCATTCATCCAGTCTGATTTGGAAGAAACAGAAGACCATCTGGAACAGCACGGCTTGTATCTAGTCTTTAGACATATCCTCAGGTCTTCCAGATGTTTTCATCAGGAAAAATGTTGTACACAGTATTCCTTAACCTTCTAGTGATAATTTCAGCACAATTTTTAATCAAGCATTTCTTTTGGGGTGGCTACTTCCTACTACTTGACTATCAAATATCTGCACAATTAATCACACCATCCCTTAACAAGACTATAAACACAACCACATATTCTGATTTCCTCTACAATTCTCTGCAAAGTGACTCTGTTTAGGTATTCAATTACTTCTGCTGTTTTCTGTGATCTCTCTTTCAATTTGCACCATAGACAAAGAAGAAAGGAGAGAACTGGACACCCTGGAACTGGTATTTTTGCAATGTATGAATTTCTACTTCTGGACTTGCCAACCAACTATACCATTCCTATTCAGGCTTCAAAACTATTATTTGGTCCTCATTTTGTTTCTGTATTCCGCTTTGTTATTAGCAAGAAAAAACAAGCTACGTCAATCTGTTACATAAATAACAGAAAAACCTTTAATAGCTGTTTGAAACCCTTCTCATTTGGAAAAGGCTCACAATAAACAAAACATTCCAAGACATGGTGTCTGCATCACCATCCGCTCTACAGTTTAAAGGATTATTATCCTATTCTTCACCTAAGCCCTTCTATCAACAACGTATTTTCACTCTTATGAACTCACTACTCACGTTTTAATACAAGTTTATTATTACTGCTAGGTGAGCCACTAAGGGAAGTGAAGACTACAAAACTCAAAACTCTGCCAACATACCTGCGTGACTTTTATGTGATCATGTGGTGTGGGCTCACATAATCCTGTCAAATCAGGATTATAACTTCGTCCATCTGGGAACAGGTAACTGCATGACAAGAAGACTTTTGTAAGTATATACATTTCTTTAGCTTTATCAGCTAAATCAGACTTATAAAATTTCAAGGGGATAGAATAAGTTACAGTAGACATTAGCTAAACTAAATCATCTTTCCTCAGCCATCTAACTTTGAGTGCAACTGAATTGCTACATATTAATTTTGACATGTGCTCAAGTGTATTTATAAAAGCATAAGAAAGGTTCTGACATCACTTGCACAGCTACTACCAGAATGCATCTGAGTTTTGATTGGCAGATAACCTTCTAGGGGTAGCTCAAAAGAGTATTATTTCAGGTCTTTGTTTCACAGTGAGCTTGTACTTCCTAGTGATTTCCCCACTGAGAACATGATACTCAAGACTCTTTAGACTATTCCAAGTAAAGCTGCAGAAAAGAAGGTAACACATTTGTGTGTATCTGTATTACGAGATATATAATATTAGATATGTCACAATATTATATATGTGCATATCTGTGTATATGATGACAAGAATCCACACTGAGAACTTCTGATGCAGACTGGACATTAGGCAAGAACCAATGGGAGGATTTTGATCTGGTGGGACATTAATTATAGGTTAAATGATACCACAGCAACACTAAGTTGTTCTATATTCAGATTTATGTTACTTGTAACTTAGAAACAGTTTCTTAAAGGTCATATATTTTAAAGTCACATAATGAAAAAGTTATAGGGTACAAAAACATCACTCTGCATAAAATATTCTCAGCTCCAGTTTTTGTTTGCTCAGTTTTTGTCAGTGAGAAACACTACCAATATGAGTGTGTTTTTATTACAGGTATGAAATCATCATACCTGCAAAAAATACTAGACTGTGTAGGACTGAGAAAAATTACAAGTCTGCAAAAGGTTTGTCTTTTTTTTTTTTTTCTTTTTTGACGATTGATCAATTGCCTTTCCTTTTTCTTTCACATTATATATATTTATATTGGGTATACCAAAACACATATCCCAGGGAAAAGATTCTGACACCAAATATTTGTCTGTTACTTCAGCCAACCTAGCAAAAATGTACTACTTCTCCCTATAAACTTACATTCTCTAATAATTATAAATCTTTTCAGTAAACTACTAGAATGTGGAAAATGTTCTGGCTCCACAATATATAAAAAAGCAATTACATAGCTTTCAAATCATTGTCCACAGTTAGACACATGAATAACTGGAAGCAGTAACTGTTCAATAAGCCTAAGTGCATTTGGGACTCTTGGGGGGCTGTGGGGGGAAGGAAGGATCAATGCAACAGCTGTCTCATTTTATTTTCTCACAGAATTTATTTGCTATGAGATATGACTTTGGTTAACTTTCAGTAACTCTGGTTAATGGAATTAACAAGAAACAAGCAGTTTTTGAATGAATTAAATGCATGCTTCTTAAACTCTGAAAGAATGCTAACCACCATATGCAGATTCTCTGTTTTAGACATCTCTAACTACCCATGTAAGCATGGGGGGAACAAGGAAATCAGGATTTCATAGCCACGGTGGCCGTAAGAATCTGTACTCACAATCCTTCCCGGCTGCCGTCGATCAGGGCTTGGAACAGAGGCTTATTGTGAGGTATGGTCTGCAGGATGTTCCCATCGCCAGTCACGTACCCAATGGCCCACTGGCCCAGGCGAGTGCAACTCAGTCTGAAAATGTAGCTGCACGAAAACAGCATGAATGAAAGGTCAGTGCAAGTCAGGGTTCAGCAAAAGAAGTGGAGAGAGCAATTACGACCCTGACTTAGGTCCCTGAACATTTGGGTCAGATTCCCAATTCTGACATGTCCTTTGTATAACCTTAAATAAACCTGCCTCTTCTGCACTGTCAGTTTCTCACGGACAGAAATAAATATTTGTAAGGGTATCTGTCCACCCGCTGCTTTTCACCTGCTTGTGTTTTAGCTCTCGGAGTGAAAGCTGCACATTCACCATGAGCAGTCTCACTCAGACGTGTCCACAAACCTCTTTAAGAACAGTGTATGATATTATCCAGTCTCCATCGCTGCAACAGACACCTTTTGTGCATGTGCAAGCCAATAACCTGAACAAGCAGAAGGATAAATATAAAGCATCTTTAGATGCAACAGAAACAGGAAAGATGAATGATAAAACCTGTTCTACTAGAAAATAGTAGTTTTGTGTGAGCCTGTGGAGGTGAACAAAAGAAATATCAATTCTGTTTCAGAGAAATCAAGTATTAACTACATGATTGGACTTAGATTTAAATACTTCTCTGTGTAACAGGTGTTAGCTGAGAGTGTACATTATGTACACAGAGAGCACAATCAAAAGCAAAGAAAGATTACAGCCAACAGGACTGAGCATGTACAGAGCTTCTTACTAAAACCTCTGCTCCCTTTCATGTCAGACACCATTTCACATGCAAAAACCTCACTGAGAAAAGCACCTCACAGTGAAAGACCACAAACTCAATTCGGTATTATAGAGCAGCTTTTCTTAATTACCTATCAATATTTTATTTTGTTCCAAATGAATATGAGAAATCTAAGCCTCTCTGAAGTTTCACAGAGCTCTTACAACCTTCATTAGGGTCCACAATATACTGAAGTACTAACTATTCATCTGAACAGAATCTTGTAATTTGCAGGATGTTTTAGTTGGATTAAAGAAGAAATTTCACTTCATATCCCCTCTTTTACACTCCAGCATTTCACCTAAGCAACCCACAAGTAATGTTCCGATATGCAATAGAAAGCTCTTTTAAAAAACTAACTTTCTATTTACAAGGAACATAAAAGCTGTGGGGGGTAATTTCTCTATAACACTTTCAGGATCAGTAATAGAGAAAATAATAAATACATCAAATGTTCTCAAAATCAGCCTAGTTATTTGACTTATGTAGTAGTGTCCATGAGTACAAAGCTAAAAATCAGCAGTTTTCTGCTGGAACCATATTTTTGTATATATGCACTTGACTACTAGGGTATCTTAGGATACAGTATACTATTTTCTAAAAATCAAAAGAAACCAAGTACAGAATATGGTTATAACTGTTGGTAGCCTTCATTAACGAGTTTCAAAACACTGCACTTTTAACTATGTGTACAAGTGCTTCTGCAGAACTTTCAACAAGGAGACCTTAGGGAAAAAGCTTCACAAATGTAAGATAAAACTAGCAAAATAAATGGTAAGTAACAAAAGATTAAATCCATTCTTGATTTTTTTTCTTCAGTTGGCAGAAGAAAAAAACCTGATTTTTTTTCTCTCAACTGAAGAAAAAAACACAAGACAACAGTGACATACTGGTAAAAGCTCAGTTTAAATCATTTACTGTGCACAGCACCACACAAAAAGTATTTAAAATCTCTACAGCATGATCTTTAATCTGACTGATTGCTTTTCTGGATGAAGAGTTTATGATATAGAATGATACAGGCAAAGAGAAAAGAAATATATGAAGCACAAAAGGAACACAAAAGCACAAATTAAATTTATTGCTCGAATGTCACCATGAAAGGTGTTAAGATGATTTTTCCTTTACTAGTAAGTAAAAATTCAATGCAAATTTTGAAAATCAAATTATACTTTAAAATATGCTTTTCAAGAATGCGTTGCTTGTTTTGCCTTATTCAGAAGAATAAAGAAAAAGCAATTTATTTTCAATTTCTTTCTGCTTATTTTTACATATTTAGACTTCAGTGTGCTAATACAATATATTTTTGCTTCACTTCTTCAGTGAGTTTTAAATAAAATGTAAAAATATGCAAAATAGAAATATGAACCCAGCAGAATGATGTAGGTTCTGAGACAGCAAGTTTATTTGGAAAGCAATATGCAGTGCAACCTCTCACCTCCCAGGTTTCGTGCTGTATTTCTGCAGCCTTGCTTTCACTTCATCATACGTCAGGAATGCCATATATCCAGGATGTGTCACAGCTAAGAAGTTCCAGTTCCTTAAGATTGAGCCCCACGGCTACAAAGAGAAGACAAGCAAGTAAAGAGATGAAGCCAGGTAGTTCTGTATTTCTGATAAAACTCAAGTATGTCAGAGACACTTAAAGTGTTTTAGCTTCAGCTGAAAAATACACGCTTTTGCTTTAGGTCTAAATGGTACACAGGATTGTCCTATATACCCAACTTTGCTAAAAGTGTTCCTTCAGAAGAATCACTCCAAGAACACCAAGCACAACTTTTTGGATAAAGATTCTGAAGATCCAGAATTTAAGAGACCTTCTATTCATAGCTACATAAAATGTTAAACATCATATTTACTTAGAACCTGGGAAGTATGACTCCATGATGGTTAATAAAAACACAACTAAACCTGTGACGTCCTGAAGTACTTTCATAGTTAATGGTAAGTAACACTAACAAAAGAATTGTAATAAAGTTGTTAATTTGAGCTGTCATTCCTTTTTTTTATTCTCTGCTTCTTGATTTCTTCAGTCACCTTAATAGTATTAAAGCCACAAAACAAAACAAATATTGACAGCACTTCACCTGAGTATTTGCTAACCTGAATATCAAATGCTACAGAAAATTCAGTGAAACATGCCTGATATGCTACCACTTCAAAGAACATGGAACAGTCCATGACTGTAAATAAAGGATGATTTTTTTTCAAGTAGGGGACTAATACAGATATATATATACACACATGTCTAGTGCCAGCATTTGGGAAGTCAAGAAACTGCCTCTGAATGGTTTGCAGACTTTTAATCTACTTCTCAGAAGATCAAGGCAGGTGATGTTCTTATGTGCCCTGCAAATTCCCTTTAAAAAAACTTCTAAGGGCTAATCAGGCAGAGATGAAATGCCTGTGTGACATGCTTGAGCAGATTATCCTAACAGTGAGATAGCCTATCTAGATTGAGAGTGTTACAATTTCCAGGCAAACCCTAGCCACTACTTAAACACAGATGAATACATGTTTATTTTAAAATTAATACCTCATCTAGTTGGACACGTGGAATAGAAGACAGGTTTCAGCACAGAGGTGGTAAGAAACTTGAAGTGTTTAAATTTGTCCAAAAGCAAGGAGGGAAAAAAAAAAATCCTAGTCCTATATTCAACCCTAAGTTGTTCTATATTCAGGTTTATGTTACCTGTGACTTGGAAAGGGTTTCTTAAAGGTCATATATTTTTAAGTCACATAATGAAAAAGTTATAGGGTACAAAAACATCACTCTGCATAAAATATTCTCAGCTCCAGTTTTTGTTTGCTCAGTTTTTGTCAGAGAGAAACATTACCAGTATGAGTGTGTTTTTTTTTTTTACAGGTATGAAATCATCATACCTGAAAAAAAAAATCTAGACTGTGTAGGATTGAGAAAAATTACAAGACTGCAAAAGGTTTGTCTTTTTTTTTTTTTTTTGGAGGACTGATCAATTTTTTTTTTTGAGGACTGCATCCTGCCAGCTCCTTCAACAAGTTCAACAAGGCCAAGAGCAAGGTCCTCCGTGGGGTTGGGGCAATGCCAAGCACAAGAACAGCTGAGGGCAGAATGGATCGAGAGCAGCCCTGATGAGCAGGACCTGGGTGTGCTGCTGGATGAGCGGCTGGACACAACCCAGCAGGGTGTACTCACAGCCCAGAAAGACAAACGTGTCCTGGTCTGTACCCAAAGCAGGGGACAGCAGGCCATGGGCAGGGGATTCTCACTCTCCTCAGCTCTCCTGAGACCCCTCCTGGAAAGCTGCACCCAGCTCTTGGGCCTCCAGCACAGGAGGGACACGGACCTGCTGGAGCAAGTCCAGAGGAGGGACAGCAAAACCATCAGGTGGATGAAACACCTCTCCTATAAAGACAAGACAGGCTGAGACAGCTGGGACTATTCAGCCTGGAGAAGAGAAGGCTTTGAGGAAACCTGGAGCAGCACCTCAGTACCTAAAGGGGTCTACAAGAGAGCTGGAGGGGGACTTCACAAGGGCTTGGAGTGATAGGACAAGGGGGAATGTTTTGAACTGAAAGACTATAGATTTAGACTGGATATCTGGAAGAAATTTTTCAGTCTAAGTGTAATGAAGGCACTGGAACAGATCGCCCAGGAAAGTTGACCCACAACATTTCAGTTGATGCCCAGTTCCTGAAAGTGTTCAGGTTGGATGGAGCTCTGAGCAACCTGGTCTAGTAGAAGTGTGTCCCTACCCATGGCAGGGGTGTTGGAACGAGATGATCTTTAGGGTCTCTTCCAACCCAATCCATTCAAAATAAGAACCCATAGCTTGCCTTGTGTACACAGAGTCTTACCAGAGCAGAAGTGCTAAATGGGACAAGGTCGGTTCCCCTTCCTTCAGGGGAAGTATTTTTACACCAAAGGCCATGTTAACAGTAACAGACTGAAGCTCCTGCAGAGCATCCATATATTCTGCTGTGCTAAGCTTCTCTCTGGCCAGGGAGTACAGCACTTAAAGCTGTGCATACATACAACAGGGAGGCAGGGGGAGCAACTTCACTTTCACAGGATCTCCACAAAGCCTAGTCTTGCTTTCTTCTGTGAATAAACACCATTACAAATGCAGCTTTTCTGTAACATAACCCACAGTTGGCAAAACACTATTTTGATTACTTAATTGGGATTTGCTCTCTGTGGGTGTATGCACACATAGTTACAGAAGCTGTTTAAAAACTAGAGAAGTAAAATGTAACCTCCTGGGAGAAGTTCTCAGACCAGGTTCAGTGCAAGTTCAGTTCAACAGTTACACAGCTTTTGCACCTAATCTGTTTGGCAAAACATATCTCTCTGCTTCTCTGCTGAATTAAAAGTTAACCCTTACCAGTCATCTCTGTTCACGATCCCCTTTTTCTAGCACAAGACACAGTAGTGAATCAAACCAGCAGTGGCCTCACAAGGAAAATAAGTGACCAATATTTGTGGTTCAATTAAAAAGAGATCACTGACACCATGAATATGTGCAACTGTGGCACTGTTCTCACTCAGAACGGAAAAGAGATAATCAAAATCAAAACTCTCTATATTAAAATCATTAATCCCTTCCTGCCAGATTTTACTATCAACTTCATAATGGCACCCTTTCCCACAACAGCAAAACTAGGACTTCTAAGCAACAATTAGCAGGACAATGTGGAAAACAGAACAAACATCAGGCCAGGGTTGGATGCAAAATTCATGTTTTGAACACACCTCCATCAGGCCAAAGAACAATGATATATTCAAATAGGTTGAAAAAAGACCTCTAAGATCATCAAGTCCAGCTTTTGACCCAGCACTGCCAAGCCCCCCACTAAATCATTTCCCTAAGTGCTTGATAATCCTTACAGTGAAGACACTTTTCCTTGTCCAATCTAAACCTTCCCTAATGTAACTTTTAACTCTGTACTAGTTTGCCACTCTACACAGTAAAGAATACAAATAAATGATTGTATATCTCAATTTCTATATACAAAAGAAATATCCAGTGACAAATTCAGGAACAATACATGTAATATGGATGAAAATCAGTAGTCTTCTATACTGACTAAAATACCTTTAAGCATATTCTGTAGAAGAGACACAAGGTTAAAACAGACACATAGCATACATGACAAGCTTATTTCAGATAAATATTAACAGTAATACAATTAATGTTACTCCCAAATATAGTTCCTTGTTGTAAATAAGCAAAAAAGCATTAATGGCAAAAATATTTTCATAAAGAAAAGAGTTAGGCCTACATTTAGCCTAAAAGAAAGTAGTGTGTAACTATCCTCATGTGTTTGTAGAAACACCTCAAACATATAGATACAAATGCACAACAAAAAACACAACTAAAACTCTGATTATCAGGAGGTCTACATTTCTAGGAATGTATTTAAAATAGTGAAAAATAAGTAAGCAGCAAACACAAAGCTATTGAAGTAACATTATATGCGTGCAGAACTGAAGCAGGTGTTGCTGGATACTTTCAGTTTTTCAGATGTGTGTGTTGCTGACTCAAACACCTGTGAAGGACTAAAAGAAATGCACAGTTTATTTCTAAATCATAATGTTTTAGTTCTTTCAGGTTGTTTTTTTTTTTTAAATCTGCTTCCTTCCCTCAGGGCATTAAGCTCAAATTCAGACAAATATCTAAAATTTTCAAATCTTACCTGAAATAATCTAGTGAAGATATCAAATTCAAAAATTGAAATGTAGTCATTGCAGGTCAAGTCAATAGTAGATTTAAGAGCCATTGCTTCCAAACCAGAGCTAATCTGATGAACTTCATGAAGGCACTGCCTGAACACTTTCCATGGCACTATAGTTCTGTTAAACAGGTAGAAAGAATAGATTCGATGAAATATTTAACATTTGATACCTCATTTAGACATAAAAACTGAACTTTTAAAGGAGTGAAGCATAACATTAATTCTGTTTCTCTACAGAGGGAAAAAACCCCTACAAATTAAGTTTTCTTAAAGCAGCCTATGCAAATACAAGAATGCTTACCTTCCTTTAAACACAGCTGAAGTGTCATTTATTTCACAATAACAAATATTCAAGCTTCCTTAGGAGTACAACAAAAAGAACACTGCAGAAACCAAAATAACCTACCAAGCAGGTGCTGTATACCATCTCACATCCTTTCAGAGATCATGTAAAGGACCAGCTCTATGCTTGTTAAAGAATTGTTTCTTCACAGCCTCCCCTCCCAGAATGATAAGCATCATTTTAATATCTCCAATTATGTGATTTTTGCTACACCTGAAGTTCATGAACAGTGGTCAAGTAACATGACAGCAATCAACCAGATATCACCCAGAGTGGTCCAAGCCCTGTCATAAAGCCAGTACAGTGACATTAACTCTCAGACAGGGAACTAGAATTATCTTTTCTAACACACAAAGCCATGTTCTGTCAGGCTCAGTTTCTTTTTGCACAGTTGAAGATAATGCAAGTCAGTTATTTTACCAACCAAGTACTTGTATTTGGAAACTGGGATGAGGTTGATCACTTGAATGTGCTCCATCTTATCACTCTCAATAACAGCAACTCTTCTTGTGTCATTAGGGTTAAATCCAAATTTTGCCAAGCCATAACACTTCATAAAAATGTTCTGCTGCACATTGAGATCAGATTATAGGATACTTTAAAAACATTTTAATTAACCAAAATATAACTAATGCATAATTATTCAGGACAAGATCTCACACATTCATAGTGATATTTTGTTAATAAATGCTAAATCAACAAAAGACACAAGCCCCACAAACTCAGTAGTATTTTCTATAAATTTTATAATTTTATTAGTTTTTCTAACTATTAAACTAGCTGCCTTAGTTTTTCTAACTATTCTCTCATGCACAAATGTAAATTACTTAGTATTGGGGGGGAACCAACTGTTTTAAGTTGGTCCTGTGTCACAAATACTATGCAGTTATCCTAAATTAAAATAAGCAGTACACTAAAAACACACACCTGTATTTCTATTGTATAAGATATTCACTACATTTCTATGTGCAAAGAAATCCACTTGTTATATTAAGGCTTGCATTGAGAAAGTCATAAATGACAAAATGGGAAGTTTAATAGATCTCAGCAGATACTTTCATCTGTATATGAAAAACAGGAAACCACAAAGAGCTGAAGAGAGACACCACATCAGATGGCATTTATGAAAGAATGCACATCAAATTTTCATTAGGGTAAAGAGAGAATAAAACATTGCATCAAATTCAGACAAAAAACTCGAAAACTCAGTGCTTTTGTGGTGTTGAAGCTGTCTTAGTTCAAGTGCCTACTGCTTATTTAGCTCCTGTAACCATGGCTCCAAAACATTTTCTGATTCTCTTTATAAACCATCCTAAATGGTTACAGCACTGTGATCATGCTGAAATGGGGTTAGAAAAGTTTCAGGGTTGACTGTGGGTTTTGTGAGCCTTTCGTTTGGTTGTTACTTGTTGGTTTTTCTGGTTGGGTGTTTTTTGGTGGTTTTTTTAGGAGGTATTATTTTTATTGCTTTGAGTTTTTAAAAGGTTAAGACAATAACCCTAAAACAAAAAAACAATAGAGCATTTATCAGATATGATCACAGCCATACTACACCTTAACAACTGGTTTTTCATGCCTTGCACAAGACAGTTTCTCAGATGCAATTAATTAGACACAATTACTAAGTAGGATCTTTGGCTATCTATTCACTAACACCCTGCAACCCCAAAACTCCACCAGCAACAGAGAAAACAAAAGTCTTCAGGAGAATATGTTTTTAGAGCACTGTTGGCTAGTACTTTGGCTAAGACAGAAACCAGATGCTGGAAATTGAGTGATTAGCTAATGAAATAACATCTGAAGTTATTTTTTGGGATTTCTCCAAGAACAAGTGTTTGGAATAGTGGTGGCCCAAATTTAAAATACACTAAATTCAGCAGGTTTTTTTTTTTTTCTCTGTAGCTTTGGTCTTTATCTTGTGCTTTCTTTAAATAAAGGTGAATTGGTTGTTGAAACATATTACCTCCTATTTCTCAGCAGCTGCTTTATAGTTATCATTTGTAAATACTTCCAAACAGGAACAGCCAGGGATCATCTCTCCCCCAGTGTCTCTCTCCAGTTCAGCCACACACATGGTGAGCTCTTTTGAGACCTTGCAGACAGCACACACCCACGGAATGCAGGTGTTACTGAGTCTTCACAAGGTGAAGATTTGTAGTGTCCTCTCCTCCTGCTCCTCCACCACCGAAACCCCGTGACCTTTCAGGCACCCTGAGAAATGCATCCTCTAGCAGAGATCTGGGAGGGGTCACACAGCATGAAAGAAGCTTTCAGAGATGGCTGGAGAGTTTCTGTTTGAATTAACATCTCACTGCTCTTGCTTTCACGTGTTTTAGGGGATACACAGCCTTTGAAGGCACCAGTTCGTGACTCAAGTCTAAAGAGTTCTTTTAACTTGGATTTTGGTTGGTGGCAGAGGCGGTGGAAGGGAAAAGAGAACAGGATTAAGGTTGAGATTGGGACTGTCCTAGTTAATAGCATGTTTAGGCTGTTACTTAAATATATACGTATGTTTACATATATAAAACACCTGTTCTTACGGAAAGAAAAAAAATAAAATCTTGTTTGCAATGAAATCGCTGCCTGCCACATTCAGCTCCTGAACCACAGAAGGCATCTCCTATAAATATTTTCAGGGATCTTTGTAATATTTGTTGCATCATGTCCTAATGATACCTTGCACTAGAGGCTGGCAGATATTCTGCACATGCCTCACGCTGTTTAAGGCTGAACCTGTGGACACTTGTCTGAGAGATGAGTCAGTCAGCTCTGCCTCAGCCCATCACAAAGATGTCTTGGGGAACATTAGCTGTCTACAGAATCAGGCTGAGGAAGAGCAGGTCTCAGTATTTCAGGTATTTAATGGTAGTTACATAAGCTATTGCTGGCAGAGGAAGTGCCCATGACTGAGTCCAGCTCAGACACCCTTCTGGGGAGCCTCTCATAGGAGAGGATGGAACTAAACAGTGACTGTACTTCCCTCAAAGGTCTGATGCCCACAGTTTACAGCACTACTGCATATGGGCACATTACAAACAGGTATACCCAGAGCTTTTTGGAGAGTAACAATTTCTCTTTTTATAATACAATTTGGAGGGGAGGGGAGGGGAGGGAACCTCACTAAATTACATGTACATACCATTACTGTGCTATATGTTAATTTATTGCAACCCTCTATCAGTTCAAAAATCTTCAGAGAGATAATATTAGAAGGAAACAAAAATATGAAGAAAGCCACAGTGTACATGATGTACAGCAGTTAAAGAATAGAAGGACCTTTTACAAGGAAATCCTAATCTCTACCTGCCAATCTTTTAGGAAATTATTTATACACATCATGTCCTCATACCGCCTTTCCTCGTCATTAGAGTAGAAGCAAGCCCATGCCAATTTAAGGAAAGAAAACAAAACAAATGATTCTGAAAAGTATTTCCTTAAGAAGCTTTCTGGGCATTTCTCAAATCAACAAAACTATCTGGATCTTGGTATTTACCCAGGGCTCATTTTCTTGAAGAGTCCTGTCAAAAACCGTAAAATAAGCCATTTCTCCACAGGCCTCTCTAAATGACACTACTTCTCTCCTTTTGCTCTGCAACAGGAAACCTAGTAAGTGTATATGAAAAATGATGAATTCAAAAGTGTTCTAACTGAAACATAAGGTTTTAAAAATACTGTTGCATAGGATGGTGTCTATTTACTATTGTTGGCACACATCAAAGCCAAGTATGACTCTATAAATCTCAAAAACAGTGTTTTAAACACAACCCACGCAACTTCCATATGCTTAAAGGAAAAGGATTAGTGTCTAGCATGTGATTTTCAAGCAATTTAAGAGAAGAATTTAGGTCCTCTCTTCCCTCCTGCCCTGATCATGTGTACATGGGATTTTCTGAACTCCTCAAATGTTGTTACATTATCAAAAAGCAAAAGACATTAAAATAAACCTGGAGACGAAGCACGTATTTCCTGAGCACAAAGGGTACAATACTTGTGTAAAACTGCAGAGATGCAGCTCTCCTGGAATGTCAAGTGACACTGCTTCCATTTGAATCTGAGCAGACCACAAGAATGTCTAGGGAGGTAAACATCTACCTGTATAATTTACATTTACAGGGAACATTTTTGTCTGCAAGAAACTCTCTCAAATGTTGCCAAAAAACACACTACAAAAAGGCCATTACTGTTTCCAGAGCAATCTCAAAAATATTCAAGCATATATTGACCTAGAGAGAAACAACATTCTTTGTAAATCTGCAGTGAGCAATGTAGATTTTGACTTATCACCACTGAAAAGAGCATTTTCTTAAGACTACTGTTTCAGTTTTAAGTGAGAGGCCACATTTCACTGCTTCTGAACTGCAAAGCAAATAATTGACACAAAGAAGGCTTGAGAAATTCAGTCCTAAGGGAAAAAAGGAATTCTGCCATATCATGCCAGTACAATTGCTAAATAGTGACATCATTCCAAACAAATACAGACGAATCTAATGAGAACGGAGAAGGTAAAAGAGAGAAAATCACCATTATGAAATGGAGAAAACATACCACCAAAAAAAGCTACTTCCCAAGCTGTGTAACTGGACATTGCTGGAGAGACAGCAAGTTCCTTAAGAGATACAGGAACTCTGTATTTCCCCAAGTGTCCCCAAAGGGATACACTTCCCTATATTTTCAACTCTGATCTCTAACCACAAACCCAAAGCACACTCATGCTTTTGCATGAGTTTTAAATGTTTTAAAACATTGCCTCCCTTGCCTATCCATGGAGAATGTGTCCCCCTCTCTCACAGTCTCGTCTGCCAGCTATCAGAACTTTCTTCTATCTTTTGTACATGCCATTTTACTTTATTCTTGGTTAGCCAGAACAGCTGTGAAGACTCATTTTTTCTGTTTTCTAATCCCGTCTTGCAACTTTCTACTGACTTGCTCTTCTCTACAACATTATCTGTCATCTTTTTCAAACATTTTCATCTTGCATTTGAAGGAAAGAGGTCTAGAGAGATTCCTGTCTCACTAGCACCCAGAGAACAGCACCTTCTGTCTCTAGGTTTAAACAAGTTTATCAATAAGCATTTGCTACTGATCAGCTGAGGAAGGAACCACACTCCAAAAGCCCCGTTCCTGTTCATCTCCTCCTCTTTAAAAGTCCCTGTTGCTAAAACACCTGTCTTGACATTGATGAAGGCAATGGCACTTGGATCACTGCCTCTTCTGCTTTCATCTCTGTCTTTGGCTTCCCTTTACACTTCAGTTCATACTCAGATTTGAGGCTCTTTGGGCCAGGACCAACTCTTCAGTCCGTATTTTTACGCTGTTCAGGCAGTAATAGGGCTCTTGGGCACTATCAGCAGCAAGAACAGCAAATCAAGTAATAAATTAAGGGGATTAACAAGGTGTTAAAACTTAGTTTATCTGAGGTCTCTTGAACTTGGAAACATTTAACTGTCAGATAAGTTGTGCATTGTGGTCTGCCTGTTTTACTGCTTCTTCTGTGAACCCAAACCACTGAGGCTATGTCTGTTCTACCCTGAGCCAAAAAGCACTGACCACAGCAGAACCACAGCTACTCAAAGTTTAGAATATCAATTTGAAATGCACTATTTAACTGCTACAGAGAAATCAATAGCCACATTTTTTCATAAATTCCAATAAAAAATAAATACATTTCAGGCCTCATCTCGAAAAAAGGACAGGACCATTAAAATAGTAATGTCTTTGATCTGAACAGTGAAAGAATATCTATTTCCTCAGCAAGAAAAAGGTGAGGGAATTCAATTTACCTGAAAACAGTAACAGAAATGCTTGAAAATTTTTAAAGTTCCACAATAAAGAATAAAAAGCTTGAAAGTTCAATAAATGGCAGAACTATGGAAAAAATTAAAATCTAAGAATATTAACAATTTGCTACTGTCCCATTCTACAACATGGAGACAGCCACAAATCACAAATTTGTGTAGCAAATTTCAATAGTTACCAAGCCCTGCATGACTTCTGTCGTTTTCAAATTCAGAAGCTGAAAAATCTTCTAGGTTATCTTGTCTACTCTCCTTCTCAGTTCAGGATTGCTCCCTGTGGCATTTTGCACATTTCTACTCAGAAAAAAACCCAAAACAGTAAAAGATGTAAGGTGCTACCAAAATGAGCAAGAAATCAAGGGAAATTCTCATCAAGCACTACACAGTAATAAAATGTTGGTAATGAAGATGCTATCAGATTGTGTTTCATATGCATATTTACAACCCACTGGGGGGGGGGTTACTAAAGTATCTGGAAACAAATGTAACTGATGATTACATGCCTAACAATTTCACAGTTCCACTGAATGTTACTGTTTAGCTGTACATGTAACTAGAACTTGCCTCAGCACAACTATAATGGTGAACCAGGGGTGAAGATTCACTCCACCAAGACCACTTGCTCCAATCATTGTACTCTAGCAATCACTACAAATTCAAAAAAATCACATCTTCTCAACTCCACCACTTTCCTGCTTCTGACATTTATCAAGTTCTTTCTTGGTATAGGTAAAGCTTGTGTCAATTTATTTCTTAGTTCTCTTTCAGTCAGCTCCTTTATATTCTTCAAGAGGCTCTGTATTTCCACATAGCCTGTGAAAATATCAGAGACAACTTATTCCAGGCACTAAGCCTTTGTTTGGAACGTTCTCAGTCATTCCTGATTTTTGTTTTCAGAAAGCAAATCCAAACAGTCTATTCCCCATCTCCCTGATATTTTTTTTTCTCTCAGCTTCCTTGACAAAATCCATACACCAAAATAATCCCTGGCCTACTACTGAACTCTGCTGACCCCCTCACCTATCCCCTCACTTGGATACATTTTACTTCGTCCTTGCAGAGAAATCAATACCTCCACTTTTTCCTTCTTCCTACGGCTATTAGCACCCTCCTCCTTCCACCCACACAATCAAAACCTCATTCTCTCCCACCTTCATTTATCAATCCTCCCTATACACTCCTAAACCCCACACTGGTGTCTCCAGATCCTTTCCAAACTTCCTATAACTTCCAAGGTTTCCCATTCCCCTCTGAAATGTGCAACACTGGAAAAACCTCACAATTGTAGATGCTCTGCGTGTGCTCCTTTTACACTTTTTCCTGTATGAGGGTGAAGATTTCCACTATTGATAGATCTGCCACTCTCATGTAGCCTTCTCTCCCAGATAAGCTTCTCCAGCTACTGGGTTTTTAGGGGTGTACCAGGAATGTGAAAGCTGAGAAGGTATTCAAAGGCCAAAAATATGTGGTTATCTCAGCACTCTGCTGAGTTCTACACAGTGCTTTCAAAAGAAAGCCAAAAAACAGCTCCTTGTATGATCCAAGGCTAGAAAGAGCCCAGCCATTTATATTGCTCAGAAGTTTGAAGCCATGTGAATTTACACCTGACTAGCTCTAAACACAAAGAGAAAGACTGCGGACTATGACAATTATTAGTAACAAGACAAATAAACTTAGTTGCAGCTGCACAATTTTGCAGCAAGTGTTCAGACAAATGTAACCAACAAAATTAGAAGTTCCCTATTCACTGGAAAAGAGCGGTGAGAAAAAAAGTCATTCCCTTTTTTTTGAACTACAAACTGGACTCGTGAAAACTGTGTATTTTAGATTTCAGTCCTCAGCAAACTGTAACATGCTGCTTTCTGTAGAAGGAAGTTTAGGTCACATTTTCAAAAGCTGAAAGCCAGTCAACTAAAAATATAAATTACTATTGGTGACCTTTTTTCTATTTAAAATATTTCAAATTAAAAAATAAACCCCATAATATTTCAGAAAGAAATGAGTGCAAAAAGTTGATTATATTAAAGCATCCAATTACGTTTAGAAACAGGAAGGTTTTTATGATAATTCTATGTTGAAAAAATCACAAGTTAATCTAATGCTTCGAATTCCATCCTTCCAATCAGATCAAACTGCAACAGTAACATTTTTCATCCTACAGTTTACCATCGGAAGCCAAGATCCAGCAAAACTTACTTTTTATTTATGCTGCAATCTTGAGCAGTGTTAGTCAGTGACCCAAAGTAAGGGCTGCTGTTCAGAAACAAATGAGGGGTCCAGGCTTGCCCTGTAAAACAGAGATGCAGCCAGGGAACACAGGATCAGTCCCTCCCTGTACTCCTTCAGTGCACTGCCTAAGCAGAGCTGGGGTTTCACAAAGTCCCAGGGGCCTACCTTTAGGTGGCCAGGTTAGAGAAAGAGATTGTGAGTTGTTTGCAAAACCTTTATGCAGGCTTTGCTTTTAGGGAAGCGATACCAGCATATTTGCAAACTAATTTGTCACAACAGGCCCATTGTAAAGGATGTGGCTTACAGGCATATCTGCCATATATTTCTAAAAGGATTAGAAAATAATTAATGTTTAAAAAGCTTCAGGCATTTTGTTTAACAAAGAGATTAAACATAATGCCAAATAAACTTTTTTCTCATCTGTTTGTTTGACATATATGCTGTTACATGTTTTATAGTTACTTAAGCACAATTAATTCAACCTGAGATAATGGCAAGGCTGCCAAGCAGAGATCTACTGCTCCTTGCTTAGAAGACAGGCAACAAAACCAGCTTCACTTTATTGGAGGAGAGCTGGGAACACCAGTAACAGTGCTTATTTACTTGGTCTGAAAGTAAAGCACCTGACCAGAAGTAACTCAAAAAAAATTTCAGGCTATACTACAAAAGCAAAGATACATAAGTTTAACTGGATGTCACCAAACTGCCTTGATTCCCAGACATTTTTGATATATTCATGTTTTAGGGAAAAAGCCAAACACCCAGTCACCCTCTCTAAAAAACCAACCAACCAAAAAAAACCCAAACAGAAAAAAACCCCTATCAAAGTACACATGGGAGAGCAGAGAAGGTAAGAGGGTTTGCACTGAAGGTTCATATTAAAGTTGCATTCTACGCAGAAATTTGCATAAGCAGAAAAAAAAAAGAAGCCTAGAAAAGTCATGGCAAGAGCTCTGGGGCCATGAAAGGTTTTAGAAAGAAGAGCTGCAGGAGATGAGTCAGAAAAGATAAGAGTTAAGTGCACAAAAGAAGAGGACAAGGGTAGAGGTGAGCTGTTCAGGTGAAGTGATGCCGTTGAAAGACTCTCCTTAACAACCTTGCTCTGATAAAAACTCACTAATGTGTTCCAGTGTCCCCCTGTCTGACACCTCAAATACCCATCTCAGTGGACACTGGCAGGACCAGACTGGGGAAGGGAACTTGAAGGAAATCTCTTGACTCTCACATAGGCAGCAGAAGCCAGTAGAGATCCCCAAAGAGGAACAGCACAGGGAACAGGGGAGCTGAGGAAACGGGTTCAGATGAAATGACAGCAAGAAACAGCAGCTTGCAGAGGAGGGGATCTGTAAATCCCAGTGACAGAAATGCAATTTGTGATCAAGACATCTGCTAAAGGTCATTCAAGGATAGAGCCCAACAGGAAAAGAGAAGTACCACAAGGAAATTTAAATTCTGAGCGCTCCTAAGCAAAGGGGAAAAAGAGAGGAAGAAAAAATAGCAACACTGAACAAACATGATCATTAGTCATTTTATCAAAGATCCTGTTTTTCTTGTCTTGACTGACATGTTTTTTAAAACCCTTGTCTGATGGAGAACCCTACGTGTCACTTAAGTTAATCCTTCAGAAAACTTTAGCTGAACTTCTGAAGTTATTTTGAAAACTATATTCACATTAAAATGGGTAACACGGAGCACGGTTAATTTCCTTTTCTCTAGCAAAACAGAGGACTGATATAGCAACTTCATCACACTCTAACATTACTTTCATGGGGAAGAAATTACCAGAAAACACTACCATGGACCCAGAAAGAGGAAAGCTGACAGTGAGTGTGTTTAGACTAACAAAAAAAACATGGAAGTGAAACTTGTAAATTCACACTGAACAGAACTGATTTGCAAAAGTGCCAACCTACTACGCTGGTATTCTAAATAAAAAATTACTTATTTTAAAGAGCTGTTTATGCTCAGAAGATGCAACAGATTGTTGCAGAAATTGTTCTGCCTACATTGTGCAAGATACCAGAGCTGATGACCATAATGACTGCTCTGTTATAATGAAAATTACACCAACCTATTGCCTCTGGCATTCCTCTTATGTCACTGTTACACTTATAAACTCTCCACATGAGAAAGTGAACAAGCTGCACATCCTCTATTAGCTTATATGTGTATTCATGTAAATGGATTTTTTCCCAGAAACAAAAAAATCCATGTAAAATGGATTTGTTTCCCAGAAACAAACCAAAAATCCCACGTATGACTATTTTTACATTTTCATTATTGCATTTCCTAGATGGATTAAATCACATATCTACACTTCACAAACTTCATTCCACAAAATACTGTAATAGTTAGAAACTTAAAGGAGAGATAAGGAAACATACTGTCCATGAAGCTACTATCAAGTTCCTAATTCAGACTTTAGGGTTTCTGTTTGTAGAATATATGTATTTTTTTAATATGAAAGGACATGATTTGCCATATATTTTGTGAAAGCAATGTACTATCTTCACCCTATAATGGAACAAATAAACTTCTTGCAGTAAGACTGAACTTAAGTATCCTTGATAGAACTACCTTTGAGCACTGGAAACTTACAGCACTGGGAAAAAAAACAACCTGCTAACAATGAACTCAGCAACTTCAGCCAATTTAAAGACTTAGATGAGAAATTATCCTCAAAACACCCACCAACCCTTATTTGGATTTGTGAAAAGTTCAGTTTTTTATTGCTTATGATTATAAAGAATTGAAGATTTTACAAAAGTTACTTACTTATCTCCAAAGAATTTTCTCCAGAAATCTGCAGCATCGGCTTTGGTGATGCGAAAGTTATCACCCTGGAACTGTCCATTTGGAAAAATAGCCTTGATCTCTGCTAACATGTGGCTGAAGATGAGAGACAGCTTTGTCAGGTTTCTCCTGCAAATATAACAGGGGAAAAAGAATCGCATCAAATCCTTTGAATTTAATCAGTCTTTCAATATTTCACATATCCCGTGTATTTCTGTAATCATCACTGTGTGACAGAAGAAAAACACTGAGCTTTCAACTGAAAACACAAAGAAATACAAATCAGTGCTTTGTGTTTCCATGGACTTCTGAGGACATATCTATCATAAATCTCCATGAATGCAAAACCACGTTTTGGCAACAGAACACATCTGAGTTCTCAACTGCATATTCAGATACATTTCTTGAGCATTATGCTTGTGTGTTCTTATTTACTCATTGCAGAAGCAAGAATTTATGCTAATTAGACAGCTCATACATGAAAAAAAATCCCCAACCAAGAAAGAAAACTGAAAAACTACTCCACACTCAAAAATCTAAAATTATAGTTTTGTATGTGACAACAAACCTTTTTCAGCCCAGGTTTCTAGAAATAGAAACATGGCAGAGAACTAGATTTACTCCTTTCTCCTATGGTAGCTGAAAAGAATAAAAAGAATAAAACTCTCTCTTACTGTACCTACTTCTTATTCTCCTTTCAAATGCTCTCTAGTTAAAACTTGCTTTCACTGACATATTAGAAACAAAAACCTAATTTGTTGTAAACAAAAAAAAAAAGCTTCTCTGCTAACATCTCATTTCCATACTTTTCCAGGCTTGTATCAGTTAATCAAAAATTACTTAGCTTTTGGCACAGAAATCCCATCTAGTATAGCGCAAAGAACAAAGAATCCTTAAATGCAAATAATCCTTTCATATGGAAAAATCTGTGGGAAATGGTGAGGAGAGGAGAAAAGAAAGAAGAAGCAAACTTTATAAGAGCTTATGCCTCCAGATTCCTTGATGCTCCTTGCAGTAAAAGAGAGCCATTTCCCAAGATAATATAAAAAATAGAGGAGAACGAACAGTTTCTGAAGAAGGATTTGTATTCCTGTGAATTCTACTGGAGTGTTTTAATGTCTTCGAAGTGTCCTACGTATGTCAAACCCATTCGGCTTTAACCTCCTCAGGTACTACTTACAAATGATTCAAGCAATTTAATGAAAACCACACTAAAATGTTTAGCAATCACATAATTTATAGACCATTTAAAGACAGTATTTTAAATAAACTCAAACTTATTCATAAGTTCTTTGCCACATGGAAATATTAAGATAGGTATTTATTTTAGTTGAACATATTTCCTGGGGTATTCCTTAAAGAAAACTCAGTTTGGCATTGAGGTGGCAATTATTTCAACTACATTTGTGAACTTTATAATAGAGATTTCTGTGGAAGCTGTGTTGCAGATTTACTATAGGTTTTACTACCAAGAAAATGATGATAAAGTTGTTGTGAAAAATATAGGTAATTTAAAACAAACAAAGCAACCCCTGATGAATACACTCTCCCTTCCTTCAAGATTAAGAATGGCTATAGGGCTAAGTCACTCAGCGTCTTCCAATTCCTTCAGTGAAATCAGATGTCTGTAATTATGATGCTCAATAGTTCCTTGCTATCCTCCTTCCCATTTCCTTTGTATTTTAATTACACACATGTGTTTATTATTTTACTCCTCAGAACTCAAGCCTGATGCAGAGGAGCAAGCAACAGCTCTTTTCATGTGGCTTCCTGGGTCTGCCCTAGACCCAGGATTAAGCAGGAAGCTTTCTGTGCCTCTGGACCGATGGTGACACGACTCGGTGCCCGTCTGAGCAAAGCTCTGCCCTGCCTGGCACCATCAGTGTCCCACATCAGTGTGCTGTGCTGCAGGGGCCCTTTTCAGGTACAGATACACCGAGGCAGCGTGCTGGAGCCCTGCAGTGAATGAGGGGATGAAGTCTCACAGAGGTGCCTCTGGGGCACCTCCTCGCCCACAGGGCTGTGTGTCTGTCCCTGCAGAGGCACTGCCTGCTGGCACAGCTGCACACACGGCCAGAAGCAGCAGCTGCTAGGATGTGGGCAGTACATGCACAGTGGAGACACGCACCCAAACGCCTCTATCTAAATCACAAAGCCTCTTCCTTCCCCCTTAGAACAGCACCAGTCACTAAGTGCACCAGGACACTTTTGTTCCAATAAACAAACTTGAAAGGAAAAAAGTACAATTATTTTTTGCTTGCATTTGTATAAACATAGAAAAATATTTTAACATCTGAGACAGCTTCTTTTTATCTGAAGGCAAAGGTGAAACTTGAAACCAACTGGAAGTTTGTCTGTGCTTGAACATTTATCACAGCATGTACAAACAACAAGAGATGGCAAAGTCCTCGTAACTTATATGCAGGATATTTAGTTTTTCCTCTTTAACTCTGATTCTTACTCTATGAGATCATTATCTCAAGTCCTTCTCTGGTATCAAAAAGCCATGATAAATCATGTCTCACTTTTTCATTTACATATTTTTTTCTTTACAACAGCAAAGCACATATTGCACCATTTTTGCTCAGACATGCTTACGCGATACCAGATCTCAGTTCCTTCTTGAGGCAGAGATACAAAGCTCAGTGATTTCAGAAATGGTTTTCAACAATTACGGCGCAGAGATGATGGCACTGGGGTGGGCCAATGGCTCTCCCTCTGTGGGCATTCACTTGCCTGAAGATGCCTATCCATGTCAGCAGTGTACTCCTCCTGTCTCGGGGAGGGCTTTCCCAGGACACCTCAAGCAGCACATACTCCACTTTATCAGATCGGCCAGTCTGCATGCCTGCATTTTTCAACTAAGGATGATTCCCTTCCTTCTCCCATATGAAGGATGGAGCAGTGTCAAAATTTTTTCCATCCTACTTTCCATTCGTAAGTTTAAGACAAAGTATTTAAGTCCTCTTCATTTGAAAAAACAACAACTAAAACCAACAAGGTTTGGCAATTTGGTGAATAACTCTAATGGAAGCCAAAGAACTGTTCAATCTGAGTATCTATTTTAGGTCTCACTGCCACCATGAGACTGTAAAGAAACCAGTCTGCATCTCCTGCAATAACAAAGGCTTTCTTTTCCTGGTCACAGCAAAGAGTGGTATAGTGGCAAGAGGGCAACTGCACTGGCAGCCCAGTGGAGCAGAAGAGCTGAGCAGACAGAGACATGCTCCAGGGACCCTTTGACTCACTGGATTCCAGCAGGGGAGATATCCTAGGGGATCACACTGGAGCTACAGCACAAAATAACACCATCCAAATGACACAGAAACAGCGGTTTTAATGCCTCAGCAGCCAGCCTTCAGGGGTTAATATTATAATATACTTTTGCTGCCAACCTGGGGCCGGTTAGAGGTGGAACTTCTTTCCTTAGGTGTGGAACAGAGCACAGACATCTTTATCTCTGCAGAGAAAGGATTTCATGCTGATCAAAAAAACCTTAGCTTTCTGAAATTAAAATCAAACAACACTGCTCTATACCAAAGTGAACCAAGATGATCCCTCTCCAATATATAATATTCTCCTGTGGTAAATGTAACAATATTTTAACACTAAATTAAGTTTTATCAACTGCATTTTATGTAATACACAATGTAGGGTCTTCTCCATATTATCTGCAACACACTCAACACCTCCTAGCTGATGCTTTTCCTACGATTCCAGCTTAGATTTTGCTACCTCCCTTTCACCAAGTCAAACTAATGCCATACAGGTCAAATGCCCTGTAGAACTTGATTTCTGAAGTATCATTTTGTCGGTCATAGTCTATGATTTGTTGTCAAACATCTTTGCACATGACAGATATACTGAAGAACCAACAACAATCTTGTACATAAGATTCAAAAAGTAAAAACTGAATTTTTGTTTCATATAAACTTGTGAAGATCTACCGAATCTGTAAGCATCTTCTGGTTAATCAGAAAGATGCATTTTTTTGATTTCAAAATTAATCTGTCTCTTTCAGAGAGAGCAAAGCCTGAAGACAAGAATTTTGCGTTTCTTCACTTCTCAGCAAATTACTGCACTCTGACTCAATTTTCTCTTCAACTGTCAGGAGTGGGGACAGGCTGGAGAATACTGCAAAGATTTAATAACTGAAGGACTTTTCAAATACCAGTCATATGCAATGTGAAAACAGGGCTTCATAATGGAGACACTATGACATCCCAGCCAAACCGAAACAGCAACAGCAGCTGAGTAGTAAGAGGTCTGAAGCATTCCTACCCTGGATCTCCTGGAAAAACGAAGTGCAGCATGATCAGCATGCAATAAAACAGAGAGGTTTTGGCTGTGTCAACTTTGTAATCACTGTATGAAGTTAATTTTACTTGCTGGAAGGTAGTACGGTCCAGCAAACAGGAGTGGACAGGGAATTAGGCAGCGTCAGTTCCTTTCTGCCACTGGCTGGAATTATGAGGTGGAAGGAACACCTGAGTCCTGCATTTACTGCCTGTGTACATGGATGAGCAGAGCAAAATGCTCAGAGAGCCCCAAACTCGGAGAGCTCTGAACAAAAACGCATGGCAGATCCAGCCTGTACATAAATACACAAAGCAGAGCATCCATCTGTGCCCTGATCCCTCATAATGACTGAATGTCTCAGACAATAACAAAGACAAAGGCATTTTAACAACATGTACTTCTTACTCCTGCAACAACTTAAAAAAACCTAAACCTACCTACAAACTACATGTATATATAATTTCTGCTTTCATGCCTATATTTTACTATGCCCATGAAAAAAATTATTTTCATGTTACAACTACAAATATTTCTGGGAAAAAAACCAATCTGAATGCATATCTCTGCAGTTATTTCTGTCATTCCAAGAATTAGGTTATTGCTGGATTTCCTTCTTCATTACACCTAGTAAGTGTCTAATCTTTCTGCATCCACATTGATACACTTAGTTAAACAATCACCTGCTGTAATAAGCAATACACAAACTTTCCAAGCTCATATTATATAACTCAATCACCTGGCATGGAAAAGTCTTTAGAGTTGGCAGCTAAGAATATTTTCCAGATATATCTTTCACAAAAGTACACCAAACTACTCCTAAATAACAGATAATTCTTCTATAATCATTATATAGAATAATCATACAAACACAGCTCTCTCAGCTGGTAAAACTGCAAATTATAACTGCATAGGAACTAAGATGAAAGAAAGTTTGAAGTATGGATTTCATAAGGTGAATTGCTTATATTCACTTCTAAAAATCTATCCCCCCCCAAATATTAAAGCCTCAAAATCCAAAGCATATGTACCGAGCTCATTTCACATAATTAGTTCTATTCAAAACAGATTTCTGATCCATATGCTTGATTGTGGTAAAACTCAAGGATTCTACACAATACATGTTACTAATGCAAAGGAACAGAATAGAGTCTTGTGATTCAGGTACAAAAGAGGGAAATGAAGACCCATGTTCTGAGCTCTGTCACTCCCATCTCCCGCAGGTCAGAATTTACGTTTTGTGACTCAGATTTCCATTGTGTGAAAAAAGCTCTTTACAAATTATTTCCCATTTTTATTTTGCCACCATGAGGCTAATCATAGTTCCTCACAAAACCCCTTGACAGATGATACTTCTGCCACCAGCTACTGATAAGTGACTTAAATAGGAATGCACTAAGTCCAGGACAAAATACAGAAGAGAAAAAAATCTGAAGAAATATGTGAATTTTTGAAGATCTCCAGAAGACACAGGAACAAGACTAAAAATTATGCATGCTGATAGTGGTTCATTCTTGATAATCCAGTATAATCCTGACACATTCATCCCCCTTCCTCTTACAGAATTTCCCTTCTCAGAGACAGGAAACATATGAAAAAGGATTAGCAAAAAAAACCACAACAAAAAATTCTCCCCCCCAACCAATAACACTCCCACAAAACCAAAACATAACAAAAATTTCCAAACAAAAAGAGAGAAAAAAAAACAAGAACACCAAAAAACCAAAAAACCACCAACAAACAGAACAACCCCAAAACACCTCCCCCCAGTACTTCTTTGTACTTCTTTTTTTTTAGAATTCTACAGGTGTAGAATGCAGTCAGACAATCTTAACAATGGAGCACTCCTTAACACTTCAGAGGAAGGAAAGGAAACCAAAGGTTCCTGTCAGTATGCTTGTAGAGAAAAAAAATACCTACCATCATATTTGGCAATCAAATCAACTCTGCTTCTGTGCAATGATTATTTTTAAAAGCTATATAAGGACAGGGTATTGTTCAGGGACCAAAGTATATGAGTCTATTCTTGGGATGAAATGTCCCTGGGACTAAGAATAATCATCAGCTCTGTTTCCTACTTGTGCCACTGACTCATGGAAGAAACACACACAACTCAACTTTGCTGTGTTTTAGTATTCTTTATCTGTAAGCTGCCCCACAAACAAAACGTAAAAACCTGCTTTAAACACCGCAAGATTCAGCCAATAACTATATTTATCATATATTAAGTATAAACAAATACAAAATTGTAAGAAACTAACTAGAGACAAGTATTACTTTCCTTTGAATCCTGGAGGAGCTGGGTTTATTATGGGTAGGAAAGCAGCATTTTTCATTGAGTGCCTCTTCATCAGCCTCCCTGTGACAGATACAAGGAATATGGTACAAGTCTGTGCTATTCACAATGGATACCAAAAGGAAGAAATGGCAGACCTTGGGTAAGGATTGGGCAAGAATGTTTGAGAAAACAAAAAGCTGATTCCAAGCTCACCTTGAATTCTCCTCCACCTTTTCCTTTGCTTAGAAATCATTTTACATTGATACACCAACTTTCACCAGCAGCCTGGTTCCTTTTGTTCTCATATTAAAAAAAAGGATATTAAAATAGGAGAAGGCAATGCTTGAAGAATTCAAAATTTCATTTCATCTTGTGAAACTGCTTATCAGCTGCCATTGCTTTTATAGTAGGTATTTACTGCCTAATTTATACAAAAATCAAGAATTAACTATACAACAGCTTAGTAAAGAAAGTGGAATACAAACAGAGGAAGGAAGAAGGCCAGAGATTTTGCCAATCTGACACTCTACAAACTGATGAGTCTGCTCACCACTCCTTCATTTGTGAACTGTCAAGCCACTGTGCCACCAACATCTCTCAAGCAAAGTTCTATATAAGGAATATATTTGCTGTCTGCTAAACAAACACTTCATAGAGCAGCAAGCATGAACAGCTCTTGTCAGCTGGGTTTTAGGCTTTACAGTCCAAGTTCTGAAAATTTCATTACCTCCAGTTCTGTCCAAGGGGCATTTTTCCACAGATAAATGTCTCAAGGTACTCCTAAACAATTTCAATTTCTTTTCTCCCTAGTCTTCTGGTACACAAGGTAAAAAATATAACCATGAAATGAAAAGGAGTGCTGGCAGGAGTAAGAAGTAACAAAAGAAACAGTCTGCATAAAGCAAAATGTGAGTTGTCAACAATAAAGAGGTGTGTTGACAAGCTAAAGATTCAATAATTTTGTCAATAATTATTATCTTTAATTACTTATGTAGAAGGATAGAGGTTACACAAAAAAACCCCAGCTTCTGAAGAATGCTACTCTGAAAGAAATTTGCACAAAACTCACCTGAATCTTTCAGATCTGAATATTTACAAGTACAAATACTGTGAAGGATAGTCAATGCTTTAACACTTTAAGTAGCAACATAAACTAAGAGCTAACAGACTTATTGACTTTACTACCAAGACTCTCAATGGACCTAGTAGATCATCCTTACAAAATACATGATTTAACATCCTTAATCTAACACGTATAGAGATTTAAAAACAGAGCTCGACACAATGGTTCCACTCATCAGTAACAATGTGTTGTTCAAGCACTGTTTGCTTCCTCCAACCTCCTCCCATAGACATCTTTGTCTACAGTGGTCCAATATTATTTAACTGAACTCTGACTTAGGTCTAAAGCTTAATATCTGTATGTATAAATGAAACTGAAGTTGTCATAGAATTCCCCAGGAACACCAGTAAACTCAGTCTTTGAAAAGCTGAATTAATTCACTGAACACACAAATACATTCAACTTGTTAAAAACATGAATTAATTAATATGAAACATGGAAGACTGAATTAGCATCCTTTCACCACGTTCCAAAGCCTTCTTCAAGTGGAAGGAATATTCAAAACAGCACTCAGCCAAAATAAGCAGTCCTAAGACAGAGGTGCAGTTGGTACAACTTTTTAGTACCTGATTAGACCAGTAAACACCTTGAATTGCACTGCAAAGTGAGCTCACTACTATGATTCATACTATCCCCATACTGGAAGCATAACTGATACTACCAAAAGGTGCTAATATTTCCCCATATAACCATCTTCCTTTCTCGTAATTCTTGAAAGGATCACTTGGGTTAAAGGCTATTTGAAGACAGAGCAAATAGTCTGTGCTGGGCCAAGCAAAACTGTGAGCAAAAAGGGACCCCCTCTACATGGACCAATTCAAGGGACTCCAGAAGGGGTAAGAGGCTGAATTTGGCACAAATCCTGTCACAGCCAAAGCAGCAGCCAAAGGATGGCACAAGGAGATACTGATGTGGCTGAACACTCATCCCCCTGACAGCAACTGAGCCCGAGCAAAGGAGAGGAGCTCGGTTCTCGTGTCACGCTGCATCTCATCTGCTGTCATGCAAGAGCTCAGGAAACTCCGTGGTTCTGAGGTGCTAACACCAACAAAGCACGTGTGCCATGCAGCACCCCCAGCAGTCCTCTTCCTGTGCAGCTCTGCCTCCCATCTGAGCAGCAAACAAGTGATTATGCTTCTCTTCACTGCTTTGCAGTGTGCAAATTTCCTACACAGAAACAGTCTAGAACGGTACTCAGGCTTCTTCTAACAGGGCTTTTTATTCAGACTATTATCTCACCTTAAAAAATGCTGTTATCATGTTTTTTCAAGTAAAATAAACTAAAAAGAGATTCATGAGCATTCTCAGTGACAGGCAAAACGTACTTTAAATTCAAAACCAACCAAATTTGCAACAGTAGTGTCTTTTTATGATAGGTAGAGAGTGAATCCAAAATTTTTCAGGGCTACTGTTCATCACACTAAATGACTGTGGAAAAAATCTGCAACACAATCTAGCCATTTCTGAAAGCAGGACTGGTAAATAATGCTTTCTGACACTAAGGACGGACTTTTGGCAAACTAATAACCTGAATCCATTTTTGATATTTAACAGGAAATGGCCTTTGGATCCCATGTGCCTCCCAGCACTCTTGGTGAGATTGACACAAGTTTGGGTAAGCGATGAAACTGAGGGAAATCTTATCCAAGAGGGCCCAAAACAAAATTCAAAATTCTCAGCTTTGAATTCTGAGCTCATAGTAGTTGACTGAACACATGAAACACTTGCAGACAAAACTTAAGTTTGAGCTAGCCTGCAGCTGTGAGGCACAGCTCTAATTCTTACAGAGGGGGCTTTTAACACTAAAGAGGAGAGAATAAAGAATTGTTCTCCATTTCGCTCAGCTAAGTTCATAATGAACTCAGAAAGAAAGACCAGCTGGTTGATTCAAGAGCAAAGAAGACAAGCTAGAGAAGGGAGATGGAAAGAAATGCATGGCAACATACTCAGAGAAACTTTATTTACAAGGTGTGGTAATACAGAGCAGCACAGAAAAGCCCATGAGAAAAAGCCAGAACTTTTAGAAAAAAGCTTGAACAGCATGAAGAAACTGAACCATAAAGAGATGTATTAAACACCAGGAACAAATCATATATTTTGCAGTTGCTGTCTGAGTGAACATCTCCCTTGTGCATTCAGGCCTTGCCAGACAACAAAGCCATGGAATAAAAAAAATCATACTATATTTGGAGACAATCAAAATCTACAAATCTAAAGGAGATCAACCATGGCCACACACAGAATCTTATTCCTGGCAGCAATTCTTTTGAGACCTTACCTTTTCAGTTATGATTTGGCTTTTGTTTGTATGAGTCATAAGAAGTACAGTAGTATTTTTACTGGTCAGATCTTCTAATGCAGACTAGCGATCTAAAGAGAAGTTTTAAAACAACATCCACTTTCTTCCATTAGGAGTATATGGAAGTATCAAAACTGTATTTTTACAAGTGCTGTAACATGCAGAGGTGCTTAGCACCTGCTGTGTGATACATGACTTCCACTGAGTGTAAGTCAACAACCTGTCCCAGTATTCCCAAGAGCCTGGCCAAAAAGAAATTTTCCTGGCTGAGCTGCTTCTGTGGCGTGTTTCAGAGAAAATACTAAGTTGCACATTTTGTCCTAAAATTCAACTTCAGAAGAAGTCCTTGGATTTTACTTTTTGAGCCTCTTGTGCATCATCACTTCTACTTATTTGTTCTGTGGCAGTGATAGGAGCCTCTCATTAAAAGCAGAATTGTTTCACAAAACCTAACCCTCTTTATCCCATGTAGCTTCATGTCAAAAGCACCATCATTAAATGAGTAGAGAAGCTCTCCAATGCAACACTTGAACAAATACATTTTTTTGCAGACCTTCAAATATATAAGAATTTTGACCCTAAGCCCTGAAATCAGATTTCATGTAGGCAGACACTCTCATTACAGCATTCTAAGTGTTGTCACTAAAGCATTTTAAGAGTATTTTAGACCACATGAAAACATGTTATTTATTCAAAATGGAAATCCAAGTGAGAGCTACATAACCCATCAAAATATAATAATCAGCCTTCGAAACACGTCTCAAGGTATTGAATTCCTATCAAACGTGTAATAAAAATTTCCATTTCCTCAGATGCACTCTAATCAAATCCACCAGAAATCACCCACTGAAAATGATTTAAACATTACTCAGAGCTGAGATGCAGTTTGTTTGCAACATTCAGGTAACAGAAATCTGTGTCCCATAGCTAAGCAGTGTCACACAAATGCGTATGGCACAAAAATACACAAAATAAGATCTATGAAGTACTGAAAGTGTATGTGGGTCTCAGAATAATCACTGGGGTTTTATTTACTGAGAGACTGTGAAGTGGCTTTCACTGAGAGAAGAAAACCCTACCATCCCTGGCCAAAACAGTAAACATACCCTATTCCCTTTCACATACACCCTGAGGCACTGAGGCCTGTCCTGCTGCATATGAGGAGCACATCTAAACCATTCAAATCCAGATGCACTAATGCCACACTGAGTTAGGAACTTTATCTGTACAGAACAGCAGAGAGAAAAAAATCAAATCCTTGGTTCCAAAATGCCACTTGAAATGATGCCATACATCCTTATGGCCCTGGAGGAACAGGTCAGTGCATATCCAACAGGACAGTCAGGAATAACCTGGTCAATGGAATACAGCACACACCTTGGTCAAAATCTAACAGATTTTATAACAAGATGTGTGATTTCACACTAACCAGAAAACAGCAGAACTGGCTGAAATATTTTCATCGGTAATTTGGACAGCAAAAGCAGGCACTAAAACCCACAAGGATCTAGCTAGAAAGACAGGTGTGTTTTTCATGTAAACAGAGGCAGAATCTTTGCCTTCGGGAAGTACCGATGTCAAATCTCCAAACAGAAGCTGTCCATACAAATCAAAGCGTTTTGCTTCTTCACTCCTTATCTCCCATGAAAAGCAAAGGAAGAGAACAGAATGAAAAAGACTGATAAGTTATTTGCAAAATATTACTTTCCTTTTTTTTGGTCTAAAGTACAGTAACCAATGAAGAAATTTATACCCTGATCTGCTTATTATTTTTTTTTACATGAAGCTATTCAAAGGCTATAAGGCTGACAGATAACTGCAAATAGCTGCAGAGAGATTGCACAACAAAAACAGCAGATGATGTTCAATACACGTGAAGGCATAATGTATTTGAACAAAAAATCTTGACCTGATGTGGAAAATGGCAGGCTCTGAGCTGTCCATTGTCACTCAGAAGCAAAATTTTCCATTATGACAGGTAATTCCATGAAAATATCAGCTCAGTGCTCATCAGCAATAAAAACCCAGATCAAATATTATGAATTATTAGCAAAAGAAGAGAGGAAAAAACCCAGAAAACATAGTTATGCCACCATGTAGTAACAGTCGCCTGTTACAAAACCAGATATACAAGAAACAGAGATATAAGAGACACCCTGAAAGACAAGTGAGGTTACCAAAGGTAAGAAATGGCTACAGATTGAGGAATTAAGTATGGGGGGACTCTTCATGTTGGATGAGAAACCACAGAGGAACTCTGATAGAGATCTACAAATTGCAAGCGACATGAGGAAGATGGATGAGGACTGACAGTAACTGGGAACATTTAGTGACGGTGACAGGAAGCAAGCTCGAAAAATCCCTGATCCACAGAAGTTGTCGCCTAAGGATACTGAGGAGGCAAGTTTAAATAGGTTTGAGGGGAAGCTGGGAAAACACCAGGCAGAGCTGCTTCCCTGAAGGTTACCAAAGTAACAAAGCACAACAGGTTCAGGAAATCCCTTAGCTAAAAATGGCCAAAGGCTGAGGGAGTACTAGGGAAACGTACCAAATTATACACGTCTGCCCCATTTATTCTTCCTTAGGTATCTCCGTATGTTCACCACTTAAAACCAAAATCTCTGTAATGATTCAGCTCAGGTTCTATCTCAAAAACAAGACAGTACTTAAGACATAAAAGCACAAGGTTCAAAGGTTACCCCCAAAGTTCTTAAGTTCACTTATTTCACTCATACAATTTGATTGCACAGAACTTCTAAAACCTGATCACTCATAAATTAATTTTGGATGCCTTGGTTAATGGGAGCATACTACTGTTGACAATCATCCTTTTTCACCCCCATAACTGAGATTAAGAAGTTGAAGTTGCCCAAATCACAGCCTGTGTCACAACTGTGGGTACGTGTTTCACTGGGAGAGTGGCCTGGCAAGGCCGGGCAGCAGGAAAGGGCAGCTGGTGGAGCAGCACTGCCCGAGGCAAAGACTGAGAGGAGTATCAGGGCAGGTCAGGAGCAGAGCCCTGTCCTGTGCTTTAAAATGATAGCTGCAACAAGAGCCTAGAAGGGCACTTGCCAACACTGGAGAGGTGAGTAGTGTTAAGAGGGCTGGTGGTGAAACTGAATCACAGATGTCTTCCAAGATAATCAGCTTCAGCAGTGAAAGCCAAGTAAGATAGCATTCCTAAAATTAGATGAAGAGGCTCATGGAGGGCAAGTGTCTAAAGAGAAAAGGTTACTACACCACAGCTGCAGTGGAAACTTGCAAATTCTGAGCACCAATGTGAAAATCTGTATGTTTTACTTACTGCTAAATTTTATCACATGCAGGCCATTGAAACAATACACATGAATAGAATCACAACTGGACACAAAATACACTAAAATTCCTTTTGGTAAAAATAGTTTTTAAGGCATGAAGGTTCCAGGAGTCACACCCTAAGAGTTTACTCCCCTGAGACAACACTTGTGCAGTTTTTCCTAGCAAGACAGTTCGCTCTGCTACTTGCAAAAGTAAACACTTTATGAGATTATGGATTCCTGGAACAATCCATCAGTCTCTGAAAACAAATTGCTTTGAAACAGGAATGTAAACCTAAAGACAATACTGTTCTTCTCTCAAACACTGAAGCATTCCAGCTCTTGCTACCAAAGCAAGTAAGAACAGGAGAAAGAAACTGAAGCAAACAAAAATCTCAGGACACTAAGGCATCCAGCTGCAAATTTCTAATCACTCTTTTTTTCATGAATCATCCTTAAAAACACTGCACTAAATATCCTCACCACCTGAAAATACTTATATTAAGATTATATGAAATTATACTGTCTTTAGTTTTTGGACTCAACACTTCAATTTCTCTAATTATTTGAATGCTGTAGCTTAATTACATATATAAATATACTCTTAAGAGCCATCAGGCTAAAGTATTCACAGTCAGAAACATATTCCCACTTCTCTTTTTTCAGATCAGCCATCTTGGGATAGGAAAGGAGCATTAACTACCAAAGTATCCCAAGCATTTCATCATCCTTCGATATTATGAATAATGAGACAACTGTTTCAATCTGAAGGGAAACAGAACTGGAAAATCTGCATTCCCTCCATTTCTGGGAAGCTCAGAGCACCAGCTACCACGGGAGGTAGCCTGCTGATGTTTGGCACAGTTTGAAACACCCTTGACAAAGAGCTTCACTCACTGTGGTGTATTTGGAGCTGGAAACCTTTTCACCCATATAAGCAGTTTTCATCCCACGTAAGAGACATCTGACATGAAGTGGATGACAAATATTGCTGTAATAAGCCATATATGAGTTACTGTAAGAAATACTTGTGATCAATAGCTATTGTTGGCTCTTACAGTCAAGCAAATCACAAAGCCTTGATTCTAGTGACTGAAAAAGGATCATTACCAAAAAAACCCCTATTACAGCTAACTACAAGAGAGAATACTGGAGAAGCTTGTGCAGCCAACTTGAAAAACATTTCAGTCTGTATCAGCAGAAAGACAGAGTTCTTGAAAACTTTGGTGCCCCAAGTCCCCACACAACCTGCCCTGTCCCTGGACAGCTTCCCAGAAAAAGCAACGTTCTGTACACCAGTTTCCAACCAGAAGTCCCACAGTACTCCTTCACTCCTCCTATTCCCTAATGGCTAAAAGTAAATTTTGCATCTGGCTCCCAGGGAAGAGAAAGGAAAGACTGTGAGAGACAGACAGGGAAGGGGAAACAGAGAAGGCAAAGGCCGAATAGCTATCCTGGAGCTTCTTGCTTCCCACCCACCAAGCCACATTCCACAGCCCCTCAAGGGAGAGACTCCTCTTTAGTACAGAAGATGAAGCAGTACCCGACATGGAGCATCCTCTTACAGAATGTGCATCCATGGAAAACACTGATGCAAAACGTGAACTACCCAGTGTGTTGCATTTACGTGCTCATACCAGTCTAAAGCCCACTGGTAAACATTTAGGAAGAGAAAAAACCTTACTCTGTGTTAATATCCTGAACACAAGAATTCCCAAAGACTTCTCCTGAGAGTTTGAGGATTAAAAGGCTTGGCTAGTATGTCATAGTGACTCATTGCTTAAATCCAGAATATTAAAAGATAACCTAGCCAGAAGAAACTTTACTTTTGCCATAAGTAATGGTAATTAAAAGGTCAAGAGATCTAGAGACGGTATTGAGAGAAAAACCACAAAAGGAGGAAACGAGCAGAACATTAAACTTTTTTTTAAAATGTGGGGATTAAAGGAGGATAAAATAAAACCCTTTGAAAGCTGAAAATGAGAAAAGGATGAAAAGGTAGAAATGAAATTGCAAAATTTATGTCTCTAATTCTTCCTTCAGAACTTTATAGTTCACATTTTCCTCCAGGTTTAGTCACCTTAATTGCACATATGATTCACAGCAGGCTCACTTGCTAGTAACAGAAGATTCATGATTAAGAAGGCACAGTAAGTTTTGATTTCAATAGCTAAGACCTCAGTATATCTGAAAAAATTATTTCAGTCAAAATGCACAAGGATGTGACGAATAACTCTCAATTTGATTTTTCCATTTCTTGCTTTTTCTACAGTCTGGCTGCAAAGAGCCTAGTAATAACAGCAACAATGTACTAACACTGAGCAGTTCATCAACATCTCACACTAGCTGTACATAACTCTCTTAGGAGAATATGAAAGCTATTTCTTTCCAAAAGCAAGCCCTTAGTATATGTTAGGAACAATGTAAATAATTTTGGATTCAGACTGTGCTAGACAGCAGTTTCAATTTGTAACATTACCTAAAGAATCACAACTGTGGAAATAAGAAAATGTTTTTAAAGTACTTAATTCTGAAGAGTCTGCTTTAGCTTCCCTTAAATGTTTTTAATAGTATGTTTAAGAAAAATGCCACAGAGAAAACACAGCTGGTTGTGGAAGAAAAGGCAATGCTAAATAAATAATTTCTTACTGAAACTCTCAGCTCACTTAATGGTAAATTTGAATGATGATGAAGCGATAGAAACGTGTTCAAGAGGGGGGATTGTTTTTCCTGCAGACCAAAGCTGAGCCTTCAACTACGAAGTTTAATCAGGCAAAATGGAGAACATGAACCCTGCAGAGGATCTCTGAAACAGGCATGACTCTCTGGGCAGGTGCTGGGAGGTCACAGAAATTTTGCTGCAGGCTGGGGATTTGAGCCTGTCGTGCTGTTTTAGCTTTCCACACTTGTGCCTGTGCAAATTAACCACCAACAAATGTAAAACATCAACTCCAACTCTGTGCAGCTGTAAGTAAGTACATAGATGTTACTTCCCTGTGGCTCAGGGCCAACATGTTCAATGCCATGATCCTACACCACCATTTCATCCTCATACAGCTCAGCCAACTCCTCCACAATGAGTATTTAAACACAACCTTATTTTTATCATCAAGGCTGGGGGTGGAGGGAGGGAGCCGGAGCAGGAGATCCTGGAAGCATTCAGTAAAAACATCCACCCTACTTGTACATGGGAAACCCAAGCTTTCAAACTGTACTGAAATATTTTCACAGTCAATCCGCAGAACTCAGAAGATCCTGCTGTAAACAAGTCTTGGCTGAAAACAATGTACATCCCACTACAAATCTAGTGCTATACTCGGAGCAGATGCCCTAAATTCTACCTAGCTTTCTGAGTGCTTATTTTTGAAAACTCCTGAAAGGAAGGCCCACTGAGAAGCTACAATAACATTAAAAAAAACCACAACACTAAATACCTTTGATCTAAAACTATGGGCTTTTTTCCCCAGGTAATAGGATTCTCATAGAAAAAGAGTTCCCTTGACTTAAAAAATAATAAAATAATATACATTTATACTTTGTTTCAAGAATTATTGTATCAGAGCACATTATTTTAATAATCTTTGACTTTTTACGACTTAAAAGTATACTATCTCACAAACCTACAGAACTGCAAATATATCCACTCAGGATAAACCAGAAATTTCCCTCTGCTTGCTCAACAACTTCTTCTTTTAAAACAAACCCAGGCTAATAATTTTTGTCTAAAAATTGAGGATTTGAAAAAGCCTTGAATCCACTATTTGTCAGGTAAACACTAGAAAGAAGCTTCTATAAAACTTGACTTACAGGTGACAGCATTCTGTGACACCATGAAGTTGAGACTCTTTCCATCTGCAAATTCAGGAAAGCCCTGAGATAATGGAAAGGCACAGAAGATAAATCACCATGTGACTTGCTGTTATAGGGCTTACAAACACCAGTGTGTGTCATTGAAGCATTAGTCCAGAGGCAACCACTCAGCAGTTCTCAGACTGCAAGGATTTACTCCCAGGTCCAGAACTTAAATTTACACTATTTTAATAGGAGCCACAAGACCCCTAAGTTCATCAGGTTAAGTGTAAAGAGACAAACACTTCATTTCCAGTATTAGGAGAGTGTGTCTTGTATCCATGAGTTAATTTGCATTAGTAACTGTACTATAAATTCCTAATCCAAAGAGAGATCTCTAATTTTAATGAGCTGAACTAGGAGGCAACCTCAGGTAAGGGTTATGCTGACTTTGACAGAGAACTTTGATGAAGGCACCCTGCCTCTGCCAGAGATTTATGTGAAGCAAGTATCTCACAATAACTTTCCATCAGTTCATTAGCATCCCCCACCACCTCTCTCGACAGCAAAGCACCTATGAGGATTCAAACAAAAACCAGAAACCCTCTTCTCACAGAGAAGCCTGCAGCAGCCAGCACTAGCTACTGAAATCTTGCCCTGTTGCATAACAAGGATTAAAAAGAGAGGTAACAAGAAGTATTACGCCACAATTTATTATCTGTCTTCTGACAACAAGTAATAAATCCTTTTCCTAATTATTAATCCTTAACTACTGACTTTTATAATGATTAGCTTCCATTATAATACACTAAAAGAGTAACAAGGTCCCTCTAAAGGTAGTGACAGGAAAGCTGAAAACCAAGACCAAAAATATCTCCCCAATTTAAGAATTCCTCATGCAAAGCTTCACTATTCATACAGGTTTCCTGGGATTAGTTTTCTCCACGTCTGAAAAAGTTTCAGCTTGTGGTGAGGGGAGAAGTATGGCTTCCTGAAACCCTTCAGAATAAGTGTGTTTGTTCTGAACACCCTTACTGCCCCTTGCACACCCTCTGGATACAGTGCATCTTGGCAAAACACCTCTTCAACTAAGAACAAAAGACATGGTATTAGTTATCCTTCATTACACAGAACAAGGTGATCCTTTTATTACAAAATTCATACAAATCATAATACCAAGAATATATGCAATATATGGTGGGATTTACCTGAAACCCATGTCATAAAAACAGTGTGCTGTTTCTCCATGGTAAATGTCACATTAGCACATTACATAAGAAAAGTAACATTGTCTTCTATTCCTCACTTTATATTACCTGCCTAGTCTACCACATTCACCTCTGCCCTTTGGTATTTTCTTTAGATTACTTGCATTAATTTTAACATTTATTCAGCTGACTTGAAAGGTATTTTTCAGCTACAAGTAGGAGTGAGGTAAGTATCAGCTATCTATATAACTAATAAACTAGTTCTGTCCCGTATGCCTTTTGGTACCAGAGGGCATTGAGATACACACACATGTGAATACATATAGATATATATATATTTATATGTAATTGGCAGTTAGCTTAAACAGGTGGTGCTGGGTTAAAGGTTGAACTTGATGACCTTAGAAGTCTTTTGCAACCTAAACCATTCTGTGTTTCTATGAGACAACAACAGCAGGCCACTTCCTCTCCAATACTGTAAACCAAACTGAAGTGGGCATTTGCTTGTTAAGACTCTCAACTCCAGACACATTCTGAGTGTTGGCCCCACTCCCACACTTCCCCTCTTGCTGTAAGCTGCAATTAAGACTTCTTAGGTGCGTGACATATCGCAATCACACACCAAAAATACATTTACATAGCTTGCATCAGATTCACATTTTGTCCCCTCAGGAATGAAAAGCTTTCCCTTGAACTGTAAATTATTCTCATGTTCTGTGCAACCAAAGCACCTTAAAGAAAAGGCAGGATCAGGCAGCAGACCCATTGCTGCTACTGCCTGCCTCAAGCAGGGTCCCAGCTTGGGCAGTGCTCCTCACACAGGGAGAACAACCCACTCTGGCTAAGCCCTTAGCTCCACACAGTTCCTGCTGCTTCTTTCACAAAAGATCATTCTTATGTAAGCAACTCAACTAAGGGGTTCATGAACCTCTGTGCAGCGGTATGTTGCAAGACAGGAACAATTTGTTTTAACTAGAGTGTTAAAATGAACAGTCTGAACAGTCTTTGCTATATTCCACAGCAAATACACGGCCAATGTTTGCTTCCCCGATGGGAAGAGAAAGTGAAGGCTAAGATAAGTTTTTAACAAGAGTTCAAAAGCCGTGACTACACTGGTTTGTGTGCGTTTCCTCATAATAGGAAATAAAGCAGGGCCAGGGCACAAGGAGCCTTGCCATGATCATCCCAGCCCCACAACTCAGGTACCACTTGGGTGACAGCTCCATAGGAGACCATTGCCAGCAGGCCCAGTGGATCAGCCCTGCCTGTCTTCAGAGGAAGGCATGTCCTTCCAGACACACTGTCACACCACACTGTGACTCCACACAATGAGCATGGACACAAACACGGCCATCGGTGTTAGAATGGAAATCCAGGGAAAACTGGTCACCAGGGACCTAACGCAGAAACATTCTTCAGGATCACAGACAACAGAGAAACTCAGCAACTGCACAAGTGCCTGATCAATTTAAAAGGAAGCCTAAAAATACCAGAGTTAACCTGCAAGAAAAAGTTAATGGCAATTCAACTCAAACTTCTGTAATGTTCGTTTCTGTTGAAGAAAATATGTCAGTTGTGAATATTAGCATATGTACCCAAGAAAAAAAGAGCAAAGGAAGAACAGACTGAGTTTTTAAATAGAAGGCAAGAAACAATAAAGCATGCTCCTTTTCTAATAAAAATGTACCAGAAGTTTTACAGTGTAAAAACCTGACTATTCACTCTCAAAAGCACAAAGCCATTTCAGCATCTGTTGAAAATACTGCCTTATCTCAGAATTTAACTATGACACAAATATACAGAACTATAAATACAATTACATCTGTAGCTTTTATCTAAAGTAAAGTATCTAAAGATGTTATGCATGAGATTATCAAATCCAGGAGTAAAACATCAGATTTTGATAAAGGATGAGATATTCTAGAGTTTATATGGCATTAAATTTTGCTCTAAAAAGAGACAGATCCTTAAAAGGGAGAAACATAAAACATCACGAAGTCCACTGGAACTTCCTGCACTCCCCTTCTTTTTACAGGAAAGTAGGCAAATATAAAAAACATGAGAGGTTGTATGAATTTCTCCCTGGCATATAGATAGGAAGTTGCATATTTTGTTTAAAGTGGACCATGGCATTTTTAAAACAAAACATAACCCAAATGCTAAAGAACTAAAGAACAATGCTGCATACTCTACCTGTAAGATGAAAGTAACCTTACAAAGAACTGATACCCTATATGATAATTCTTCCACACATGATTTATCAGGTGGTAATAAAGTTTCAAAACAATATTTACATCTGGCAGAAACTTTTTTATTTTTGCACATGCCACACAGAAAATCATTTAATGCCATTATACTTCAGGGTGCAGTTTTGTAATTGAGCTCCTCAGCTGATGTAAAAGGGGTTTTGTCCCAGTGTAAAAACCCAATCACAGATCTTGCTGGGAATAAAGTTAGTTAGAGCCACTATAGTCAGTAGTGGTTGTTAAGTGCAAGTTCTGTTTAAAAGCATTTTACATTTTCATATATGATTTTCCTTTAAAATTCTATATTTGGGACATTTTTTCCTCTCTGTTTAAAATCACTGAGTTGCTCTTGCCTTACAGAGGTTGCTGTCTTTTTTCTCTCTTAGGGGGGGAGAAAAATGAATACATTCTCTAAGGCTAAGAGAAGTCAGATGTCTAGCACTACTTAGCATCCAGCACATGTGAAACATTGCCAAGTCAAGGTGGGAAGTCAAAATAGAAAGCAGGAACAACTTTGTATATGTAAGCTGAAGCAATGATGAAGAAAGGCCTGCTGGGCTAATTGACCAGCCAAAAGCCATATGATATATAGACCTATGTAGATAATTTGTTGCCAAAAGGAGTATTGTATTTTAAATTATTTTGGAGAGTTAACAAGTTTTTTGCTCATATGCCAATGGAAAAAATTGGTTATTTTCCTGACTTCCCACTGACTCTTGCACTAACACTATAATATTGTACTATAATCCACTTTTGTAATAATTAAATATGAATTTGGATAGTAGAAAATTGTAATTTTACTTTTTGCCCCCCTCTCTGGATCATTAACATTGAAACAAATACCTAGTTGCCTTTTCAACTTTCACAAATCAAGACTGGTGCTCCTCTAATGCTACGTACATATTCTTGTGCATCTTATAGTGGGTTAGCTACACTCTAAGTAAGAAAAGGGTTGGCACTTGTCCTACACAAACTACCAGAGTAGCTATGCAGCAAATAGAAAAGCTCCAGAGTTCACCTTCACTAAGTAGGAAATAGGATGAGAATGATGAGGGATTTAATTATTGTTTTTTACGTTTCACAAAGAGCAGAAAGTGGAGACAAAGTGAGTAAGAACATTAATCAAACTGAAATTCTGATTGCACAAACACACAGCAAATGGAAAACTGCTTGGAAGCTTTATCTCACCACTGGAACAGAGGTACTGAAAATACATATTCCCCACCCAAATATATTTTCCCACTCTCTTCTCTTCCTGTCTGGAAAAAAAAAAAACAACAAAAAGACAACATAATAGAAAAGCCAAAAGGTTCAACACTATCTCAGCTCACTCCCTTCACTTACCTTGTACACTAGTTTACAAATCTTTTTCTGATTTCCTCACCCATGAACAGGAATGAAACATCAGGAGCAGAATCATTTTGCAAAAGCAGCAGAAGGTTATCCCACACCACACGGTACCAAAAGCAGCTTACTTATGTTTACTGAGCAGACATTTCACCTCTGGAGCTGATAAACAATTCTGAATGCATTTTCAGTTTCCAACAAAAGATGAAACATTTATAGAAATATATATCTTGTTTGTCCTCATTCATTAATAAAAACACAATAGCAAACTATTACTGAATATGATCTGTACTTTTCACATTCCACCCAACCCTAAAAAGATGCATCGCATTTAACTGCTTTGAATAAGTCACTATTGTGAATTACATATAGCAAATTAGGTGAATGGAAGCCAGATTCTCTAGATAAAAATCAATTACTGTGATGCATGCTGTGTTCCACTGTTATAGATAAACATATTCGTAGTCAACAGATGAAAATCCTTAGGATGAAAAGCCAGTTCTTTCTGTCAGTATTCCGCTATAGAGTTAAGAAATGTAGCCCTGCCCTGCCAAGGATCCTTACTTTACAAATAGGAAATGGAGCAACAGGAAGCCAAAGGTGGCCCAAGAGGCCAAGTTTGTGAAGCATACCAAAATATACCAAAGGTGGTCCAAGAGGCTAAGGTGAAACTAGATGGAGGCTGAAAACCAGGGTTCCAGGCCCCTTCCCCACACATTAAAAATCACTGGCTAAGAGAGAAAAAGGCACCTGCCCTGCTGTTTGAGCCAGACCACACCAGTGGTATTTGCAACAGCAGTTTAAGAACAGTTGAAGTTCTGATAGTCTGCAAAAGCTTTTTTGCCACTTCCTAACCCATAACTTCATCTAAACTATTTTTGCCATGGGAGAAGTAAATGCTCACCTATTTGCCAAAAACCTTGCAGTAAATGAAGGAACTGGTCTGACATTAGCACAGTATATTATTCACATAACTTAGATCCTTCCTCACTTATTTGCTTAAACAGCTTTAAGACCTTAATAATAGCTGAGACTAGGCTTGATATCTTCACCTGTCATTTTAGATAAAATTTTAATTTCTGATTTCAGGCATTTCAAACATGTTTCATATATTTTCATTTCCCCATTCTACTTATAAAGCACAATCTGTTTGGCATCTACAAAATTTTCTTTATATTTAACATTATTAAGGTAAAGCCTGAAACGGGCAGAGAGCCCAAGCATGGTTTTGTGGCTTGGCTTGAGTTCAAACAGAAAGCAGTAAGAAAATCCAAAGGCAAGGAAATCCACCTTCGTAAGTCAGGACCCTTACAAAAACAGCTCTCAAGCTGCCCTATGCACCCAGTTTCTCTACAGATACCCAAAAATAAGGCCCAGACCACTCTGTCCTCCCCAGTGTGAGCCACCCTAAAACTGAACAATAGGGATGACAGGCCATGAGATACTCAAGCTGCTCTGTTCTGTCTCCTACAGTGGCTTTATGAAAAAATAACCACTACAACAGGTGTGGTGTACCAGTGCCCAGACTCTCCTAAGCAGGGCAGGTTACTCACTGCATCTGCAAATACACTGCCAGATTTTTCTCATTTGATGATAACCACCACAGACCTTATGTAAAAAAAGTTAAAACACCACAGAGTTCCCCTTCAAAAGAATAATTATCCTTCCACTTGGCTGAAGTGCAAACTAGCAGAATAAGAGTCAATTAATTAAAAAAGACACATAAATTACATGGTTATTTTTTGCTACCCTGCTGTGCAGCTTGACAGTCACCGAGTAAGGAGAAAGAGAAAAGCAGGGAAAGTATTTGTAAGTGAGAAATTAAGGACTGTATTATGCAACCAAGAAGGAGTTAATGATGGAATTACTTTATAGATGTCTCAGGAATGAAGGTTTGCTCACTGGCATGTGGAAGGATTACACAATCTAGCAGAGTGGGATAGGCAAACAGATGAGGAGATAACACACATCAGGATGGGCACTGAGAGAAGTTACACACTCATGAAACAACAAACCAGCTGATCAGCCTAATTAATTTTTTTTTGTTCTAACACTTTTGTAAGGAGACATTCTCTATCTGTGCCAATGTTCTGACTTTTTTTATAAGTAACATTTTTAAATTATTCTATTATTTATTCCTTTCCAGCATCTCTGCCATTGAAAGGGTAAAAATTAAAATTTCTCAGTCTCTTCTTTCTCTCTGTGCCTCTGATTTATTAACTAGTTATAATTTTTTCTCAAATTGTTTTGCCCTAAGTTTATTTTTTCATTCCAGTGCAATGACCAAGAAGTCAGACTACACTGTCAGAAATGTCAACAGCTTCAAACACACAACAGCAAAGTCTCTCTTAACACATGAATGGGCACCACTTAGTTTTGCTTTCAAAACACTGATCATTTAGCTCTATTGTGAAACAGTAGACAGCACATAATCAGAAAGAGCACACTATTCACTGAGTGAGCAAATCATGTACAAAACAGACTTTTTTTTAAAAGAGCCCTTCAGAGCCCTGAGGATTACCATTCATTTGAACAAAAAAAAAAGTAGAGGGAATATTTAGCCATGGTCCAAGTTTCAGAATGCCTATGAAAAGACTTCCACAGAAGTTGCACTATATTAGATATGATTAAACATCATAGTATTTCCTTTGAGCTGAATACATATTATAGTTAACCAAGTATCAGAAATGACCTTCTGAATTAGTCCAGTTGATTCACATCCAGAGCTCACAGTTCTTACCCAGAACATCTGAGCCTCAGTGATTTTTACCTAAACAATTTTCAAGCATGTTTTTCTTTGTTTCCCATTCATTAAATACATATTTACAAACACTACTACTACTTTTCCCAATGAAAATTTATCAATATTAAGGCCTTAAATTCTAGTTATGTCTATCTCTACAATAGTTTTCGTCCAAGGAAAGATTAAATGGTTAAAAATACCTTAAAATTTCTACATATTTTTTCCTGTGCAAAATATTTCAGGTTGAAGATGTTTGCTTCCATTTTAGCCAAATTAAATGGAAAACTAAAAAAGACCGTACAGAGCATATAATGCCACTGCATACTCATCTCATTAAATCAAACAATTAATTCAAGTTAGGTTACTCACTTCTAAAACTCAAGCAAAGCTACCAAAGGACTATTGCAACTGCTTAAAAAAAGATTAAAAGTACTGTAGCAAAAACCTGCCAAAAAATATCAAAGTGGAACTTTACACTTTTTGCTGAGACATAACATCAGCTCACGGTTCAGGTATTTTTATAACTACAGGAGGAAAGGAAAAGTAGATGAAAAGCCAACACAGTCATGGCTGGTTTAAACACACTACTGAAAATGCTTAATTGATTTCTACTATCAATGCTTTTCAGAAATGGTATCTTGGCACAACGTGTTCCTTGCCTGCATCTGTTCTGGCATATTTTGGTGTTGGTATATAAATTGTTTCTTAAAACAACCACACCCGAAACACTAAAATTATGCCATAAACAGAATTATTTTTTACCTAGAGTACTAAATTTTTATTAGCATTAAAAAGCTATCTATATGTGTGAGAGCTTAGAGTCTTGGGTTGGGTTTTTTGTTTCAGTTTTTGTGTTTGGGTTTTTTCTTTTTGTTTGGTTTTGAGTTTTTTAACTAAGTAGCCAAAATTTGGCTGAAATGAATGAATTCTTGTGTCAGTTAATAAGGAAGCTTTTCAGAACAAGGGAGTTCCTAAAAATACTTGGTAAAGTTTGTGTTTGAATTTTTTTTTCTTCCAAATGATAAATGGAAGCCTGAGAAGCACGACTGTATGAAGACAAGACTGAATTCAGAATCAGATTTTCAACTGTACTATCACATTTCCTAAAGCAATATTCTGAGGGTCAGAAGATTCACCATTTGCTCAACACAATTTTTAAGAACTAATATTTGCCAGCTTTTAAGCACTGAAGATAAGAAAAGAAATACAATAGTGCCATCACTCTTAAAATGCTCTCTTATGCATTAACTGTAATGCTTTGTTTCAGTAAGTTTCTTCACATCATAGTACTTTTACAAATAAGGTGAGACACTAAAAACCTCAGGCTACTGGCAACAGCTCCAAGAATAATAATCTATGAACAGAGAAACAATGACAACCTTTTTCTTCAGTGCTTAGCAGTAAGTATGTGAAAACTACCAACATCCAAAGTATAAAATAACCATGTTTTTGTTTGCATTGAAATCCACTACAGGTTATATTTGATTAATATGCAAACATTCAAGAAAATCCGGACAAACATTTATCAGAATAATAAGGTAATATCAAGTAAAGCAACATTTTTCAGTATGTTTACCCTTTTCTGACAGTAGTTTCTAACAGGAGTCCTTTCATTTCTTTTAATACTGTACATCTCAAATGCCACTTGCATTTGGAAGTTTGCACTACACAGAACACAGGGTGCTCCTTGGATCTGAACCTCCCAAATGATTACAAGTACTCCAAGTTGGCCACAGCAATTTTACAGCAGCAGCTTTTGCCATGACGTGGAAACTCTCACAAATGCAAAACCATTTTTGTAACTGTTAGGTTATGTCACAAAATGTTAAGATCATTATGATTGGGTACTTCACATGGTTACTTTACTAGATATCATTTTCTTTCCCACAAATAACTTGCCACTCCCCTCCCCCCTTTTCTGATAATACATCTCAGAAGTTCACAGTGCTGCTCTACTCCATCTGTTCCTGGGAGTCCCTCAGAAACATCACCCACCAGTTCCTTCATTCATTAATTTATTTGCTGCATGCAAAGAAAATGGAATGTTTTCTTTCCAAATACTTACTTTCCTTAATACTATCCAAGTCCATTATTTATGGCACCAGTAGCAAGCATTTCCTCTAAAGAGCAAACACAAGGTCTGAAATTCTATTTTGCCGTCTTCTAAACCACAGTTTGACATTTTGATACCTTGAGATGGGGCTTAGTTTTCATTCCAAATTACATCTCTAGACACAGAAAGATGTCAGCTTCATCTCACTTTTGGCTGCAATTAATTTTTGAGAAATTTTTAAATATCAAGGGATTTTAACTGTGATTAAAAAAACACCTCTCACTAATTCAAAATTTTATCCTTGTAATAAACTAGTTCAGAATTTTTGCAAGACAGAAAATAGAGAAGGCAAAGGCTGTCTAACAAATAGGTCTAATCATTTTGTTTATGATGATGATGATTAATATAATGCAGTGTATTTCGTAATTAATCTAGTAGAAAGATGGAAGGTAGGTTATTTGATTTTTTATTCATGACCATCTGGGGTTTTTTAAGCTATTCTGTCCAGTAGTTAATTAGATTCATTTTTATATTAATCCAAATGAAAGATTTTTTCCTCCTCATGCTAATAATTTTCAAGAATTATTAATCTTTTACTTGCTCCCCTAAAAGCTTAAAATTCTTTGCGTTGTGACCAGTAAGCACATACAAAAATGTACACTGATGATACCATTGCCTAGAAAATTAAAAAACCAGAGCATACAAAAATAGATCCTCCTACACAAACCTACTTTAAATGCATTCCTTTAGAGGGTAGGAAATAAGATTTTAGTGAATGGTCATGATAGATGTGAGCAGATGCACTTCTCTGAAATACTGAAAGCTTTCGCTCTCTGCATGTACCACATTTGTCAGTAATATCAGAAAATTTTTTCTTGCTCATATTTAGGCACACTCTTTTAGATTAATTTTGCAGATTGATCTTCCCCTTTTGTGTTAAAAAGATTAAATACTTGATGATAAAGCTCCCAGTAATACCAGTAGAAATAATATGTAGCAGTTGCCCATGACTGTATAAACAGAAAGAGAGTAGTATCCCAAGTACCACAAAGTTCAACTATCAAGTAGCTTGAGGTTTCCCTTTCAGAAGCAAAAAATCACCATTGGAAAAAAAATCAGTTGCAAAACTGAATTTCAAGGCACTTGAAAGGGGAGAGAAATGAAAGAGGACACTCCTCAACAGCCAGCAGCAAAGTTATCTGTGAGCCACAATATGGAAAGTGGACTCTAATTTTATAAAGCCAGTGTTACTATATCCCCCCACAGTCAATCAGCAAGGGTAAAGATCCAGTCCTGCACTCAGGCATCACAACAACTGCATTTCAGAACATCCTGTACAATCTCAGACGACTGCAGTACAAAAATGCACCTCCTAGCAGCTGGAGCACCTTCTGTTTCTCCTGCTTCCTTACCTGGTACTCCTGAGGGATCTCCAAATAAAAGACACACACTGACACTCATGTTTTTCTGCCATTTGGCTAAGCAATTATTGAGACAAAGCTGTTCTTTGGACTATATCTCAGATCTATAAACAATTTCACTATTTCAAATGCAAGATGAAGATTAAAGATGCTCCCAGAAGCAGCTGCCCAGCTCTTTTTAGGTTACTACACTGCTCTACTTAAGTTAAACAAGACTTTTATAGAAGCTTTGTGTAAGTTAAAGTCATTTTTCCCTTTCTAACATGCCTGCATTTTTTGTTAGAAAACAAAAAGTCACTCTATTAAAGCAGGGCTCAAGAAAGGACTCATTTTTTCAGCCACTTCTGAAGTTACTAATCTAAAATTAAGGAAAGCTGTTTCAATTGTGCAACAGAGTAGCACAGCAGATCTGACCAGACTCCTGCTCTTTCAGGACAAAAGGATGGCCTCGGAAACTCACCTGGCATTCATGAAGCTCTCTGTGACTATCAAACTCCTGACTGAACTGACATTAATGTGGAAACCTTGAGAGATGTCTCAGGCTAACAAAATTAATGGCTGCTTAACTTCACCATCATTCTTTCAATTTTCCCACTACCTTCCAGCAAATACCTCGAATAAAAATTAGTATTGCAAAGCACTCGGACACTACTGTGATCAGTTTTACCAATGCCATAGTAGAAATTTAGTTTAATATTTAGTCATGGATAAGGCAAGTAGGAAGAAGTTTCACATTATACAATGTATAAGTAAAATAAAAAACCCCAAATTATTCTGAATTTATTAGGAAGCATTTGGGTTATGTAAATAGTGTGCATTAACGTATAATCCTGAATATGATATAAATGAAAACTGTATCCAAATCCATGTATACAAAAGAGGCCCTGAGGTATTTTATCATTCAGATCCTCAGAACAAGTGTCAACTCCTGAAAGAAGTGGGACATATTCCCAATCTTTTGTACCAAATTCATAAGGAGAACTAAAGCAGTTATGCTTGCTTTTCTTAAAGTTTAAATACTTGGTATCATAACTTCAGTGGTTTTAACACTTTTCAAAGTTCTCATTACTCTAGCACAGAGTCTATAAAAGCAAAGAGCAATAACAGACTTTACTGGACTGTATTTGTGGAATAGAACATAAATAGAATAGAGAAGCATTTCAAATACATTACTGGTTATACTATAACCATCAAAAAGATAAAATATTGTACTAAAAAAAGAAAAAAATTACTGCCATTGCCTTGAATGTCACTTCAGTGTCTTGAGCTCAAGTCTACCTCTTTACTTAAAACTCAGTTATGAGGTTGTATAAATACTGATCCTGAAATTGTGTCCTTCCTGTAGAAACCAAAATAGTGCAATTTTTCTCTTTTTCCAACATTAATGTCTTTAGTAATTTGAAATATTAGTACAATATTGAAGAAAGCCCAATGAGGCAGACCCCTATACTTAAGAGATCCAACTTGGCTCTTCTGTTTAGTGCATGTGTTTCAAGTCATGGATTTAACTCATTCCTCACAGAACAGTACACCTTTAGCTTATCACACAGAGTGATAGAAAATGCTGAGTTGGGAGGGACCCATGGGGGTCATCGAGGCCAACTCCTGGTCCTGTGCAGGACACCCCAAGGGTCACACCCTGTGCCTGAGAGCGTTGTCCAAATGCTTCTGAACTCTCTGAGGCTAGTGCTGGGGACTTCCCCTGGGAGCCTGCTCCCCAGTCACCCTGTGTGTGAAAAATTCCTTCCTGACTGTTTAAAAACAATTCTCATTTTAAATGACTAATGTTTTTGTTTGACTAGCAAGAAAAACTTACAGAAACTGCAGGTGGTTGTAGCTTTCTATCAAAAATACAAATGTTTCTTAAAAGATTTATTAGACAACAATACAGTCTAGAAAGCTAAATCAAAATCAAATGCTTAAAAAAAAAATTCACCCATCATGAAATTTCCCAGGGAGATGGTAGGGTGTCAAAAGAATGACAAAAGCCACCTGGGCATGGTTGTGGGCAGCTGGCTCTCAGTGGCCCTTCTTCAGCAGGGTGTTGGAACAGATGAGCTCCAGAGGTCCCTTACTACCACAACCATTCTGAAATTCTGTGATCTGTTTTTTATTTTACACACTCAATTCAACATAATTATATAAGAAATCACGTGACTCATTAATTCCAGGAATAAGTGCATGATCAGTAGTACCACACTGTGACAGTAATCCAAGTCGAAAGCTGATGCAATAGCAAGAAGCTTATCCCTCATTTAATTTAATAAGGTGCAAATATCTATTGGTGTTTTATTCATCCTGACCCCAGGTCAGTCTGTGAAAGACCCAGAAGTTTCAAAATATATGTACTCATTTACACTAAAAATCTGAGAGCAAGGTAACAATATAGAATTCCAGAGCAAAGTAAGACCATGTAGAAAACTTTAAACAATGTCTATATACGGATAATTAATGGTACCAAAAAGCCTCAGTTCACTTTGATTGTCATTTACTATTATAAACAAACTCATGCCTGAGTACTCTCAAATTAATTGCTCAATGTTCATCAGTACATGTCATATGATGAGTATCCCAATTTTCAAAAAATAATACTTGCTTTAAACACCAGATGTAGCAAAGCCCATTCTTAACTTTGAAACAAAATAGAAGCATCCCTTTGGAAGTGCCTACTGGTATTTATAAAGACTCAGCTAGTTGTTTGCATGCCTGATGTTCAAAACAGTATGCTAGTCAAGCAAGGACACAAATACCCTGACTGAATCATACTCAGGATACAGTCACAGAGTTCCAGTAACATTTCCTTACAGACACAGAGAAAAACTAATCAGCTTAACAGACACAGGAGAGCTGGTCTAGAAGTGAAAAGGGGAGCAAAAGGTTAAACTTTAACAGCTTACAGAGTTCCATCCTACATTTGGCATGAGTAAAAGAAACCACAAGTCCTACAAAGTTTCACTAAAAATTTAAGCTTAAATATCTCATTGAACAGTTGGAAACGTAGAAAATTCCTCCCTGTGTAAGACTTCTGTAATGCAATAGCACCCCGAATTCCTTCCCGTACACTGCAGTCCATTGACTTTTGTCTTGCAGGTCGGCAAGGGGAGAGGAAGTTTGGAACTGTGGACAGGCTCCTGCTCAGCACACAGTCAGTAACAGCTCAATAAGGGGCTGCCCCTGTCAAGGCAAGATTTAATCACCCGCATTAGAAACGTAGCTCAGACTGCTGTGCTAGCAGAATTCATCCAAACATCTCGCAGGGAGGAAGCAGACCATGACAAATATTTCTTTTTACTGGCACTATACATAGAGATGAACAGCTGTTAGAGTGAGGTATAAACCTGCCTGCTATTTCCAGCAAAAGCAGGAGGACAGCCACTCTTTGAGCTCTCTGGCAGGAGAGGACGTTGAACTGACGTGCTCTGTGCTGCTGGGCACGGCTCTGGCGTCCACGGAGCAGACTTCCCGGTCTCTGAAAGCTGGCCTTCACTCTGCACTGAAGGGCACAACTGTTACAGAGTCTGGACACTGACTGAGTGCCTTTCACAGCCCACAACACCAGTGGCAAACTGCTGAAGTGCAACAGATAGAGAAAATGCAGAAAATCTGAACCTAAGTTACGGGGAAGATGCTGTGGACAGAGTTAGGATGACACACAAAAGCACAGCGTCCCTGCAGCTGGGGGTGCTGGACCAGGGGCTGCACCCCAGCTCCCACAGTGGAGATGGCACTGACACACACACATCAATCCTCACTGGTTTAATTTCCCTTATGTTTTAAGGCATGGATTCCCTCACAGCCTGCTCACAAGACTGCTCTGCTCACTGCAGCCCACACGGAGAGCCCTTCCAAAAGCCTGCTTTACCAACAGTCATGGTGGTTAGTGATATGGCTCTGACAGCGAGCAAATTCAGCAAAGGACCCACTGAATTTTTAAAGAACTATTCTGGGAGGTGCAGTGTCAATGAAGTCCTCTACCCAGTGAGCCACAAAAAATTTCAAAAAAGAAATAGCTGTATTAGAGCCATGGAAAGTTTCACTATATTGAAGTTTCATATATCGAAGTCTCCAAGTTTAAAATGCATAAAAGTAGAACTGCACACTATTGCTATGTTATGTAGAGTTATGAAAGAGTTATGTTTCATCATAGGGCATTTAAAATTATTTCACCCTACAGAACTTTCAATACCACAGACATAACATTTACAGTAAAAACCAGAAAATATAACACTATGACAAGAAGGAACATAGACATAAATATTTTTAAAGATTAGAATATAACATTTAATTCAACAGCAGCAGCAGATTGGGAATAATGATTATTCAAAATAATAGAGCTTTTCACTGGTAAAAGTTATACAATGTGACTGAAAACGTATTTTATGGAAATAAACAGAACATTTACATTTGAGATTTTAACTATCTTCAAAAGCTAATGTTCTGCACACTTTTATAACAGAAGACAATCTAATATTTTATTTTTATATAGTTCTAGAAAAACTTCACACATGGTGTCTACAAGTAACTTTTAAGGTGGTCTGGAAGCATTATATTAATTTTTACAACACCCAAACCCAAAATACCTAAAGAGGAACCTGATTTAAAATTATACATTCTTCTTTGTAAAAAACTTAATTCCCCCTACATACATATTACTTGTCCAAAGACAAGTTTATGCTTTTGATTTCAAATTCTAAATGTGGTAAATTTGACAGACAACTAAACACACAGAACACTCCCACCATGGGCAGGCATGATAATAATGTACATGCATGTAAAGAACTTAACTACACACACATCTGGCAACTGCCTAAGCACAAACAGCAGTATCTCCAAATGTTGGACAGAAATTAAGAACACCTTGTATTGCCTACAAAGAAATGATTCAGCAGAGGACTAAAACCCCAGGGAGTTAAAATACTTGCCATAAAAGAAACATAAAATATGCAGAGTGAAAAGATAGGTACCTCAGAAATTTAAATCTCTATATACCTGTCAAATTTTAAAGCCAGCTTTCTGTGTTTTACTGACAAATACACATTTTGCTAACAAACTTGTGCATATAAATTGTGTCACCGAGGCTACAATCTCACTATTTGTAATCTAGTGGATTGAAACCTTACGTCAGCAGGCATAACAGAGCAGCTCAGGCAGTTAGTCTTTAGTTACCTTTCTTGGATGACTTTTTTGCATTATATACTTCCTTCAGAACACAATGTGAGAAACTACTAAACACCAACGAGCCAAAACAAGGGCCTGGTCAGGAATATCTTTGGAGCTATTTATAATTAGTAGAAGTAGATGTGAATCGGAGACCTGAGTTCATTAACAGTTCTTCAAGGAAATAAGCATGTCTTACACATCAGAATACATCCTGAGCTTTAAAACATCAGTCTCTCACTGTGTTATATTTAGAGTCTAGCAAATTAATATTCTGCTCTTCTAAGCATAACTAAACCCTGCAGCTTAAAAATCTGCACCGCTGATGAGTTTTGAGGTGCAGCCTCAGAAGGGCCACATTCACCTTCAACATGGACAAGGCACTTACAGTGAGGGACTTCCAGGCATTAGTCTCCCATCTTCAGATATTCCCTTCCATGAAATGCCACAGGATTTCTCCAGACTTTCTGAAAGCCCACCTTTTCTTAGATATATCTAAACTTTACTAACAATGCCTTCTCTCTGAAACACACCTAGACCACAGGCTGCTTCCATGGTTCTTCCCTATTCAAACTAGGGGGGAGAAAGCCATCTCTGTCTCAAAGATCCTGTCCTGTGCACTTTTATATTCAAAAGTCACATGCTGATTTTAGACTCAACAAGCCCAACAGCCTATGCTAACTGCATGGCTGAAAAAGAAAAAAAAAGATGATTATATTTTTTTTATCTATTTACATCATTTTAGTAAGGCTTTGGTCCTCCATCTACACTCCGCTTCCCTGCAGTTCAACTATACGTGCTCTTCTGTATAAAACATACATATAAATTAGCAGACAAAATCAATTCACCTTGCATCATGCTAGTTGCTTTCTTCCCCCCTAAATGGAATTTTGTTACCTCAACAATTTTTAATGCTTAAAGACTGAATAGAACTCAAGGTGCCTTAGCCATGTCCTCATCACCAGGGAACATTTTCTTTTCAGTGGATCTTCTCTCACACTACGTTCCTCCTCTGTGCCAACATTGCTCCATTCTCATATGCCACCTTGCCCAAACTAAAGCGTGCAGGGAGGTCTCCTCTCCAGTCATTTAAAATCAAATTTCTCTGTGTGGCTTTGTGAGCTTTACCTTTTCTGTGAGTCTGTTTTCAGAGCTACTGTCATCCAGCTGGTATCTATTAAACACATGCAGTGGATCACAGCTCAGCAAAGGCAGCATCAGATGTATCCATACCCCTAAGCTCCCCCACAGAAGAAAAAAAAAAAAGTGGCAGGGGGAGAAAGGGACAGGAAATCTGTTATCAATAGACGACATCCTGTTAATTTCACTCATATGAGTCTATGTGATACATAGTCAGTAAGTGTTAAACTGAAACCAGAGTCTGTTGCAAAGAAAAAAAGAAAAGAAAAACAACTATCTGATGCCAGCTGCCACAACGTTAAAATAGATAATATTTTAGGACACTTGTTTATACACAGCTATGACTGCTCTCTGCAAGAACCAAAATAAAAGACAGGACATGGACCTTCCCTTGAACTTGTGAAGAAAATTAATTGTTTCTCTCCCCCCTCCATCCCCTGTCCCTAGCAACTGGCTGCAAGTGGCTCTGCTTGAGCAGAGGGCTTGAACCATATGATCTCCAGAGGTCCTTTCCAACTTCAGTTATTCAGGAAGTCCTAAGACCACCACATCCACTTGGAAATACAAGTCTGACAAGAAGTAAAACTGAGGAGTCGACTGTTGAATGCTAACAACATCACTTTTTCAGAAAGAGACTGAATTTCCATTATAGAAAGCTAAATAAATAAATATCAACACAAAAAGGAGTAAGAGATAAGATTCCCACGAGACCCAATTCCCAAGCTGCGTGAGTTGAAGTTTAAAAGTAGTTTCCGTGTGTCCCCGGCTGTGTCCTGCAGTACTATCTGTTCAAGAGCTGCAGTTCAGCTGGGAACACCTCTGCACTGAAAATGGAAACAGCCGACCTAAGACACTGCAGCATTCCCTGCACTCAGGCAGGCACAGCAACAACAGCCAGCTCCAGGAGAACCATTTCTGTTCTAGGGGCAAGATCCTTTTGGGAACACCATTTCTTCACTCAGTACAGCTGAAGACAAAATTCAGTGTGACCTCTGGAAATAAAAACTGTTTGATTTAGCTTTAAAGCCTTCACTTCCTCTTCAGTCTTCTGAATACCTAAATACAAGAGTGGTATTACAAATTATTAAGAGTGGTATTAAGAGTGGTATACGAATGAAGGTTTAATCATGAGTGACTCACTGATGCCTATTGCTCAACTTGGCACCTTTTTCACATGCTGCTACAAACCACTGCATTGCATCTTACCTGTACTACATATAACTAACTCCAAAATGCTCTATTTCCTGTGACTATAGCAGAAACCAAGTCCACTCTCCTGTTTTCAAGCAGTTAAAAAGAAATTATTATAACTGATTAAGCTCACTTATTCCTGCTTTGCCCAATAAACAAAATCAAAAAAAAAATACTAACGTTTCATGGAAATTTAGTTATGTAATGTGGTTCTACTGTTATTCATTATATCTACTGTGTATATGCTTGATGCCAGGCAATATCTAAAGAGTTTTTAATCCGGCTTGGTAGCCATCCACATGAAAAGCAATTTTGCCCTAGTAATTCTACATCCAATGTGATAGTTTCTCCAGGAAAGATCGTCCTGGTCTTACAGCAAATCCCTAGATCAGAAAGGGTTTAACAAAGGCAAATATCTTCTTATGTATCATCCTCTTTTTAATAAAAACATGGAAACGGAAAAATCTTTTGCATGATATAATACAGAAATCAAAGCAAGAGCCTGAAGAGCTGGAGAAACTCTTCCTGGCACCGCTCTGAACAAGCTACATAATCCTAGGAAAATTACTTTCACACCTCTCTGTATCTCAATTTCCACAATTTCTAGTTGAAGAAAAATCTAAAAGCACTTTTGTATTAAGAACTATATACCATAGAAAAGTCAGGAATATGACCAAAATCTCACTTGGACTTATTTCACACATAACACTAACAGGTTGGTCTTTGTGTAAAATATATACACCACTGAGGGTGGGAATCAAATGCTTCCAAGTCTTTATCTACACATTGAACATTACTAGGTATGACTCTGAATCAACCTTCAGAAACACAATGCAACAATTATTTTAAAATAATGTTTAAAAAAAAATCATGTCTTAAAGTGCATTCATTTTTTGTCAACTTTTAGACAGACATAAAAACATATATTAACTTTGATACAAACAAACTCATCATATAAGCTTATTAAAATAATGATGCAAAAACTAAACAGGAGGGTTATTTTGACAAAAAACCCTTAGTATTATAAAATAATTTTGCTAAGTCAGATATTAAAACTTAGAGCAGTTGCATCTCCAACAGTGATATACGTAATATAATAAAAACCATAGAATGCAGCTCTCTGTTGTGATATATTTTGAGTTAGCTGGGGTTAATTCCCCATGCACTCCAATTCAAAACAGTTCCATATGAGAAAAACAAAACCTCAACTTCTTTCATCCTTAACTCGATCCCTCCGTCAGTATTACACAGAGTGTAACTTCACTAACTCAAACACTGGGATAATACCACCTTTCACAGAAACAGAACTGTGTGTTGACAAATTGTGATGCACTGTTTTCTTCAGATATGTTACTGAGGCAGCCTTTGCCCTAAAAACGAGCACATTTTATCCTGCTAACCAGAAGACACTGACATCCAAAAGCGTGCACTAACAACAAACAGTTTTTGGAAGGAATGGTGGCAGGAGTAGCAGAATCAGCAGTTTTGGGTCTCATGATTCAGAAGATTTCTGGACAGCAGCCATTGTCCAGCATTTCCTTTAAAACTTATGGTATGGGACAAAAAACAAAACCAAAGCATTTTAATTACATCACTTTAAGTTAAGATCACTTTCTAATAACAAATTAGAACGTATTGATGGGTAAAGGAGATTTGAATAGACATTCAGCTGTCTAATAAATCTTATCTCATTCTTCACTGCAAAGAACACTCAAACCCTCCCTATCTTTGACTTAAACGAGGTACATAAACTTATTTCATCCTTCAATTTAGCCACAAATCCCAGATTAAGTAGGTACCATAAACCAAATGGAATCAAATTAAATCACACACTTGAAGCACTCCTTGGAGAGAGCTACTGACTAAATGTTGATTTTTCAGGAACAAAACACTGAGGTCATATATAGGGGAAATTAAGGCACGCATTTTGTTTGTTTTTCTCATGAACTCTTAGTAAATTTGACTAACCATTCTAAGTGACTATGCCTCCATCCATAAAAAGAGATTCAAAGGGAAGGAAATCTGAGGGGTCATTTGCTTTTACACTTACATAAGTAACTGATCATGGGCTACTAAATGTTCTAACAGAAAACAGAATAATGCTATTCATGTCATCTTACTAATCCACAAAGATACCAGGTTCAAGCATGGGTCAGTCAGGACTTCAAGTGTCTTACCCCTCCTTCACTCCTCCTCTGCAAGCTTTTCTCTTCTGACTCTCTCTGGCCATACCTAGCACTTTTAGCACTGTTACAAGGGCAACACAAAGCCCAGTGTAATAAATCCCAACTCTCACTGCACCAAATTCAGCCCACTTAATGAGCAGTAGAAGTAAATTGGTCTTCTTTTAACACTCATCTCTGCATTGTTTTGCTCCATGCATTGGAAACCAAATTTCAAATTAATTTGCAGATAAAAATCTTATTAATATTTTGTTGGTAACAGAACAGTGAGAAAAGGTTTCCACTATTTAATTTGGAAAGCACAAATTCAGGCTGTATCAAGTACTTATCCTCTAATGGTTCATGTGCAGATTTCTTTAAACAAATTATACTAGACAGGGCACATGGAATTGTGAAGCAAAGCAAAACTCTCAGTGTAATCAAGTATCTAAGTTAAAAAGCTAAAGTATGGTTGTTTAAAAATAAATCTCTCTAAACATAAAAATCTAACTACCCTTTGTAACACCACTTTGAAGAGTTAAAGTACTGTACAAATAAAACTGCCACTCAAATATTAACAACATCAAAAAGAATAAAGTAAGCTTTTTTGAAGGTCTGGTGAACATTTGCTGGACTGGCAAAATAGAAATGTTCTCTAATTAATCAAAGATGAAAGAGTATCTATTTAAGTGCATGTGATTGTTTGAATAGTCCTTGATGGGACAGCATTATTACTACTTAGCTCTCTCCATTATAAGCTAAAGAGTATATAAAATCTCAGCTGTCAGTGTAAAACTATGTTAGAACACTGCAGTCATGGACAGCTGTACTTGCTGACTATATTACTTTTTCTCCCCAGGGGCCATACATTCATCCTAAATTCACAGGGGAATCAAGCCTTGTGGAAGAAGGAACCCTGGGGACATTTTAGCAACACTGCAGTGGGGAGAGAAGGCTAATTATGAAAATGAGGCAGAACCATTACAGTGGGAGCTCCAGGGTATGTAGGACTTACACAGAAATGAAAGCAGTTGCAAAATAAGAAATATGACTAATCCAAGGCTATTTAAACACCGTTTTTTGTTATCATGATTGGTGTGCATTTTATCATCCATCTAGTTACTCTTGAAAGGAGCATGCTATTATAAATGAAAATTAATTTTGTAACATTAAACCCAAAAAGTATATGGTCTTTATAAAAAACTCCAAAAGGACACATAAAACTAGTATGCCATCAAGTACACTTTATTAAGCAGAATCAAATCTATGAAACTTAAATTACTCTCAAACTTCCAGGATTTCATCAAACACTAAGACTTGCATATGCACCCATCACTGTTTCAAGTACATTACATGGTATCTTAAAAAGTAAAGGCCCAAAGAAACTTTGATTTTGTCTGAAGTTTGTGCAAGTTCTGTCTATCTTTGATGTGGACCATCCAGAGAAAACATGTACATATGAGTTTAGGCATCAGCCTAAATTAGATTTAACCTGATATCAGTGCAGTCTGATGCCAAAAAGACAGAAGCACTTACAAGCATGAATAAATTAATGAACAATCACATTTTGCAGATGGAGAAAACAGGACACGGACCTTCTAATCACAAATTATGGCTATCATCCTGCAAAGCTATTTACTGCAGGACACAGTAGTGGCTGACCATCTATGCATATTTATTGCACTCTAAATTAGATCTTTACACAAGATTTAATGCCTTGGTGACCTGTAGACTTCATTACAGACATGCAATTCTCTTGGACTAATATTAAAAGGAACTCAGACTACAGTGATTCATCTAATCAGAAGGGCAGCTGGATTGCATACCCAACACCTTAATGTGTTATGAGCCCTGCTAGCTACCTGATTACCTCCAAGACTAGGTCATCACCTGGATCATTCCTTCCCCTGCAAACTCCACCCACTCCCAAAAAGGGACAAAAGGTTACACTACTGTTTGCTTCAGGGTTTCAGCTCTCCAGCTCACAGAGGATTAAGCTCTTGCAACATCTGGGCTCATTGTTCTCTGCAGTCAAAGTTTCAGGTTCCAGAAGACATTTTGCTGTTTGAGGAAGGGTTATAGCTAGTTGGTGGGAGAGCACTGGCAGGGTTTCAGAACAGAAAAGCTCAGGTTTCTCTTAATTCAATATTCTTTTATCAATATTAACTTGTGTTTCCTAAGGGACGCACAAAAACTAAGGCCAGCAATTTGCATACTTGCTGTCACTATGCGTATTACCTGGTGCATTGCACATCTAGTTCCTCTCAAGAGGTTCAAGTAAGCCACAAACAGGATTCATTTAATATGAAACAATAATTAGAATAATCTACCACTGCAGAAACCACTGGATGTCCTAATGTGATCAGTAGAGCTGCACAAGAGAAGAGGTTTTACAGCAATGTCCCACCCACTCACCTTTCCTATCAGGGATACACAGAGGAGCTCTTTCCAGGGGTGTCGGTTCTCAATTCAGATTTCAAAATGTGGAAGAACATTGATTTGCTTATCTTCAAACTGCAGGCTTGTCTTGTTGGCCTGCTGTTACTCAAATGAAACCATTTGCCATTTATATGAAGCCTTGTAGATGGCATTCAGCTAAAGAGGGCTCAAAACACATTCATTTCAGACATAACTTCTGTCCAGCAAATATAACCACACATAAATAAATCCCAGGCTATAACACAAACACTGTTTACAGCATGTAGCTTTTGAAACTATAGTAGCAAGTTGTTCCTGCAAACAAAGTGTTTGAAGTGGACATGTTTCAAAATCCAGCCTGAACTCTGCTCCTACACAGCCACCCACACCCTACAGAATCAGCATGTCCTGTCCCATGGTTTGCTCTGCTGCCTGTATGAAACAAGATGGTTTCTTAATTAGGCAAAAGTTTCCAGCAAGAAAACACTGAAACTTGGGGGAACACAGTTTAAATGCAAACAAACATGCCAGATACTTACCCATTTTTCAGTATACTAAAAAAAGACTGATTTGACAAGCAAGGAAGACTCCACTCTGAACTATTACAATGATGGAACCTCAATCAGCTGGAAGAAATTCAGTGAAACTGGAAGTTCCCCATACTCAGACATGATTACTACAAAAACATCATTGCTTTTCAGCCTAGACAACAGTCACAAGCCCAAGGCCATCTTCTTTCACCATAAATCTCCTACAATTCTTCAAAAATAGTGGTATCCACTACAGCTTCAGTACACTTAGTGATAAGGTACTGCTCTAGAGTTGAGTCTATTATGACACCATGCCTCTAGATGTATTCCATTCAATTTGCATACATTAATTTAATTCAGCTTATATTCACCTAGCAAAAAGTCACACTTGAAAACTACAGTGGCTGAGACTGTGTGTGAAGTCCCATCACAGACAACTTTCACATCCAGGCTAAAACAAGGCTCTTAAAATAGGGAACTATTCTGGAAATGCTGACACATCTTTAACACTGCGAGTGGGCGCCAATATAATACACACATTGTGTACACATATGTTGCTGTCTTCCTGGGAAGCTTAGCTGAAAGCCCACATGGTTGATGTGGGACAGCAGGAATGCCTCTTTGAAAGCACTCACACTGCTTATTCATAGTATCTCAAATGAAACCCAAGGCATATGGTAAAATTATGCCATTTCACAAAACAGCGCTTACGGCAGCAAACAATCCTTTTGGATCTGAACTATTCTTGACACTTCAACAAAGAAAAAAACACCTTGATGACAGAATTTACACACAATATCAAGCATTCAAATTAAAAAAATATCTTAAGAGCTAGAATTGCAGAGGTCATCCACAGTTTAATAAAGTGAGTTACATCCATGACCAGCAGACCTACCCTACTTCAGTTATTCTTTTTCCACTAAAGCATACACCCACTATAGAGGGTCAGACTCCCAAAAGAATAATGAAACAATAGATGGACCATCTGCTGTTACACAAAGCAAATTGAAAACCCAGGAATAGAATATATGGGAGCTGTACTAAAAACATCACTACCTTTCCATTTGCTTTCACTCCAGATTCTTAGCTAAGGTTTTAAAAACAAAACAAACAAGGAAGTCTACCACACAGGAAAGCTGTAAGAGACACAAGTATACATAAAGGTAAAAAGAACATTAAACACCCTTTGAGACATTTTTTTTTTCCTTTTCTTGGCAACTCTAACCCATACATTAATTTTCCAGTGACAAATACTCTTCCTTCTGTTAACACTGCAAATGGATTAACAAAATTCATGGAACTGGCATTCCACAAGGGCACAGAAGGATATGATAGATATCTTAAATTGCATATCTACGAATATCCACAACTTCAATGTCTTCATTTCAGTTGATTTTTACTCTAAGGTTTACTTGTTCCCTCCCAGCTTATTTAGGCACATCAAGCACAAGGCAAACAGAACTCCTTAATAGGCTTAAAACAAGTGTGAACAAATAACTGCCCAAGGAAAAGACTGCCTTGGAAACACTTTCAGTGTAGTACAACACTCAAAAACAAAGTGCAAATAAACAAAGGAACAATACATTTACATGTCTCTTTTTTTCCCAACAGGTGCCTCAAATTCTTGTAACAGATACGACTCTTCTGTCCAATTATGTTCAAAGGATTTAGCCACTAGACACTTTTACCGCGTTAAAACAGATATTAAGAGATGGGTCTTGCTCTTTTTTGTTGCTTTGTTTACACTGAGTAAACATCAGCTATTTTATTTCACTACTATTTCCCTAGCTATTACCCTTTCCAGTAGACTGGGTGCACTGGACTTCCAGGATTGGAGAAGGTATGTCAAAAGTCTTTTCAGTCATTAACTTCAATAACAAATTGCAACCTCAGAAATCAATAAATAAAGGACTGATTTTTTAAAACAAATATCCAAAAATCTGTCCTCTGCACCCATTTGAAGATATATTGGAGGATTCAAAATACTATGTTTATCTTTTAGGTCACTCATGACAGTTCAGCATTAATAACACTAAATTCATGCAGTGCAAACAAATGAAAAGCTGGAAAAAACCTTTTGTGCTTTCAGAAGAGCATTTTGTATTCATATTCCCCTTACTAAAAAACTGGTATGTGGTGCTCAAACACGTCTCTTCCTGGCATTGGGATTAATTAAAGATTACTTCAAAGTGACTGCCAAGATCCATGATCCTCACAGAACAGCTTCCCTCCCCCATTCTTTTATTCCTCCCAATGGAAGAGAAAAAATGAGAGAAAATAAGCAAATCTTTCTCAGTGGCACCTAAGACCACTTCATAAAGGCAAGATTCCTTTCAGGCAATCATTACAAGCCTGTCAGTCATACATGGGTGCAGTTAATGAACCCACATAAGCACAGGGTGGAGCACAGCTGGGCACAGCTGGGTCACCCCTGCCCCGTCCTGCTGAACACCCCCCGGACCAGCCCCATCTTCTTACATGACTGTGCTCTGTAAGTGATTAGAGCCCATTCCTCATAGGGCATTAATTACAGGGATTAACAGTAAAAGGAAACACATGAACAGGATGCTACATACTTTTGGGATTTCGGGTTTTTTTTCTTTTAACCTTTGTGTATTTGCTGCAGCTATGAGTTAAGGAGTAAAAAGGATGTGCAGAGATCTAAACAAAACAGTACAATACAGTCTTCCAGTCTGCCATATTAAAGAAGACTATTAAAAAAAATACTGGAGGAGAGGATTTCAGGCTGCTGACATATGACTTTCTAAGGAAGACAAAAAATTGGCTATATATGCCACATCTTCTGTATTTTCCCAATTTCAGCACAGAATATGTATCTTTAAGCTGTAAACTACTGGAGCATTAGCCACCAGGAATGAGCTGTCAGTAAGATGCACTAATGAAGTGGATTAAAAATTCTTCTGAAGTTAGAACAGACACAAGCCTTTATCAGCACTCCTATCACCCAACGATTACTCTGCTGCTATGACCAAAAAGCATGTAACTGTAAATACTACTCTTAATTCTAGAAAAACCTGGAACTGCTGTACTGTAAATTAAATGGCACAATACTTACATCTAAGTGACCCACTATGACTCAGGCAACCAGTAAAAAATATCCTAACTAGAAATGAAGCATAGCTGTTCAAACTCGGAACAAAAAATACAGACACAGCCTATTCATTACGACCAACTCAGCGTTACTGAGATGATCTAGCAACTCACTGAATATGTGCTTTTCCTATTACAGTGTTTCAGAGCTGAAAGCTAGAACAATATTTCATTACAAAAAGATTAGTTTTTTTCTAGAATTTTAAAACCAAATACTTAGAAATGAAGAGACAAAAACAAGCCAAGTTCACATAACACAGACATCTCCTTTACTGCTGGCACACTAGGCAAGCAGATGTTCTTAACAGAGATTGTCATCATTTTTAATAACAAACAACACTTGGAACACAGGTTCTCCACTTCAGGATTTTCACAACAGGCTGTATATCTGAACAAACAAGTATTTTCAGGCCCTATTTGTTGCATTATATCTTCCTTTAACATGCATGACATTCATAGAGTATTAAATATAACCTATACAGCTCTAGTCTAAGCGTGCTGATGGAAGGCTTACACACCCTATTTGCTGAAACCTCTAACTTTGACTTTAAAGAAATTATTTTTCTTCTGTCAAAACTAAGTGTTCTCCAAAAATAAGAATGGTGCTCAGGGATTTTGATGCTAAACCTTAAAGTTATCTGGTAACACAATAATTTATTTTTTTACAAGTTACACATCGACTCATTCACTATAGCTCCATAAACTGTTGAAAATGCTGACATGAAAAACATCTGAAGGTGTTTCTCTTTGTCTTTTCACATTCTCACACTAGAGAGCAGTTAGAATTAAAGGCCTGCTCTAGGACATACACCTGTCAGGTCTCACAAATTAATTACTGCTTCTTAAAAAAATTAAACACTGTTCTAACAAATGTTCTTGGGTACAAGACGTTTTATTACTGACCCTGCATTTCATACTTCCCATGACAGACATCCATGACTCAGAATCAACTCTGAAATGAGTTCACAAAATATTCTGTTGGCTAAGGACCATCTTCCATTGGAACAATTTGAAAACAGATGCTAATACATTTGTCTGTCTTACATCAATGCCCTTTAACTTGTAATGGGAAGCAATTTTTTCACATGCAGTCATTCCTTGAACAATACTGTACTGCCCAAAATGTCCTATTTTAAGAGGGAGAAGTAACAAATGAACTTATCACCTCTTTAAAATTACCAAGATTTCTACTATAGAGCCAGTGAAGGTGTTTGGGTTTTTTTCAGTACAAATAAAGAGGTTAGTAAAAGCCTTCATGACATTACTGAGGCCTAGCACACACACAAGAAATAATTAAGATGATTAAAATGTCTCTATTCCTACTGTAATCAAGACTAGAATTTGTCACAGAATAATCCTCTGAACAAGCTAGGGAATGATCACAGACTTTCTACTAAGTATGCAGGTTTCCCTCTTTGAAGGTGTGTCCTGGTTCCAGCCAGGGCAGGGTTAGTTTTCTGCAGTACCCGGGATGGGGGCATGGCCAGGACCCCGATGTTATTCCATTCCACCTCAGATGTTTTCCTTCCGAGCCAGAGAGAACAAGGCTGTGGTCAGGTCAAGCTCCACACTCCCCCTTTCGTAAACTTTTGTCATTAACATTGTTACATCTCCTGTTCATTTTCTTATCTCAATGCTGTTTCCAGAAGATTGCTCTGTCTGTGCCTTTTGTGCCTGCAGTCCTCCTCACCAACCTGCTGCAGCAGGAGAGAGAGGAGGACGAGGGCAGCGAGCGGCAGTGCATGGTTTGGGTTTTGTGGGAACACTAAACTGGGGAGTATCTTTTGTAAACCAAGAGCATAAGACAGTCAACAGATACTAGAATAAAAGATGAACACTGGGTCCCAGATATAATTAATCAGCATTTGTAAGAGACCCTTATTTTACTCACTCAAAACCAAGCCCACAGGTCCTTCTCTTTCTGCCATCAGTACCTCATGTCTAATCCAGTCCTGCAATATGTCAAGCACTTTCTCAAGAGTCTTCTGTTGGTCACATCAATATAAACAGACACAGTGCAATACTTTGGATTGGAGCTCAAGAGACAGAGATAGCAGCTAATCAGCAGCTGATATGACTTCCATACCTTATTACTCAGTATTCCTCCCCACCAGGAGACATTTGCATTATGCAAGGTACATGCAAAACTGGGGCTAATATTTAAAATGAGATACGGTTGTGGGTTTTATTCCTAAAGACACATCTGTTCACTATCACAGAAAAAACAAAGTAAGGCTCAAACTATTATTAGTGATAATTTCAAGTAAGAATTCTGGAATAAATAAGGCAATCTTGACACATTTTTAGTACAGATAATAGGAACCATTTCCTTTTTTATTGTTGCTTCAAATTTCAAAGTCATATAGTTTCATTGTTTTATCTTAGGGAAAAGCAAGGATGCATTTTGTGAACTCTCCCACAAGTGGTAACAAGTAGAAGAAAAGAACTAAATTTAATTCTTTTTCCCCAAAATTTTTCTCCCATTGTGGAGTCACAGCTTGTCAAAAATCAGTTTGCAGCAGCGAAAGACTATCTTATCAGGTTCCCAGTGGAGCCCTGATCTACACAATGCATCAGGTACTGTACTAAAATTACATCCCCACTGTTTGACCATTCAAGAATTATAAATGGAAGTCCTCTTACACAGAGATCACAGCAACCTTACCCATACAGAAATTAAACTTAGCTCACACCATATGCTACCACGTACTATCATCTTTCATCGTATACCCCAGAAATGTGTTTCTTAGGCATCTGCTACTTCTGTGTTTCCCCTTTAGTTTGTCTTTTATCACAGTAGGAAGAAATACAGTTAAATCTACCTCTACATCAGATACACTAGAAGAAGTAATCATTATTATGACCAAATATACCAAAATGAACAAACAATTACATCTTCACCCATTTTCTGATCTGCCACAATATTTGCCGGATATAAATATAATAAATTCAATATATTATTCAATATGTATTTCACTTCACTCAATGTTAAAAATTAGGCAATGAAACAGATTATGGGGAAAAATCTTCCATTATGAGACAGAATACCTCTTTAATTCCAACATGAAATCTGAGCAAATGATGGTGAACGTACTCTAAGTTCCATCATATGCTACAGACAAATATAAAAACGTTTCAATAATGAATACCTTCGTTGCACTCAAGTCAGAAAGATTAAAAATATTTTTAGTCATCTACATTACTAACAAGCACTGATGACAGTCACCTGGTTGCTTGCTCAGGAAGTTTTATCTCCCACATAAATTCACTTACTGACTTCTTTTTCCATTTGTACTGCATGTTAAGATGTGCTTCTTTTCAGAGTTTACTCTTAGTCTTTTCCATGTATTACTCATCCCATTTATTTGGATTTTTTAAATAGTTTTATTCATTGCAGTCCTTTGAGTAAATATCACATTTTCTTTCAAATCAGGCAAATTATATGCCTAAACTGGCTCTCAAGAGAATATGCTTTTAAATCATTTGGAATTGCTCAATATAAAAGAATGAAACATGCCAACATATTCATCTTGCAAGCAACAAAACTGTTTTGTGCAGACAACAGCAAACCTACATTTTTAACCACAAATCCTTGTTCCTCCAATACAAATTAACCATATTAAAGCTTTGCCTCATTCTAGAGCATGCACAGTATTATTGAACAGCCTGTAAAGACAAAGTTAGCTTGCAAATGTGCTGCCACTGATAAAAAGACTTGCTAAATAATTATAATAACTCTTATTTTTAGTATAATTCAAGTAAATTAACATGATTAATACTGAAGCAAAGAACAGAACAGGAAAAAAAACCCCTAAGTCAAATGATCAAAGTATTTTTAAAATTCCATGGTATTATCAAAGTACTCCCTAGCATGCCAGATTTTAATGAATGGAATACAGTAGTTCCATCCATCAGCTTCTCCATCAATATCCCACTCTGTCACTTTTGTTTTGAACTAAACTGTGTTAATCTAAACATATACTTTTTCAGATGAAGGTTATTCCTTACTCTTTACAGATCAGTGAAACTGCCTTGATTATAGGTTTGATACACAGCAAGCATGTCTTCTAGGCTGATTTCTTGATCAAGCATTCCTTGGCAAAGGATTACCACTACAGCAAGTTTGTTTTTATAAATTTGCTTTACTTTACTTTTGAAGAGCTGCTATTGACTAAACAGCAAGTGTAGCTCTTGAAAGTGATTATTCCCAACTTTTTTTTTTCATCTCTTTATAGAATAAAAGCAGACTTTTATTCTTTCATGTTTCTAATTTTTAATGGAAAACCATGCCAGAAGATAAGGAAAAGGAAACCATTTCTTTTTATAGCCTAAAAATAAAATTATATGTGCTTATAAGTTTAGGCATACATTTCATAAAAATGGATCCTTTCTTCTATAATCTTTCTCTGTGTTCCTGCTTGCATGGCAAGCAGCTTCCATCATGCAGGCTAGTGTTGAAGGCATCCTAAAACAAATACCTTATCACTGAATATAGACTGCTTATGAAGATAGAGAAGCAGAGACCAAATTTTCTAAAAAAATCACACAGAAAAGTGATTGGTGAAAGATGCATTCAGGTCCTTTACAGGAGCCTTCCTTCCTACATGCTAAATTCAGGAGTCAGCACTGTCTGCTCCAGAAAAAGTTCCCAAAGTTGCCAACTGGGCTTTATCATACCTAATAACACAGCTCTATTTATAGTTGGTGACCATGGTCCGCCCCCACAAGCACAGCTGCTCCCTACACAGAGCCTGCAAGCAAGTATGGGGAAGGGATGAGAGACACAGAGCTGCTGCAGACCAGAAATGGGTACTGGTGTCCTCCCTGCAATGGAGTATTTCCAGACACCTCTGAGCAAAGGTTCTCTCTCTATGGACAGAAAACCACCTACTTCCCCCACTTCATTGGGCCATCCTATATTATGCTCTAAAGACAAATTGAAATCATAGAAAAATGATGTCAGTTTAGACATTGCAACAATTTGTATAATCCTAGCAGCAGGACTACCATTAGCTTTATCATAAAGGAAACTAATCCATGGAAAGCCTACAGGACTGATTTCCCTAACTGTGCTTTTTGTGAGCTTTCACACTGGCCCAAAATGGGTATAAATGGCATGGCATTTTAAAATTTGGCAACAGCATCATGCACACTTTCATAAGACATAAATAATTATACAAAAGACAACAAGGAAAATATCAGCCTGTGTATATATCCCCTTACAACTAACCGAACTCTACTCAGACATGACTGTCAACACTACATTACTTGTAAAATAATGTTTGAAAGAGACCTTTCACTAACGTACAAAATGCTGTTTGATTTTATACGAGTAAAAAGTCAAAGGCAAAGTGTACATATCTTTCCTCTTTGCAACTAGATATGAATCAAGGATCTAAATCAATTATAAGAATTTACAAGCCATTATTTTTTCATTAGGATCTTTTGTGGTTTTAAAATCCTTGTCTTTCTCTGCTATCTGAATAAATTGTTGCCTCTAAGTAACTCTGGTACTAATACTTCCTTTGTTCTCATTTGACAATACCCACCCCCAAGCACCGAAGATGATTAAAAAAACAAGCTAGAATTTAAATACTGCCTTACAACAACTGCCAGCACACAGCCTGTTTGCATTTATGCTGAGAACAAGCTGTCATAATACTGCTCTACCATTTGTAACCTCCACGCGTTCTCACCTGCCCCCTGCAACAAGCGTCTCTTTGTCTGAAAAGTGTGTTTGTGTAACATTCCTTTTTTAATTTAAACTACAACCAAAAATAGCAAACAGCTTGTGCTCCACCAAATCTGCACTGAGGCTCAACTACTCATGTGGGTCAGGTACACCAAAGGGTTTTTTAAAGCTGTTGGGTTTACATCTGGTTTTATATCTCATCTAAGGAACAGGAGGGGAGAAGAAGGTGGAAATTCTCACCATAACATAAAAGCTTAAAAAAAATAATTCATTGCATTTCTTCTTCCCATGCAACCCTATCTAATCAGTCACACACTTTTCCTTGGAAGAAGACTCTTTGTTAGAGGCTATTTATTGCAGCCAAGTTCCATTTCCAACTAATCATACATTATACATTGGAAGTGCCTTCCTTTTTCTAGGGACACACAGGAGCAATGGGCCAACACTCCAGAAGACTTTCAAGCAGAGTAAGGCAACTTTTACTGAAAATCTAGTGAAGGATTCATCTAAATATACAGGTAAATAAATACAACAGAGGGAAAGACAAATACTATATTCCTTTCTCTCAGCTTCAGCAAGATAAAACAGTCAATACATTGTATCTCTAAAATGTGTTCAGACAGTTTAAGTTTACGGCTTTACATATCATGTTAACCAACAGACTGATGGTATGTATAGCTTAGCTCAGAATTTACTGGAGATCAAAAACTACATAATATGCTTGGCAAACGGAGCAAATCACAGGATACCAAGGAGCCCACAACTTTTATTTGATAATTACCAAGTTATCTATGTGATGTCAACCCAAAGCCAGAACTGGCTCTGTGAAAAAAGCCATTAGCGTCCTTTTCTGAATCTGTACATTCTATTTGTCAAACAAAGCAACATCAGCCAAAACAATCTTAACTTCTCCAAACAAAATCATCCTGAATTAAAACTTTACTCTTCCTGATCCTTCCCACAATCAACAAAACCTCCTTTGCCTGGAGACACAAACAAGTTGTGAGGCTAGCTAAGTTATAAATTTCCTGAATTCCTATAAATGAAACAACAAGGTTGTGATACAAGCAGAGATAATTCAAGGAAGCAGGGCAAGTTACCTCACAGGACAGGACAGAAGTACACAAGGGCCACTGCATCACAGCTGGCACACCTGACACCCATCCTGATACTATTGTAACCTCAAGTCTGTACTTTCAGGATAAGGAGAAATAGGTGAGAAGTTTCTGTGTCAAAAAGAGCACTGTGTATTTTAATGTACCAGTTCAAGGACTTCATCCAAGAACCATAACTGCTCACAGTTGTCAACACAGACTTAAGGAAGAGAAATGGAATACTGTATAAACCCAGTAACCAACATGAACAGTAACAAAGGAGAACCTGATCTAGCACTTGAATTGCAGAAATAAGACCTCCTTAGAAGACTTAAGAGACTGTAAGTATTCCGCACCAACATTTAAACAAGTTGTACAATATAGAAACATGGACTTTGAATCAAGACACCAAATGGACAGATGCACAAGAGAATTTAATAAGACTTTCTAGACAGAAGTGGTTTTATGATCGCCTTGAATGACTTCTTTGACATTTCCTTCATGCACACCTTCCTACACTGACCACAAAACCACCACGGATCTTCTCCTCTTGACATCTTCATCCATACCATCGGCTACTTAAGAAATATCCATCTTCCACTTCTGGAATATCACTTTAAAACAACCAACCAACTTTGGCTGAACCAAGGAGCATTTTAAGCAATTATTAAATATAAATATACACCCTGGTCTTATACTTTTCTGCCTCTCCTCATATAAAGGGCCTACAGCAGAGGGCAAGCAATATTAAAACTCAAAGAGTAAGTTCCATTTCAAGACATTCTTCTGAGGATACGATTTACAGGAAATCACAGGAAACCTCTCACTTGTCTCCATTAGTAAGAAGCAAAGACTACATCCAGCACCTTGAATGAATCCAAATGTAAACTCCCCACTGCCACTTTATTCCTACTATAATCTTATTACTATAACTTATGTGTTTGATTTCTACACCTGGATAACACATTTGTCTCAAAAACTGCCATTCTACAAAGTTTTTTATTTTTTCTGAATGCCTAATTCTGGAATATGGCAAAAGGGAAGGAAGTTTGGACTTCACAGAAATGATGCTTTCCAGCTTTAGTTTACTTCCCAACAAACAAAGGCCGCAAAGAAAAGCAACAAAAAGAAAAGACAACCCCAAAACCCTCAAAGACAGAGAAAGCCTTTTAAGAATAGGTGAGCCTGAACCGGTAATTCTAACATGCTTGCACTAATAACCTTTTAAAAAGTAAAATCTATAACGAAAAGTAAAATTACTCAGTTCATAGAAAGAGTTATGTGCAGCCTGTATCTTGTACAGTTCACAGAACTTACAGGGCATTATCTCTTACTTCATTAAGCAAAAAGACTGAAAGGATATAATTTTGTAGACGGCACCATACTCAGAAAATAGATGCAGTTAAGCACAAGAAACAAACTTGCAAACCCTATTTTCCTTTCTCAGCAAGACTTATCCAATAGAGTACAGAATGACAGCACCAACTACTCTTAAATGGCTATCATATGTGTTTGATATGGAAACTAGATACTGTGCCAGTCAGATTTAGTACAAACGGCTAACACACAAGCTTGAACTGCATTAGTGCTGCTTCTCTAACTTGCTTCATCCACAGGATCTTTGAAAGCTAAAATTCATGATAAATTATTCACAATAGAGTAATTTTTGTGTCATCACACAAATAAAATCACATGTATATTGGCACTGGTTTCTAAATGTACCATCACTATAAAAAATGAAGATTAGTCAACAATGTTAATAGGTTAAAATGATACCAATCAAATTTAGGAAGAATGAAGCATTTCTCTTTTCCATGATGCCCTTTTATCCAGAAACTGAAAGAAAATAAGAATGAAAACCACAGAAACTGTCCATGTGCCAACCTTTCCCTTACTTTTTTTTTTATTTACTATTTTCCAATACTTCTACTACAAACTGACTACTTCAATTTGACAGTCATTTTAGAAGCATCTTCAAAAATACAATCTTTAAATGATTACTGCTACAATTACATTATAATGCTAATAAATACGGTTAATGTAAGCATATTTGGAACCAAAGAGGCTAAACATTAAAAACGTCTTTTGCTAAGTTACCAAGAATTAGCATGATCAAGCATATTGAAGCACTGCTTAGCAGTGCTCAGATAATTAGTCATATGGCTCAGCAAACAAGTACACCTTTATTCAACCTAAAACTTGGACACACATACAGATTAAAACATCATCAGTAGATGAAAGAGTTCTGAAAATCATAAAGATATAGATTTTTACTTGGAATGATGTGGGTCAGAATGCAATTTGTATAGGAAACACAACTAACAATTTGAAAACAAGAAAAACATTTCTATTATGCTTCTTTTCTCAAGCTCTGAACTCCATCAGCTACGCAAAATAAAACAAAACAAGATAGCTGTCACCTTCTGAGATACTGATTTTAAAAAGCTGAAATAGTTATTGTGATTCAGTATGCTTCATTAGTATGATTTGTTTTAAAATCCCTCCTCTCCAACCATCTCATAAGAATGGCCCAAACAGACAGTAAATATGCTAACTACACCTTCTTCAAAAACTCTGTGCTTCACAAAATATGTTCCTCTATCACCACTGTTACCCTAATGCAGGAAATGAAATGGGTAACTAGAAAGAAGCAACTCTAGCAACTAGATGGAATTACTAACATACTGCCAGAATGACTGAAGAGGGCTTATTGCAAGTATTTTGAAAAAGTGACACTGAAATTTGCTTTAAGCAAACCTGTAACTAGCTTAGGGTTCCATACAACACAGGTAAGTCAAAATAGAACCTGCTTATATAATCCAACTACTTCTGTCAAATTTCCCTTGTCATGACAAACTCATATTTCCTTTGAAACACAATGACTTCTGTCCATACACCAAATGGGATGCCTAACATAGGTAGCCATAGGCTCAGTGATGAGCAGCTCTCTCAAGAGTTCTGGTAAGAATGCATCTAGACTGAAAAGTGCTTTACATACTTTAAAATTCAAACACAAAAAAACATGCATTCACCAAAATCTTTACTGATCACTAAAACACCTTAAACAGTGTATTTTGCTCCCCTGGGAGTGTTCTTGCCTAAGATACTCACACTTGGACAGTCTTGATGTTCTTTAAGAAAAACGTCCTTAGATGTCAAGCAAATATCAGACACCCCACCAAGCCCAAAAGAGTACAACAGTAGACTGAATAGCTATAATCTTTCCCAAAGATCTGGAAGGAACATATGTATAATTCAAACATAACAGCAGTGACATTTACAAGAATGTAGACATTTCACTGCTTCTACCAACAATTTCACCAGCTGTAAAATTATACTGCCACCATGCCTGCCTCAGAGCTCAAGTGCAGACAGCAGAGAAGGAATTCAGTCTTCCATTCACTTGACATCCCATTTCCCACAATCTCCTTTAACAAGAGGAGACTTCAGAAAGAGCATTGTCTCTTTCATTTGAATAGATTTCCAGTAACACCACACAAGGCACAACATTGCATCCCTCTCTTCCCAAAATGAGATTGCAGATCTTGCACAGAATTTCCTGAAACATTATTTTTTAAAATATTAGGGAATCAAATCAAATATTAAAAACCTCTTCGGTTACCACCAAGAGTGCAGATAAAGCGCACGTTAATTCCTTTTATTAAAACTGAACCACTGCAAATCAAGAATCCATTAGGTTTCTGAAAAGGTTTCAAAGCATGAAACTAACATTATTACCTTACTATAAAATCACGTAATGTCTGAAAATGTGGATATTGTTTTGCTTCATTCCATCACCTGTGAAAACTCTAAGTCAGTATCCACCATGGCTCCCAAAGTTTAAGGATCTAAGGTAGGGAGGGAGGCCAAGCTCAATCCAAGTTAAGTCGCTCTCTCTACCACAGGAAAACTACATACTGTAAGCCCTGTGAATAAGTCATTACAATGAAATGAATGTTTTATGAAGGAAATGCACTTGGTTTTAAAGGTCACAAAGTGACAGATAAGAGCATAGAGTGAAACAAATCCAGCAAATTACTGACTGACCTGCAGGGTCAATGAATCCAAGCAATAAATATTTCTGCTCTTTGAATAATTAAGAATGTTAAAACACAATAGCTGCAGACAACAGTGTTAAGAATGCAGACAGACCAGGTGATCTACTTCATATTTAAGTACTTCACTTACCTGTCCTGTGACTGCTCTTCATACATTCTTTCCTTTCCTTCCTTAAAGAGTCTTATGGCCCGTTTTGACTTTTTCATAAGACTGTCAATGTAGATTTTAAAATATTCATTCTCACTGAGTTGTGCGAGTTTCTGGTTGTCATCATATTTGCTCAGTATAAGCCGCAAATGTTGGTAAGTATCAGGTAGAATGTCAAGTATATAAGGTGGGCTGTTTTTAAGTTGAAGCTTTGGGTTTTGGCACAATCTTACCTATAAACAAAAACAGGAGAATGTAAAAGACAAGAAATCCATTGAGACAAAAATTGATCTGATATTTTCAAATTTATCAAGTATAACATATTTCTCTAACCCCCAATGCCCAAGACATAAATACTAATTAATTTATATTCTGTGAAATTCCAACATAGTCGAAAGAGGAAAATTTTGACTAAATCTTTCATATCTATGAGGAGCAAACAAGCTTACCTACATATTTTGTGGGTTTGCCCTTAAAGTATGTCTTTTCCTGTCTAATATATGCAAAGCAGCATATCAAAACACAGCACAAAACAAATGCCAAGAGCAGTACTTCCACACAGATCTGCTTGCTGCAGGTTAACTTAGCTACAGGTGTTTATCTACTAAGAACTGACAAATTACTTTGTCATCTGCTGCTCTCTTTATCCAACAACATAGTCTCAGACCCTAGGGGAATTTAGTTTTGAAAGCTCTCCACATAAAATAACAGTCTGAACTGTGACAGTGGTTCAAAAGTTACTACCTACAACACACAGACTTTAGGTACTCAAAACCAGATACTGTAAACCAGGAAACAAAAATATTATAAACACATTGTTTTCCAGCTCCTGGCTGGAATAGAAGTTCAGTGCTTTGCTTTTGGCTGGGTGAGGAGGTGCCCACCAAAGCTTCTTTCTCATTCCCCTACTCACAGTGAAGGACTCATAGGTCAAGACAAGGACAGGGAGAGATCATTCACCAAATACTGTCACAGGTACTCAATATTATGGTACTTAGCCTCAACTCAGGGAACTTAATTCATTTAGTTACCAATCAAATCGGAGTAGGGTAACAAGAAAATAAAACCAAACCTTAAAAACACATTCCACCCCCCACTCCCTCCCTCCTGAACCTAATTTTGCTTTCCACTCTACCTCCTCCCCCACAGTAACACAGGGGATGGTGAATGGGGGCTGTGGCCAGTTCATCACACCTTGTCTCTGCCACTCCTCCCTCCTCAGTGGAGAACTCCTCACTCTCTTCCCTTGCTCCAGACAGAGTCCCTCTCACAGGAGACAGTCATCTTTGAACTTCCCCAACATGAGTCTTTCTCAGGGACCACAGTTCTTCACGAACTCCTCTAGAACACATCCCCTCCACAGGGCTTAGGGTGCAGTCCTTCAGTAACAGACTGCTCCAGCACAGGTCCTCTGCAGGGCCACAAGTCCTGCCAGGAAACCTGCTCCAACAGGGCACCTCTCTCCTTGGGACCACAGGTCCTGCCAGGAAACCTGCTCCAACAGGGCACCTCTCTCCTTGGGACCACAGGTCCTGCCAGGAAACCTGCTCCAACAGGGCACCTCTCTCCTTGGGACCACAGGTCCTGCCAGGAAACCTGCTCCAACAGGGGCACCTCTCTCCTTGGGACCACAGGTCCTGCCAGGAAACCTGCTCCAACAGGGCACCTCTCTCCTTGGGACCACAGGTCCTGCCAGGAAACCTGCTCCAACAGGGCACCTCTCTCCTTGGGACCACAGGTCCTGCCAGGAGCCTGTTCTAGCACAGGTTCCTTATGGTCTCACAGCCTCCTTCAGGCATCAGCCTGTCCTGGCGTGGGTCCTCCACGGCTTACAGTGAATGTCAGCTCCACTGTGGACCTGCAGGGTCTTCACCACGGGCTGCGGGGGAATAGCTGCTGCAGCACCCAGAACACTTCCCCTTCTTCACTGAACTGCGTGGCTGCAGAGCTGTTTCTCACACGTATTCTCACCCCCCTCTTTCCCAGCTGCCATTTGCTTCTGCACAGCAGACTTCCTCCCCTCTTCTTTAGGACATTTCCCCAGAGGCACCACTGTTGCCAATGGGCTTGGCCTTGGCCAGCAGCAGGCCCATCTTGGAGCTGGCTGCTCTACTGGACAGGTATGAAGCTTCTGGCAGTGCCTCAGCAAAACCATCCCTGTAGTCCCTTCACTACTAAAACTCTGCCACTTAAACCAAGTAGAAGAAAGCATCTCAACAGACTTGGAATTACTGTGATCCCAAATGGCACAAATATCAATTGAATACATATTACTCAAGGAGTAAGTTCAAACTAATAGAATAGCTTTATTTGAATCTAGTCACCACTGGAAATGTTACTGGAAGAGAAAGGTACTCTCTGTTTCCTAGACATCCTTAATATAATAAGATTAGAATTGTCTCCTGGCTATCTAAATTTTCTGATAGTTTGTTCCGTAATGTTCTGTTCTAGAAAGAAAAGAGACTAAAACCAACAGGTAATTTTTTTACTGCTGTTGCACTGAGCTATTCAGGCTCAGCTAAAACATTCAACATTCTAGATGTGTGTGCAGTTGCACATATGCAAATACTTATGAAAAAATTAAGACCATGTGGTATAAAAGTTTTATAGGCATCATTTGGAGATTGCCACATTATATATTAGTGACTTTGACGTTCTTTTGAGGTAACTAATAAGGTTATAAAAATATCTTAATACTGCTGAAAGTAGATTCCTATTCCTACTACTATCAACTTGAAAAAAATGCATCCTTGAGCTTTTCTGGGCGAGAGGGGAAAAAACCTGTATCCTGCTCACTTCTCTAAACTCTAAGTTCTATCACTGTTGCTGATCTCTCCTGTAATTTCAGCATTTACACCATTAAGAAATTCACTGCCTTTAGATTGCTACCACTAACAGACCTTCATGCACCCCAGACAGCAAAGAAAACAGGTAACAGTTTGTGTCTGAAATGTTCAGTGCAAGAACACAACCAGGCAACTAGACTGAGGTAGCAGAGAGTCATATAGAGTTGACTAAAGCCAAGCACTAAGAAGTTTTTAAAAAGTCCAGTACCATTCGAAACAGTATTTAAAACATGACATTTCCAATAGCTCTTCTTATTTCACTGATTGTTATTTTAGTAATTTCTATTATTCTTCCAACTTTTAGACCAAGTAATACATCAAGAAGCCTTCTGATGTGTTGTAGAACAGTCCTGATCCCAGAGAAAATTTACATCTCAGTAGGAAAGAAAAAATGGAAGCAGGCAAATTCTATTTCTACACACAAACTGCTAAGTTCCACAGTAAAACCTCAAATAATTTAATGGCTTATAAAGAACTCCTTAAAGCTGAGAATAAGGTGGAAGGAACAAAAAAAAAAAAAAGCATATTTGATCATCTCTTGACCAGTAATGATGTCTGAAACTGCAGTCCACAACTGCAAGAGCTTTGAAACTGAAAATAACTTGTTTATATTTTATGTGATAAAGATAAGGTCATCCGGATAAAAAAAAGGGACAACAGGGCCCCAGCTGTAGGTTTGGAGATGTCTAAAGCAGGATTCTCAAAGAATAAATGTTGGCTGTGATAGCGTTCTTTCAAAATCAGAAAAGCACTGAAGTTAGGCTGACAGATAGAATTCTCTAAGGAGATGTCAGAAACACGGCCAAAGAATCTTACACGTGTAGCTAGACCTGAAAATCATCCATGCAGAAACACACATGAATTTCTTTCAGTAGAAGAGTAAGAAGAACTGGAATCCCAAATACAGAAGTGAAAATCTTTATGAAAACCAGACTTTTTTCCTCTGAACTTTGAGTTCACTGTGATTTCTGGTTTAGTGAAAACTTGAAACCAGACTAACATTCTAAGATCAACTACAGGAGACACAAATCTGACACTGATCAGGTCTAACAATTCTCTGAAGCAACAAGCACAAGGGAAAAAAACATCTGAAAGATCAGAATGTTTATTCAGGAAAAAAAGTCAGCAATGAGAACTGACCACAAGCAGAGAAGGCTGCAATCATTCTGAATTACTTATTTACCCTAACTTAAATCTCAGGAACAAAGAATTAAGTATCTTTCAGAAGTCTATCTTTTTGACCAGATGTGCCAACAAGCAGAATATAAATAATTTCATAGCTTAGAAGGACTATTAAAATATTAAAACAAGGAAGAGCAATTTGCTTATGCTGGTTGCTGTCTTTTTCAACAGCCAGCCCATTCAACTATAGAAAAAGAATATCCAACTATAAGGAAGATCTATTTTCTCCTTCAGAAGTTCTAGAAAGTTTTATTCAGCCTCACATCATTACACTCAAGATAGTTTATAAGGCTTCACTTTCTGCTGAATTTGGAGATAAATACAGCACATTACCAGAACCTTCCATTTTAGAACAAGCATTTAAGAAAGCCACACAAAAATTCTTCAACACCTTCATTAGTTTTATGCACTATAATTGAAAAAAATACTAATATTATGTTCAAATCAGTGATCCACTGAAGTAGTATAAGGTTTCCTTCGCTTTACAGAGTACACAAGGCTTCAAAGGAAGTCAGTCTGTAAGGAGATGGTTGGTAAACCATATGGTTTCCAGTCAGGATATCCTGACACATACCACAGCAGTTTACAATTAAAACTAAGCAATAAGAAATGACACCTGCTGACGCAAAAGATTTGCCAAGACCTTTCTTCAAAAGAAAACAGAACTTAAAACAAACAAACACACAAAAAAACAACCCAAATACCCCTAAAATAAAGAGCTCTATATTGCACTTTACAAGGCAACTCTCACCAACACACCAGGAGCGGACATGAATCATATCACTGTGTGATTTTTGTATTGTTATGACTGGAAGTAAGCATGTATATATTTAGCAAGCACTCAGTGGTAAAAAATGAAAAGCAGTAAGCAAGTTAGTAAAAAATATCTCTTATTGAGGCAAACTGAGACAAAATTAAGCTCCTTTCACTAGTTCACACACAGGGAAAATCCAAGTACTTAATCCAGAATCACAGAAACAACAAGAGGCAACTCTGAGAAAATTGAAGCATTACCTTAATCTACCAGAAACTGATTTTGAAACAGTTAACTCTGAAACTTCCAGACAAGTCAACTCTAGCTCCTCTGCAGAAAAAACATTAACTCTCTCTCCCCTCCTACCCCTAACCAAAATAAATGCCACTACTCATAACACTTTTGAAGATAGTTGACCTAAGTAATAAGGCATTATCTCATAACATCATCAGAGATGGGATTAATGGGGGCCTATTTCACACAGACAATTTCTTGCTAAAAATTATCTATTTACTTTTTAAAGCAAAGTTGAAAGCCCTTGACACATTTGACAAAAGGATCCTTGTTCAAGCAAAGTATAGCAGCCTTAACACGATCTGCTTAAACACCTAAGGCTAGTCAAAGACAATACAAGGAAAGTAACTCAGCTAAAACAGAGTACGCATCTAATGAGTAGGACATCCGCTAAACACCATTTTCAGCTGCAGGGAATGGGTCAGAACAATTGGAGCATCAGTGCTCACACACTTCCAAACCCACACTTCCAAACTGCCCAACTGAACCAGCGTCTTCTGCCATGCTGCACAAAATAGTCAAAGAATTAGAAAACGCCTTGACACACCACAAATAGCATAAAGGCACCTCTGCAGTTAAGATACCATAACAATTCTCCAGCAATCCACATCATCTAATGCAAGCAACAAAGAATTCTGAAAAATTAATCAGGAGGGGCTAATCAGGAAAATGGTCCAAGTTTGAGCATTATGCTTCTTCAACACAGATTTCTTCCTGCCTGAAGTTACCTGAACTGCAGTGCATTTCATCTTCCACAGGAAAAAAAGTTCTTTTCAGAATATAAGTAGAGGTGGCCCAAACACCAACCTTTTTTGCCTGAGAATACAGTAAATGCTTGTTCAACAGCTACCACACTGCAACTGAGCCATATGTTTCCAAAGTGGAAGAATAAACAATATGATGCTGATGCCACAGACACACACAAGGACAGTTGACTTTGGAGGGTAATTTTACTTTATTCCAATCAGAAAAGGAGAAGCTTCTGTTTCTCTGTTTAATTTTGTATTCTTTTTCCAGAAGCAGCATACACAAGACACAAGATTTCCTACCAACTTTGACCACAGAATCAATTACATGAAGTTTTGCAAAGGGTAACCAGTGCACACTAGTTTCAGCTACAATGCTCTGTGTACTCAAATGCTGACAGATGTTAAAGAAAACCACAATACTAAGCTGCAGAGGTAACACGGCTTTTACTCACTAAGTTGATAGTATAAGCTTTGGAGAAGCACTCCAGTTTGCTCTTAAATAATTACTAAATAGCAAATCAATGCTATCTGCATTTATACAGTCAGAGTCAAGCAACTGGTGGGCCACGACAGGGCACCCAAACAGTTCAGGCAATATTGTTAATCTTCATAGCAGAAAATTAAATTATTTTCAGGTTCAATGCATAGGAGGAATGAAAACTGATTAAAAGTTGATGAAATATACCTGTTTTAAAAAAAATCCATTTAGAATGTGTCATGATTTTATCATGAATCCCACAAGAGTGAAGGGTGAAAAAAATAGTAGTGAAAATTCCAAATAGCCCAAGCAGTAAACAGACCTAACTACTGCAATGTTTACCTAGTAATTCTCTCCCGAAGTTGGTCTCAACATACCATTACTCTCTAACTGTAGTACATGGCTAGGGTCTAGGTTTTAAAAGGCATTAGGTTTACAACATCAGGAAAAAAAAACCTTACATAATTTATACACAGTTTAAAGGAAGATCTGAGTTATTTGTTAACAATATTCATTTTTCATTTGTTTACAAGATACAAACTTGCTAAAATATAGATTGTGTTTTAAAAACAGTAATTTCTACAAGTCCAGAGATATATGGTCAACTTTCTTATACAATGCAAGCATTGAAAATCAAGGCTAGTCTTCTAAACCATAAAAGAAATATTATCTTTTGCATTGCACAGGAATAAAAGTATTTTTGATTCTTAATGATAAAGTTATTGCTTACCCATGAGAAAAGCAGTAGAGAAACCTGACATTCATGTTAACAGTTGGTTTCCCTTTAGTAATGCAGTTAGTATTGTAAATTCACATAAGACATACCAACAAAATACAAAAAGTATAGATCCAAGTGTATGAAGTATAGAAGGAAGGATATACAGAGAGAAGGCAATTTACATTCACTGATTATCTACATGCCAATTTTTTTACTCCCTGCAAGAATGTTGCTTATGGTAACTTTTACAAAGAAGGCTCTAAGCAGGAGCACTATTCCAATGTTCTGTCTTGGTAAAGAACTCTTTTTCAAAATACACGATTATTTTCAGACTGATAATGGAAGTTTAAAGAGAAAGCACCCAAACAGAAATGCAATATTCTGCCTATTCCATTCTAAAGTACCAGACCATGGAAAATTGACGTTATGATGAAATCTGAACAAGTTGAAAGCAGGACACATGACCAATTCTACACAAAGAAGTTTGCATGGTGTCTAGGTAGCCAGAATTTTTGCATACACCACAAAACTATCCTCACAGTACAGTTCTTATAAGGTAGGAATGTTTGTAGTATTGGTTAATCCCTCACTGTTGCAAACAAGCAATTCATTCAGAAAACCTCATCTGCCAGAGGACAAAGTTACAGAAAGAAAATGAAGGAAAGGTAGAAGGCGGGAATTTTAAAAGAGAAAAAAATGCAAACCAGAAACTATGAACTCTGCCACTAGTTTCTAAGGCTGCTCTTTTTTCAGTGTTTGGTCAAGATAAAGGCTTTGCTTTGTTTTCATTATTCATTTTCTTAACATCATTAGAATGGGGAAAAGCTTCAGCAACCTTACTACAGCAATAAGATGGTTATCACGGCTATTATAGTTAAAGAATAAACAAGCATAATAACTGTTATTTATAAAAGTAAAATGGGCCTCCAAGCCACAACCTTACTATGGGTAGTACCTCACTGACCTGGCAGAGCTACTGCCCTCAATAGGTATTAACTTGATCACTGACCCACCACAGAAATCAGTCATAGGACACACTCCAGAAATGGGATTTAAAACAACAGTTGATCGAGCAGGTTTCTATTTCTGATTTTAATCCCTGGGTTTGATCTAGGCAGAGGAAAAAATGACCTTGCTGTGCCTACTGCCACACAAGGCTAGGAGATTTAAATTTGTTTACCAGCATATTAAATTTGCTCAAACACATCCTTTCACTACAAGTGCCAAACGCTAAAAACTCAACCAACAAGACAGAGCATTCCCACACTATGACATCATCCTGTCTGGTATACTTTAATACAATTTGGAAATAAAATTTGATTAACTGAGAGCAGCTTAAAGAGGATACATTAAAGGTCCAAATTGAGGACACAATCCAGTAAAATGAAAAAGGAAGCACAGCACAATGTCCAGCCTTTCCAGTGACTTCTACCCAACAGGCCTTCCTGGCTGTTCTGATGGGCTGTGACAAACACAGTTACATTGGATGAGTGAAAGCAATCCAGAAGTCTAATCATGGGGATAAAGACTTTCTGGTAACTGTGGTTATACAAACAAATCAGGGTATCGTCTTGCTATATAGATCTGTAAAAGACCTGACACAAGGAAAGCAGACCTCTGCATTCCCCACGTGGTTTCAACAACAAACCAGATTCCCAGTTTCCAAGCTGAAAAATTCCTCCTACTGAAGAGGAGTACCTACTTTTGAGTACTTATACTTGCAGTTCTTAGAAAAATGGAACTTACTGTCAACAGCATCCTGACCACTGACAGAAAAATGTCAAAAAAGTCTGTGATAATACCCACTTTTACTAAAGCTGGGGTTTCAGTTTAGAACTGCGATCAGCAACACAGTGGAAATACAGATACTACTCTTGGAACACCAAACAAGAGCCTTCCAGGACTCTAAAAAATAACACTTGTTATTACACATTACATGAAATAGTCTCTACTCTGCCAGTATAACTAATTACAAATGCTAAGAAATGTTGAGCATCTTATTTCACAAAGAGCTTCACTAAATCACAGGGTTAAAAAGTGGTAATTGTATCACCATGCAGACCCAAGGTCAACAGGTAGTAATCCTCCCTGCTCAGCAGTTTCAAGAGGAAGCTTTTAAGTATCACCCCGTGTGCAAAGCAGAGTGCCTGCATCTCCTGAACAGCAAGCCACGTTACAATCAAACTCTTCCTATTACTGCTAGGGCACTCTCCTAGATAATCTATCATGATGCATGCTCTCATTTCAAAGACTACTGAATAAAATGTATCAGGCTGGTGAGGGGAAGTATAAGAGCTAAAAGGCTACAGTCTATCCCCTCACTTCCTGAAAAATGAGTTTCAGTACAGTGTATTTCTAGTTTCAAAATTAATAGTAGATGTACTTATAAGTCATTAAAATGCAGAACACATACTTAAAAAGTTAGGCATGCCATACTAATCTGTTTACTAAACTGACAAGAGTGACATCCCCCAGTCCCCACGCACATTCCTAAAAGCACAAACACATCTATGTTGTCATCACCAATGTATCTCACAGGACAATTAGCTTAACTACAGTTTAATACTTCAGAGGTCTTGTTTGCAGACTAACAGTGTGATACAACACGAAACACACAGAATATGTGATTACAAGTCTAAGTTAAGCCGCTTTTGGTTAGGACAGCTCTTCAACTTTGAGTCATTTTAAAGGATCTGAAAATAACAATAGCCTAAGGCAAACACACACATTTGTTTTCCTTCCACAAACCAAGATTAAAAAAAACATAGCCAGAGGCCACTGGAAAGGAAAAAAAAATAAAAGAGACAAATAATGCTTAAATAACCTAAAACATAAGTCCCCTAACTTCCCGAGGCACGTGTAGCACAGCACACAGAGCGGCAGGAAGAAGCTGTTTGCCCCAGTGGACCTATTTAAATCGCCCCATTCTCCACTGTGTGTATATAGGGAGGCAGAGAGACACCCACCACTTTGTCCATAAGCTTCCAGGTCTTCTCCACGGTCCTGCGGTCGGCAGCTGCCTGCTTGGGGGGGCCCACAGCATCCTGAATGGCATCGATGAAGCCCAGGATCCGTCCCTTGCGCGGGTTGCGGCCGTTGAGGGAATTGGCCATCTGGGAGCCAAGCTGGCCGCAACGACAGAGAAACACAGGCTCACAAGGTGCTCCCAAAACATCTTGTCATAGAACCCGCCGCAGCCTGCGAGGCAACACTTCCTTCTCCACGGGCAGGAAAGGGCAAGATCAGGACATGTTTAGGAACGAGCTTAACTTTTCATGACCAACAGCGTAAACCCACCCGGCCAGGGTTTACATTGGCAGAAGCGATCCCGGATTTATTGTCAACACCGACGGTCGGGAGGGGGGAGCGCACCCGCGCCGCGCCCCTGCCCGTCCCTGCGCCCGCCGGCCGCGGGCACATGCCCGGCACCGCACAACAAAAGAGGCCGCGGCGGAGCGGGGGCAGGAGCGGGAGGAGGGAGCAGAGGAAGGCACAGCGGGCAGGCAGCGACCCGCAGGGCAGGCGGGGGCAGCGGCAGCGGCAGGCACGCGGACCCGGCTCCCGGCACCGCGGCCGTGTGCCAAGGGCGAGAGCGGCCGCCGGGAGCAGGCGGCGGCAGGGAGGCTCCTCAGCCCCCGCGGCGGAGCGGAGCGCAGGCGAAGCGCCTCTCCGGACGAGGCTCTCCTCCCTCCGGCCGCGGCGGCTCCAGTGCCGCGGGAGACAGGCGGAGCGCATCCCGCCCCGCCGCCCGCGCCCGTCCCGCTCCGCGCCGGCCGCCCCGCAGGACTCTGCCCCGTGCGGCTGCTGCTGGCGGCGGGCGGGCGAGCGCTGCCCCACGGGGAAGCGTGGAGAGCTCCTGCCCCGCCGCCCGCGTTGCCCTCCCGTGCCCCAGCACAGCCCGCCCGGCGGGTGGGTGGGAATGTGTGCGGAGCGTCCTACAGGCACATGCAAAAGAGACAGAGAAAGAGACAGAGAGAGAGAGAGAGAGAGAGAGAGAGAGAGAGATGCACACGCACAGGTCTGTCTGCGGCACCGCTCGCAGCCCCCGGCAGGCTGTGGTCTCCCCGCACTCCTAGGAAGTGAGGCTGGCTCCCCGGCGGCGGCGGCCCCGCTCCTTCTGCCGCGCCCGCCCCCTCCCCGCGGCGCGCTGGCGGCCGCTCCTCTCCTCGGAACATGCCCACCCCCGGGACAACACTCCGTGCGCGCCTGCGCGCCGCGCCGCCAGCGCGGCCCTCTGCCCGGGGGCGGAGCCCTGCCGACGGCAGCCAATCCAACGGCAGATCTGCTTGATTGACGCGGCAGCCAGCAAATGGACGTGGGTGCAGCACGGGGCGGGGCAGCGGCCGGGAGCGGGCTCGGGCTGAGGAGGGGGCGGGCAGGAGCGGCTGGCAGGGGTGGGAGCGGTAGCGGCGGCAGGGCTGGCCTGAGGGGGTGCGGCTCCGGTCCCACCTGGTCCCGTCGGCTGAGGGGCAGCCTGAGGCCTGTGGGGCCGCGTGGGGGTTGCTTTCGTGGGGACACTGACATTTTCCCTGGCTGTGGTAGCGTGTCCCTCCCTCCCCTGGTGAGACTGTGGGACCCCTGCCTGCTGGAGCGTTTAGAGGGTGCTAACAACTGATAGTTCCTGCCGCCCTTCTGAGTGCGCTGCCTTTGCGCTTCCCCTTGAAGCCTTTGGGAGTTTGCTGGGGTTTTTTTGCGGCCACGAAGAACAAGAACTTTTTTTTCTCTGTGTCTGGTTTCTTTTCTTGTTTTGTTGCCTTTTTTTTTTTTTTTTCTGTTAAACAAGTGCTGAGATTTTCATATTTCCATGCTGGGAATGGGCTGGAGAGGTACTAAAGGTGGTGAGGGAAAATGTAAGCACCTTCTAGTTTAAAAAGCCCTTTTAGATGCGGTTATTTTGATACAAGCACCTCCCCTGGGGATATGGTAAATAAAACTCAACTGATTGCTATGCTTGAAGGCTGCGAAGAGTGAGGCTTACCTGCATAGGGTACAAGACACTGGACTTCAGATCTTTTTGAAGACTCTCCAGGGAGTAATTATACTTTGCAAGGATTAATCTTCTAATGAGCTGTCAGAAGAGGAAACAAAAATGCAACATTTAGCATCAAAGTTTTCATTTTCTAAAGACAATTGTATTAGACGAGTATTTTTAAGTTTTGGTTTTCAAAATATCTGCAAATGTGATTTTTGTAGTAGTTTTCTTCCCAAATATTTTCTTTTTTAACAGTTGGCTTTTTTTCTTGGGGTTTTTTGGCTTTTTTTTTTTCTCTTTTTTTTTTTTTTTTTTTGGGGGGGGGTTGGTTGGTTGGTTGGTTTTTTTTTTTCCTACTTTTTCTTGGATTTGACTTTTAATAAAATAGGAGTCAGGAAAAACAGTGAAAAAATTTGTAGAGTATTTCAGTGTTGCTTTTATTCATATTGTAATTTCCAGGTATTTTTAGTGCAGGTATCTTCCTGTTGGTTTAAAATGTGTCATGTTATTCTTCTGAACACACAAAACAATAAAATCATATCAATAATGTCTCCCTCAAAGGTTGTTCCTCTGTAGCTTTTAAATATGAATTGGCAGTTGCTTGCCTTAAGTGGGTTGGAACCTTCTCGTTTTATTGTAGTCTCTGTCAATTGCCCTCTTCCCCATGTTGGTTTCAAACTTCTCTCTGGCAGATGTCCCTATCCCTTTTTCCTTTGGAGCCCGGCTTTCGTAAGATTAAGTTGATAGTGACTGCTCACTCTGTTGCTGTCTGTCATTTGGTTGTGAAAAAAGCAGAGGAGCTGACGCTTTTTTGGAGCTTGCAAAGTCTTTGGTTGCTGCTCTCTATTGTTTTGTTTTCGCTGTTGTTATGTCATTCCCTTCTTATCCCACCCTCTGCCAAGAGCTGCGATCCGTGAGCTCCCGGTCGTGTCTGGGGCTGAGTCACGGTGTCTTGCAGTTCACCGAGCGCAGGCAGGGCCGGCAGGAGGGAGAGCTCGGTGCCCTGCAGCGCTCTGCATCTGTGCCGCGTTGTTAAGGGAGTAGGCAGCTCCTGGGGAAAGTGAGTGGTTTCAAGCAGTGTTCTCTCATTGCCTGTGCCGTACAGTAAGTACAGATATTCTGGGAATTGCAGTCCTCAGGTCATGTGAGTGCACTGGAAGCAAGCCAGCTGGGAGAGCAGGTGGAAGAGATACCCATGGCTGCAGCATCAAGGCTGTCCAAGATGGGTCAGGATTCTGCGGGCTGTGCTGCGGAAGGACGAGAAGACACAGCACTGCTGATGTGGCTGCAGACACACAGAGTGACAAGGCTGTTTGACACAAGACAGCTGAGGGGTGAGGCGGAGAGGAGCGGAGCAAGCAGCTGCTGTGTTTGAAGTTCAGGGCATGCCTTGTTAGCAGTTAGCACATAAAGACTCAGCTTGCCTGCTGAATCTGTGGGGTCCGAAAGGATTAATGGTGCTCGCTGAAGGCACTGCCCACCTGGAATACAGGCCAGCAGCACTGTGTTAATGTCCAGGTGTTCCTACTACCCAGCGTCAGGCTCTCTGATAGGCTAAACCAAGAAGCTAAACTGCTATGCTTAGATTCACTGAGAGACCACAGGGTGTTTCAATGCAGAAACCTAGGTCAGGTACTTTAAACCTCTAGGAAATAACGTGTTTCTGTTTGGGCTACACATGTAAGTTTGGTGGCTAAGGTCCAAAAATTTTGTATATTAGTTAAAATGGCTCCACAGATCTCTTTTACTTACAAGCTCTCCAACCGAATGTTTATTCTACTTGTTATTATACTAAAGAATACGGCAGTTTGGATCTGTGATTTAATCATCTATGAAAATGCTACAGAAGAAAGCACAGTAAATCCGAGGCATCACATTTTGAGATTTGTATGTTACATGAGATTGATCCTCAGCCTAGTCAAGGTACTAATCAGTCATGTAATGATGACAACAATTAGGATGCCATCCGGAATTTGGTAAAGTTCTGTAGTGAAAATTGTGGAGTGAAGGTGGTTGGGAGTCAGGATACGATGAAGGAATCAAGACAGTGTAAAAGAAGCCTTGAATTGAACTCTCTTAACTCCCTTTGTAAAGTAGGGATTTTAGGTCTAAGCATTTTACTGAAAAGCAAAATCATGTAGTCACATGATTTGAAAAAACCCAGCTGCGTGGTAGAGAGAAAACACATACAAAAGATTAAGCTAACAGTTACCTTTGTCCATTGTAGTATTTTCCTATCTGTAAACTTTTGAGGTTTGTTGAGGTTTTTTGTATTTGTGGAGGGGTTGGTGGTTTTTTTTGGTTTTGTTTTTGGTTTGTTTTGGTTTGGTTTTTTTTTTTTACTTTCTTGGTGACTCTCATTCTTCTGGAGTTATTAGACAGCCTTTTGAATGAAAATTTATGTTGGTGCTCTTGAATGAATTCCATTCCATCAAAGAGCAATTGACAGGCACTGGAAGCAAGAATGATGGTTTGGTTTGGTTTTCTTTGTTCACCAGCTATTAAAATATTACTGATTTTCTGCAGTCGGTCAATGCATGTGGTTTGGGAGCTTTTGTTATTTGTGTGGCTTTTTGCTGTGGTACAAGTGGTTTTGTACCCAAATACATTGATACATAAGAATAATGAAGAGGACAGATGTAGGTTCTATTTATAGCAACATAAATAAGATAGGATTAATATAGTATATAATATGCTGAGTTAAGGGATATGGTAGCAGTGCTTGTGAAGCTTTAGTCATCAGTTTCAAAAATTGAATGTGAAGTGACTTCTTGCTAATTGTAAAACAATATCCTGGCTATCCCAGCATCTTTAAACTTTCAAATTTATCTCTTGGTATTTTGACTGAATATGTACTGATGTGATGAAAGGGCTGTTCGTGGGGATGTAGCGTTTTGTGATGCAGGGTTAGCCAGTGGTTTAATGGCTCTGCTCTGACAAGGTCATCCTCTTCTCAGCATGTGCAGTGCCCCAGCAAAATGCAGCTGGTCCCTCTTTGCAGGGAAGCTGAAGCTTTAAGGGCCACTGGAATATATTGGTATTTTTGTGCCCTACCTTTATCTGTTCTATAAAAATATCAAACAAACAAAACTAACAAAAAAGAAATCCCCACAATTCAACCCAAACAAACACAACAACCAAAAAAGAGAAAAGATAATTATTGTAACAACAGATAACTCTTAAGTTCCAGGACTATGTGCTTAAACACATTTTGGCTAACCCATTCTAGATACATACAATATCTTATGCTACTCTTCTTCTCGTGTATCCATTTACTGCATAACCACCAGTAACAGTTGTTAAGAACATTAAAGTGGAGTAAATGCAAAATGCTTCCATGTTATTATTTTGCAGTGTCCTCAAGACTGCTAAAAAAACCCCACCAAAAATGGGTTTATAAGCTGCAAGCCAGCATCATGGGTAATTTTTAAAACAGATTGCAATGTACTTAACTGGGTTTTAGTGCAGCAAACTTAGACACAGAAAGCAAAACTGACGCGTGACACTCAATATTCCCTTACTAATAATTTAAGTTTGTATAATAATAGATGCTTTTCCTGCCTTAGTGGATATTACTTAGAGAAAATTAGTGATAAGAGTGTCAGTTGTTGTCAGATTATTATCTAGCTCATTTGGCTACTGTAATTTTTCCTCTATTTACTTATGTTTTTCATAGTTATCAAGTACTCAAGCTTTTTTTAAAAAAAACTTATGTTACTGCTTTCTAGAAGTGTAAATATGTTCTTTTCACACATGAAATATGAATAGTGTAATAGTTTAACCCACTTTGCTGTTGAACTACTGCAAGAAAGAAAAAAAAAAAAAAGACTGCCCGTCCAAGTTTCTGTACACTGTAAAGATCCATAATTGCTCCAGCAGGCTGTTGCAGTACAGCTGATGATAATACAATGTTGCTGTATTAGTTCCTTCTGCTGAGTAACTAAATCCTCTTTTTGTCCTTGATGTGGAAAGATAAGCTAATTTTAGTTCTGTCTGTACCTGTAAATAAAATGAGCCAGGCACGGTTCTTGGGCCCTGAGGCCAGGTAGGCTGGCACAGGGGTGGTCACCACCATCCTTCCTGAAATTACACCAGACTCACCACCCTCTCACACCCCCACATCAAAGCAGTGACCCCTGACCTGTGCTGGCCCTGAATCTCCCTGGGATTTGTTTGGGAAAGCTGACATGGGCCAAAACTTCTCGGCGGTATCTTGATAATCTACTGCCACACTTCATGGTGTGCCAAGGTCACTGTGGCTGCAGCCACTAGACAGATATTGCTGGAGTTTGTACGCATATAAATATACACACATGCATATGCACAATGTCATAGGAGATGTTTCATCTTTGTTATTTTGGTTGGGCTGCAAATAATGAAATTGTTTTCAACTGGCTTCTCTAGGAGCGAAGAATTTAAAGGGCAAGAATTTAACTGACTGAGGCTCGTGTGCTCACATTTTCAAATCTTTCCTTTACACTAGAAGCAAATCTACTTAAGTATGATATTATTTCCCTTGAAAAATACAGCACATCCATTTGCCTATGAGTAATTAAAAAATGTGTTCTCTGTTTGCAGAATGAGTATGAAAACTAATCGTGGGGCCAGGCCTGTGTTTGTTTACACACCTCACTAATGAGTTCATTTGCTGTAAACTAGACAGCCCACTTCAAAACACATCCCCGCCTTAATATATCGCATTAAAAAAGTGTGTCAGCTTAATTTTAAAACAACCTACCCCTCAGGGAGCATTCTTCTGTTTCTTTTCTGTTATTAATTGCATCCATCTGCCAGAGCAGGTGCAAAGTCTTTAACTAAGTCCTGTCAGTTTAGTACTACCCCTTGAATTTGCTCCATCTGTGCAATAGCATAAAAAAAATCAATGTCTATATCTATTTTTCTTCTTTTCTTTTTTTTTTTTTATTATCCCCCTGTTACTTCTGAGTGCCATGATCTTAGCTCTTCCCAATCTTGGTCTAGCAAAACAACCTTTAACATCCTTTTTAATGGCTTGCCAAAGGACAACTGGGTTTTCTTGTTTGACTTGATAATTAGGAGTTTTTGTTCTTTTCCATTCAAATAGCTCTCTTTTTTTGCCAAAATTTTTAAGATTTTCAGCTTGTGGTGAGGGGTTGTAAAATATTCCCAGGGACTTTTAATTTCCCTCTTTCTCTGGAGTAGGAGTTGCTCTTTGACGGGAGACAAACCTGTGTCTATTCTGTGCTTCTGCAAGTCAAAGTAAGTTCAGTTAGTGGAGATTTGAACTATATTGCTAGCAGCTTTAATTGAAATAGTCAGATGAGACACTGTCATAGAGGCTTTTCCTTCAGAAAACTGTATTTTCAGTTGAGTAAGATAGCATATGGGAATTATACAGTTCTAGGAAATCATAGCTTAATCATCATGATTTATTTGCTTAAATTTCTTCTTAATTGTTGCTTCCAATTTTCTTGTTCATCCTTCTAAAACAAGACAACTTTTGGGACTATAATCTGCTTGACTTCTTGACTGTGAATTTATGGTGTATGTTGTACTTCCTGTATGCTCCAAGCTCTGCTGATGTTTTGTTTATGAGCAATGACAGGAGCCTTTTGTCTTTGACTGGTAGAATAACTAAGTTGGGTTTTTTTCCCTCTGCTTACTTACCTTCATTTAAAACAAGTTAATTTTTCCACCCTGAAAAATAAACTATGTGTTTTGTAAGGCATGTCACTATTTTAATAGAACTGAGTAATTTTTGACCTTTTGCATGGGCCGTTTTTTCACACAAACTGCATTTGGTATTTGTGATTATTTGCTGCATACTTCAGAGTTATTCTCAGTTATTCTCAGACTGAGCTGATAAGATTTTTGCATCTTAAGAATACAATTGGTGACTATTTTTCTACTTAGTCACAATTATTTTTTCTCTTTTTTCTTTTTTTCCTTTTTCTTTTCCCAGAGGAATATGAAAGCCAGTGAATCCAACTTCTGGAGAAAGCATTAAGTGATTTTTGCCTTTTGAAAATATTCATTTTATTGCATCAAGAAGTCCTATTTTGAACAACAGTGAATGCTACATCAAAATGCGCTTTTACTTTATTCTGTTAATTGTGTTGTGTGAGAGAGTTTTGTTTCCATTAAGTTTCCGATTAAGGAATGTTGTGTCCAAGGAAATATAAAGGGGTCAAAGTAAAACTAATAATGAAGTGAAGCTTGAATTAACCTCTTTTGCTGAAATTCTTTCATTTTCCTATCAAGGTTTCAATGTATCCAGTTCTACATGGATGCCTCCATTGTTTAGACAGTCAGCAGTTGTCCAGCAGAACATTGTGACCCTCATATCAAGTTATACAAAAGTAGTTTTAATTACTTGGAATGTGATTTCTATTTCAGTTTGGGTTTCTGTTTTTTCTGCTCTGCAGATTTATTTCCCTGTGTTTTTATTTTGTTCAGTTACCATTCACTTGCTGGTGAATGCAAAACCAGATATACTGGCTTCCAAGCCTGTTGTGCCAGTATTTTCCTCTCTCCTTTCTGGTATTCTTGGCCTTTTAAAAGGGTCTGGTATTTTTACAGCTTTTCTTGAAATAGTGTAGTACTATAGGGGATATCAAAAAATGTCTTCTTATGTAGTTCAGTTCTTCTCAAACTCTTACTTCATCAGAACTGACGATGAACGCTCCAATACAATTTTTCTACATATCCACCAGTAATCCGTGCTGCCCATAGGTTTTATCGTGCTTTTCTCCAAATTAGCCAGACTGTGTCACGGTGCTCACTTTTTAAGGAATGAAGTATTTATTATTGTATCCCTCAACACCTTGTATCTCTCAACAGCTATATAATTTTGGCACCAGGTACAGTACATGGCTGGTACTCGGTCTGCCACATTAAGTGAAAATTTGTCTTCAGTTTTTCTATGTAGATATAATAAAAGGCAGAGTTGATAACATTACCGATATTGTCCCTACTTTTCAAGTTTGCCCTTTTTTGTGCCTTTTTCTTTAAGAGAAGACAGTTTAAATGCTATTTTTCATAATAAATATTATTAGTAATCTTATATGTCAGCTGTGTGGACAGTGTGTAATGCTGAATTCAGTCATGATAGAAAGGAATATTAGAAACTGAGTTTTTAATAATTGGTGGTTTTGTCCAAAACTTGCAAATAAAATTTGGAGGAAGTAGGCAAGCCCTGTGTCTTGGAAATTTTTTTGCATGTGTTTTCCTTTTACCTATAGGCAATGCATCCAGAATTTTGAAAGGAAATTAGTGATCTGATTAAATGCCTATTCATGAGTCCTTGAAAAGGCAGCCTGATCTCATAAAAGTAGATATTTGATAATTTCAGAAAAATTACTGGAATGTGAAGATTTCTCTTTTTGAAGACACATTGAGGTGCAGAGTTGCCTGCTAATTCCAAAACCCCTGAATACTTTCCTCTGCTTGTGCCTGGTTTTCTCAATTTGGTTTTAAACAAGTTCTTCACTTTTTCCATAGGTACATGCCTTGGGCTGTTTATTTTTCATGTGTAGCATACTTAAATATTGTGAGATTGAAGGAGAATAATATGGATTCATTAACTCCTCAGTTCTTCAATGCTATAAATTGGCTTTGGACTTCTTCTGTCAGAGCCTCAGCAAGACTATCCACACACTGTTTGTGTGGATATGACATAATTGCCACTTTGCTGTCTGGCTTCACTGTCTAATGCAGCTGAAGAGACTGTACAGCTTCCAGGGGAAAAACTCCATATGCTGGAAGGATTGGTTGCGGCTTGGCTCAGCATTTCCAAAAGACTCATCCTTTCATTCATCTTAAAAGTCATCTTCTGAAGGAGAGGAGTGCTTTAAAGCAGACAAGCGAATATATTCAGAGAGCTCTTTCCTTTTGGTGACAAACAGAAGCAAAGTGTAGCAATTTTGTCCCTTTTTTTTTTTTTTTGTACAGTCTCGATGCAACTTGTAGGGATGAGTGGGAATTCTTACTGCCTTTCTTCTTCATAACTCTGTGGTCAGCTAGAGCAGTGTAATGGCAGGAGTAATTCACTTTGCAGACCCTGAATAAAGGTACATTCTGCCACTCTTAAGCTCAAAGAGACCTCACTTGCAAGGCTTTTCAACCCAGTTTCATAATCTTGCACAGCCTCATGACATAATAAAGTCTACGATTCAGTGGAGTGTCTGTTCCTGTACTAGTGCAGTATCGCCTGCTTGTGCAGAATATCTGCTTTAACTTACAGGCACTGAAATGATAGGTGGTTGTGACTTTTATAGAAACAGGCAGATCTGCACATTTAAAAAGCAGAGCATGGTAGGTACTGTGGTGTGTGTGACAGAGGGCATGACAGTTCAAATATTTTAAAAATGTGGAACACTTTTTAAAAGGAAAAAAATCATAATGTGCATATGTCTCCTTTTTTTTTTTCCTTTGGTCAAAGCTGAAAATATTTTCTTGTGGAGTTGCCTCCTTTTACTCATTGGCCTTCTATATTTATTTTTTCCTTCCACTTGACTAAATTATGCCAGTTGGATTTTAACTGATTACTGAGCCACAAAGCCTGTGAAGAGTGTAGTTAGTGGAGCCAAAAAGCAGAAATACAGCAGGTAACCTACTCAGAAATAAGACAATTTGGACAGTAAATAACTTTCAAAAATCTGCAAAGAATGTAGTGATTCTATAAATGGTAAATGTGTTCAACTGCAGATCCTCTTGTGTTACTGTGTAAGGGCAGAACTAGCAGAAGGCTGTTATATTTGTATGTAGTTGTATCAATGACTTCTGAAGGAGGAGGAAAGGAATCAAAGATGAGGTAAAACAATCAGAAAGAGCAATCAGAGAGAATATGCTGTAAGCAATAAGTTGAGATTGAAATCTATTTAAAAATATGTGTCTGTAGTTAAATGCTTTGGTTTCACTGATATTATGCAAATATCACACTGGGATTTTATATAAAGGCCTCCCATGTGTTCATGATTTTGGAAGAGCTGAGACTTCAGACTTGATGGTTAAATTAAGTACATTTGTTTATCACCCTTTCCAGAGTTTCTGAACCCTTCCTGGTAGGTACCACAGCTAAAACTAAGTGGTGTTTACTGAGGTGATAGTTTACAAAGATATTTATTTCTGTAAGAAATAAATGTGTGTTTTTCACTGCCTGTGCATGTAGCACTTGATCTATTCCCAATTACTTGCCTAGCTTATCTGTCAGTCAGTTCATCTTCTCTTACAAGGTGCTGTACGCTGATGCTCACACAAGCTTTCTGCATTTTCTATTTAAGCGGCTGCTCTGCTTGGCACTGCAGAAGTTGCAGCTTCCTTTGAAAGAATGCTCGTTTGCTGAAATAGTGAAACTTGACTGAATACTGGAAGCAGTGCCTGGGAAGGGAGTTTTGAGCTCAAAAACTTTGATATTCTTTTTGAATAATTGACTGAAATTCCTTCTTCCGCTAAGTAGAACACAAAAATATCATGAGACTTGTTTTTTCTTTTTAGTTGGGCCTGCCAGCCAAAATTTAAAATATTAAAATACTCTCTATAAGCTGCTTATGAGTAAGAAGTTGGATAAGAATTAGTCATAATTTTGGCAATGATTTAGAATCTAATCAATTAGCTGCAGTTACAGCTCTTCTATGGAGTGGTGTATCCACAAACACAGTTACGTGAAACCTTGTTTGGATCTCACTTGTGCAATTTTATTGTATTTTAGTGAAATTTTAATATAATCTTGGAAATAATAATGTCAAATTAGCCCAAAAAACAGTAGAAAAATGTAGTAGTATTCATTTAGGTGACGTTACTACAGGCTTGTAGAAGGACAAGTAACACTAGGTAGATTTGGTTTTCACTCAGCTGATTATATTTTTCAGAATAACAAGCTTGTAGAGTCAACAGAAAAACCATTGGCACTAATTATGATTAATGATTCACTGTATTGCATGAAGCATTTAAACACCATGTAGTCTAAGATATTTAATTTTACATGTTCTCAAAGATATTTTTTAATCGTGGTCTTATTTTTAAACTATATTGAGGCTTTTTCTGGAGAAGTTTAAAATTACAGTAAAGTGACATCAGTAGGACTGCATTGGTTTAAATCAAAATGTGAAATGTGGCTCTCCAGGTTGTCTTGTTTACTTGGTTTTGTGGATTTATATCTGCAATTGTGCTTAATTGCTTTCTCTGTTTAGTGCTGTATTCATTCTCTCATTTTTAATGTACTTATATAGGCTTAAGTTTCATTTTTGTCCAAGTGTGTTGCTAAAATAAAGGTAATTTTTCAAGGGTGGTTAGCAGCATAAATGTAAGAATGTGTGTGTGCAAAATGTGCATGACTTTGTAGGAAAATGTTTTGAGGTCTCTCTGTCTGTGTGTATATATATGTGTGTGTGTGAGGACCAGAAAAAATACTTAGGCAACTTCTCAGATCTTATTCATACAGGCAGAACTTTGTCCTGTAAAATACATACATTTGGTTTCACAGGTTTTTTCCACAGATGAGCTTGCTTAAATGCACTTGGTTGTAGTTTTCAATGGATTTTGTTTTTGAAGTGGACACTGGGGGCTGCCTAAAAATAAAACTGGTCAAATTTCTCTGAGTTTCTTCTTTTTTTGGCATGAAGTTTACCCATCCAGTCAAGTGAGTGGGTTTCATCTTTTACGTGTACCTCTGATGCAACAGAAAGAAGTGGTCTTTTTAAATAGTCTTGAATGTCATGGTTATTACAAAAGGGTGAGTGGGGGAGGAAAAAGGAGAAACTAAGTGGGAACGAGTCTAGACCAACAGTGACTAGTAGCGTCATAAACTATGAAATGAAAGCCATGTGTCTATAAAAGCTTATTGACAGTGTCCTTGTTCTATGTTACACTGGCATGAGAACTCATGACTATGTTCATCATTACAATTAAATTTTTAAAAACCCTCTTACAGACTTAAAATCATTAATGATCAGTGTTTGAAATCAAAAGCTTTACTCACCAAAAGGTGAGTAAACTTTTTTTCACAAATATACAAATCATGTAAGGATGGTAATCAACATTATGCAGAGTTGTACTTGTTTTTCAAGCTAGGAGGCTTACTTCTGTCCTGAGGGTGCTGTATTCCTGCATTTGCCTAATCCCCATAATGACTTCATGTAGTCATAGGATCATGCCTAATTTTTACACTGATCAGAAAATACCTTGTTTAAAGTGCATCTAATTTTCTTATATGAGAAGAAACTTTTCTTTTAAACTGCACAGTTAACTAAGATCTCGAGTATGTCAAATTCTCACTGGCATTCTTAGTTTGTCCTGTTCATTATTTTAGTAAAACCTATTTTACATGACTTTGCAAGGAACAAGAGGGAAATAATTGTCCATCAAAGAAATCTTTTTCAAAGTAATATATGGTAGACACAGGAATAAGAATTAAACTATTTGGAAGAGAATGTCAATAAAAATATTAATCTACTTTGAAGTATTGAAAAAGGCATAGAACTAAGGTCTGCCCTTTGTTTCTGTCTCTGTTGTTTTTTTTCTTCTGTGCCCTTTTCTTCTCAGCTCCCCAGAGGCCTTTGCTTACAGTGCCATAGTGACATTGTGCATATCACAGAAAAGCAAATACAGTGGTTCAGTTGTAATTTTAGCTCCTACTGCCCACACAGACTCATGAGCTCTCTTCTTTTAACCTTGCATATTGGTAACTGGAAAGCTTGGAAGGACAAATAAGATAGAAAATGAAGTTCTGCACCATACTGGACTTCTGTTGATCCTTCTTTTTTGAAGCTGACAAAAATATTTTACCCCACAAAAAAAATGGAGTTTAAATGGTCCCTACCTGATTCCAACTGATGTTTTCTGGAGAAATGTTCTGAGGAGGATTTTACTTCTACTTTGTCTTCCTGCCTAGCCTCCCATGTCAGTCATAGGCAGAAGTGCTGAGTTGTCTGTTCCCTGAAGTACATTATGAAATTGTACCCGGAATGATAGAAGATAGTGGACTGACAATTTTGAATAGGCAACAAGAGACTTAACTATGACTAAGGGCACTTCTGTGGATGGGCTTGGCTCTGTGTTTTCACAGGGCTATGAATTTACTACCAGCATGTCTAATGAAAAGGAGTAAGCAGTAGAATTGAGCTCACTTTTCTACATAGACTTTGCAGAATGGTCTGGAGTCCCTTCCTTGGGTGCAGCACTGCTGTGGGCTTGCAGCTGCTGGAATCCATGCTAGCAGCAGACTGACAAGCAATGGTGTCAGCCACAGGATGAGAGGTATAAGACAACTGGCTGTCCAGGACAACTCAGATGGAAAATCTAACCTGAAAAAGGTGTTTGCTGTAGCATCCTGAGAACCTTCTCAATGCCCAACACTTCCTGCTTTCTTTTTGTGCGTAATAAAGGGGGCATATACTTCTAATCATTATTTCCTGGTGCCACTGTGAGTCCTTCAGCAGCAGAGGCACTGAAGGGCCTTTTTCACCCTTGTGGATGACCTTTTCATACAACTGAATACACAAAATACTGAGTATTATACTGAATACTGAGATGTTGCATCACACAGAAGCATCCAGATGCACAGAATTCTGCTGGAACAGATAATGGAGCATGTTCACTGTGGATTGTGATAAAACAGTACCTTGCTATTGTGTGAGACTGGATGTACCACCTTTTTCCTGGACTGTTTTTTTACTGGGCACTTTAGGCATTGGAAAGAAATGCTAAAAACATGAATGTAAACTGTCACAGCAAAATGAGTGTTGGAGTCCAGAAAATAAAGTTAGAAACAAATGTCTTTCATGTTGAAGTCAAACCCAATTGAAATTCATATTGTCTAACCATATTAATGTGAAGTTATTAATAAAAATGGATAAAAATATAGTTGTATTATTTCTAAGATAATTTCAAACATGTCTGTCTCCATTTCCTGACTGCATGACTTCAAGAGATCTTGTAAATAGGTTACCTGAGCTGGGGTGCTTGTCTTGTTTTCTTAGTTGTTAATTTTACTCATCAGTTCAGTTGTAGCTCTGATTTTTTTAAAAAACGGGAACAGAAAAAGATCTCTTACATCTGTTTATGTCTGCTGATCTTCACTCTGGCCCCCTCCAAGGCCAACATAGCCCTGTCCATTGGGAAGTGCTCCAGAGAACTCTTCCTCTAAAACTCTGCAATCTTCCACCAGCATGAGTTAAATATTTCTTGGAACAAAACTTCTCAGTTCATTTCAAAATTAATCCGTTTATTTCACGGGTGATAGATCTTTGAACAGACCACAGCTGATAAGAAAAATGTAGAAAGCCTGAATACTTAGCGTCGTCTTGCTAGTCTGCTGCATATCTGCTCCTAAACTTTTGAAAAACATAAGCTTCTTCTATTCACTTAACCGTGGCAAAGTACACCTCCAAGAGTAGTTCCTCCCTTCCCACTGGCTGGCAAGAGCTCTCCCAGGTTACTGTCCTTAGCACTGCTGCTCTGTAACAAAGGTACATCAGCAGCTGCACTTTGTGAGGAGCCCCTGGTAAGTAAAGTACATGCATGTGCTTTCAGCTGGATGCTCCTGGAAGGCATCTGTGGGACACATTATCCCTGACAGGAGCTGGCACCATACACAGGCAGATGGTGGGGAATGAGAGAGAGCTGCTTGGTTTTGTAGTTCAGCAGCATAGTGTCTGCTAATTGGTGCAGGAATAGAGCAAAAGATACTCCTGGGAGAGCTGCTTCTTCTTGCAGTTTGCATAGCAAACTGAACTGCTGTCTCTGATTTCAATTATTTTTTTTTAATTTTTTAATGACACATAGATAAAGGATAAAGCACATTCCCATATTAGAGGAATTCTGCAGTGTATGTTCCAGAGCTGTAAACTTTCTTAAGAGCTTTGGGACACTTGCCTCATGAAATCTGAACTTCAGTAGAAGTTGAATGCAGGAACTACCCAGCATTGCCTTTTTCAGTTGTTTTTGCTCTGTTTATTTGTTCCTTCAAATGTTACATTTTGGATGCTGTTTAACTTTTAACCTCCGTGCTGGTGCTGGTGTTTAAACTGCCCAGCTTGCTTAACAGCAGGGCAAAAGAAGAAAGAGGAGAATGAGCTTGAACAGCAGAGCAGGCATGAAGACAATAAATTTAGCTGACTTCTGGAATTGCAGCTGTAATGTTGTGGAATTTGATACAGATGGAAAATAGGAGTTGAAAAGCGCAAAATTTCCAGTGTGGGTGCCATTTTGAGTAGGCTGTGTGGGTGGAGAATGGTGCTAAATGCCAAGCAGGGAAGTAGAACGGAGAGCCTCTTTTCCAACTAGGAACAGACAGCAAGAAGTGAAGGAGGAGGGGGTTGGGGAAGTGGTTTAAATGTCCCAATGCAGCTGCTTTGTAATAAATCACTACTACTTGTGGGTAAAGCTCAGCTCATCAGTGTTGCTACTTCCTCGTCCATAGAATTCTTTTCCACAGTAGTTTTGTTATTTTTATGGTAACTCTGTTTAATGTCCTACTGTATGTAGTCGGATGGTTAATGAGGTTCTGAAATCTTTTTTTGGTCAGACTGCATGACATATAGCAGGGCAAAATGGGCTTTGACTGCTTTGGTTAACTATCATTCTTCAGTGTGAAAGTGGCTTTACTTTTAAGAATGAGATGCTGTTCCTTACAGGACATGCAATTCCAGTGTTAGTGGCCATCTCTCCTTCTGCTTTGGTTTCAGATTCTCAGTCCAAGTTCTGATGCTTTGTTTTGGCATCAGGCCCAGGCCCAGGAGCAGATATTATCATTTGGTGCAGATGTATTTCCTGTATGTTCATGTGACTCTCCTTTAAAAAAAAAAGTGTGCAGCAAACAATTCCTAACTTGAAAAAAGGCTTTTCCTCCAGTAACTTTTAAGAGGCAATTCCCTGCCTTGAGAGAGCATAACAATACTTATGTTGTCTGGTACATTAATGTACAGAGGAAAAGGGGAAGGACAAAGTTATTCTGTTTGATAGTCACTAAGTATTTGAGAGTGTTCTTGTCTACCTGTCAGGTAAAGGTGGATTTGTTGTTCAAGATGGACTCATGCCCTTTGATGACAGAAGTCCTTTGTAATGAGTGGCCCAACATTTTTCTTCTCTCATGTTAGGTTTTAGATAAAGCTGTGAAGGGTTTTGAATATTTATATGTGTAATAATTCTGGTTCAGTTTTGAACTAAGTGAAGGTCCTTGGAGAAAAAAAAAGTGTCCCTTAATGTTTCAGAAGGATCCTATGGTTGAAACCTAACATAGAGCATTTCTATTGTAAGGTGAACAATTTAACTCTGTCTTGTGTGTAGGAAATGGAGTATAATGGTTATAATCACTTGGCTTTCATTGTTCTAGAAGAACCCTTTTGTTAGTTTCTAGCTTCTAAGAGGAAGGTTGTAATTCTTGCAATCCTGTCCTTTAGGAAAGATTACAAGAATCCCACACAGTAACATTTAAAAATATGCTTTCAGCTACAGCCAGAAAATAAGGCTATGCTATATGTAGTGCATAGCAAAAGTGGAAATGACTCAGTTCAACAAGTTCCCAAGTATATTGATGGTTCACTTCTGAGGGAATGACACTGCAATGCTTGTGGTAATTATCTCTGTGAAAGAAGCACACAGTCTTGTGAATGAAATTTAGTATTTAAGAGCAATGTTGGATTTGGGGTAATAATTGGGAAGTCATTTGGGATGCAAAAGTAGTGAAAATAAGATGGGTCTTTATACAACTGGAAAGTATAATAGTGGGTTGTTGTTCACAAATACTATTAACATCAAGTATTCCTTTCACCAAATTTTAAATTATAACTATCAGACTTGGAGAAGGGAAGTTGTTTTTATCCTTATCCTATATGTTTTTAAAGGTTTGGAATGCAGTTCTGGTCCTTGCAAGTTTTCCTGCTGCTGCTGGAAGAGAGTCGTCTTAATGCTGATGTCCACAACTGTTTGTGTTCTGAAATCGTAGCCCTAACCAAGGGAAATGCAGTTTTAGCACCTCTCCCAGCTGCTGTCACAAGGAACACTGCCTCAGACACACCTGTGAGTCAGATTCCTGTAGCTTCCTGCAGCCCAGTAGTAGCAATTTGCTTCTTACTTCACCTGTAACCTTTACGGCTGCTCTCAACCTCTGCACTTTCTCTCAATGTGACCAGGCAGCAGAAGTGAAACTGAGCTGTCTCTTACTGTCTTCTTCCAACTCATCTATTCTGAAAAGAGGGCAACCAGTCAGAAAGCTACTCTGTTCCTCTGTGCTTGAGCATAGCATTTGGGTAGAGAGTAAATCATAAAAGGACTCTCTTTTTCTCCGAACTGATAAGTAACCAGGTCATAAGCTACATAAACAGGAACTGGACTGAAGAAAATCAAAGGTCATGATGTTTCTTAAATGCAATGGAGATTCTTATACAAGCTGTTTTGCTAAAGGATAGTAATGTGGTTTATTTAAATTAGGTGTCTTTCCTCTGGTTTTACAGACAGTTGTGCTCTTTGTGGGACCTCTTTTGTTGCATTACAGTTTTACTTTTCTGAACATAATTCATTGTTGATTTTTAATGTCCTCTTAAAAGCACTGACTCTCAGCTTATTATGTTCAAATGAGCCAACATTTTTGATTCTTTTCTTTTTTGGCTGCCTGTCTTAGATCCTCTGAAGGGTCTGAAACAAGTGCTGAATTACCTATTTTGCAGAGATATTTCATGCTATGCAGCTGACATAAGAGATAATTGCAGAAGAGGAATTACATCTTTGCATTGATTATTGTAGTGGTAGAATACCTAATTAGACATGCAGAAAATAATATCTAATAAGTGAAAAAAAAAGTCCACCCTGCAATATATTTAGACATTAGTAAGAAATGAAATGAGTTAACAACAGGAGAAACAAATGGTCTGTGGTTAATTCAATCACTTCCTTTGCTACAAAAAGGCAACCATCAAGTTTTAAAAGACTTATTCAGATGTGACGGGGACAACCCCTAAGCAACAGCAGCAGGAACATCCACTGCTAATCATTCTCCTTTGCCAGTTTTTATTCCAGTCCTGCAATTTCTGTGCTCACAAAAAGGAAATATGAAAGACTGTTTTGTTTGTGCAGAGAGAGTCCGACTAAATGTTCAAAAGTACACCTCCTGAAACTTCTTACAAATTTAAATTTTCATTTAAAATACTCTGTAATAAAATGCAGTATATGTAACATAACTGGAAAACCTTGTGTAGAAGTTGTCTTTTGCTTTCCTATTTTTAAGCACAACCAGCATCAGGCTGGGGAATACTGGAACAAGAAATAACTGTTAAAATGCTAAACACCTTTTACTTTATGAGAATAGTGGGACAGAATCAGAGAATTCTAGACAAGTTTTGGTTCCTTAGAATTCATCATAGTTTCAATTCCAAGCTACACACAGACAGTGAAATCTGAGGTGAAACCAGACTAAAAGAGGAATGTCTTATTGATCTGATTTTGAGTCAGATGAAGAGAGTAGAAAGCTTATAAAAACAAAAAGTCATTAATTTTATCATCTAACCCAAAATCTAAAAATCACAGTCTAAGAGCTTGGCCCTGGCAGATCTGAAACAGCTCTGGTCCTGTTTCAGGTCTGAGTTTGGCTGTTGTTGAACATACAGATTAAGAGAGTGCATCTGTGACATATTTTTCGTATTAAGTGGTTTATTCATAATTTGATAAGCAGAGTCATTATTTCCTCTTTACCCCACATTCCAGGGCTTTTACACTCTGTGACTGTTTCATTGCTCATTAACTTTTGCACTCAAAAGTGTCCTGTTTAAATTTGTGAATTCACTACATAGAATTGTGAAGTCACTACCTAGAACTGCGCTTTATCTTTTTAATCAGTTGGAGCATCTCCGCAAGCATTTAGCAAAGGAGCCTGCAACCTTGATTTTTTTTGTAAATATTTAACGCCTAGTACTTTGTTGAAAGCCTTAGCATTGTTCAGCAAGCGGTCCTTTGGGGTGTTCTGCTTAGGTTAAGAGGCAGTCTGCCTGGATTAGATACTCATTCAGGACTGCTCACCTCCAAAAATCTGCCTTCCTGAGCAGCTGATAGAGTCTTTGCTTACTTGGCATCATCATCAGCATGCAAGAAATTTTGCAGCAACTAATTGCCCATTCACCAATGACAGTCTCTGGAGACACTCAAGAGAAACAAAGCAAAGCTACCAAGTTTCCAAGGCAGAAGGACCAAAAGAGCTATTAGGAATTAGGAGCAAAAGTAGCTTCTGTAATACAACACAAGGTCTACTCGTTAAGTGCTCTGTCAACTGGATACAAGTCACATCTGTGTGACATTTGATGAAAGCTTTCAGAAAAGCCTCTTAATCTGATTGCTAACAAAAGATCAGCACTTTCGATAATGGCAAGAGGCTTTCAGTGTAGTATCTATGCACTGCACCAAGAAAAATGCATTGGTCAGTAGCCTCTGTTATGTATAATTTGCTGTATTTCCATCTTGGAGCAGAATTTTGAGCTTTACTCTGTTTAAGTCCTGTACCGTATGTTTGTCTCTTCCTCTTTTAGGATGTGGATTCCTTTTTGGAATCCTTTAGGATTCCTCTTTTTTATTTATTTTATACACATGTGTGCATTTTTTGTGAATTTACTTTGGATAATGCTGGCTGCCTCCAGTTACATCAAAATGGGCACTCTGAGAGACTACTGGCATTTGCAGGAAATTTTTTCTTAAGCATCTAATCTTACCTACTAGGTAAAAAGTGCTTTGGTTTGGTTTGTTTTTTTCTTGGGTTTTGGATTTTTTTTCCATTAAGCATAAAAATCTGCTAGGACAACTACTCAAAAAGTGTGAAACTCTAAACTCGGAGGAAGAAGCGGAGCGGTCATTACACCATCTTTGTTTCATGGTTTTTTGGGGTTTGTTTTTGGGATACTTTTTCAAGTTGTGTTTAATGTACAGGCTAACATACAGAATCTCCAAGCGTAGGTGGAAATACTGAGAGCAACTGACATGAAGTTCTTTAGCACTCTATTGGGTTTGCAGGGCTTTGTTTTTGGTAGCAAGGGGACCACAGAGGTGGCTTCTGTGAGCAGCTGCTGGAAGCTTCCACTGTGTCCCGCAGAGTCAGTCTCTGGTACTCCAAAGACAGACATGCCTCTGGTCAAGGCTGGGACAACCAGAGATGGTGGTAGCACCTCTGTGATAGCAGATTTAAGAAGAAATCAAAACAAAGGTTGGGGTGCAGTTTTAATTCCAGTCAGAGAAGAGCAGAGTAAGAATACGTGAGAGGAACTGTGCAGACCCCAAGGTCAGGGCAGAGGGGCAGGAGGTGCTCCAGGCACTGGAGCTGACTTTCCCCTGCAGCCCGTGGTGCAGCCCATGGTGAGGCAGCTGTGCCCCTGAGCCCATGGGGCTCCACGGGGATGCAGAGATCCACCTGCAGCCCGGGGAGGAGAGCCAGCCCAGGGCAGGTGGATGCCTGAGAGAGGGCTGGGACCCTGTGGGAGACCCATGCAGAGAGGAGCCCTGGCTCCCATGCTGGATCAGCCTGTCCTTGAGGGACTGTACCCCATGGAGGAGTGACCCGTGCAGCAGCAGTCTGGGCAGGGCTGTTGCCCCTGGGATGGGCTCTGGTAGCAGCAGCTCACAGAGAGCTGCTGCTCGTGAGATGGAGCCACGTCAGAGAAGTTCATGGAGAACTGTCTCCCATGGGAGGGGTCCCAGGAAGCAGCAGAGGAAGGACTCCTCTCCTTGAGCAGCAGGAGAAGCCTTGGGTAATGAACTGACCATAACCCCCATTCCATGTCTCTTGCTGGGGTAGGCAGTAGAGCTGGGAACAAGGGAGCGGTGGAGGGAAGGCATTTTAAAGGGCTTGTTTTAATTCTTATCCTGCTTTGATTTTGTTAGTAATAAATTTGCTTTATGTCTCTAAGCTGAGGCTGATTTGTCTGTGATGGTATTTAATGATTGATATCTCCTGGTCTTTATCTTATCCCATGGACTCTTTGTTAAATTTTCTCTCCTGTGCCCAGCTGCAGAGGGGATGAGTGAGTGGCTTTCATGGGTACCTGGCATCTGGCCTGGGTCAACCCCCAACAAGTATGAAATCATTATCATCTATACACTCTTCCAAAGAACTTTTTCTGTCGAGTGAGTAATGAGTTTGCAAGAAATGTTCTAAGTGCAGCATAACCCATGAATGTGGTTCAGTTAAAAGGAGGTATATTGTATTAAAGCATACATTTTACTTGGGTATTCATAAATATATTAATTTAGTAGATTAAATTCCTTTAGTGGCCTTTTTGTAATAGTTTATCTTCTATGTTATTGCTGCTTGTATTATTAACAGGCTGTCTCTACACCTGAGCTCGTAGCCTCTGTCACACTGAGTGAGAGTCTGCATCAACCAGCAGCAGGAGTGGGATTGCTAACCCATTCAGTCTCTCCTCCTTTTGGGACATTTTCCACTATAAACTGTAAGTTTGGTAAGCACCTCAGATAGAAGTTTTCATTGCCTTCTGGCCAGTCTACTTTCAAATAACCCTCCCAGGATCTGTAATCCACATTACATAGACCAATAATGAATGGAAGATTTCTTCTCAGAAGGAGGAAACAGTAGCAGTTGCATAGGAATATGTTTTTACTCTACTAGAGATTCAAAGCATGCTTTCAATGCCCAAGCATGTTTTCCTGTTTGTATTTTGATTTCTATAATTTATTTATATGCTTTTGAAATGAGCTTGTGCATGGTTTTCTCCATGAATTGAGCCACCAAGTACTTGAGTCAAACTGCTACCTGCTAGAAACTATTTCATCATGGATGCAGGATTTTCAGGGTAGATATTTACAAATATTTAAAATATTTAAAAACTCTTAATTGCTTTTGGAAATCTAATCTCTGTAAACGTGAGTTATGATCTTGACTGATAGAAATTGGTGACAGTAATCTACTGAAAATAAGTGTAACTCATATTTTAAAACATCTGTAAATTATATATATGTGGTATTTTGGAAACTCTGTAAACCTTAAAATATCTGACAGCTGTGGAAATCTTATGGTTGCTTTAACCACATATGCTGGTAAGTATTGCTTGTAAAGATTATAGTCATTGTACACTCATGTTCTAAAAAAATTCATCAGCCTGGCAATGTGGCTTCATGAGAGTCTTGACTTATTTTGAAAGATGCCTGTGGAAAGTTTTCAAGAGGGCCTCAGGTTCCCTGTACAAGTAGGAGTTAGAAGCCCCTATTACATCCTTTCTGTTAAGTTGTTTATAGAAAGTCATGGGTGGGTGTTACAAGTTATAAAACAATTTTATATTATATACTCCAACTATGTGCATAAGCTTGGACTGGGCCACTTTGATACAGGAAATCACTGATGTGTTTGCAGGATTGACATTTAGAGGAAACAAGAAAATTAGGAACATGTGGTGACCACAGCTCTAGCACTTTGCTAGACTTTTCTTGTAAAGATTAATATGTCACTGTGATTTACAGTGAATTGAGTGTTGCCAATGGCAACAGTGACTCTCCTGGTCATCCAGTAAAACACAGCATGTATGTGTCTGTATGACAGAGGTGAGCGAAGGAAGTTTGCAACCACACCACCAAACCCAAAACTGCAACATGGCGAGTAATTTCCATTGCTAAAGTCTTTGTTTCTTTTGAGGACTACATGCTGCCCCAGTGTTATGATAAGCATAATAGGGCCTGGAAACCATAACTGATCCTTTTCCTAAAAAAATGTCTCTTTGTCTCTTCTTTGGGAATGCTGTAAGGAAGTATGCTGTGTATAAAAGGACTTCCATATCTAAGCAGGAAGAGAAGTACAAGTTTGTATACAAGGATGGAATTAACTGCAAACCTTCCTTTCCTCTCTTCCCTCCCTTTGTTTTTTTAACTCTGTAGCTGGCATCAAAATGACAGCAGGAACAAACTCATATTTCTATGTGCTCACAAAAAGAGAAAGGGAATTTAAGGCATTGGTGCATGTCCTTTGTATGTTAACAAGTATCAGGGCAGTTTGGAATCTGTGTTCAGTCTGTAGTGCTCTTCATGAAGCTGCTAACAAAGGGCTTCTTTTTATTTTGCTGCAGTATAATTTTTACTGCTGCTGACAGACTTAGTTGCTGAAATCCAGCCTCTGGTTATTCACAGAGCAGATACAACAGACAGCTGCAGTTGCATTTTCTTGAGAGTGTTCCAGAAGCTAAAGTTGTCCCAGACCTTTGGGGACCACTTACTGAGGAATGTGGAGAACTTGGTGTCAGTATTGACACAATCCCTGGACTGTTTTCTAAGATTAAGCAAAATCTCCTGGCTGCATTTTCATAGCAGCCACCACTCACTTGAAACTGAACACTGACCACCAATTTTACATACAGCAGCTTTTTTTTTTTTTTTTTTTCAGATTGGAACTAGTGACCTGTGGGTAGGAATACTTTGTATGCAAGTATTGATGTGCTTATCTAAAAGCTAATTTTATTAGAATATAATTGGTGGTGGCAGACTAGGGAGGTAATTTCATGCTTAGTTTTGACAGTGAAGTTAGGTGCCTATTTCTTCCAATAAGAGTGGGAGTTGGGCTTATTAAGTTAGCTTTTTGAATAGTAACAAACGAGTCAAAAATAGATTAATCCTCTTAAATATGTATACTGTACAAGTCTCTAGTGCTTGTGAGTGAAGCTACAGCATAAACAAGTCACCAAGTACCTATCTATACCTACATACCTGTCATACTTTAGCTCCTTTGCAATAAGTAAATGTGCAGTCACTTTGACTGCAAGCTGATAAGGACTGGGAGACTTTTTAATATTGGTATAGATACTAGCATATTTTTATACGCTTTAGACCTAATTATTCCACTTTTATTTTAGTGCAGGTTCTTAAAATTTGGTCTTAAATAGTGAACAGGTATTTATGCTTATGGTACTATGCAAATGTTTAATTTATTTAATAAAAAATGCAATTGAACCCATTTTACCAGTATTTATGGATTTAAGAGCTCCTGAGGAAAAATAGGTGAAGAAAGGAGAAAATCAGGTTTTACAGTAATCCTGTTCCTTCTTGAGCCCTTTCATTATTCTCTATATTAGTCCATAATTAGTATCCTTGTGTGTATTCCAGCTCTTAATGACTCATTCTGAAAATAAAAAATAAAACTTCCATTTATGTAGACAATTGAGTAATTTCTGAGACTCTTAAGGGTTTGGAGTTGTCCAGCAGTGTGGTGAATTTCCATGTGGTGTATATTTCTATTCCCTTTTTTTGGTGAATGAGTATGCTTTGGTTCCTCTGTAACATTTACAGGAACAGGAAGCAACAATACTATTAGTACTCTGAGCCCGGATTTTTGTTTTGTTCCAGGCAGAGTTCCTAACCTTGGAAGTGAGTATTTCATTTGGCAGTTTGAAAAGCTTTACCTCCTTTAAAAAGTAGTTACTTGCAGCAAGCACCCTATAAGGAAATAAGTTCCTTCTTGTTGAGCAACAGGTTTTTGCTAATAGGGACTGTTATTCCTATCTCCTGGAACATTCAAGTTTAACAACTTTTAAAAATTTTTCACAGCACTTCTGTGTATCTGAGATGTTAGGCTGCTCCTAATCTGAAAATGTATAGATCAAGCTGTACCTGTAACAGAATAGGAAGCAAATCAAAGAACAGGAGTATTTTATCATTGTCTTTATTAAACATAGCAGTGGAGCCAAGACACAGTTTCAAAGGTCCATTTCTAAGCTGTGTTAGGTTTTAATTAGTGAAAGAACCTAGTGACTTACATTGCTACCTATTTATTAGTAGTTATATTAGTAGATACATTTTATGTCAAACTGCCACTTCAATGCTAATTCAGTGTTTACGGTTTTTCAAGTTTGACTTTATTTTTAAAATGAATTTCAAGAGTATTGATAACAAAAATGCCTTGAAAATGAAAGTTTTCTGTCAGAATCCATTCCATCTATATAATAAAAAGAATATATTAAAGATTTCATTTACTGAAATGACATTCCATTCTTTAGTACAGCAGTTTTTCAGCAACATCCTTTTAAATATATTTCGTTCTGGGGAGGTTTTGAAATCCTTTTTCTCTCTCTATCTTTGTAATATTTCTTCTTTGTCCTAAACTCAAACAATTTTAAAAAATAGATTAAGAAGATTTCAAAAAATCCCACTGAATCATCCTTTGTCAGACAGTGACTCCATAGTTCTGGTTTTCCCCATTTAAAAATTACTAAGGACCATATCATACTGTCCACTGCAAAGGACACTGCTGCACTTTCAGAAACCATGGTTAATTTGTGTGGTAAGAGGAAGGAAATAGCAACCTATGAAGTATTCTGCCTTACTTAGTAGGAGTCATACCACATTTTCTCAGGGTAGGGAATCCCGTGTGACTTGGGGAAAAAAAAAAAGAAAAGAAAAGAAAAAAAAAAAAAAAAAAAAAAAAAAAAAAAAAAAAAAAAAGTAGATTCTTGCCTATTTCTACAAGGAGCGGCATTTTCTCTCCTAATTTTATTACATATTTTTTAAAGCCTGTACATCAGCTTAACTGATGTACTTACCTGGCTGTACTTACCTGTACTTACTGGCTCTGAGAAGCCAGTTTGTTCTTGAAACTGATTATTCAAAAAGGCATCTTCAACCAAACTTTGTGATAGCTGAGTTGATTAGGGCTGCCTAGGAATGTCTGTTCTGAAACAAAGACATTTAACCAAACATAGAGGTTGAGGTGGGAACTTAGAGACTTTAAGAGTCAGGTGGGTACACAGCCCATATTTCCTAAACGAGGTACCTTACAGGGCAGGAATTCTATGATGCACATCATATCCACAGCCACAGTCTGGATCTCAAACTCTGCTCTCAGCATGGCTGGCTCACCACGTTAAGGCCTGCAGAAACATGCTAAAGGACAGCTTCCATGTTTCATAGCTCTCATGTCTAGTTTGTGGTGGCTTCAAAACAGTTTGCATTGACAGGAACACCCCATACAAAGTAGTTCCGTAGCAATTCAGTGAATTTTTGGAATCCTGTATCTGCAGCCTTATGCATTCTCTCACTCCCTTTCTTTATTAAAAGGATATATTATACAGTTTGTAGGTTTTTATTTACTCATTTTTTACATCCTTTTTAGTTTGATATGAACAATGCTTTTTCCTCATGGAATGTGATTCAGCAGAGCAGTCAACCATTTCTTTAGCTTTAAAGTTGTTTAAATGGACTCTGGGTTAAAAAGAACTCATTCTCAGCCTGCCTCTAGAAACAATAGCTTCAGGCCAAAACCTGACTTTCCTTTTTTGAAGGAGCCCAGGGGAGGGATCCTTGTTTAGCCAGATGTGATACACAATTATCCAAGGATGCTCATTCTTCTCCCTCCTCAGCTGACTTCAGTGCTACCCGATCATAAGACTTTCACTCTTCAGTGCTGTACCACAGGCTGTCATGTTTTGAGTGTGGTTATGTTCCCCATAAAATGACATTGGAATCCCGTTTTGTTGTCACAAAATGGGGTCAATAGTGCAAACATTTAAATTGTTGCAGAATATGGGTCTTCAATTGTCCCCTTGATAATACTAATGAAAGCCATGCTAGTGTCATGAACCATTTTGTCTTGCCTTTCTTTTGCAGTCTGGGGGCTACTAAATGTTACTTATTTGGTGAAATGTCCTAATAGAACACACTACTTTTTAAATTAAACTTCTTCTTTGTAAATCCACCAACAGTTCTTTTTGTGTTGATATGCACACCGGATGAAGCAAATGGCTGCTTGAAGTGTTTGTTAAAGTCCCTGTGATATCAGCAAATGACCTAAGTGTAACTTTGGGAAGTTTTTTGCATGACTTCCAGGAGCTGTAGGGCAATTGAAGTAATAAGTGATTATGACTCATAAAGAATAAAGAGAGTTGAAGTGGGAAATTACGGGAAAGAGCATAAGCTGTGGCTTTTCCCTGCTGTGATTTCAGGGCTATTTTTATTAGAGACAAGGGAACTTTTGCATGCCTAGAGAGAAGGCAAAATAAACGGGGACGTAGATATCCTTAGAGAAAAAGGTAGGTGAATGAAGTAAGGAAGTAAGGCACTAACAATCTGGAAAATTTGGTGCAGGAAGAACCAGGAACTTGCTATTATTTTTTTTCCCTGTTCTTTTCCATTGACCCCCCCCATCCCCTCAGTAATCAAGTGCACTAAGGTTAGAGTGCATCCATACTGTTTTCAGGGTCTCAGCAGTTGAAGCTACTGTTAATTTGCAACCAAACTCTTCAAATTGGAGCTAGTGAAGGAGATCGAGCTGTCCTCAGTAGGACTGGACTGTGAAACCTCCTATTTTACTGTAACTGGGGTGAGAGATGCAAAATATTATGACCAGTGTCTTCCTGAGCCCTGTGTTACTTATAGAGAAATACCTGCATACATGGAAGCTGTCCTTGAAATTAAGATTAAAAAAGACATTTCTATTCTCAACAAAATATACAGGTAATAATAAAAGCAAGCTAGATGCAATTCTCATAAATATAACATGCCTTCCCTTCCAGTGTTTGCCAGATTTTCAGAAAGCTCTTTTTGAGATGGGCAGAGCTCGTAGCTGCTGAATTCAAGGTGGATGTTTGTGCTTGTGTATCTGTGAAGGCCTAACAGACAAGACAGATAAAAAATGTATTTTACAGAACCTCATAAGATAAATCCTTTACAAAAGGACAAAAGCTCCCTTCCTACTCCTCCCTGTGAATGCAGCAAAAGCGCCTATACCTACAGCTGCCCTGTGTGTCGCTTGTGTTAGCATAACTCATCCACACCCACAAAGGCACACAAAGCTATTCTGCTGTGTGCTGGAATAGTGCCATCCAGGAGTAACAGCCAAAAGGGAAATTCCTTTCAGCAACATTCATTGCCCTTAGCCAAAAACAAAGCAGGAAGATGTGCTTCTCTCTTTCACGCTCGTGAAGCTGGAGAAAGTGCCAACGTAAACCGTGACTGATGCTCTGAAATGGTGCAAGCCCACATCACTATTTCAAATTCAGTGATGCAACCTGAGTTTGCATTAACTAACTTTCTTGTAAGTTAAAGGTTTTTAACGTAGATTGAAGCTTTTGGGCAACAGAGCTGGTGAAGAGTCAGGAGCACAAATCCTGCGAGGAGCAGCTGAGAGAGTTGAGAGTGTTTAGCCTGGAGAAAAGGAGGCTCACAGGGGACCTTAACACTGTCTGCAAACTCCTGAAAGGTTATTGCCAGGTGAGGGTTGGCCTCTTCTCCCAGGCAACTAGTGACAGGACAACTGGAAATGTGCATAAGCTGCACCAGAGGAGGTTCAGTTTGGACATCAGGAGGAATTTCTTGCCTGAAAGGATTGTCAGGCTTTGGAAAGGGTTGCCCAGAGCAGCGGGGGAGTCACCATCCCCAGAAGTGTTCAAGAAACAACCAGATATGACACCTAATGCCATGGTTTTGTTGACAAGGCGGTGTTCAGTCAAAGGTTGCACTTGATGATCTTGAAGATCTTTTCCAACCTTAATGATTCTATGATTTTGCAGATGTTATTATACTTGCTGTAAATGAAAATTTCATAACTATGGCATGCTGCAGGCTCAAAGTAGTCCATACTTCAGGTACTATGCCTTTTTTATTACTTCCTTGTAAAGCTCTAAAAGGGAAATGAGATTATATTGTATGAAGGAAAACTGCTTACCTCAAGTTATTAGGGTCTATACTTTTCACTCAAATCAAAGGTAGGAGACTCACTGATTTGAGGAAAGGGGCTTTAATTTATCTGCATGGTTTACCAATGAAGAAACATGAGAGGGATGCATGCCCTTGTATCTGAAGAGAAGTCAAAAGAGCAGCTGATTTGAGGAAAATGGAAATCAGTTGGGGCAGAGAATTTGAAACTGCATCTGTACTTGGAGACTGACCACCTCAGCTTCTAGATCTAGATGAAAAATAAGCATTTCAGCTGCAGTCTGAGGTGCACACACACCAGCCAAAGTTCACAGGGCCTGACAAATCAAAAATGCAAGCACATAATCAGATAAAAGCCATACCTTTGATCCAGGTTCTTGGCCTGAATAAGGGGTGGTTCAGGACCTGGGAGTTTTAAAGTTTGTATGTGTGTAATTGATATGAAACCTAAATAAGTACTGTAGTAGGAGGTCATGGAGTCAGATTATAAAAGGTCCCTGGTACCATGTCAGTTGTGCTTAATGATCTAATTACGAAAGTAATGCAAAGATACCAATAAGAATGTGTACATGGATGCTCAACATCACTTTTAAACCCCAGTGAAGAAAGATTTAGGGTAGCATAAAGTAGAGGAGTTTGGTTTGGAATGCTGATGCAGAGCCAAGAGCTGTGAATCAGGAAGTGTAGCATTGGCAGTCAATAACACAAAATAGTAACAAAAACATGTAAGCTGATTTCAGACAGGAATTAGAAAATATTTTAATTCATACATTTAGAAATTTAAAGTAGAATACTTCACAGTGAAAACTACTAAATGAACCAAAACAGAGCTAGTATGTCCGTGATTTATGTAAGGTTCACTAAAAAGAGAAAATTGTTCTCTCCCTTGACAAAATCAAGGCTGCCTGCTTTTTGTTTGCAGAGCATTTTTAGGCTAACTGCACTAAAGACAAAAGCCAAAGAAGTTAAAAAATTATGTTTATTCTCCAAGTAGTTACCATGTCACTAAGGAGAATGAAGCTGCAGATGCCTTTGTTCATTATTAGCAAAAGATTTACAAATTTAGTTCAGCTTTAGACCCTTATGCCATTTCCAACTTCTTTAATATTCTTCTCTGAAACAAAATAAAATTACATATATAAAGTTTTTGTATCACAGAAATCATCCCTCTTGGTTTGGTTTCGTGGATAATACTTATCCTGCCTTTTCCCAAAACCTAAATTTTGTTTAAAAATTTGTAAAACCATCCAAAAGCCAACACCGGTGAAGGCAGCCTCTGCAATCAATGTGTCCATTGAGGATCTGACCTCTCCTTTTCAAACTAGACTCTATGCCCCATATAACAGCACATTTTTGTACAAGCTGCCAGCTTGTTACAAGCACCACAGCTTTTCTAACACTGAGAGCTGCCCAGGGGCCAGAAAACAACAGAGACCACCACTGTTGCTTAAATGATGATTTCCACTTGGGGCCACTGCAGAAGGCAGACTCAGATGCTGTCTTATTCCTCTTTTGCTCTGCCTGGCTGTTGCAGAAGGTACGTCCTAGGCGAGGTACAAAGGCAAACTAATCACTCTCTGAGCTCTTTTACATAATGTAATCTAGTAACAAAGATAGTATCCTGTGGATTCTAGCAGGAAGATGGAGAGAAGGATTTTCAGAGAGAGCAGACCAAGAGAATTCCTTCAGATCCCTCCTCCTAGCTATACATTCTTATTGTTTCTTATATTGAAATAGTCCAGAAGCAGTATGAGTGCTTGTCAATGCAAATATTAATTATTCTCTCGGGAAAAAAATCCAAACAAAAGTTCATTGGTGGAGAGCATGCAAGCACATTTTGTTTTAGAGGTGTTTTAGATCACGCCATGTTTCCACCTCTTGCTGATGTTATTCTAATGAAGACATAGTCAAAATACTGTCTTTTACACCCTTCAGCAGCTAAGTGAATTTTAGTATGTTTGGTGATATATTCCCGACATCAGAAGAACTGCAAAACACTTAAGCAGGGCACTATATTTAGGTGAGAGTCAGTCTTCTTTTTTTCCACAACTGGCCTAGAATGCACCACGTTTGCAGTATTCTGCCACCTGCTCCTGTTTTCCTCAGTTGAATCTACCCCAAGCTCAGCTTCAGAAATTTATATAAATAGATCGGTATCTGATTTCTACAGACTGGATATTCGATCTTTCAGATTTTTTTTCTTGTTTCTAACTTTAGTGAAATACTTTTCCTACTAACTTCCTGTTGTTTCTTGCCATTTCTTTCATTTTTCTCTAAGTAGATCTCTAGTTCTCCAGTATATGAATGCCAAGAACATTCCCAGGCCCAGAGCACTGATCTCAGAAAAGCAAATCCAAATGAGAGAAATGTCAAGAAAAATAATTCTTATTAGTATTTCCTTTTTCCATTATTACTAGACAAAGAAAAATCCGCAACTATAATTTTGCTTTTAAGGGTTCTTATTGACCAGAGACAGAGTTTAGGCTCAAAGCAAATTTTTATGATGAGAGTGACTAGCAGACTTCTCGCCTAATATGACTTCTGGGTTCCTTTTTGTAGCTAGTTAATTATGTCAACTTTAACCACTAAGACCTTTTTCAGGTTTACTTATTTTGGTGACAAAAGTTGGTTAGTCAAGCTTGATTACACTGGAGCCAAGTAGAAGAACCTATTCCACAAAGCATCCTGGCCCCACCCTTTTTCAGTGAAATCCACTGTGGCTGGCCTTTGACATGCTCAGGAAATGTGAGAACATAGGGATTGTTAACTCCAGGGGAATTTGAGGCCTAGGCTGGTTGTATTGTGGGTTTCCTTCCACGGTGAAATGGACTCAGGGTGGTTTATTCTTTTCCCATCCTAAAGTGAGTGGGGCAAAATGTAGAGCAAATTCAAGTTTACAAAATGCTGAATTTTTGTGTTCTTTGCAATTTGTTTTCTGAACTCAGTTGTTAAGGGACTTTAATATGTCATTGAACTACTCTCCCTGTTGGGTGAAAAGTCTTGGGTATATTTTTGTTTTGTCTTTCTCCTCTTATGTATCTAATAGTTCAGTCTTATGAAGTACTGATTTTTTTCTTTTTTTTTTTTTGAACAATACCAAATAGGATTATCACATTTTCTTTTTGGTTTTGTGAATTATAAAATATTCTTCTTTGAAATGGTAAAGGAAGTTTAGAACACATAGTAAGAAAAAAAGTGACTAGTTCAAGTTAGACTTTGAAAAATATGAGAGATGTGTAAGTTATAAGAATTTTATCTTGAAACACCTTAATTCTTAAAGTATCTAGGGTTAAAATGTTGTTTTATCAGCTTTCTTGTCTCTTACTAACTTTGGAATGTGCTGATTGGAAGTGATAAATCTTGATCCTTTTTTCAAAAGTTTTTTTCAAAATTTGAGCAAGAATTAATTTGGTGTTGGAATGAAAATGTCATGATCACTGTTGTTGATGCTTTTGGCATTTTTAATTTTTTTTAATAGAATGTGGAAGTGAGAGCATACTAGAATTTATCCTTATTTTCAAAGTATCAGATAATTTTCTGTATATCAGTATGAACATTTTGGACCACAACAGTTATTTCATTAGTAGTCAAAATTGTTTGATTGTCTTTATATGAGCTGCTTTCAAAGATTTGAGGTTACAGGGATACAACCTGCTTAAATATCTTAAATACAAGCAAGAATCTCACCAACTGTGTTTTGAGCTGTGAGTGTCAATGCTTCTGGAGCAATATGTGACTTTTACACAACTGCTTAGTTGTTATAGAAGATGCAGCCTTTATTTACATTGCTTTCAGTTTGTATAACACTTAAAGAGAAAAAGTAGCCATTAAAAGAAAAGGTGCCATTAAAAAACTAGCATAAGGATAGTAATTTCAGTGGCCTAAAATTTACTGATTTCTAAGGGGTAGTGACAAATCCTTTCTTTCATTTGTATGAATGAGTAGAGACTTGAGGGAAAAGATTGTGGTTTTATTATATCAGACTGTGACAATTGAGCATTGTTTAGAGGGAGTATTGATAATTAACATAATTTAAAGGGTAATAATTTAAGTCTTTTATGTTTAGCTTGATCTATTTTGTTAGTGTGTATCCAAGACATTGAAGTGTTTCTTTTATAAATCCCTTTACTTTGTAGAGTACTTGCCTCAAGGAGTGCTCATGCATAAAGAATTTGTGGTTAATTTCTAAAGCAGTTCTTAGGGATTAATGTGTACGTGCAAATCCTTGCAAGAAGAAATGAATTTGTTGTTGTAGTTTGTTTAGTTTTCCTTTCTCTGGGATAAACTTCAGTAACAGGTTTCTGTGCAATTCTCTGTGTGTGGCCTTAGCAAAGGTTTGCAGTTCTTGCCTTGCCCCAAGGGTCACTTCAGACAGAAGGAGGGGCAGGAGTCTTGGTGCATTTTGCAGAAAAATAAAATGACCTGGTAGTATCAGTACAAATAAATGCTTCATAAATGACTTGCAAAGCAGCGTGTGCACAAAGGAAACTCTACTCAGAAGCTTGTTCTGGTTGCCCAAGGTTAATGCTGCTAGAGCAATACAAGTTCATGCACTGGGATAACTAGGGAAGATTCTGGGAGTGTGTGCATTTGCTTCCACTGTTGCCATCTAGACAAGGTGTTGAGCATGGGGTCTAGTTTCCATGTCTATAATATGGGAATAATCATCCTCTCCACTGGTAATGCACGTCTTATGATAAGTAGCTGCTTGTTATGCTGAACATCAGCTGCAACCTGTTTTGATTGTTGGTTTTTCTGTGACTGATCACAGCAGAAGCAGATGTTAGGTCCTAAGCAGAAGGAATAATTTAGGGTATGCATCCTTTAGAACCCTTTTTGTTAAGCCTTTAACACTTTTTGGTAGAACTGACAATAGTAAATTCAAGCAGAGCTGCAGACCAATAGCACATGCAGAATATGCTATTCAGTACTTAGATCAAATAGGTGTGTTAGTCCCAGGATATCAGGTTTCAAACCATTAAATAGACATAATGAGGTGATGTACTGGTATAATTACAGCTAGTGACAGGAATGGATTTTGGAATCCGGGCCTGGACACTTACAAGGCCTGAGGCAGTTGAATAGAACCAGCTTCTTAAGACTGTGATAAGTACATCAACAATCCCTTAAAAACAACTTCAGTACTTTCTGCTTCCTACCATTGGTGTTCTGTCAACAAATGCTACTTTGGTTGAGTAGTGGCTCCACATTATTTTGCTCCAACCTGTTAAAATTCAGGTTTAGCAGTCTTTGCTTTTGAAACTGGTAGTGGTCATGTTCTGTAGAGTTAAATTTTTGACTGAAAACCACATTTTCAGTCTTTTGAATACCAGTCAATGAGATGTCTCTCTAGTATGCTTTTTTGTGTGTTTGTTTTGGTGGGGGTTTTTTTGGTGGTTTTTGTTTGTTTGTTGGTTGGTTTTGTTGGGGTTTTGTTGGGGTTTGTTTGTTTGTTTATTTTTTGTTAAGAGAAGGAAATAAATCCCAAACAACAGAACAAAACTGCACACCTGAATACAGAATTCACCAGCACAGCTTTCCCATTATATGACAATAATGGATATCAAAAATACAGTTACACATTTGCTCCTGACATGGTACTTTCCACTCCCAGGCCTGTAAAAATGTTGACTGCATTTTGTCTTTGGTGCTGAGCACATACTTTCAGTCACAGTCATGAACTATATCGACAGGAGGGCTCAGAGCGTGCAGATCCGATGGTGAAATACCAGGTGAAACCATAATTTCTAGACTAATTAGATGTCATTTCCAATCATTCTCTTTTGGTTTCTCATTCCCACATTAGTTTTAAACCTGGAAGGTGAACTTTCTTTTGAGATAGTTACTGAGTTGTACGAATTTTGTGAATGACTGTCTGGAGGTTATTCTCCCATAGGAAATTCCCTCATCCTCTTTAAAACTGAACTGTTACCTAGCATGAGATACATGTGTGTGGGTTTGGTATAAAACTCAAGGGGACATTATTTTTGGATATTTACATATATATGTGTGTGTATTCATGTTGCAGAAGGACTGGGGAGGTTATTATTCATACTACTATTGTTTCTGCTGGCTTCAACAAAAGAGCAGCTGGTTCTACTAATGAATATTTAAGGTGCCTATTTTTTCTCTCCAGTCTCATCTGTTCTGCAAGGAAATGTATTCTGGTGGGAGCATTTCATGACACAATTAGTCATTAAATGACAATGTAGTTCCAAAAGTATAGTAACAGTTTCATTTCCATTACAGAGGTCTTCCACTGTTTACTTCTGAAGTCAGCCTCATGAAGTATTGGGATGAGCAATGATAGGAATCAAAACACTTGAAGTTTGGACAGATTCACATCTGAATAGGAATAGTGTGGTTTTCTGAATGCAAAGGGGGTTTGCAAAGATCTCTTGGGATTCCTCTTAGCTTGCCACTAGCAAAGCTGGTGGTAAAACTCCTGGACTTTAAGAAAAACCTGCCTATGCCAAATTTTAACCTTAGTCATTCAGGTTTGAAATTACTTGTATAAGCAAATACAACTCCATCCATATTAACCTTTTTTTCTTGGTCAGTGTATGCTGTTGAAATTGTTTCTAAAAGCAGTTGGCTGGTGATGCATTAAAAACTGAAACTAATTTCCTTAAAGTCATCTTCTTGAAACTGTAACTTCTAGTTAATTAACCTCTAATTTAGAGGCTTTTGATTTATATTCTGTGAAAGGAACAGTTACTTACAAATGCTACATTACAAATGGTACATTCACATAAAATTTCACTTATTTTAATTAAAAAAACCACAAAAGCTCCATTGCAATTACTGTAAAGAATAGATCACTGTTTTAAAGTCTGCAGTAATTATGACTTCACAAGTTTACAAAATCTAGGTTAAGAAATAAACAGTCCAATCTATGCCCAGATTGGAAAAACTATGTGTTTTTGACTGTCTTTTCTTTATTGCATTCATGCTTTCAAGCTTGTCTTCCAAGGACTTCTAATTCCTTCTACTTTATAGCTATACAAAAATACTTAGTTTGGTGAATATTTGCAGAATATCATGTTACTTCTAATAAAGTTTAGAAAATCCAGTGTGCAAATTCATTCAGTATCTTTTGAACTTTTATTCTGCTTGCTCTTATGAGTCATGTTATGGTAGCAGCTGTAGGAAATGAAGTGCTGTATTAGGTCTAGGAGAACATCCTCTCTAAGGCTGCCTGCCAATTACAGTGTAGATTTACCTGCTGCAGGAATTATGTTAGTCATTATTTTTTTCTTCTCTCTCTCCCAGCTGCCACTAAAAGCAAAGGATTTATTTATTGTTTGCTTATCTTTGGTATTAAAAGACCACCCCACACAAACAACTCCCCCCCCTCCAAAAAATTGATTTATCATGAGGGGTAGTATAGGCAGTGTACAGGGTCAGTGAATCAGACACAGATGTACCTGTAAGGAGGTACTGGCACTTCCTGCTGTGACTTGTGTCCCACAACAAATCATGGGTGAGAGCAGTGACACCTTAGCCACCCATTTCTTGGATATATCTGATGGTGATGTAAAGTTTGAAACAGCCATTACCAGACTGATAAGCTCCTGAGAAATATAGGTGGCACAAATAATGGTTTTTGCTTGCATGAACGCCTGTGTGCTTTTCAGGTATTTTTGAGTCATCTTTAATTGTCTGCAGCCCTTTTCCATTTTTCCCATTTTTGACAGTCTCAGTAAAACCAGAAGAACTAGAGGATCTAGTTTCAAGGTATCTCCTGGAGTTTCTGTGCACCAACAAGAGACACTAGGTGTTGAAGCTGCTTAGCATTATCCATGTCTTAACACTTGGACACAACTTTCATCTTTTTAAAGAATAAATTTTCAAAACAGATACACTTTTAAGATAATAGCACTGATGGGATAGAACAATACACATATTTTTCATGAACCCTTCTCTCTACCTGCAGTTACATAAGAGGAGCCTATGGGCTTCTATTTCCTGTAATAAATCTGCAGGATCCATAGGCATTTGTCCTGCTTTTACAAACACATGTGCAATCACAAACTGAAATTACAGTTAGTAACACTGTGCTGTACAAACACCTCTCTCCTTTATAATTTTCTCCTTTATAATTTGTAAAAAACTCCATGTAGGGGTAGATCAGTGGTAATTTTACCTAGCCCTTTATTTTGCAGTTCGAACATGCATGAAATAGGTAAATACCTATTTTATCCATCCGTAAACTGAAGCTAAAAGAGGGAAAAAGCCCAAGCTAGCTCTACTAAAGCAAATAGGGAAGGTCTGTACTGCTTTTAAAGCAAATTGGATATTGTGAGCATCTTGCCTGAGGCCATGTAATAAATAGCTTATACAGGTAGGAGTGGAACAAAGGCACCATACTACACTATAATAATGTTCTAACTGCTCAAAACCAAAAGCACAGCATTAAATGTATCATTTGTTAATGTTGTTTTAGCAACACTACCAACTGTGTATTTTTTTTTTTTTTTTTTTCTTTCTAATATTTCAGAGATTCCTAAAGGTATATGGAAAAATTTAATCCATTGTACAACTGGAAATTAGGTGTATCTATAGATACAGTAACATGTGATGCATTTTCACTGGTGTATTAGAGAGCAAACTTTTGCCCTCTTGATTTCAAAACCCCCCTAACTTCTCTTAACTGGATAAAAATTAATGACCATCTCTTTATTAGTGGTTTTGATACTGAGCTATAGATTTGGATTAAAGAGTAAATTATTCCTGATTTCCACAGTGCCATAAAGTAGATATTTAATTTAAAAAATAAACAGAAACCAACACAACCCCACAATTTTTTTCTTTTTATTTGTATCTTTTCTCATCTGTCTGCAACTTTTCAAGGAAAGGACTTCAGTGGTAACAAGGATTTTGTGTCTGTTTTTGACAGCCAAAGTGGATTGAGCTTTCTGTTCCATCTTTAGAATCCAGTGAGGTGCCTGAGGCAACATGAGTCGAAGATGGAAAAAGAATCTTTTCAAAAAGATTCAGAAATCATTTTGATAAGTCTGTATTTCCTTGCTTGACTTGACAGTTTTATTTCTTTGCAGAGCCACTGGCTATTGCTGTCTTTGATTCTTCTAACTCAACATACTGCAGTAAAGCATTTAATACCTCACAGGATCTGAAATTGTTTTTACTAGGGCAAAGCAGGGGGGTGGGGGAGTGGACAGCAAAGAGCAGCAAATGTGGTGGATTTAGTAACAGCTGCAAGTAGCTCATTACAGGCCTTTGAGTTTGGTTCCTGCTGCATCCCTGTGGTAATTCAGCTTTAGGCAAGACAAGCCTAGTGAGGCAGTGACATGAAAGCCTCAAGGAGGAACAGGGAAACAAGCTGAAGCAGGCTGAGCAGGAAAAAGTTATACGTGAAGGAAAAAAAAAGAAGTGTGATAATCCTTGTCTGCATCCATATACTCACTGAGTGTTTTGGTTGTGTTTGTTTTTTATTTTTCCAAAGACATGTATAATTATTTCAGATACATTTTCTGGCTTTTGTCACCACGTGTCCTATTGGAGTTGCTCTTTTTCTGGTTGCACATTAGTGTGGGAGGAGTATCAAAGCTGCCAGACTATGTCCCTCTCTTTAAAAGCGAGTGGGAAGTACCTGCATAGTCCTGGTTTGTGCAGAGGAGACAGAATGGGAAAAAAAAGCAAACCACTTGCATCATTAGCTTTTACTAAATTTCAGGATCTGTACCTTCTGAAATCCTTCTTGTAAAACAAATTAACAATCCTAACCCCCTCCAAAAAGAAGAAAACCCAAACCAAAAAAGCAGCCACATATTAAAAAAATAAACAAACAAAACAGAGACCATAATCCCCCAAAACAAACATTTGGAACTGTTAGGCCAGATGGAGGTGGTTATGGTAGCCATGAATTTAATCATAAGTAAAAATAGTGCTGATTCTCTTAGATAGTAACTATTTGTGCCTGCAATTGTTGTTCTGCATATTAGTAGAGGGTTGCCCTCCTAAGTAGAGGTCATGAAAGTAATTTTTTTGTTGTTTTGTAGACTCTCATTGGAACTTATGTACAGGAAAATTTGATGGAATAGAAATGTTCCTACTAGACTTGGGCATTTTAAATAAACAAGAGTGAAATTTTATTTTATCATCATTTTTATCATCATCATCATTTTATCATCATCAAAATTTATTTTATCATCAGCACTGTATTCTTCAAGAGATCAGGAAAATGAGGAGATGCACCAAGCCGGTTCTGGGCAGAACAGTGGCATTATTGGCTCTTTGGATATTGCATGTGTGCAGCTTAAATTTGGACATCAGCAGTTTTGACAATGATACTGGAATGGGAAAGGTCCTCATGTGGCCCTATGTTGGTGGAATGGTATCACTGACACAGTTGACAAAGGGTCCCAATACCAGACCATTCTTATTTTCTTATTCTGTATGTTGAGGAGAGAAATATTGGGTATGTCCAAAGCTTTCTGAGGAGTTGCTCCTGTTTCTGACCCTGTTGTATCATTTGCAGTGTCTTAAGTTCTCTGGCAGAGCTCTTAACAAGGCTTATGGCAGGATGGGAGAGGAAAGAGAATGAAATTCTTACAACAGCAGAACAGGCAGAGGGAGAGAGCCTGGGGAGAAGAAGGAAGACAAATATGCCATTTGGGGATTTTGGAGACAATTCATCCTCCAAGGGAGGTGATACTCAACACATGCTGTGCTCAGTTACTCAAAACTGAGAGCTCTTTTGGAACTGCAAGCCTAAGCCACATGCCTGTGCATACAACATGCCTGCCCTGCTGCACTTGCATCTACTTAGCCGATCACTGCCACTATGTCATCTAACCAAAACATAAAATAATGCAATGAGTCACCTCTGCCAAATAACTGTAAGTTTTGAAATCAGCTCATATCTGCTCAATGGGTCATTCTGTTTTAACTCAGACCTGATGCACCATACAAAGACATGGCAACACTTCTCTTGGCTTAAAGGCAGTTCTCCATTAGGTAGATCTAGCTATGGATTTTAGTCCGAGCCTACAGTACTGGGGCAGTAAATAGCTCTGGATTTCTCAGTGTCTTGGTAAATCTTTCATTTGTTTTGTTTTGTTTTGGTTTCCCTCTGTAATGTAGGAGTTGGATTTGTAAGTACACTAGAAATCAAGATGACAGAAACTTGTGGTTAATTCCTGTTATGTGGCCTCTCACCAATTCTCTTGGTAATTCTCCTCTGCCAAGATCCTGACAATTACAAGCTGCTGAGACTATAAGAAATGGAATCCTTTTAGTTAATTCTCAAGTAATCAGGTACCCTAAATGTATGTAATAGCCAAACTTCAGGTATCAGGGCATTAAAGTTCTTGCTATTATTTATTGCTGTCACTGTGTAATATGTGACACAGGGTATGACAGATGAGCTAGCACAAGAAAATGAATTCTGAAAAGTGATAGAATAAAACTACAGGTCCTTCCCTGGTACCTTAGAGCAAACATAACTTTCGAGAAGAAAGCACACTTTCCGTGTAGACTAGATATTTGCTCTCAGCAGTAAGAGAGAATATATAAACTGTATAACAGCCCAGGGGCTTAACAATCAGTTTTGGTAGAAGAGATTTGTAAGTGGTGGGGGGTGGTTGGAGGGAACATTCTGCTGCTTTTGTTCCTTTCCTCTTTCAGAGTTATCACCCTTGAAAATGAAAAAAAAAAGTTCTCTTTGCTGTAATAATTTTGATATTGGTACTCTTTGGCAAGAGTAATCTTCACTTACCTGCTTCATGCACCAGTGAAGTTCTTCATGGCAGAGTGTGTGTGTAATTAGATAATACTTCTGAAATCTTCAGTGTCCATTGCTGGGACACAGAGGAGAACTTGTGAGCTTAAAAAGTGCAACACAGGGTAGAACCCTACTACATTAATTGGAGAATTTGACATTCAGATCAAAGGTAAAAAGCTGACAGCAGAAGTGTGAAATGCTTTTCCTCTGAAAGACCAAAGAGAATGAAACTTAATTTGAATCTCTTGATTGAAGTAATGATTTTCAGATTATATTTAGCCTTCTGTGCAAGGCTTGATATCACTTCTAAACATGTTTGGTTCTGAAGAGGTCTTGAATTAAGGGTCCTGCCCACAGAAAACTGAACAAGGTAGCTTCAAGGTACTCGGATGTGTTTGTCCTGCAGTCTTTCCTGGTAAAAAAGGACAGAAACACAGAGAGAAAGTGAATGCTTTGTGGCTTAGAGCAGGGGGAAGTAGGGAGAGGAGCAATAGGAAGAGATTAATACAGAAGTTTGGGGATGTGGTGGTGCAATCTCTATTATAGGTACTTGTTTTAAATACTAAAGCCTTGGGGAGCTAGGGGGATCTAAGAAAGGGTGGGTGGAGGAAGGAGGATTTGCTGGGTTTTGTGGACAATGAACCAATCCTTACTCGTCACAAGCTTCACACTTCCTTGTCCTGTCATATCTTTTTAGACAAAATTATTAAATTATAGTTACCTAACTGCTCCAGGAGTGAAATACTGCTAAAACAGGGGAAGCAAGAGTGGTAGTGGCACACTCACATCTATCTGTTCATCTGGTAGGAGAGTGTAACAGCCAGTGTTTCAGCCACTCCAAAGCAATGGGTGTCTTGGGGTGCTCAAGTAGGCTGACTAATATAAACTTTCCAAAAGCCTATGAGTATGTCTGTGCCCATAACTCAAGTTAAAGATTCATTATGAGAGATCTGGTATATTCTTTATTCAGTTATTTTCCCCACCCACAGTGCTACAGCCTCTGCTGCTTAGGAAATGAAAGTGAGAGTGACAGGTGAAATGGAAGAGACATTTGATATACCTGACACCTAGTTCATTTCTCACATCTGAAAGTCACATACATGTTTTAAGTACTGTTTTCTTTGAAAGGCAATTCCTCAGCTAGGCTATTTTAATAACTGCTTCCCACTAAGGGTCCACCATGCCCACCTCCATGTTTTGTACAGGTATTTGAAGGTAACAAGTCACACTCTGTGCCTGTCTGAAGTGTGAGTAGTAATACTTGGAAAGGTCTGTTTTATGTAAGGCTTGGATAGTGTTGTGTGAACTACAGCTAAAAGGTGTTGAAGACGTAAAGCAAAGAACCTTTCCAGTACTGAAAAATACCCTGTTTGCCTGTCAATGAAAATGTTTGCATTTTTTTATCTGGACAAGCAGTCTAAAAGTAGGAAGAAGTAACAGAGGAGGCCTTCTCCGTACCACTGAAACAAGCTTTATGTTCCAGGCCTTGACCTTCCTGGGAACTTTAAGCAGCCTGGTATCTGCTGAGAGGTGAATGAAGAAAGGCACAAGCAGCTGAGAAGGTTTCTGGAGTGCATTCATGTTAACTTCCTGCTGCAGCTGCTGAGGGCCCTGACAAAGGGTCACTCTTTGCTGGGCCTGACACTTACAAGTGAGGAAGAAATTGCAAAAAATGTGAAGGTAAGGGCAACCTTGGCTGCAATGAGCACAGGATGCTGGAATTCAAGCTCCTGAGAAAATGAAACAAGACATATAGCAGGATTACAATCCCTGGAGTTTAGAAGAGCAGATTTTGGCCTCTTTAGAAGTCTTCTTGGAAGAATTCTCTGGGGTACAGCTCAAGAAAGCTGCTCGGGTGGTTTGTTGTTGTTTTCCTCTTAAGGATTGCATCCTCCAAGTCCAAGAGTAGCTCAACCCAACATGCAGGAAACTGAAGCAAAGGTGGTAGAAGACTTGTGTGGATGAACAAGGATCTTCTGATGCAATTAGATATAAAAAAGAAGCGTACACAGGATTCAAAAGGTCGAGTGACCTAGGAGGAGTATAACCAAATGTGCAGGGACAGGGTTAGGAATGCCAGAACCAATGTAGCATTCAATCCAACATAGGGTTTAAAAGCAAAAAGGGCTTCCTACAGGTCCATCAGCAGCACAGGAAAGACCAAGAAAAACATGGGCTCAGTGTTGAATGGGGAAGGGGACTTGATGATAAATGGCATGGAAAAGACTGACATGTTCAATGCCTTATTTTCTTTGATCTCTACTAGTAAGACTTACCTTCACAAAGGCCACTGAGACCAGTGGGAAAGCCTAGAAGAAGGAAGACTTAGCTTAGGGGATGAGAATCTGGTCAGGGATTTTTAAACAACCCTTGTCAAGCACAAATCCATGTGTCTTGATGGGATAGACCCATATATTCAGAGTAGATTGGCTGATGTCATGTATGGCCACTTTTGATCTTTGGAGGGTTGTGCTGATGGGCGGTGGTTCCTGAGGACTGGAAATGAGTAAATGGTGTGACTGTCTTCAAGAAGAGAATGAAGGAAGAACTGGGAAACTACAGACCAGTCAGCTTTACCTTGGTCCCCAGGAAGGGATGGAGCAAATAATTCTGGAAACTGTTTCTAAACACAGCAAGAATAAGTAGAGGACTGAATTAGTCATCATGGATTTATGAAGGGAAGATTATTGCTGAATTGTATTATAGCCTCCTGCATGAAATAAGTGATTGTGGTTGGTGATGGTGTGATGCAAGTAGATGATGGTTATCTTCACTTTAGTAATGCTTTCAACACTGTCTTACAAAACATCTTTGTAGACAAACTGATGAAGGATGAACCAGAGAAGTGAGTGAAGAGAGAGATAAATTGAAATCTGTTTGAATTGTAAGGCTCAAAGTCTTGTGCTCAAAGGCATAAAGTTCCAGCTGGAGATCAGTCACTAGTGGTGTACCCTAAAGGTCAATTCTGTTTAATATCTTCATTAATCATGTGGATGATGGGGCAGAGTGTACCCTCAGGAAGTCACAGATCATACAAAACTGGGAGCAATTGTTGATAGACAAGATAATTTGGTTTCTTTTCAGAGAGATCTTGTCAGGCTGAGTGAGGGAAAAGGCATTGTGGGTTGCATTAGGAAGAGCGTCACAAGCAGGTCGAAGGAGGTGATCCTTTCCCTCTACCTAGTCCTTGTGAGACCACTGCTGGAGTGCTGTGTCCATTTCTGTGTGCCCCAGGAAAAGAGAGACATGGACATACGACAGTGAGCCTCCTGAAGGCCCTGTGCTGATTAGGACATCAGTCATGTAAGGAAAAGATGCAAAAACTGGGATTCCTTAACCTTGTGTGTAGCTTATCATAGTGCATGAATACCTGTTGGAGGGAGCAAAGAAGATGGAGGCAGATTCCTCACAGTGGTGTCCTGTGACAGGCCAAGAGGGTGTGAACTGTAATAGAGGAGATTCCATTTGAGCCCCATAGAAATAACCCAGCTTGTTTTCTGACAGACTGGCTTCCCACTGGCTTTGTTCCCAGCAGTTTGTGGGGTCTGCATTCTTGGAGATGTCCTGTGTCCAGTTAGAATTCATCTTGAGCAAACTTAACTGAGTTTACTCTGCTTTGGTCAAGGAGATTGGACTAGAAAATTTCTAGATGAACTTCAGTGGGCTTTTTTGGTGGGGTTTTTTGGGATTTTTTAAAATTTTATTTTGTTTTGTTTTGTGGAAGTCTACGGAACTGAAATATGATCACTGTAGGATCCAGAATCCCATTGGAGTCTCATGAAAATGATACTAAATTACAGCACTTGGGGATAAAATTATAAATACAACAAAACCAATGTGTTTTCCTTACTTTTAATAATGAACAGTTGTCCTGATTTTTCTTTCAGTTGCTGAGTCCCAATTTGTGCCTGTGAGTGGACTGAATAGTTTACAGAGTTGGCAGCACTGCAAACACTTTGAGGCCATGAGATAAAAAATCTCACTCCATCAGAGCCATCCTGCCTACATCAGGGATTGTTTTTCTGATCCAGCTTGTAGCTACAAGACAGAAAATCTTATTATGGGCTCTTTGAAGAGAAGTTTAAAAAAAAAAGGTTAAAAGAATGTATAGCACAGCAGGATAACTTATAATATGTTAAACACTTGATTTTTTCTAATGTGCTTGCCATAGACTGAGAACAGTTTGAAATGCTCATGACACCAGTATGAACTGACATGCTGACATTTCAGCCTACATGGGAAAATTGGTGGTGCTTGTTTTGGGTCTAGTCCTTGGGACTCTTTCTTGTGTGTATGGTTCCCTTATAGGAGGTAGGAAATTGTTACTTGGGCAGCTAGCCCACACTGCTGGGTTTTAAATGCTGAGCCACATGCAGACAGATATTTCTGCATCTGTGGGGGCTGAAACAGGAAAAGGAAGTGGTGATGGAGCCAAACCTCTTCTGTATGACTCCATGAAAACATTGACTGCAAAGAGACATACCAAAATGTGACTCTTATTGTCTGGTTCCTTTTAATGTAGGACTCTTCTGTGTGTCCAGGCAGGGTTCACTGGGCTTTTATTTTTTAACATCTGGAAATAGTAATGGTAATATCTGTGTTCTGGAATAACCTTTAGATAGGTGAGAGTATGCACTAATAAATTTAGGGCACTCATATTTGGTTCCTTCTTCTGCTGCAGACTTTCAGTTTTGCATTCTCCACCTCTCACAAATACAATCTCTTCTTACATTCCCTTCCTGTACATTGTCCTAATTTGAAACCTCCTATAGGTGTAAGGTGAAAAGGCAAAACCGAATCGTGGACACCTCATGTCATGGGAAAAGTCCTTGTCTCCACCACTGTCCCCAGTGCTTTGGCTCTAAGAAATTTCATTCCCACAAGTTTAAATATTAATGCAAAGTTAGTTTTGCTTGTTGCTGGCTCATCTGGCTGTTGATTTGTTTGAGTCTTGCTGTTTTTTTGTTCTGGCAAGTTTGATCAGCTGGAACAAGGCACGTCTTCAAGTCTGAGAGGAGCACCTATCCTCTCCACATCTGCTTTTAGGGAACTACTACATAAGAGTGAACTTATATATTTAGTAACACTGTTTGAGTGACTAATACATGGTTACATATAGGAAATTCCCATTTATAAACAATCTCTGTAATTCCATTTTCTCTTGGCTGCTGATCATTTGACCTCAGCTTTGTCCAAATACCCTGCATAAACCAAATGTGGTTTGCCAGCCAGGCTTCTGTTATATCTGAGCTTGATTCATAACGTGGCAATAGTCCGGTAATGACACATATCCACTTTGCTATAACCTACTCACAAATCTGCGGGTAAAACATGAGTGCATAAATGCTAGGACTGTTTGCTTCAAATTACAGTGGTAGGAGAAAAAAAGTATTTTTAAGATCACACAGAAAACCCATTTTCAGATTACTCAGTTACAAAGGGGTGCAAGGAAGGGAGCTGTCTCCTCCCCTAGTGTTCAGCGAGCCTCTTTGGCACAGAAAGGCCAATTTCAGGCATGAGAAGAAAACCAAGGAAGGAAAGATGTTCCTGTGTCAGGCAAAGGTGTAAGGACCCAGATCAGAGCAGGTGTCAGGGGCAGGGAGCCTGGTGGAAGAAAAGCAAGGATAGTAAAAACCAGGCCCCAGAGATGGGGGAAAAAACCCAAAACAACTTTTCAGAGTTCCCAAGGGGGCTTTACAGCACAAAAACCCCAATGAACTGATGGCTAGAAAGGGAGCAGCCCTGAAAACAAGGGATCCTTCCTACCAGCAGACAGGCATATTTGGTTACAATATGTCTATACTGAGATTTTTTTACATGTATCTATTTCATGTTTTGAGTGTATTGTTCTAGTAAAGCCCAGTCTCCATGTTTCAAAACCCTTGTGGTGTATTTTGATAAGTTCAACTTGCAGGAGAGATTCAACAAGATTCACTGGAGTTCTCAGTGATGATAGCAATTTTGAAGTAGGTTTGCAAAATTCCTTTCTGAGGAAAATTTTAAAATAGGATTACCAGAATTCCTTTCAAAAAAAAATATAATTTTTAAAATTTGTGGGGACTTTTGTTTGTTATAGAATTTATTTTTCTCGTATCTGACACAGAGATAAAAAATTCTGTGAGTATTTGAAATTTAAATACTTTCAGACTAAAATCCTTGTGAAACCTCATCTGTAGCCTAGATTAAATTTCCACAAACAAGTAAATGATTGAGAATTTACGGGAAGTACCATTTTTCTGTGGAATGTCACCATTGTGTCAGTTAATGAGAAGATCTTGTATTTCTAAAAGTTTTATTGGCTTACTGGATTTTTTCTTCCTGACTGCTAAAGAAATTCCTGCTGATGACAAATTGTCTTTGTATGAAGTGTGAACCAGAATCCCTCTGACTAGTTATGCTTAACAAAATTCCCACACTATTTTAGCAATAACAGTATTTGCCAGAAAATTCAGTCCAAAATTCTATTAACATTAGGTATGCTTTGCCTAATGAACTTAGTGTCCTAATTCCCCCATATTCTCCATTCAATTTTTAATGGAATGGAATATAATTCATTTTATATTGTCTAAAAACTTAGAGCTTTTTAGTTTTTTGGGTTTTTTTAAGTAAAACACAGATTAAGAAAGCTCAGATTCAGACTGCATCTTCCCTTCACGACTTCATAGCTGTGACAGTTTACATCACTTAATGCCATAGGGCCTTAAGTATTTCTTTATTTGGTAAAATGCATCATTTGGATAATTGGAATAGAGAGACCTGAGTCTTTTTCTAGCCCTGCAGTTGAAAATGATCCCTTTGGACAGGGTTTAATGTCAAGATTTCAGATGAATACTGGAGAAAATGGATTAATACCTAAAATTGACTGTTGGATCTTTGGTCTGTTGAAGATGTGTCAAAGAAGTCTCTCATTATCATGCTCAGTTAGTGTGTGACTTTTGATAAGTCCTCCCACTTCTCTTTTCTCCACTTTCAGTCTGTAAAGGATGATAATGGTTACCGGATCTCTTAGGTTTACTGTGAAAATTAATGGGCTAATAATTTTAAAGCCCTCTAGCCCATCAAAAGATACTTCAGATTATTTTTCCCCCTCTTATTAATAATCTAAGAGAAGCTTGAGCTAATAAGTAAGAGGTGAAAATACATCTCCCATTATTAGTTCCAAGAAACATCCACCACTTCTAAATCATAAAAAAGAAGCACAGATTGTTTGACAAGGTTTCCACACCAGCTATGAATGATCCTTACTGAAATTTCTGAATCTTCTGCACAATGCTTTATGTTCTTTAAAAACTTACGTTCAAAAAATCACCCTGAAGCTCCTATCTTTCTTAAATTAATAAATGAGTTTTATCAGACCATTAATTTAGGCTTTTAAAAATTTTATACAGCCTCTTTAGACTTGTGTGAAGAATTCAATATGCTTGGTCATCTGGCATTGATTTTGAATTCAAAAGTATTAGCCTGAGCTTTAACAGCACCTCATTGGTTTGAACCTCCTTTACCTTAAAGGCCTTAATTTGCTTCAACTGATAAGGGAGGAAAAATCCCAGTCTCAAGTAAAAGTGGTGAAAGCCAACAGAATTTTACAATGGCTTTAGGAAACCAAGGATGTGGATAAAGGAAGATAAAGTGGATTTGGACACAGTTCGGTTGGAAGAGACACAGATCATAAGAAACAAGTATATGTGATACTCCCAGCAGCCAAACAAGTATATATGAGGCTCTCGAAAGCCACAGGTGGTATGAATATCTTGCTGTTGTTTGTGCCTTTGGAAATCTAAAGACCTGCTTCTTCTCTTGAATTCAATAGCAAATTTCTTGATTCCTTTGTTGGAGAAAAGTCAAGCTTTAATTATTACAGGTCCTATGGTATCAGTCAGAAAGTCCACCCTTCATGGTGGGATGATGCCTTACAGACTAATGTTAATGTTCCTAGAGTTTATTGCTTGTGCCTTTTTAGGGGTAGATACCTGTGGTGTTTTCTTTAGGGAACTGTTGGTTTTGGAGAATAAGTGGTCTTTTTTCTGGCCCAAAACACAAGAGGGAAGACTTGTGTTAAAACTTGCAGCTTCTCTCAGACATTTCTCAATCTCTTTAAACTATACCTGCTTAGCAAATCTGTAGAATTTGCTCTTTAAATCCCTCTGGAATTCACATGTTCCAGGACTAACCTGTGCTTTCCACTATCTACTTTAACCTTTTTGGAAGCAGTAATATTGGCTATACTTGTAATAGCCTGTTTTGTCACTGTACAGATAGAGAATAGCATGGCCACAAAAATGGTACAGTGTGGTTGAATCTTGAAACAAAGCCTCTCATTGAATTTTGTTGTTCATATAAATCACTAATATCTTTTGTTGGTTAAAAACAGAGTGATCTCTTCCGGGCTGGAATCTCTGTTACATACAATGAAATATTGTACTAAGAGCTGTGGAGGAATTAACTCACATTGCTGTCTTCTCTTCTGTGCGTGAGATTATACAATGCCGAATTTCTGCACAAACGCTTGCATAGAATCTGTTTCTTGCTTTGTTAGAATCCTGTCCAGACCAAGGGAATTAAATGTTTGTGAAATCTGATGCATTTCACAAAGAGGAGGTGGGCATCTGGTCCTAAAGCATCGTAGACATAATGGTGGGTCTTTAGAAGCTGCATCCTAAGAGCAGATGGCCTAATTGGCTCTTTCACAGTGCTGATACAGAAAGCTGACTGTGGCTGATGCCACTTGTAAGGAAAACTCTGGGATCGTATTCATTTGTGCTAATGTCTCACCCTTATTCTCTGGGAAATCAGATGCAATTTCTAATTATTTTTTCTGTTTTATGGTGTCATTCAAGTGAACAATGTGATAAATACACTTAATTATATTTTGGGTTTTTTTAATACAAAATTTGTTCAAACCAGCACTTGAACCATCTGAAACCCCTCCTTCTTATTTCCTCTGCAACTAAACATCACCAAATCATACAATCAACCAGACTGGAAAAGACCTTTGAGATCAGGTCCAGCCCATGAACAAACATCACCTTGTCAACTACACTGTCACACTGCCACTGCCACATCCAGCCTTTTCTTACACAGCTCCAGGAATGGTGACTCCACCACCTCCCTGGGCAGCTCACACTGAAATGTCTTTTTATAGACAGCTCAGACTGAAATCCAAGGCTGAATTTTCACATTATGTATTCCTTCTGTTTTTCTCCATACTTCCACAAGTAAATATCTTTTAAAACCTTCATATTTTTTAACATTTGTTCCCCTTATTTTGACAGAGATTATCATTTAAAGTGGTTCTTGGTACAATAACTGGCATGTATAATCAAATTCAGACTAATAATAGTAAAATATCACTTTACTTCATACCTTTCATCTGGCAATATTTGTAGACTTTTTCATAAATATGAAAACCATTCCTGTGCAGGCAAATGATGCAGTCCTCTGGTGAACCATTGTGTTTCATTAGTTTGGTGGGGAAGGAAAGGGGGCATGGAAGGGGTGGGGGTAAGAGTTTAAGAAAGGCAGTAGCTCTCCTCTAAGGAGAAAAGAATTTTTTTTTTTGGAGTGATTGTTTCTCTTGAGCTTTCTACACTTATCACTCCAAATAACACTCTGATTTGTGGTAGGTGCTGAGTAAAGTTTGGCCTGCAGACATATCAGGGACCAGTTTTGAATGGCGCTTGCAGGAAACACCATGGCAATAGATGGTCATGCTTTTCACTTCTGAGGTCTGGTGACCTGTGGCCCTTAGGTCAAGGTGTCCTGCTGCCAGGTTACACTGCAGTTGTTGAATTTGTGGGCAGCTTCTCAGGCAACCTGTGCTAGGGTGCTGTTTCCTGCCTGTAGGACAGCAGCAGTGAGAGCCTCTTTGTATGGTGCTCTGCAGTGCTGGAGATTCAGTAAATTCAACTTGCTTCTCAGGAGGACTTTGGGAGGGTCATAGACCATCTCCAGTACTTTGTCCTATTCAAATGTCTGTACAGAAAATCATTATAGATCAATCTTCCTGAGGTCTCAGAATCCTGACCCCTCTTATCAACAGTGTGAGCAAAAACTTCAAAGTGTTGAAGATAGAAAGAAATTGGATTTGTGCCTGGGTAGGACTAGACTAGCTTACAAGAGGCAATGGAAATGTACCTGGCAGGAGGAAAAAGGTCATTTGTTCAGAGGTAAAATTCCTGTGATGTACTTAACTGGGTCAAAGTTTTGTTCTTTGAATTGCCTTTTGTATTCAAGGCACTGCAGACTGCTGTGCAATAATGAGCTAGAACTGCAGCACCTATGTAAGCAAACGTAGCTCCAATCATACATTTGGCAACAACTTGCATCCTGTCTACAACAAGTTGAAAGTGTTATGAGACACAGAGATGTTTGATTTCGGACTAGAATGCATTGCCCTCCAAAACTGTCATGTACACTTAACCATCTATCTAGAACCAGTGGCAAGCATCAAATTCTCCCAATCTTTCCTGAACATGCACCTTTATTACATAAAATTTATTCCATAACGCCAAAGTTATTGTAATAAAATATTTCAGCTAAATCTGAATCCCCAGCAGCCCACCCCTGTATGTTTCTTATGCATTCTTCCAAAAGTATTAATAGTTTAATGTGTACTCTTAAATAAGACAGCTTCAAAAAATTATGCAAAATTGTCAAGAGAATATTACTTACATTGAATCATAAATAAATAGGTGTTGTAGGAAAAAGCAAAATTTAGTCAATTTACTATTTACTACATACTAATGAGGATTTCTCTCAAAATTGTCAGCTTGAGTTTTTAAAAATAAAAATCTTCCTGCTTTTAAAAATAAAAGACTCACTGCTTGAGTAGGGTTAACCAGGCCTATTTTTTTTTTACACCAGCATAGACAGATACTAGATATTTTCTAGTCCTAGCTGTGACCCCCCTCCCTTCTGGCTGCCAGAGCCAAATGCAGAGTGGGGCCATGGTTTTTCTTATCTCTGAGAAGTAAAATACAATTTTTTCTGTAATGTGGTCAAATCTTGCACTAGTCCTAACCTTAACTATTAGCATGGAAAAGGCTTCTTCCCAAGTCATTGTAATAACAGCAAAAACTGAATGCATAACCTCACCTGTTACTCTTGAACACTTCAGAGAAATGCATTAGTTAATTACTAACTATTATTACTGCCAGCTGGTACCTGGTTAAGTCTGCAGTTTATTTTACTACAGCCTGCTGTGGAATAATTCTTCTGTTCCATGGTACAAAGATGTTTTCCTTTAATCTGAGAAACTCTGTGTGGAGGTAAACAGACTGATTGCTTTTAAAGGGAAGCTCTTTTGTGAACCCTTATTTCTCAGCTGTATTTCCCATGTATCTGTTACCTACCCATTCCCCCACAGTCTGTGGACTTCGTGCTCCATTCCACGCCTGCCTTGCAGCACCTACAGACTGCATAACAGAGGCCACAGAAGCTGCTTCATACTCCTGCAGAGGTGGCCCCTGCAGGAACATCTCCCTTTTACTGTCTCCAACACAGTCATTCATTCATTCTTGCAGCACTAAATGCTGAAAATGCACAACCTGGTTCTTAGATACACCTCTATCCCATAGGAGCTCTGGTTTACCATAACAACATCCGTGCCTTTCATCTGAAGTATATCAGTGTGATAAAAAGCTGGTATGAGAAATAAGTTATCCAGTTTAGTGTCAAGTCGGGTTGGAAGAAAATAATTTCAAAGGATATCAAAGCATACTATTTACCTCAAGCTCAAATGTTTTGTTGTTTCTTCTAGATTACACAGGATCAGTTTCTTCTTAATTAGAAATTTTATTTATTTTTTCAAAGCACAATATTTTGATTTATAATTTTTTTTTCTGAATTCTCTGTGGGAATTGCTATGGTAAATTTCAAATAGACATCTTCAAATTACGCTTTTACTTATTTCCATAATATATGATAAAAGCATTCTCTTGGTTGTATTATCCTGTCTTATTGCAAGTATTAATAAAATCATCATCCCAACCGTATTTATGAACTAGTTTTAAATTACTTGGACTCAACAGCAGCTGCATTCTACTAAATGCAATGTAAATGAGCTCCCTTTCAATTTAAGAACTCCTTTTCACCTTTCTGCTGAGACTCTCACAGAAGTTTGTCATACCACATCCTCTCTCAACCTCAGAGAAATTTATGCACCTTATATTTAATTTGTATTAATTTAAGTGTTTTGCAATGCAGCATTTGCTAAATAAATTCTTTTAATGATATCACATGTCCATAATGACAATTTAAAAAATTATAAATATATTTCATACAAAAGTTCAGAGAAAGGGGAAGGGCAATGGCAAAGTAAATCCACAAGAGTTTTTAGAATGAGGTAGCAGAAATTTTTCTTCAAATTTTGTGTGAAGTATAAAAAGCAGAAAGAAGAACTTTTCTTAGTATCTCCCTGTCTTCTCTGCCTCCCCCCACTTTGCAAACCTCAAAGCATTAAATTGCTTTCTAGTTTTAGATAAACAAAGTCCTGATGGATTGCACAGTGGCAAGTAGAACAGGGAATGCATTGAAGCTTTAGCTTTCAAAAAGACCCAACCAAGCAAATCTTATCTCTGTGGCTTTAAAATTGTGTGTGTGTGTGCATATGTGTGTGTTAAGGGATTCTGTGTTGATATTGGGTTGCTAAATTGTTCATAATTGAGCATTTACAAACACTTGGTATATACAGAGTTTTTGATTTATGAAATGGGCCCAGTGGTCAAAAGATATATGATTTGTTTCAGTAATTTATTTGTCTGGTGGCACCTGATCTATTAATCAAGAGAGTGATTTTCCAGTCAGGCGAGTGCTTTGCTGGTAAGACTGATTTATAGGTGTAGAAAATAATGGATAGTTCATGTGCCTGATTTATAGGTAGCATTACTGTCATACAGATGGTTTGAAACTAGATACTTTATATGTTGGGTGTAAATATCTATTTTATTAATAAAAATGGACTGATTTATGTGACAGAATTGTAAACCTTTATTCTAGATTTTAGCAGAAGTCATGCTCTGATGTACATTATTTCTCAAACAGGCTATTTTCCAGGGTCCAAATTTTGTAATCACAGTTTAGCTTATTGATATTTACTTTGCATTCTTCTTGCTTCATGTTCTTACCAAGATGAATTGCTTTCTTTGTCCTTTTTAGGGTACTGCCTTGATGAATGTTGTAAAGGGGTGATTTTCTATCATTTTACACCTTCTCCTAGTGATGTTTTCTGCACAGCCTTCACATTTACCAATAATTTCTGACCTCTGTTTATGTCTGGATGCCACTTCAAGAGCATCTAGTGCTTTTTCTTAGTAGCTGCATACAAATTACCACAGCAAACAAAGTAAGGGATGGATAGAGATTGTAGCCAAGGGTTGATAATACTTCACAAATCTGTTAGTAGCTTGGGAATTTGGGCTATAAACCAAGTACTTTGAGACAGTAAGCCTTCAGTTGCATAATTAAATTGAATAAATTTGTTCTATCTGAGATCAAAAGGAAAAGGTGCCCGTAAGGAGGATCTTTCTGCAGTTTTTAATCAGCATTGGATTACATCTAAAATGTATTTGTAGTATTTAATCTTTTTTTTTTCCTCTCTTCATACTATTCCTCTGTTGAGGACCTTCACCCAATTTTTACTGAAGTCTGTACTCCCCAACATATCCTTTTCCTCTGTGGAATTCTTGAGTAAAGAGCAAAAAATCTGCATATTTGTTTTAAATACAAAACTAATAATAATAAAAAAAAGCTTTTAACTGAAAATGATACAGCAGATTTGAGTCCATTTTTGGGATAGCTTCAAAAATATTAGTAATTTGGAAGCCTACAAGCAGTGCTTTACACAAACAGTTCCTGATTGAGCTATTCATAGTGGGAATTCAAATCCTTATTGAAGTGCTTACTATTGGTCATCTGGCTTTGTTTGCTGTTTAATGGTCTAATCTTCACACAGCCTCAACAAACAGCCACTTAAATGAGTTGTGATTAAAGTCACGACAAACATATGCAGGAACCACAAGTCAAGCTTATTAATTCGTGGGGGAACACCCTCAGGAAGAGGGGGGTGGGTGAGAGTTTGGCTCAGCGTTGGATCACTGGATGTGTAGCATGGCAGCAGTACCTCGAGGCCCTGACTTAGCCTGTCCCTCCCTTTGCAAGGCCACTGTCAAGGAGGAAAAGGAACTGCTCAAGGACATGAATAACCCAGATCACTTTCATATTAAAGTTAGGGACAGGTCTCATTATACTGTGCATGGAGATGCAGCATGCCACGAGAGAGAAAACTGGAGCTCTGACCCCTTCAGTCAATGCTAAATTCTTGTCTGTTTGAGCAGACAGTTAGTACACAGCTTACTGGGAATTTATAGCACAGTGAAGGTGGGGCAAGATCAAGCAAGATTTTCATGGAGCAAGGCCAAATTCAAAGGGTCACGAACACACAACCTTGCAGGGGCTGTCCTACAGTCATATCATGACTATTGGTCATATCCCTGACCTGTGGAGTTTCAGTGGATAAGATAAATGGATGTGGATGGAGAAGAATGCTGGATGTCCACAGCAATTCAGTGACTGGGCCAAGGCCAGAGAGAGTGAGAATGAAACACAAATATCTCAGTTCTGTGATAAGTGGATGTTCAAAGATTTGTGACTAAAACTTTGTTCATGTTCTCCTTCTCTAGTCTTCAGTCACTGCATTTCAAACAATGTGAACCACAAACTGTAGAGGATTTTTGTCGTGGTTGGGGGGTAACCCATGACAATTTTGCATGGCAGAAACTTTAAGCAGATCTTATTTTAATTAGAATAAGCTAGAGTAGTTTCAGATCCTGTAAAGAGCATCATTCTTATGATCAAATTCATGTTGAAGAGATTCACTGACACTACATTAACTCACTGTAAAAGATCTGATAAAGTTTAGATGAGCTACACAATTGACTGTATCTCTTGGAACATTAATTGTAATTTAAACTTTAATATGCTTACAACTGTTGCTTTGAGAATAAAAAGACAATTTAAAATTACAAAACATTAGGTTTTTATGGATTGTGCTTCATTTACACTACCATATTTTTAAGTTACTGTGGGATTAGGTACTGTAACTTCAATTTATAGGTGGCTGGAAAAATTCTGAGAGTTTTACATTCTGAAAATCTGCAGCTGGAGCAAATATTTAGCAATTATTTTCTCAAATTCTGTGTTTAAGAAATTACTCTGCGCTGTGAAACTGGAGAGAAATATTTTGGTCTGGCTGAAATCTGAACATGTGGTTTCACAAATCGTGGAAAAGTGAAGTTTGGTAACAAACTGGTCTCCAGCACTAGCACGTAGAAAGAGTTCTGTTATTTTGAAAGTCCTGGAGAGCTCATGGCTTGGGCTTTCTCTCTGAACTGTGATATTCACAATTCTTTATTTTCTACCTTGGCCTTGCCCTTGTCTGTCATTTCACATATATGCAGAAGCCCTATCTACTGACTCAGGCAGAAGGAATGGGCAAATAACATCAAACTGTAATTTTCAGACCTAGTGCAATAGATTTGGTGAAGAGAATTTGTGTCCAGCTAGCTGAAATCATATCTTTTCCATTTGACTTAAAAAACCTATTTTAGTCAATTTTGAAATGCTAGAATATTTTTGTGTGTTTCCAGACATGTTCTGTATTTTTACCCTTTCTCTTGAGAGTAACACCTTTTCTTTTTCAAGATTCTGTTGTAATCCATAAAAAAACCCCCTCAGAATTTCTTATAGGACAAGAGCAATGATTGACAACGAGTTTCACCTTCAGCTGTTTCACATATGTTTGAGCAGGCAAGAGCCTTTGAATTCACACATTGAGTTACAGCTGTAGTGCCTATATAGTTACCCTTAAGGGTTTTCACTGGTACCTGTAGTTGGGTTTTTTTGGATTCTGAATCTGAAAGGACAACACTTTGGATTCCCAGCTAGCAGAAACCATTGCTAACTGGAGCCTCCCAGCATTTACCCAGCATTTACTCCCAGTTCTTTGTTCATTTCACTGATGTTGCCTTCTCATTCACCCTTTACATACACAACCACTTTAATGGTATTATGTAATTACCTAAGCACTTCTGTCAATTTCTGTCTTTTTATTTTTAACATTTCTAGAAATAAATATGTACACAACACATGTGACTGTCTTGTCTTCCTTCCTTTTCTTTAAAAGGGTTTGTTTACTTCCCATGGTCACGTTGTGACTATAACCTGTGAATTTATCATGAGTACCAGAATGTTCCCCACAGCTGTAACTCTTACATTCTGCTCCAGTACTATTTGTCATGAGCCTTTTTAAAGATGAAATTAATGAAAAACATCACTGGACGAATTACTCAGTTCTGAGTGTGTGTGCCTGTGTGCATCTAGGGCTTGGGAGGAGAGACCTTTTGGACATATCTACGTTGGCAAGCCCTAAAATTTCCTACTAACATGCGGAATCTTGCAAATGTGACTAACAAGTGAGCATCATGTTGTTTGTACAGTGTGTCACCAAGAGATACACACTCATTTTACGTGAGCTTGCTTCCTCTGTTGTAGAAACAGTCCCTATCCTATTAACTCTTTTTCTGATGACTAGATCTTTGTGTTTAGGTCCTCTTTTTAAAGTAAAGTACTGCAGTAAAAGTCTCAGTCGTGATCTCTAGGAATATAAAGGTAGATGTTGCAGCTCTGTGGTAACAAACCTACTGGCTTTGGTAAACATCACGGAACCACTGGAAAGAAACAAAGCTGGCAGAGGTAACCAGGATATCATTCCCTGTGTGTCATTTGAAGGCTGCATTTCCCTCCTGCACCAGAATCAGCAGGTATAGAGATCTATGAAAGTAAACCCTGAATGCTGGGACAGGAATGAGCTACAAAATTTCAGTTGAAGCTCCAAGGTTTGGCTCCTATCTAAGGCCAAACACAGAACCTCGCCTTGTTTCTCTATTTTACCTGAGCAGTTTGCCCATTTTTCCTCTATGCATTTGCTTGTATTTTGAACATCAGGCTGGGTGCATTAACAGCAGGATACATTGCATTGTTAAACTGCATCACAGTTACTGGGATCCAAGCACGACGCTGTGCAGTGGCCACCTAGGAATTGCACATTGCTGAAAGGGCATAATGACCAATGGAGTTTAAATAACATGGCTATTGGACTACAGGGTATGCAATTCTGTATTAATTTCTGACAAAACTGAAACCCAAACAGCACTGAAATACTGAACTCCTAGAGTCCACTGTGCTGAGCTGCAATGGAAGTCACATATTTAAATATTAGAGAATAGAGAATATTTAAATAATAGAGAAATATTAGGAACTTTCTTGGAAAATTCAGTGACTCTATCAGTTAAACTCTGCTGTGAAACATGGAATATGTAACATATTAAAGCAACACTTGCCATTTGAAGGATTATGATGTACAGAATTGTGAACTGTTACTGCAGCTGAAGTCGTTTAGAGCTTTAATACAGGTTTTGGTGGAGGGTTCTGGAAGAGGTCACTGGGAGGCTTTAGCTTCAGTTGCTTACACTAGCCCTCTGCTAGAGACTATACTTAGCACAGTGTTCTCATGCACAACTCAGGCAACTTAAATATGAGGATTCAACCTCAGGTGCCAAAGCATGAAATAACACTAGTGAGATACATTCATGTATTTCTTCCTGTTGTTCTCCAAGGATGACTGCTGGGTAAAATAATGTTATAAATTTAAAGAGCACGATTTCCTAGAACTCGGCTCTTAAATCCATCCTTAGTTTCATTTTGTTTACTACTGCCTGGCTTTGTTTATAACACAGTCTGAAGAACTGAGCTGCTGAGTCTGTGAGGTGACAAACTGGGGAAGAGCTTGAGTACGATGGTTTCCTTAAGTATCATAGGTTATATTGTAAATGCACTTTTTTGTTTCTGTAAAAAAAAAGCTGAATTTTTGTTTTGGTTGTTTGTTATAAAATAGAAAAAGCATGGTTGACTTGTTAACATAACATTTGGAAAGTGCTTAGGTATTTTAGGTCCCACGTTTGGGTGACTAAGAGCTGTGTTGCTATGAATTTACTGTAGATACACATTTCTTGACTGGTGCAAACTGCCAGGACCAGGACCATTACTTAAAGAATTTCTAGTGATGTCTGTTATGTCATTAAGTAACAGTGTTTTGGAGAAATCAGGTTTTCCCCCTGTACTTTGTAATACTAGAATTGGTAGAAGTCAAATAGCTGCTTTGCATCATACCTTTTACTATTTGACTAGACTACTGTCTGTAATAAAATTCAGCTTCAAGCATGACTCATGGTTTGCAGAAGAACGATGAACTTTAGTAACGACTGCAATAAGCCTCCTGCTTTTTCTGCCACAGGTGTCCATATACAGGTCAGACTTCCTGTCCCTTGGCCAGGAACCTGGGCTTGGATCAATACTGTATGGCTGCTGTGGCCCTGAAAAGATTTATGTGTTTGCTCACTTTCACTTTTATGATTTTGCTGAATATATTTAGAAAGACGTGCCCTTCATTTAAGGAAATGAACCAGCAGCTGTTGCTTGGAATGAAAATTTTGTTCTGCTGAGGCCAAAGGAACATCCTAAAAAAGTGGAATACCTTCAACTGTTAATACAACAGTGACTTTTCAAAGCTGATAACACGGTTTTGTGATTCCCTGTGAATTTTAGTGTTACACATGTTTTTGCTGTGCCAAAACATGAGAGCAGACACTCTGGATCACTGAAGCTGCCAGAAAATGGTGAGTGGTTGACTGGTGCCAAGATAAAACATCTGTAGTATAAAAACCCACCACTAAAATCTGTGCTTTTGGGGTGTAATTTGCTTAAACAGCTTGTATTTTTGTCAGCAAAACCCTCAAGAATGTTTATCCTTAATTGCAAGAACATAAATGTTGATAATCAAGGACTTCAGGAAAAAATTACAGAAATGACAGTGTTCTCTAACTAAATTATTAAACATCACATTACTTTCACATATGCATCCCAATGAGCTTCTGTACTTATGTGCCTAGGAATTACTTGGCACTGATTACAGGAAAAATAATTCTTTGTGAGAAGGTGACGAGTGGGATTTTGAAATCCAGACTTCTGAAAAATTTGTTACTTTCTTTCCTGGCATTTGCTTAAGGAGAAAAATAGTGTTACTGAAGATATTTTACATTCGAATGGATTGAAAGTAAAGAGAGCAGGATGCCACTGCAGCAGTGATGGGGGAGGAGGATGGTCTGGACCTGAGCTGGGGATATCCTATCCGTTCCTCATTACATGAGCCAGATTGTGCTCTGCTGGAGGGGTGTGCCATAGAGTCTCCTTGTAAATCCCTGCCAGCTGTAAATAAAAGGAGAGAGAGAATTAAGACATCTGCTGGTTAATGTTTAATGTTTTACAGCTCATCCTTCCAAGAACAAGATTTAGGATGTGCATGTGGTGTGAGCTGCTTTTCTCAGAGCACAGAGGGAGAGAGGGAAGGGTTAAGTTAGACCTTTGTGTGCTATGTGGTGCTGAGGTATGAGGGAAGGGAAGAGAGATGACATCTGGTGCTGATCTCAAACACCCACGCAACGAGAGGAATAGATCATCACTCCATCCTTAATTCCTGTTTACTAGGAATCCCAGTTCTTTTCTGGAATTGTGTCACCATGCAGAATAAATCAGTATGCAAGCCAGGTTGCTTTACTTATGGTACTTTTTTTTTTTAATATGAAAAGGAAAGAAGGAAAAATCATAGTATTTTTAATATAATTTAAGCATAGTGGAAAGAAAATAAAAGTTAAACCCCACTGTCCTTGAGTGATACCTCCTCTTTTTATCACATGCTTAGCTCTCTTTGTAGATCAAGATCCAGAAGATAATTTGTCTATGGTGGCCATTGTTTCTTTATTCCTGCTACATAACTTAGAATTTTCTCTATGGCAGATCCATGGTGATTAGCTATTACGTGCTCGTTGAAGTCTTGGTCTCTAGATGAATGTTTTTGAAAATGGCAGGCTTTCCTGCATATTTCTAAGGAAAACAAGAACAACTGTATTTTTACCTCTGAATCTTTCACAACCAAAGACTGTAACTTGAGGCATTTCCCTTGCCTGTTCTTGTTGACAACCTAATGTTTTCAAGTGTAGTTGAGCAGGTAGGAATGATTACTGAACTACCTTGCATCACTTGCTTGATGTTTAGTTTGCTTCTGCTAATGCCAGTTTAGGGCAATATGGGGGAGAGTGTTAGGTGTTCTGAGCCATCTGGAGCTGGAGATCCTTTTGCTCAGAAACTTAGACCAGTGCCCTTTTACCCCATTTATTCTCACTGGGCATTTGTCTAGTTATTTTTCTGTACCTCAGCATGCTAACCTACATTTTACTGTCTGAATTTCATTCTACTTTTTTTCAGACTTCTCTTTTGCTTTTTTTTCAGGATCATTTTGAATTCTATTTGTATCCTCTAATACACTGGCAATCACTCCCAGCTTGGTGTACCTCTAAAATTAATAATCTTACTGTCTTTTCATCAGCCAGTTTATTATAGAAGGCTTCAAATAGTCCTATACTTAGGATAGGCCCCTGTGGAATCTTGTGGTGGGTATGCCAAAGATGGTTTCAGAATTTCCCGTAATGAACTGTACATATTGGCTAATAAACCTTTTAAAATTACTTTTTATATTGCTTTGGGAGCTCTGATGTGTGGTTTCCTCATAAATTTTGTGGCATAATGTACTACCTTAACAATTAGTTCTTGAGTTTGCTTGACTGAAGAAGTTTACTTGGGTTTTTATTTCTTCTCAGGACAGAACCAGCCGTAAGAGTGATTGCAAGCCCCTTTTGGTCCTAGGGCACTGTAAGTGAAGGGAAGGCTTGAAGCAGCATGCTGCTAGATTCAAGAGTGACAATGAAATCAGAAAATCCCAATCTGCAATTATATATCTGCAATAATACATACTTGCATTCCAGAAAGTAAGAAGATTAAGCTGGTTTATGCTCACTTGGTTCCACAGGCTGGTCATGATAAAAATCTTCCTGACCCTTCTTGGATAGCTGGTATGTGGTCTGAACTTGGAATAGCTGATAAACACAGGGATCTCGCTCTTACCTTAGAAGGGTTTTAATGCTAAAAGCTTTTCTTCAGTAAGTTCCAATCCTTGTTATGGAACAAAATAGATGTTATTTTCTATTTCTTTATTGCTGTGCTTAGATAATTCAAGAGAATGTGTTTTCAGAGGCCTTGGAGATAGGAAAATTGTCACCTCGCAGAACTCATGCAAGGGGCAAAGTTATTGACCACCAGAAGTCATGCAGATGCTGTAGAAGGAGGCAGAGCATATTCTTAAAGACAGAGGACATCTGATGTAGTGAGTTCACCCGGTAAAGTGCCATATAGGGTCACTTACAGGTGACCACACAGGTGGCTGGGGCCTGAAAGGAGCACTTCAAATTTTATCTATTAGGGCCAGGCTGGTCTTGGTGCCATGTGACTGTCAATACCCAGACCTGGGCTGGTTGTTTCCAACCACTCTGGGTGTGTACACGGTGCTTTACTCCTTTTTCTGTTTTCTGGGTTTTCAGAGCAGTCCACACTACTCTGGCTTGTCTGTAATCAGTAGCACACCCTTGCTCATACATGCTGACACTGTTGCATCAGTTCAGGCAAAGGCAGGTTTCAAAGTTTACCTTTACTTGCTGCTACATCTTGCTTCTTAACTGAAAGCTGATATTTTGGCACACTCAGAAATTTGGTACCCTGGGTGTTGTCTTAAGTACAAATCTGAAGAGGTGTTGGAAAAAAAATATTTTGTTTTGTCTTTATTTCTTTATTTTGGAGTATGGCATCAGGGTACAGAATGAGCTCTGTGTGTGGATTCAGCCACGTTCCAGTTTCAGCCCCAAAACATACAAAAGGGTGCTAATTCTGCATTTTATTAAAAGTCCTTCAACCCCTGTTAATGAAAACTGGTGTCTGCTGTCTACTTGCAAGTGGTGTCCTTGAGAAGTGAGGTTCTATTAATGTCATCCAAGCTGGTAGGACTTTGCAAGAAGCTCTGCTTAGGTTGGGATGAACTGAGAGAAAGAATTGTGATGTGCTTTAAGCAAACAGCAAACCCTCTGAGCATATGAAGTCACCCAGGCCACAGCAGCTGTGCTCACAGGCTGAGGTATTTTGCACTTCATGGGTCATTGTCCTTAGTGGGCCCTAAGTCCTACTGAGCCAGTCTCAGCTGACTTTCCAGGCCTACTCTTGAGCCAAAATTCCCTGTTGCCACTAGACTCCAAAGCAGAATTAGCTGCCAAAATTGTTACAGGATATCAAACAAGCAACAGCCTCTTATGATTGTATGCCTTTTTTTTTTTTTTTAATTGCCCTGTGTCTCTGTCACATTTATATTTAATAAGTGCCTTAATAAATAAGTATTTGTAAGAAGATCTTTCTAACAGGAAACATCTCTGGCACCAACAGTGCAAAAGCACCAGTACAGGCATAATGATACATTCCTGCGTTTGAAAAATGTCCTCCTGTGTGCAGTTTAGGACTGGCATTAGTGAAGACAGTTTTCATAGCTGTAGACCACCATGGCTATAAGGGAAATTTAGTACCTATAATTAGAGAAAATACTGCCTTTCTCTGCAATCCTGTCCTTAGTAATTGAAGAATAATGTGTTAAACCATTATGGTAATTAAATATATGAAGAGGAGGGTACACTTATTTCAGTTTGCCTTTTAAAAAATGGCTCATTAATAATTTAAAACCCTTTGCTTCAGGGTTTTTTAAACACCTAACTAAAAATTAGACTCCTAATTACATGTTAATAGTACAGTGGCAAAATGGGAGGGAAGAAGAGAATCATAATTACTTGTTCTCCTTGGCCTTATTTCAGCAAGTCATTTAAAAATGTGGTTTAAAACCTTCAGTAGTCAGAGAAGAAAAGGACTACAGGCACTCAGCATAAAGACAGCAGCCACAGGAAAAATGAAACTGCAGTGTGCAAATGCTGTTCTATAGTGCTTGCTGTCAGAAATGTCTGAAGGGTTGAGGTTCTGTTTCAAGAGAGACTTTGAATTTGGAATGGAACCAAAATTGGAGAGACTTGTCTTTTCCAAAACAAAATAGAAATAAGCTTACTATTCTGCATGAGTACAGAGATTCATTGTCAACAGAGTCACAATAGTTCATTTTGAAAGGTGGCAGGAGAAGACTGTCTGGTGCAGTGGCCTACTTCCATCATAGATATCCATATGTGCTTTTTGGAAAAGCTTGTGTTCCTGAGATTTGGTCCTGGATAAATATACTGAATTGTCTAAGATGCAGTGATTGACAGATACTAGTGGAAAGTATTCATTCTTTTTATGTAGGTTTCCTAATGCAGTATTCTTTTCTATGAAAGAGTGGCAGGTTTTGCTGTTATATTTCTAATGAATGATGTATGTGCTGAATACTAGTGAAACAGTTTACTGCTTTGACTCACTCCTGGTGGCAAAAACATAGCATTTTAACAGCTTGTAAAGAGCTAGAGAAACTTTTAAATGGACTTACACTAACTGGCATCACCAACATTTATTCTCTCATTTATGCTTGTATTTCTGCTCAGTTTTCTTCATTGTGTCCAAATGGACAGAAGAAAAAAAAATTCTAAAATCAAAGATAGTAGAAAATAAGAGCACACCCTGTTTCAATTTCTCCTCTGACATGTTGTTTTTCTATTTGTATAAGTAACAGATCACATTAGTGATGCCTTAGCACAGAGTGAAGAATAACACAGACCTGTGATGTGTGTGCATATTGCTGGTTGCTTGATGACTGTTAACTGAATGCTCACCTCATAGCTGCTGGGCAATATTGGAGGTTTTACAGGCTTTAGAATTTGAATGGATGAATCTGTGATTGAATCAGGGTTGGCACTCTGTCATTTGTCTCAGAAACCAGCAAGTCTCAGTTTCCTCCTTTAAGACAGATCTTTTCTTACTATGGTTCATGAACCCTAGATGGATTGATTGAATTCTTTGGCTAGTTTCAGGAAGCCAAATCTTCAGCTTTTTTACTCTAGAAGCAAAATTACAATATGTTCTCTATTGTTCCATAGCAACAAAACATTTGTAGGCTCGTACTCTTTTTCATGTGAAAGAGAGAACCTATCATCAGATTCTCCATTTGCTTGATTCATTTTGTAAGGTTACCTACTTTGGTCTCCAATGGGTTGAAAATTTTCCCTGGCTTGTGCAGTTTGTGAGGACCTTGTTCCACCTTTATGGCATATTCTGCTTTCAACAACATTCAAAGCAGAATACCATCATTTTCTGTAATTCAAAAAGGTATTGGCAGATTAAAGCTTTCAGCCACGCAGGAAATGCTTCATTTTACTGCCACAAAGATAAAGCTCCTCTTGCAATAGAGGATATTGCAAGAAGGAAATAGAAGAGATGGGACAGAGAGCAAGACTTGCTTCTCTCCCCTTGAGGAAGATATGGTAAAGCTTTTAAATAGTGCTGGAGGAAGAAAAACTCATTACCCCAGCAGTTTACATTGCCTCATGCACAGACTGTTCTTGGTGGGACAGCACCCACAGATTTGGTATTTTATATAAGCAAAGACCACGGAAGCATGACCATGTCTCAGTCCACAACAGCTTATGAACCTGGACCACAGCCTGTTTCATCAATTCAAGGCCTGATCTTGCCTGTAAATTAGGGGAATGCTTCTATCACTGGGAGTGTTGGCACTGAGACAGTAACTAAAATCAAAAGCCTTTTTCTTTGTCCATGTGTGTTTGGTTTGGTTTTGGTAGGGGTTTTTGTTTTGTTTTGGGTTTGTTGTTTGGTTAGGTTTGCTTTGGTTTTTCCCTGCTCTTCCAAAAGATACTCTTGTTATTTAGGCTTAGTTCAGCTCTGTGGACAGTGACTTCCATGGGTTGGGCCTACGTCAGCCATGATGTGGGGCTGCAATGAGGCCAGAGGCCTGGATCAGAACTGTCAGTGAGGCACAGAGATCTTGGATCAGAACTGTCAGTGAGACACAGAGATCTTGGATCAGCACTGTCAGTGAGACACAGAGATCTTGGATCAGCACTGTCAGTGAGGCACAGAGATCTTGGATCAGAACTGTCAGTGAGGCACAGAGATCTTGGATCAGAACTGTCACTAATGCACAGAGATCTTGGATCAGAACTGTCAGTGAGGCACAGAGATCTTGGATCAGCACTGTCAGTGAGGCACAGAGATCTTGGATCAGCACTGTCAGTGAGGCACAGAGATCTTGGATCAGAACCGTCAGTAATGCACAGAGATCTTGGATCAGCACTGTCAGTGAGGCACAGAGATCTTGGATCAGCACTGTCAGTGAGGCACAGAGATCTTGGATCAGCACTGTCAGTGAGGCACAGAGATCTTGGATCAGCACTGTCAGTAATGCACAGAGATCTTGGATCAGAACTGTCAGTGAGGCACAGAGATCTTGGATCAGCACTGTCAGTGAGGCACAGAGATCTTGGATCAGCACTGTCAGTAATGCACAGAGATCTTGGATCAGCACTGTCAGTGAGGCACAGAGATCTTGGATCAGCACTGTCAGTGAGGCACAGAGATCTTGGATCAGCACTGTCAGTAATGCACAGAGATCTTGGATCAGATCTGTCAGTGAGGCACAGAGATCTTGGATCAGCACTGTCAGTGAGGCACAGAGATCTTGGATCAGCACTGTCAGTATTGCACAGAGATCTTGGATCAGCACTGTCAGTGAGGCACAGAGATCTTGGATCAGCACTGTCAGTGAGGCACAGAGATCTTGGATCAGCACTGTCAGTGAGGCACAGAGATCTTGGATCAGCACTGTCAGTATTGCACAGAGATCTTGGATCAGCACCGTCAGTGAGGCACAGAGATCTTGGATCAGCACTGTCAGTGAGGCACAGAGATCTTGGATCAGCACTGTCAGTAATGCACAGAGATCTTGGATCAGCACTGTCAGTAATGCACAGAGATCTTGGATCAGCACTGTCAGTGAGACACAGAGATCTTGGATCAGCACTGTCAGTGAGGTACAGAGATCTTGGATCAGCACTGTCAGTAACGCACAGAGATCTTGGATCAGCACTGTCAGTAATGCACAGAGATCTTGGATCAGCACTGTCAGTAATGCACAGAGATCTTGGATCAGCACTGTCAGTGAGGCACAGAGATCTTGGATCAGCACTGTCAGTGAGGCACAGAGATCTTGGATCAGCACTGTCAGTGAGGCACAGAGATCTTGGATCAGCACTGTCAGTAATGCACAGAGATCTTGGATCAGCACTGTCAGTGAGGCACAGAGATCTTGGATCAGAACTGTCAGTGAGGCACAGAGATCTTGGATCAGCACTGTCAGTGAGGCACAGAGATCTTGGATCAGCACTGTCAGTAATGCACAGAGATCTTGGATCAGAACTGTCAGTGAGGCACAGAGATCTTGGATCAGCACTGTCAGTGAGGCACAGAGATCTTGGATCAGCACTGTCAGTAATGCACAGAGATCTTGGATCAGCACTGTCAGTGAGGCACAGAGATCTTGGATCAGCACTGTCAGTGAGGCACAGAGATCTTGGATCAGCACTGTCAGTAATGCACAGAGATCTTGGATCAGATCTGTCAGTGAGGCACAGAGATCTTGGATCAGCACTGTCAGTGAGGCACAGAGATCTTGGATCAGCACTGTCAGTATTGCACAGAGATCTTGGATCAGCACCGTCAGTGAGGCACAGAGATCTTGGATCAGCACTGTCAGTGAGGCACAGAGATCTTGGATCAGCACTGTCAGTATTGCACAGAGATCTTGGATCAGCACCGTCAGTGAGGCACAGAGATCTTGGATCAGCACTGTCAGTGAGGCACAGAGATCTTGGATCAGCACTGTCAGTAATGCACAGAGATCTTGGATCAGCACTGTCAGTATTGCACAGAGATCTTGGATCAGCACTGTCAGTAATGCACAGAGATCTTGGATCAGCACTGTCAGTAATGCACAGAGATCTTGGATCAGCACTGTCAGTGAGACACAGAGATCTTGGATCAGCACTGTCAGTGAGGTACAGAGATCTTGGATCAGCACTGTCAGTAACGCACAGAGATCTTGGATCAGCACTGTCAGTAATGCACAGAGATCTTGGATCAGCACTGTCAGTAATGCACAGAGATCTTGGATCAGCACTGTCAGTGAGGCACAGAGATCTTGGATCAGCACTGTCAGTGAGGCACAGAGATCTTGGATCAGCACTGTCAGTGAGGCACAGAGATCTTGGATCAGCACTGTCAGTAATGCACAGAGATCTTGGATCAGCACTGTCAGTGAGGCACAGAGATCTTGGATCAGAACTGTCAGTGAGGCACAGAGATCTTGGATCAGCACTGTCAGTAACGCACAGAGATCTTGGATCAGAACTGTCAGTAATGCACAGAGATCTTGGATCAGCACTGTCAGTGAGACACAGAGATCTTGGATCAGAACTGTCAGTGAGGCACAGAGATCTTGGATCAGCACTGTCAGTGAGGCACAGAGATCTTGGATCAGAACTGTCACTAATGCATAGAGATCTTCTTTGCCAGCTGTTTGCTCTGTGCTGCAGGAACAAGTGAGCAGGGATGTGCAATGTGCTCCCCTTGAGGACAAGGCACGCTGACAATGCTGTGTGGCTTCCAGGACAGCTTCACCTTCCCCACAGGAAAGCAGTGAGGCTGTGTCTGAGGAGCAATTGCTGAGTAATTCAGAGAGCCACAAAGCAACTGGACTGGATCCCAAGGCTTACTTAGTCAATACACAGCAAAACTGCTCAAAGGATTTCAAGACAGTGCATATGATTAATCATGATGTGCTCTTTTAAGGTTTTTCTTGTTTAAAGTAAATAAAATGAAAAATGTTTTTCTGGGGGAAGCAAACTAGTCTTATATCGATATTGAATTCAGTCAGATAATTGCAGGCCTTGTTTTTTAATATCTTGAATGGAGCAGTAATTTTCTCTTTGATCGTGAGGAGGGAGAGGACCAGTGGGGAGAGTCAATCGTTACTGAAGGCAAGTTATTGCTTTCCTTCATATTTCTTCTCTTGCTTGGTTACTCAGACTGAGACCTTCTTGCACAATGTACATTCTTGCATAACAAACAAAAAGTTCAGCAGAAAGATATGCTGTAATTTTAAGAAATAAGTGGAAAAACTGTTTAGGGAGAAAATAAAATGCTTTCCACACCAAGTTAGCTTTATAACACAGAAAAAAATATAACCTAATTTTATACATACATTTATCTGTACTTTTTACTGGCCAGTCTTTATGAACAGAGGCCTAGATCTGCCAAAAAGATGAGGCACACACTGAATATCTACTTTTATTGGCATGAAGACAGCAGAAGTAAGTTAAGCCAAAAATAAGAAAATCTTTCTTCTCGGGATTCAAAGGAATTTTGACTGTGACTTCCACTAAAATGATATAGCGACCTGATTTTTTTTTCCCCTGTGGTTTCTGGAGTATATTTTACCTCTACAGCTTTGAAAGCATTGAGTATGAATAAATGGAGTAGTCTTAGAGATGGAGGAAAATAGGAACACATAAATGAGTTATTACATGCCTCAGCCAGTCAATACCAGAGCAGAGAACTGAACCCAGGTGTTTTGATTTCACCTTGGAGTGTATCACACTGTCTCTGGTGAAACTCTTAAACTCATCTGTGTCTTTGCCAAGAGAATAAATAGCTGTTTCCCTAGTGTTTACCCTTCTGTACGTGACCTAGGTAATGAGGAATTCTTGACATGAAGAATTTAAAGACAGACAAAGTTATGGGTAGAGACCCAGATAATGGATGTAATTCTTAACTTTTAGGATGTGGAAATTTGGGAAGTTTTTATAAGAATTAGAACTGTACACTGGTATTTGCAATGGTCTTTACAAGTCACTTCAAGGAATCTGTAGAAGTGATATGGGGAACTGTGAGTTAAAACTGAGGACAAACAGCTATAGAAAGTGTCTAAATTTTATTCTCCTTTTAATCCTCCCATTACTATTGGAAGTAGAGATGCAGACAACCTATTTTCAAACAGTTCCAATTATTGATATAGCTCTGATTAACCTTTACTGCAACAAGTATTTATGTATTTAGGATTTTATGGTTGCATGAAAAAAGTGATTAAAAATGAAATATAGTTGTTAAATTATAGTCCTGTAGTTTCTATAGTGAAAGCCAGCTTCTCCAACCTATGTTGGTTGTGCAATGGGGTCTTGGGCCTGGTAAGTCTCTGAAGAGCTCACTCCAGAAAAGAGAGGCTAGTCAATGCCCTGTGGCAGGCTGTAGCAAGCCACACCTGAAAAACAGCATGAGTGTGCTACAGCACCCAACAGGCTGCTCCAGGAGAAACTGGGTTGGAACAGAAGCCCTTCCAGTCATATGAATGCATGTAGGAACTTCTACTGACAAGTGCTCCCCAGCTCAGCTAAGACTAACATGTATGTCAATGATATGCTAAGGGGATATAGATTAAGAAATATACTTTATTTGATATGTGAAACAGAAAGGGAAGGAGGGAATTTTAAAAAATGCTAAGCTCTGTCCTCTCCTCAACCAGAGGGCAAAATGTGATGCACTGACTTGAATTCTTACAGCAGCAAAACTTGAGACATCCACAGTTTTCTATTTATTTACCTCTTCTGCTTCTGAAATTCTTGAAATCAAATAAAAACCCACCCCAAAATTAAGTCTGTCTTGGGCATAGATTTTCTATGCCTTTGCACATGTCATGAATGTGTCCTAGTGGAAATCGCCAGTGGCTCTGCTGAATGCTAACATAGTTAAGAACCCTTAGGCATGTGAAGCAGCAATATTGACAGGTTTTCGGATTTTGTGTTGGTTTGAACGAAGCCTTGGGTCTCAAAACTGTTGTCATAATCTGATAATCTGTTCCACTTTTGAGAAACTGATATTCCAGTCCAAGGGCGAAGTAGACACAAAGGCTTCTGCCGTTCTCCAGTGTTCAAAAGCTAAAAGGAAAACAAGAATGTGAAAGTCATGGTTTAGAACTCCAGTGGCCTAACTTGAGTGTTTTGGTTTTGGCAATGTTGAAACAGCCTTACAACAAGATGACTGATTACATCTGGATACAGGGAATTCCTGCTACTTTCTTCAAGGCTTCTTGTTGAGGGTAGTGTTAAAGAGCATCCATGCATTTTGTGTGCTACAAGGATGGGCTGTGCCTTGTCTGGAAGGGATCTCATGTTATGCACAATGTACTTGTACACAGCTGGAAGTTGGAGGGTGTGTTCTTTTTGACTTCTTGCATTATGAACAGTCAAGCTGATTTTAATCTTGATTAACTGGAGTATCCTTGAAAGAAATCTCAGGGAGTGGAAAGAGCTGTTAGTCTTGCACAGTTTGCATATTATTGTTGTGGATTATTTTTTATTTTTCCTGAACAAAACACCTGCTCTCAGATCAGCCCAGGTAGAAAATAACTATTTCCAGAGGCTGATGGCTTGAGAACAAGCAGTAGTTTGCTCGAAGAGAAGGGAAAGAATAGATCTGCTGCCTCTTCAGTATCACAATTTACAGCTGACTTCACTGTCCTTTGCATGCGAAGCAAGTCTTTTGATAGCCCTCAGTTTAGTGGGATCAAGGTTGCCTGCAAGAGATTTCTTCAGGCTGCAGGCTGTTAAAATGAAGATCACTGAGGTCTCCTGTTACATCTGAACAGAGAGACTAGCCTTTCTTTTGCCTCAGGCAATAGGTAATAAGATTGTGCAGGAAAGAAAGTATAATCTATTTTTCTGATATTTAGTGATGATAACGGCCAGGGATAAGGGCTTTACTGTGCTGGACACTGTTAAGTTAATCTCTGCCCTGAACAGCCCCTGCTCATAAAGACACAACAGGTGTTAGTGGAGAGTTGTAGGTACAGGAGAGCTGAGTTCATCTTTGAAGACATTAAAATCTCAGTGATCTTCATTGGCACAAGGGAGGCACCGATCTAACTGTGCCAACAGACACCAATCCATCAGCATCAGGGCAGCTGCAGAGGTGTGGGACTCTGCTTCAGCTGTGCTAGGGTGCACACCCATCAGCGTTACTTTCTGCCAGTGCAGAACCACAGAAGAATAGTGGGGTTTGCTGCCCCAGACTCCCTTTTCTCCTCCCTTCCTCTCCTCTTCCTCTCTCTCTCCTTTCTGTCACAGATGCAGTCTGCTACCACTTTTGTCCACTTGGACAGAAAGGTTTGAGCCAGACAGCTGGTTCTCTTAGAGATGGAGAATTCCTGTTGGTATGTGGCTGAGGGAGGGGTCAAGGCCAGCTGGCTCACTTCTAACCTTTCTAGCTCTCTCTTCAGGTGGAACAACACTTTGCACAGACAGCTTCCCGAAGGCATCAGGCCCCATCAGGACACTTGCTCTAATGATATAAATTAGCCTTGCCCTTTAAGTTCACTAAATTGTAGAAAGAGCAGGCAAACTAACCAACTCCTTATGTCTTCTCAGCTTGCCCAGATTTCAGAGGGACTTTGGTGTGGCTAACTTTCCACTTCTCCAGACATTTCCGTTGACTTCCATTGTTCTGCTATGCTTTATGCTGCCTCACTGCAATCCATGTTTCTGAGTTTTCAGAGAGAGAGATTTTCAAATGGGATGCTTGTATCCTCTTGCTGAGTTGTAGAGGGGCCTGACAAAGCAATAAGTTGGACATAGTTACAGTCTGAAGTCCGGTTGCTGAAGGAACTTTCAAGCTGTATCAGGTTCCTGTGGACTGGCTCTCCTGAGCCACTCTGAGGAAACACTTGTTTGCCCAGCACCTGAAGTAACAGATTCTAATTCCAATACCAAGATGTTGGCATAGTAATACAGAGGAAAAAATTATTTTCTTTTTTGAGGGGATATGGAGAGAAGGAATGAGAGACAGGTAGATGCTAGGGCATGTAGCCAGTCAGAAAAGAAAGGCTAATGGCTTGTGAGGAAGAGATTTTGAAATAAAAAAGAAAAAAAAAAAGACTATTGATCAAAGCCAGATTCACTTAAAAGTGTTCACTGCAGAATTTGTTTCTGCTAACTCTGGTGTCAGGCATTGTTGAATTCAGGAGAAAGCTGAAGTCACTCTGGAGTGTTGGTGTTTCCCTAGTCCATTCTTGAGGGTAAGACCACGGCTGGGTATTGTTCTGGTGGATTTAGTGCCTGCTTGATCTAAGAAACTTCCAAACACCTAAGACAGCAAAACCCCACTTTCTTTCCTTCAACAAGGTTAATCCTTGTTTTTTGTTTGTTTTTTGTTTTTTAATTTACTAACTGTAAGTTAAATTTATCAACCTGAAAATTGAGAGAACTTGCTTAGTAGTTTAAGATCTCCTTAAAGTTTGCAAGTTGTGAAACCATTTTCTCCTTCTTATTGGTTCCATGGCCTCTATTCCACCTCCTTCAAACACTTGTGAAAACTCTTGTTGGGGAAGGTAAGAATTGATTTGAGCCCACTGGTGTAGAAAGTCAAATTTATCCATCTCTATTTTTCTCCTGTTTTGGCCAGCTGGTGGAAAATTGTTTTTCACTCCTAGCAAAGACTAAGAACTACACCATCTGGGGGAAAAAAATAGTATCCTCTTGCTGAGTTGTAGAGGGGCCTGTTTGTTGGCTGTTAGGTATTTGGTTGCTGTAACTTTTATTTGTAAGTTTTACTTCAAAGCTTTACACAAGTGGGCGTGAAGGATTCCTCCACTCAGAACCATTTGAATTCAATTGATTCATGGATTTGATTGCTAATTTAAATTTTTCTCATGTGTCCTGTGGATAGGAACTTCCCATGTCCTCTCACAGGAATCTTTTGTGATCTTCCTGCACACAACTTGTGCAAGGCCTATTTTTAGGTAGTCCTGATACCATGGCACTTAAGACACTGGGCAGAAGGGAGAGGGGTTCTTAAAATCTGAGGTGAAACAATTTGCCAATTTTCTCCGTAGATTTCACAGGGAGTTTGAATCTTATGTTGTAACCAGTTGAAATAATTTTCTCATCATGAGGTACTGGTCAAACCTGGTGACTTAACCTCGTGTGTGCACACCTCTTGCTGACTGCAAGCATCGTCTTCTAAAGCCATCTCACTCCAAGGCACTGCTTCTCATCATTTCCTCCACTGTGCTGTAATGTTTCTTTGAGGAGTTAAATACCTACTGCTTACCAGAAGGGGGGCTGAATTTCACCAGTGCCTTGACAATGTAGCCACAGGACACAGGAGAAAATGAGAATATTTGATCTGTTTGTGTCAGTGGGCTCAGTGTGAAATGCTAGTCTGCAAAGAAAGCCCTGCGGAAGGACTAGAGAGGTTCAAGAGTCGGGATATAGAGAACATGGGACAAAATTAAATTAGGTGCTGTGATGAAGGGTGCAAATATAAAACACAAGCAAATCAGAGACTTCTCTGGGGATTGGTCTGAAAGAAAAAGAAAGGGGCTTTTTTTTCCTATCAACTACTATTTAAACTGAATGAATTTTCACTTCAATAATATTGAACACTCACTGTATTGTAGGGTAGAGATACAAAGCAAGTACTACCAGGGAAAAGAGGTTATTTTTACCACTTTTCACTGTACTGAAGAGACCATTTCAAATTTTGTACGTTCATCTTTGGTCTCCATTTGCTGAAAAGAAATTTCAGATGACATGGAGCTTGGGCTAAAAGGAGAGTTCTAGTTCAGCTAGAAGCATATGTTCCAGGAGTATGACCAAGGAAAGGCTTCATCCCCACTGTTCTCTAAGGTTCAATGAGTCAAAAAATATTGAAGTTTAAAAAAAAAGGGAAACAATATAAGTTACTAATTGCCACCCATGGTGGCAACTTGGGTATGGAGATAATGGGAAGAATTAATAGAGCTCTTTCAGAGTAAAAGTGAGCTACATTTTTAAAGTAGTAGTGTTTAGTTAGCCATATATATAAAGATATGTTACACCTGTCATCAGGAAAATGAAAATACACTTTCTTGTGTGTATCAGCTAGACTCTTTTAATAATAAAGCATATGTTTTGATTCTAATCCCTGTACACTTAGCTATGTCTCTAAAAGCTTAGAAACGGAGAGAAGAAGCACATTTTAAAAAGTTTCCATAATATTTTTTAAGAGAGGTTTTGTAAATAAACAAGAGTTGGAGCTGACATCTATCTATATTCAGAGAAAGCTGAACCTTATTTATTTTCAGCTTTGTATAAACTATCACACCATCCAAAACTCATTAGAACATGCAGTCATGTTCTTCTGGGGCTCTGTCAGCTATCTTGGGGGCAAAAAAAAAAAGTAAGCATATGAATTTATAATCCTTTGTTTTCTGGGTTTTCCGTGAAATCAAAATACAGCTGTATGTTTATATGTTTATATGTACATTCTAAAGATGAGTAGGTGTATGATGCAGATTTGTGGAAATTTTTTTTGCCCAGATGCAAGCATGAGAAGAGGAACAGTGCTTTGGGCAGCCTTTGCATGCAATTCTCAGTTCCAGAACTCAGTCATCACATCTGTACTACAGCTGTCCTCTACTTTTTAGGAAGCTCCCACTTGGTTTGAGAAACCAGATATGTAAATGAACTGAACACTCACATTTGAGAGCATGATTGGAAGGGTTCTGTAGTGCCACTCTTCATTTGTGAGCTCTCACACAGGTAACGTGGCCACCCCCAAACTCCTGAGGGATTTTACAGTACCATCCTTGGTGTGCCCACAGTGCTGCTGTGAGCAGTGGTGTCACCTAGGCTTATGTGCTGTGCACTGATGTAACTGAGGCCCTAGAGGTGCATTTTCAAGTCTGTTTTAAAGTTTTTGAAATCAGCTGGTCTTGTTTTATGTCTTCTAAACAAACGGTATCTGCAGATAATTAACTCGTTGTTGAAGGACAGTTGTTACAAAAAAGCTAGAAGGCACATTCCTCCCTCAGGCTGGGTCTGACACCAGGTCTGCTGGAGTTGCATCAGGCCATCACGTAATTCATTTTTAATTTACTGAGTATGTTGCCTTGGGGTCACATTATTGCTAGAAAACCTGAGGTGATTTATGTCATGTCTGTACAATTTCCACACACAAACCTGCTGCAGACACACTGCAAAGTCAGGATGATCAGTAAGGGAAAGGGAGACCCCTCGTAAGACAATGTGTCTCTCAGGCTTCCTCTGCTGAGTGATGGATTACAGGAACACAAAGAACTGAGGATTCTCTTACAGTAATTTCTAGAGGTTTGCCCTTCAAAGCTGTCTCCTGAAATGTCAGGAAGTAAAACTTGCCTTGAAGGGATGCTGGTAATTTCCCTCAAGCCTAGAGGTCTCAGCCTGTGGGTGCAGGTGTTAACTTTCTGCAGGGGATACGGATGACAAAACCAAGAAGGCTGAGCACCCTCAGTGGAGCTGTGCCTGGTGGAAGCCAGAAGGAACCACAGCCCAGAACAAGTCTCAAGATTCAATGGCCCATGTCCCACTTATGGGATACCTTGTGATTCCAGAGCACCAAGTGTTGCTGGCACGGGCTGTCCTGGACTGCCTGCACCTCCTTTATTTCAGCCTTAGGCTTTAAAAGGAATCAAAATCAAAATGAACAAACAAACTCCCCTCATCCTTACCAAAACAAAAGGAAACATCTTAAAAATGACTTGTGTGTGTTTAAATAGAAGGTTGTGTCTTGAGAATTATGAATTTGCAGAAGGCAACTAGAGGTGTATGGCAGAACAGCAGATATGAAGAGGATCCTATTGGATCAGAAAAACCTCAGTCACCAAATATGCCTGTGTTAATCAAAGACCATACTGCAGTGAGAAGGCTTTGGGGGAGTTGGGAGAAACAGAGAATTTGTATCTAAGTTTGCATCAGAACGGCTTTTGTGTGTAGAAATGAGGACAGATGTGAAACTGAGCATCCCTAATTGCAGGTTCAGTAGTTGAATTCATCAGAAACATTCTTCCCCTTCCCTCATTCACTGGTTCATCCATTTTGTAACTTTTGACCAAAGCAAAAAGGTCCTCAATGGCAGCAGTTAGCCAACTACCCTCTCTCATTTTTTAGTCATTTGCCAGATTTTGATAGACCATAACTAGACCATAAACAATGGTAATCTCTTCCTGGAACATCCTGAGGGGTTAACAAACAAATACTGTGAGGTGCTAGAAGATTCCTAATGAATGCAAGGACTTCCTGATGGCTGTCTTCAGAAAGGAGAACACAATGAGGAAAGTGGCTTGTGTATGATTCTAATTGCACCAAAGGCCTTCAGAAAATATCTTGAAGTAAGTAGCCTCTTTTGAGTTGTATTTTTGAAGGTTTCATCTCCTTCATCTGTAGCAAAACTCATTCGCTTGGGCAGTTATGACAGGTAGAAGTGTTTAATGTTCACAACTGTATTTTCTCAGCATCACTCTGACATTCAGTCTGTAAAAGAAATACTGACTTTACAAGGATGTAGAGGCGTAATGCTCCGAGAATTTAGTTTTTTAGTTTCAAAAACCACACACAGAGAATTCAAAAGCCAAAATGATCATATTTCAAAGGTTTTTGCATGTAAGGAGGGCAAGAAAATAGCCAGAAAATAATTTTAGTATTGGCAAAACCCAGCAGATGGGTACATTATTCCTATTATGTTCTTCTGTCAGACTTTCATGGTAATAGCTCTCAGTGTACAGATAATAGCAGGGTCGTTGCATGACTGTGTTTCTGTGAACTAATGGTACCTGTGATGTATTGCCTTTAAACCTGCTTTATTAAGTTTATTCTCGTGAGTCAGATCCTCAGATGCTGAAAATAGTTGTATCCTTTGCAGAGCATCTAACCCTTGTCATATTTTTTTTAAATTAGAAAAAAAAGTAAAATCAGAGCTAGTTGGACTGTCATTTGTGTATTCCTTGATCTAAATTACTGATTTGTGCACTCTTCTACTTTCACTTTGCCCCTTTGGACAACTGATGTTACAATTTCCAACCGTACTTGACTAGATAACAACCAAGTATGGCCCATTCTGGGGACAGAACCACATATAAAAAGGATTGGTGCTGCCTTAGGTACCAATGTAAGTATCACCAAGGAAGCAATGAAAGGTAATATTATTACAGCTTGCTAACAGTGCAAAAACAAATGATTTCAGCAAGTTACCACTCTATTATAGTCTACCTGGCTGGGAATTTATAATATTGTTGTCACAGAAACTCAAAGTGAAAAGAACACAACTGTGAAAAGGGTTGTAGGTGGGAGCTGTGTCAGGGAAATGGACTTATGCCACCCTTGTCGATATAGATTATTGTCTCTTCTAGCTAGCTGAAATAATTGCATTTGTTTGTGCCAAGATATTAATAGTTTGCACACGTGCTCCAGTTTGAAGGTGCTATGTGGTGACAAAAGTATCAACACTTGTGTGTGACAGATGAAGGGTGCAGGCCTGGCCCAGGAAGGCAATGGTGAGTGCTGAAGGGTGCTGGCAGTGACAGGATGTTAAATGAATCAGCAAGCAACAGGCTGAGAAGTTTGGACTAGAGCCTAGGTTGCTCCACTCCCCCTCCCTGGGGCTTCCTGTTTGGAGTTTGCTTCTTACCAAGGGCTCAGATCCCAAATGCCTCAGTCAAAGTGTGTGTTGTAGTAGGCAAATTTTCAATTGGGCCAAGCACCATGACCTAGACTGTTGTTTATCTGTGCTTCAGAATGATCAAAAGATTGAGTAGGAGGGGATGCAGATAATGTGCTGGGTGACCTTCACTGCTGGGCTTAACGTCACAGAACCTCTGTTTCCAGTAATGGGAAATGAAGATTGCTACACACAGCTCTAAAACTGCTGTATAAGTTTCTGGATATGATCCATTATTTAAATGTAGATGATAACTCTAAATTCTTCTGATGTTTTGAGATGGTCTGTCAGATTTACACAGCACATCTAGCTTGGGGAAAGGGAGTCAAAGCATGCTTAGTAAAATGGTCACCCTGATCTAACACTAAGTAAGAAATTTCATTCACAATTGATAGAATTTTAAAATCCCCTATTCTTAGAACTGATTGAACACTTCTTTGCAACTCCATGCTTAAAACAGCAAAATTGAGTTGTGTAGTTTTGTGTATAATGACCTACAATGAGTTTATTCACAGTATTAAGAGTGGAAAATGTATATAAGATGTACCTCAGCTTCTTCTACATGCTGAGATTCATAGGACCAAGGATGTTTAAATCTTTCTCACCCTGCAACTGCTTTCCTCAAGCATGTTTTGGTTACAGAGTTGCTTTTATGCTTTTAATGATATGAAGCATGTCCTAAGGATGCTATAGGAAGGGAAAATAGCTTGGTCAGTGATCCAGTACTGGTACAGACTCCAAACTCTACTATCTCTTGGTTTGTTTTACTTTTGAAATTACATTTACGACTTGAGAAGCAGATGGTGGATTGTAAGCCAGCAGCAAAACAGCCAAGATCATGGAAGCAAAATCCATAAAATGAACCTCAGAATTATGGAAGTCCAGTTGTCTGGAAATCTTTGAAAATTGGTGGCTTTTAAATGTCTATCCTGGTGGAACAGATATGGTGCAGCACTTTTATGTTGGGATATGGCTTATTATGAAGACTAAATGTTTCCTGCACCTTTTCCTCTTTACAGCTTTTGTTTAATTCTACATGAAGTCTCATTTAGACTTGCAGAAGGTCTGTGTCTGGATCTGAACCCTGCTGAGCTGAGTGCTGCACTTTGTACAAAAGCTGTGCTATCACTGTAAGAGCTCGTGATCTAAAGGATTAGATGGATGTAGGATTAGATTAGTAGGATGTAGGAGTATCTCCATTTTCTGCAATCTTGTATAGTTGTTGATGTTCAGCCAGAGGAGACAGAAAATTCCAACAGATTTCAATTAATTAGCAAATTCTGATACTTTAGTGAGATTTTCCCCAGCTTTATGGAAATAAGAAGGATATGCAGGGCAGTGGGAACAATGTGTCATTTTTGAAGTGTAGCATGAGATTTTAGTTTTGCAGCACAGGAAAACCAAGAAATGTGAGGATGTGAACATACCATGTTATCCTGCTATTCAGTTACTTAGTGCCATTGCAGCCTTGCTTCAGCAGGCTGTGATTTTTGTCAGCTGTTAAACTGAATTTAACTTCATCTGTTTTGGATGAGGGGTCACCCAGGGAAACTCACAGGGAAGACAGTAATGAGCTGCCAGTAGGAAACGTTCATCTCTTTCAGGACTGACAGCTTGGTGACACTAGTGACAAAAGGCTGTTTGACACAAATCATGGGACCTGGCACAGCAGGTGAGCTGTGTGTGACCTCTGACTGCAGAGATGGTCATCTGTGGGGATGGAGAGAGCAGACAGGGCTCTCTCAGCCCTGCTGCTTGTATTCCCAACAACCTGCCGGGTGTTCTGGAGGTAAAGGCAAATCCCTTCTCATACCATGTGCTTTCCAGTACACCCAGGGCCACTGTGGTAGAGACAGGGCTGTCTGCTACAACTTTCACCTCACTTCACTGTTGTCTTTTCTCCTACCCCTAGAGAGGAATTTTCCATCTGCTGCTCATGCCAGTATGCCAGATGCTTCTCCAGTAAACACTCACCTCCAGCAGAACCACGGGTGAGGAAAGTAGTTCTGCACACGGGATTTACCTCCCTCATCACTAGCCAAAAGCTTCACCCTAATAGAGTGGCATTTACTGCCCCTGGAGGAACCACTCTGTGCCTTTGAAGAATTGAGACCTGAGGCTCAATGGAAATGAAGACAAGGCAAAAGATGATGGACAGAAGCAGTGTCTTTTGCTTTTAAAATAATTAGGGTAGAGAGGTGGGTCCATTACTAACTGTTTTCATTGAAAGTCTTTGTGTGCAGCTGCATTCTATTCTGATTTTCAGGGTAAATATAAAGGGGAAAACATTTTCCAGGAGCTGACCCTGTGCAAATGGCCAGCATGTGATGCAGTGATCCCTTAGGTAGTATTAGTTTGCATGCTCTTGCTTTTCCAGAGTGTACTCAGATTGTGCCAAGGCAGTCCTTGCTTGTACTTGGGTTATCAGGTGTCCCATTTTCTTCATACAGCTTTGTCTTGGGCTGTTTTTTCAGGGGATACAGCAAGGTTGTCAAGGTTCATTTTCATCAGGGTTGAACTCATTTATTTGAAGGCTTAATCTGTGGGGCACTTATTCATTACACAAAATTCTCACACAGCCCTAACAAATTTGGCCCTAACAATGAACGTAGTCAAAAAGAATCTGAGCATAAGCTGAAAAAAATTAAACTTTGGCCATTCCTTCCAGTGGACTATGAACATATTCATTAATGCTATAGGCTGTATTTGCTGTTCATGCTTTCATAAAAGTGTCCATTAGATGTAAGACCTGCAAGCTCATTTTTTAAAAATTAATAGTCAGCTTTGTCTTGTGGAGTCTGCAACAGCATTTTACTTAACGGGAGATTTTTCCTTGGGCTATGGGGGATTGTCTACCAGCCTGTGCATTTCTTCCCTATTCACAGCCTGTTCATAGGGATAGAAACGCATGTCTAAAGCAATAGGAGTGAAAAGGCCAAGGCAAACTTTGGGCGTGGCCTATGTTGCAGACATCTACTCGCCGATGCATGGACTTTTTAAAAGTGTATTTGAGAGACTTTACCTTTTGAGAAGAAAAACAATGTAGTGTCTATTATCTACATTCTGTACTAGCAGTCTAAATCAGAGTGACAAAACTATGCAATCAATTTCTAATGTGGCCTCAAAGTTTGCCTGGTGGCTGGAGGTCGGTTGTAGGTTATTGGGTTGGTCAGCTTAGATGACAGATAAAATCCACATGCCTACAAAAGGGGGCAAGGGGGAAAGCACAACTATTTAGTTTCCTAAGCAGTGAGTATCCAGAAATTTCATTTCCCACTCTGTCAGTGGCTCAGCACATGTTCTTATTGCAGTTGTAAGGTTAACACTTCAAAGAATGTCCATTCGTTTTGAAGGTCTCAGCGTCTGAAAAATCTCTTTCTTTTTTCTTGGAAGTGCTGTGAACTTTTAAAACTGCTGTTGGAACAAAAGGTATCAAAGCAGTTTGTACTTTACTTATGGAGAGATTTTCATTTAGAATACTCTTAATCTCCATGACTTCCAAAATTAATAGCCGCTTTTGAGAATGTTGTCTTTATCTTCTGTGGGTCTGGTTTCATCCTGTACAATGGACATAGTCATGCCTTATACTTTACAAAGAGTAGTTCCTTGTTCTGCCCTGTCACCATGTGTAGCTTTAAATCCCCCTAATTCTAGGTCAGTGCTGTGAGCTCCTGTTTCCTGTGTGCTTCATGGAGGCTTCTGGTGGATGAAGCTATTTGCTGTTGGATCATAATCTGCTCCTACTGTGATGCCACATGTGTTGGTGTTCCAACTCTAGAGCTGAAAAGGAGAAAAGTAATTATCTTAGCATTGTTTTTCAGTCTGTTTCAATGAAATTTCTCCAATTTGACCTATCAATGGTGAATGTACTGTACAGAAATGTATTAATAATAAAAACTTACTCTATTTGTTTGGATTCTGTAGAAAAAATATTTAAAAAATCTTGTTCCTTTGCTTGTAAATTTAGGCATTGAGTATCTGGCTGGCTATTAATTTTTCAAATTATTGGCATAAGCCAGAGGACTTAGGGGCCAGAGTCTGACTGGACATCTTTCTCTTCTTTTGAAGTGGAGCTACATCACTGCATTTGATTATTTTTTATACCATAGTACTCTTAAGATCAAAATCAAGACTACCCTGAAGTTTATTCTCTCCAGGATGATGCTTGTGATTAGAATCTGATTTGTGCAAAAGGAGGATGTTTGTGTGAGCAGAAACCCAAATACAACTGGAAATACTTCCGTGGAAAAGGAAGGAGTAGAAAGGCCAGGGTCACATTTAGCAAATGCTTGTGTCTGCTGAGGTGTTAGTTTTCTTACAACTTGAAACTATTTTCTGCTGCCTTTTTTTTTTTTTTTTTTTTAAGCTGTTGTGGAAAAAAGTGGTGCTTTGAGTCATTCTACTGTTTATCACCATCCAAATCAAAGGGCACAGAATTAGGTTTGTGTTTTCACAGAGAAGATTGATGCTGACACCCAGCTGTTCTTTCCTCCTCCTCAGCACATCAGTACTGAAGGTTTTGCAGATTATAATCTTGGTCCTGGTGAGAAATCTGAAATAAAACTTCTATTGTCTCCAGTGTTTTGGTGTTTGCTCCAAAGAAATCATCAACCTTTGTTGTTTATTTTTTCTTCTTCAAAAAAGGAGGCAGATAGGGAAGTCATCTATCCATCTGTTTGCAACCTTAGTTTTAAAAGTCTAAAAGTAAACAGGCCCCACAGTCCACCCAAAAACTGTGTTAATTTGCAGACTAGAACCAGGGACAATGTATACTTAGGAATCAGTTTATCTCAAAAATTCTTCAGACTGGAAAAAAGAAATCAGTGATGGTGTTTACCACTTTAAAGTAAAAAAGTGTATTTTTAGACATCTGCATCAACACAAATACATACTTCTAACAAAGCCAGAACACTAGTATTTAAATTCCTCTTTGTAATCCACTCTTTCTTTCATATCTAGTTTTTATCCTTCAGTGGATTGTGTTGGATATGAGGAGCCACTGAAATACTGCTGTGCTGATATGAAAGGTTAAAGAAGGTTATCTCAGAGACAGGGTGTGGACTCAGATTTTTTGCACATGAGGAAAATTTAACCTAAAGCATTACAAATCTTTTGCAGGGCAACTCAATGAGCTGTGGTATATATATGGCATAAGTTAAGGCTTCAACTATGGTGTCTGCAATGAAATATTGATGGTTTAGGGACAGTGGTAGAGATAGCTTCAGAAAATACTGGATCCTGTGCTATCTCTGGCCCTAAAACTATTGCTAACCTACAATGTCACTATTGTGATTTATACAATGATAGAGCAACAACAGAGACCTGTAACAGGGTGTTTATGTGTGTGTGTGTCTGCTGCTGCCCCCCTTAAATTTCCAGGGAGTTAATTCTGTTTTCTCTGGTGTGTAGAAGTATTTGCACAACTGCAAAGACAGGCAATATTAAGAGCTGAGGAGAGAGCTGCAGCACACGAATAGACACTTGTTGGAATGTATTTATATGCATGCACATACATAGAACAAACAAAAATTGACATTGTACTTGTAATTAAATCGGAGAGATATTCAGTGTTAAGATTCCCACAGCGTCTGTTCATAGGCATGAAAAAGCTAATTTTCTTTGCAACTTCTCATCTCCTTTCTTCTCTTGACTTGTTCTTTATTTTTAGTCCATTTGAAGCTTCCTAGTGCAGGAGAATCAAAGCCTAAAAAGCAGGACTGCTTAACGGGAAAAGTTATAGCATTGTTATGATTAATTTGGCTTGAGTGGAAAAGCTGCCCACAGAGTAGTATTGCTATCAGTAGCTGACTTGATTTCTGTGGATGGGGGTGAGATCCCTGAATAAAGCATGCAGGTTGCAGGGGCTCTTCATTCTTCTGTGTTATGATGCCACCGTGGTCTCATGTGGAGGATATTGATGCTCCATCATCTCTAAAGACAGAAGCTGTTTAGTTGGGGAAAGCAGTGAGAGGCCTGCACAAAGACAGAGAGAACTTTAAACTCTGGAGGGGAAAGAAGGCTCCAGAGGAAATCCCCTGTGTGGAGTCAGAAGGGTGTCTTTACTACATTTCATCCTTTGCAGTTCTTTCACGAGTCTCACTGGATTGGTTGCTCTCTGTTAAAACTCCTGCAGCACATTTCAATCTGCTCTTTCTTAACTTTCTCTAGCTGGCTGGTGCATTTTCTTGTTTACTTAAATCTCTCTCCATCTCAAGGTAGTTTTTTCCTCTCTGTAGCTGTTAAGTTATGCACAAGGTCAGATGATTACTCAGAACTTCCTGGAAAGCCCCTTGTTTGTTTTAGACAAAAATACTCAGGAAGTTCCTCGGCTCTTCCAGCAGAGTTGTGCTGGCAGTGGCCTGCCAGTCCTCCAACTGTGCCTACTGCATTTTTTGGAAGATGTGCTAAAGTAATTTTTAGTACAGTTAAACTCAGGGTATGTCAGCATTTTCCCATATATTTCAAATGCTGAGACTCTTTTCAAGATTTCCTGCACTTCAGTTAACAGAGAAATGTCTTCTCACTCACTGTGATGGCAGTGTGACAGTCAGGCTTCTCAATGTTCCCCACCAAGCCTGCCATCTTCAGATTAGAATGCTCCACTCCAGGCACAAATGTGGTGCCTTTACAGCTCATCTTCCCTTTCTACACACAGGCTTTCAGTCTTACTCACTTGGTGAGGCCTCACCCTACTTCAGACACTTCCTGCACGGCACAGACTCAAGGAGCTAGACATAAGTACATTAAAGGAGATAAAAGGAGTGGAAAAATCAAACCAAACACAAACTCAAATGGCTTGGCACACAGATTCTCTTTAGGCTCACAGCCCCTGGTGGCTCATTTGGAAGCATTTGAATCTATACAATTAGATGGAATATTTCCTGTGATGTTGGCTGATGGAGCAACCACTTTAGGGTATTTATATCTCGATACTGTATATGCTTCTCTTACAGCCCTCTCTGAGTAGAGACACAGCAATACAAGTGACCGAGCACCGAGGGCTGTTGTCTGTATTTGTGGGTAGAGCTTTAGCTCTCCAAAGAGCCACTGTGGGAGAATCAAAGACAGACAGCAGCTCCTTCCTGATCCCGACCTCTGAGTCCTCCACACCTACGCCATGAGATGCTCGTGGGAGGGAGGTCTACAAGCTGTTGAATTCAACTGTTACCTTGGAAATGCTAAGTCTGTAAATAAGGCCAGACACTTCCAATGTGAAAATGCTACTGATTTGGCTAAACTAGTTTAGAGACTCCTGGTGCATGAGAGCACTTGCAATACCGCTTTTCATTACAAGTTCTGCTGGCATCTTAGCTTCAGCTACCATCAATCGTGCAACACTTTAAAAATTGATTCTGAGAGCGCCACAGAAGGGGCCTGTGCTGACTTGGTCTCCATGAGCTGGTCAAATATTGCTGATGTAGACTAAATAATTTTGCAATCAACGCTTTAGTTTGCAGCACTTGTCTGCATTCCCTCTCCAGGAAAAAATGGTGGGAGGACCATTGGTGGGAGGAAGCTGTTGGTGCTGGGACCTGTGCTCAGCAACAGCAGGATTCAGAGGTCAGAATGACTTTGAGCTGTTGCCTTTCTGGTGACTCTGAACCTTACTGGGCCTTAGGCAAGGAGCAGGGTGAATCTCAAAATACACTAATAATATCTATGAAAAATCTCAAAATATAATAAAACCACAAAACTCAGAAACACCATGGAGTACCCATGCCTGTGCTACATGAACCACTGCTCTTCAGCCACTTGAGTCTTGCTACCAAATAACATTTTGTGGAACTTAATCCAAGTGCTTTAGGGCTGAATTACTTTCCAAATTACCAAGACTTTCTATTTCAGCTTTTTGGCAAGTTCACGAGTGTATATTCTGTAGATATGCCACTGATTTGTTTGGGTCTTTTCCTTCACAGAAAGGAGGGTACTGCCAGAAGACAGAGCAAGGAAGAATAACTTTGTGTTGATCTCAATGAATTCAGTTCAGCTGGTACTGGAAGAGTGAGTTTTTTCTGTTTTTCCTCTTGACATGCCAAGAAGGCCTTTGCAGTAAGAACTAGGCAAAATGTAAGAGCAATTTATCATTCCTGTTGTTTTATTGTATCAAGAAGCTGGGAAACCTGGTTTTGTGAGTGGCTGTTGCTAATTCTAGATCCCTGTCTTTTCTCATTGAAAGCAGGTTTTGGAAATTCATTCCAAAGTGTCATGAAATACTGAGTTATAGTGAAGCTGTGGTTTACTTCCTCTGACAAAGTATTAGTCAAGGCTGAAATGATGAGAACTGGTAGCACTCAGTGTGCTCTGCTCTTCAGTGCGGGAAGGTCATCAAAACTGGGTCATAGCTGGTGCTCACATAGAGCTTCTCTGGCTCACAGCACATGGAGTCAAAATCAGACCCAACTTTGGAAGTGACTTTACCATTGAAACTGCAACCTTTAGATTGTACTTGCCATTTAAATAAAATAATTTTTATGATAATTGCAGAAAAAAAAAGTACATATCCTTTGTCTTTATGAAAGATTGGTGCCAAATTATAGTAATTTATATCTATTTCAAAACTGGATTCAAGCCCCACAAATATCTTTACAAAGTTTATGAAGACTGTATCCAGTTAACACTTTACTGGCATGAGAGAAAACTTTCAGTCTTTTAGTGCAAAACTTAAACATTCTTTTTGTAGGAAAAGTTCTAAGAATTTCTAATGTTAGACATTATAACACATTTTCATTCTTACATGTGGAAGAGCTTAACATCTCTCTAGTTCAGATTTTTAGCCTTAATGTTTCTGAAATAGAGAGATTAATATTAGTTTGGATCCTTAATCGGAAACTGGCCAGACATTAGCATTCAAAACAGGACAGCAATTCTGTAATAACAAGAAAATTATGGTTAGACCGGGCAAGTAAACGCTGCATAAAGGAGCAGATGACATCCTTGAGGAAAAAAAGACAGTAGTTGTGGATAATTATATTTTGCTGTGCTGATTCTAATTGTTGCATCCATGGTTTCTAGGAGCTCAGGAGTCAATTATGTTCAGGCATTCACTGGCTTTGGTATTTAGTAGGACAGGAAGAAGTCTCCCAGCTGATTTCCCATGGACCAGCTCATAGTCAGACGCTGGAAGTTTACAACCTCATGTCTACTAATATGGATTGGTTTCAAACCAGCAGACCAGAGAAAAAAGTGATTTGCTTTCCTCTACTAGTTCCCTTAATTCTTTCAACTCTTGTATTCTCTCTTTCCTAGACTTGATTATATTTGTCATGCAACGCATTGGTGGCTGAATGAATATGCATGAAGTGTGCACCACTTGTTTCACTGAGCAATTGGTTATGAAAATTGCCTGTTAGAAACATTTTCTACCTAGGTGGCTATGGTTATGCTGTGTTTTGTTGTTTTTAACTTGCATCCACTCCCCAGTTTAATTCTGAGTAAGTGATCCTACTAATAGGTATGCACTCAATTTGTAAAAGCAATTTGTTTCTTGTACCTGCAAATCAATAAGGATGGATTGTTTGTTCAATAAATCTTGTAGTCATCCACTCTGTAGTTTAACCTAACAAATGTTTCTAGTAGTTTGCCTAACACTAGGCCGAGTCTCTTCCTTACCTGGATGTATGTTTTTTGAGGTTGTTAGCATATTGCCTTCCTTAGGCACAACTTCTTTCTGTGAGCATTCCTGCAAATAACAGAAGCTCAGTGTTTCCATGTGTAGTAACCACTCATCTTCAAGTTCCTGGAAAAATAGCAAGAGGGGAATGAAAGAGGCCAGAACAAATTACAACTGGGAATGCATGACTATATCTGTGGGTATTATTTTCCTGCTATTCTGCCATTCCTTGTGTCTCACACAGTCTTATGCATTTTAAGATGGGGAAAAACTCAATGAGACAGAAGGATAATGGTAAATGCCTAACAGCTTTGGTGATAGAAGCATGATACTTTTTAATTCAGATTTCAAGTTATTTGTTTGGCTTATATTTGAACCATCATTTAATTTGTTTCTTTAGAAGACTGAGGTTATAAAAGATGTATTGCTGAATGTTTTTTTGTAATGGATAGTCGAAGGCTTCCCAGAAAGTCTTGGAAGCACAGGAGTTCAGTACTGAGAGTGACAACCACATGTTTTATAATCTTTCCTAGGCAATACATCAATCTAGGGTGAAAGGAATTCATTACAAGTATCTCAAGAAATGGCCATCCAAGTCTCACTTTTCCAGCAGAGGCTTGGTAGTATTTACTTAATAGCAATTCACCTCAGGAGACTCCATTTTGCAGATTTGAACTTAGGGCTTTCTATATCAATAACTTTCAGGGTAAGCACAGCATAACATTTCTCTTACTGCTCTTTTCTGCTTCTGGTGGGGAAGCTGTGTCAGCGATGCAGAAGTGCAGTTAGGACCCCATGGCTCAGATGGCTCAGCTGACGAGTACCATTTGTGATGTCTGTGTCAGGTCTCTAAAAGCACCAGACCAAGTTATTTTACACTCACTGTGAAACTCTCTGTCAGAAAAAGATAATTTTGAACTACCACCAATCAAGGCTGAACTATTGATTAAAAAGGGAAAGGGTTTGTATGTCATAACCTGATATTAAAATGAGGAATTAGGTACTTCAGAGCAGGGAGAGTGCTAGCCTTGCTTCTGATAATGTATGCAAAAGTTGCAAAAAATCCTCAACACTGAACTTTATTTGGAGAGGCAGGCAAGCAGAGATATGTGCCTAATTCTGGTATTTAAGTTCACTTTGGTTCCAGATTTGTAGTCTTTGTGCTTTAGTTTGTCAAGTAACATGCAAGGAATACATTTTTCAAAACCATAGACGAGCCACAAGGGATGAACTCTGCAGTCCTTTTCTGTGTGATGCAGAGTTTTGCAAGTCCAGCAGCTGCTTAAAACTTCCTAAAATAATGATTTAGAAAATAATGACTTATAGCTTCCTGTAGTTATTCATCTTTGTCTTCATTTTTGTACTGTGAATCTTCAGATCTCAAGGAGAAATATATGAGGGCAGTTCTTTATTCTTGGGTTATTCTGGCCCTGATACTGTGTTGTTAAACAGCTGCTTTCATTGGTAGAGGGAAAGAGAAGCTCTAAATTTACTGCATGGGTTTTTTAACAGAGTCTTGCCAGCCTAATCTTGTGAAACTAAGACATTTAATTAATTTTGCCACTCAGTGGAACTGCCTTATTTTTTACTATGTTTGACATTTAACAGTTCAGTTGAATTTGCCCAAGAGGATGGGGAAGCAGAGGAGATGAAGGGGGAGCAGGGGCAACTGAAGTCTACTTTCCTGCTAAATTCAAACAAAATTTAGCAGAAACAAGTCATTGCCAAGGTGCAGCAGCCACTATTACTTGCACTGGTAAGAAGAGCAAGCAGCAGGTATCATTCACATAAAGGAAGAGTGATCTTGTAGCCCTTGCTGGCCTCACTGAAGACAGACAAATCCAGAGCAGGCCTGAAATGGCATTTGTTTTAGTGCTGCTGCCCTGGAGAGTCAGTGAGCATGAGCAGAACAAGAGAGGTCCCAGTGCTGAGCTGAGATCCTGGCAGCAAAGCCACCTCTCAGCCAGAGGTGCTGACGCACGATCTGCTGGACTGCTGCCCTCCAAACACCTCCTCAGCCATGGTGTCACTTGTTCATGTGCAAGGGTCTCTGACCAACCCTGCTAAAGTTTCAAGAAGGTTTTTTGAGGTTGGTTTATTACCAGAGAAGTTTTCTTGTTAGCCCTCTCTTGGTAAGTGGGTAAGGAATTTTAAAGCCCTTTTCCATCTGTAAGGCAGCAGTTTGAGCCATCTGTTGTTACAACCCCTTGGAAGAACCTCCTTTATTGTTTACATGACCCAGACCTGAAGCTTAGATTTATTTGACATACCTACAACCACTACCAAGGAGTTTTATGGCAGAATAAGAAAGAGAAACTTTGCATTTCTACAGGAAGGCATTACCTGTGTGTTTGATTCAACGTCCAGTACCTGGAGTTGTATGAGCAAAGCAAAAAACTAACAATTTGTGAATTATCTTTTCCATCAAAATGCATTGTATCTGCTTTTGAGTAAAGCTCTAAATTTTGTTTTTCTGTTCTTAAAAAAAAAGTTAAGTTAGAAGCCTTGGGATTTTTAAAATTTTATCTCAAAAAGCTGTAGCAAATCTAGAGGACACTACTTCTTGTGGGTTTTGTTTTTTTGGTTTTTGTTCAGCCAAAGGTAGAGGATTAAAGTAAAAAAAGAGGCAACATTATTTGTTCACTATTTTTAGAAATGTAAGCTAAACTTCAAGAGTAACAGCATCAATGGAGACCCTCTTAGTTATAGACTCTGTTTGGATTCCCCTCTGTATCTGTTCTGACACCACAGGTGTCACTACTTCTTGAGAAAATATGGATATAAAGTAATTTAATTATTTGTTTATAGATCCTAAGAACAAGAAGTACCATCCTTAGAGGAAGTATAACCTGGCAGGAAGCCAACATGCCTTAGAATTAAGTCTTCTGGAGGGTTGGGCAATGCCCCAAGAGGCCTCAATAATTTTTCATAAGGTATTATGCCAACACTACCACCTACAGGAGTTCAGCAAAAGGGATACAGCATTTTACAAAAATTCAAAATAGAACAGAAATCAAAGTTCTTTGAGTATGGTCTGACCTTCCTCAATATCCAGGATTTTGGGGAAAATCCTCAGCTATTTCAGGAACTATTAAGACATAAGTCTTGTCTCACAAATCCAAACATTTCTATGGAGAACCATACTTTGGGAAAGGCAGTTCTTGTTGTATTGTAACTCAGTGTCCTAGAAATTTTAAATCTCTTGTTCTTTAGGTTTTAATTGTGAGTATGTATGACTAAAATTTAAACCTCACAAACATTAATAGATCAGAAGCCAATCTGCACAAAAACTTGGCTTAATTTAATGTACACATTTCTATTTTTGGTTTATGTATAGGTATTCAGCAGTACCAGTATTCTAGCCTCTGTGGAAGTTGTATTGCTTGCACAGATGTTGTACATATTTCATTGTTTTTAGTAAGCTGCCATTAGGCCAGCACAAGCAGAATTGTCTCAAAATAGATGGAGGCTATTGAAAAGAAAATATGTCATTACTAGTGGTATCTATCTACTGGACATTGAGGGATTCTGTTTCCAGAATCCACTATCATTGCTTACAGTATTTCAAATTCCTTACCCAAAGAAAGGAAATTGTGAAGCTGTAGCTTTGCAAAGTATTTACACTGAATAAATGTCAAGTTACATTTCCTCATTTTATCACTTTCTTGTCAGTCATTGCCAAGCTGAGAGAGTTGATCCATAAATAGCAGAGAAGTTTAAATTTGCATCTATAAGAAAAAGGAGTGCTAAACATTCTTGTCCTGGGTAATAAGGCACTTAAAATAGTGCTCAAGCTCAGTGGGTTTCAGTGAAGCTTAGGTACAGAAAAGCAATCAGCATAGTTGCTTAGCACCCCATTGAACCCACTTTTCAATAAAATGCACCAAAATGCCAGTTACGACTGTCCAATTTATCAGTGAGAAATCAATGTACTGACAGTTGCCATGGCTTCTGTTCCATGTTGTCTCATAGTCTTACTGGCATTTTAATTTCCTCAGACAGGTAGAAAAAGCTAAAGTTTTGGAAGTGTTACCTATGAGATTTGTTCCAAATGTCCTGTGTTTGCGTATTTTTATCTCCCAAATATATACCCACCTAGCAAACTTGCCAGGAGTTTCATTCTTGCTTTGACAAGCATATTTCAAGCTCAGTCCATTAGGGGTGTCATCTCTGGAAGCAGTCAGAGCATATCTGCAACCCTGACTTCCAGGTCTCTGGCCTGAGTAAGGGAACCTTTAGGACAAGGTTCCTGGTTGGCATGTTGACTGTGGGGAGGAGAGACCAGCCTCAGGAGCTCTACTTGCAGCTCCTGAAGGTTACTTGGCTGCTGTAGCAGCTGGCTGCACTTCCCAGGTGGCTGAGGGGTTTTCAGTGCAGACACTGCTCAGAAAGAACATTCTGTTGATTGAAAGAAGGTTGGAGGCACCTGGGAAAACAGGTCAAGAAAGCAATTGATTTCAATAGTTAACCCATAACTTCACTGCTCTCTTTTCTCCACCTTTTCTAGGTTAACTATGATGCTTTCAGATGTGTTTTCTAGTTAAGAAGATAAAATAAGAACTTTTTAAAAATGTGAACTATGGAAGGAGGCAACAAAAATCTGTGGGGGAGTCAGGCAGTAAGACTTGGGGGCTGAGCTTAGAGGCATAGGCAAAACTCGTAATAAAACATTAAAATAGAGAAGTAAAACTGACTTGCCCAGAACTGTTGAACAGTACTTCCTGTCAGCTCTGAGAAAAGCACTGACACCAAGCAATAGCATACAAGGTTACTGATGGTCGTGGAATCTATAAAGGAGTCTTGAATAGCTGCAGTTTACTGCAGGACATTGTAGAAACAAGTTTTCAAGCTACACATAAAACTAGTGCTGTAAGATATCAGAGGAGTTCTTGGGAGTCTCTGCTACTAAGTCCAAGCAAACAGAAGCTTGTCTTAATTAAAATTTCTGACAGAAGCAGACAAAAAACCCCCAAACCCCCAAACAACCAATACACAAAGGCGTGAAAGAGAAAGAAAACCGCTGAAACGACTGTGTCTGCAAAGTCAGACATCCAAAAGGTCACAGTTCTTGGTTCTTCCCCAGGTCCCTTGGGTGTTTCAACCTAGTATTTTCACAATCTTCTCTATATTAAACCTTGTAAACCACTTAAGACACTTAAAATGAACAGTGCCAGTGTTGATTTATCTGTCCTTTGTGTTAGATGTTAAGATTCAGGTTGACACATATTCCCTCGCATAACCTGGATTGAAAAGTTCTGATATGAAAAAGATAAAAAATTAATAGGTTTACTCAAAATAATTAAAAATGAGCAGCAGAATAGTAATAATTATAACCTTGGAGATTCATAATTAAAGTTTACCATTGTCTGAAAATTATCTCTTCCTTTGCTTTTCCCATGATAGGGAAAGTATGGCTTTTTAGGCAGGGAGATAACTTTTTCTTTTTTGTTCTTTTCCTCTTTTTCTTTTTCTTTTTCTTTTTCTTTTTCTTTTTCTTTTTCTTTTTCTTTTTCTTTTTCTTTTTCTTTTTCTTTTTCTTTTTCTTTTTCTTTTTCTTTTTCTTTTTCTTTTTCTTTTTCTTTTTCTTTTTCTTTTTCTTTTTTCCTAATTAGAGTAGGTGAAAGCTCTATGCATGCTTTGCCTTTTCATTAAAAAAAAATACAGTTGTTAGCCCTTCTCAATCTACCTCTATTTAAATTCTAAGAATGAGTTAATCATATACACAGCTTTCTTAAGATGTCTAAAACTTGCTTTAGAACTGAGTATCAAACACCACCCTTCCTAAACACATTGTGTGCTTTTTAGTCTATTTGCAAATCTAACAGCACTATATTGATTTTGTTGACATCTACGCTTGCACTGAACTTTGTAGGTGGGGCCTTACAAAGTATGATTTTGTTTCTGTGTTGATGGAAAATTGATCTGTTGGCCAGCCTTGATGCCTCAGCATGATCTTGCAGCTGAATTTCAGCTAGCAGCCAGGGACTTCACAACAACCAAGAACAGATCTGACAGACTGTCTGCCTGAGGGATGCCCAGTGCTGCTCTTACAAGAACCATTATACTGAAGTGTCCTAAATGTGACACTGTTGTCCTTTCTTGTAGCACTTTGTCTATGTGCTAAGCAATGCCAGAACTCTGAGTTGATGGACAAAATCAGTAAGGGAGAGTCTGAGTGATAGTAATGTATGTTTTGTGTGTACACTAAGGAAGTGTTCCTGGAAAAGGAATGATTACAAAAAAATGCAGACACTTTCTCAGTAACATGAGCTCCAAATTGTTCCTAGTGACCGAGTCTGGTTCAAGAACTGACTCTAAAATGTGAATTTAGAGAGCAATCTAATTCTCAAGCAGCTTCCACACCTTCATCTCCAAGGTACACTGTTTCTGTGTAAAGCTTCAAATAATATAGATGAGCAGCAAAATAGCAGCTTTTCCTAAGTTTTCCCAGCAAGGACACCCTTCAAACCAACAGCTGGCATTGACATTAGTTAAGTACTGTGACACATGACTTGGTGGGCACAGGGTAAGTTCTTGTCATGCACCATCTACTCCACAGAAACAATCTATGCATGCCTTAATTCTCAACAACCAAGTGAAAGAAGCTGGGGGACCCTTGACTTTTTACAGCTAGAAGTTCCACATGATCAGATGATAACCAGATGCTGGTGCATGGTACCTCATGCACATGACGGAAATCAAATGAATCTGTAGCCTGAATTTTGTTTGTGGCAATGCAAAAGGCTCAAGTGCCTGATTAAAGAGTTAAAAGATGGTTCATGATCACTCTGGTTTAACAAAATTACTGAGTTTTGATAGCTTCATTTTTAAATTGTGAATGCCATTAACTAGTGGTGTGGCTTTGGTGGGGATGTTATTTCCACCAGCTTTACATCTCTGTGGGGCCAATTACCTCTATGGCTAGGTTAAATTCCAGTTTACACAAGAGTGAGATCAGAATCAGGTAGCCTCTGAGAGTTAAATAGTGTATGCAGTGGCTATTTGTTATTTTTAAGTGATATGAGTCACATGTATATACTGACTGTGGTGCTGTATGTGGCACTTAAGGAGATCCTTAGCCCTGTTTATGTGTTGATGCTAAGAGAGTGCAGAAAGTATTAAAAGGTAGTTTGAAATTACACTAATTTGCTTGTTCCTCATTATTGCAGCTCATAATGGAGTTGATTTGCATACTGGATATATTCCTGATTTGTATTTTAAGGTTATTTCATTTCCTGTTATGCTTGCAATGCAAATTACTTTAGTATAGGGAAGAATACTTTGCCCTCTGAAAAAAGGCTGGAAGATATTATTTTGGAAGGGCACGCTGCAGGTAATATTTTACAATAGCTATGTTTATTCTGTTCTCATTTTTTATTGTCAGTGAAAGTGAAAGCTCTTAAACTCCAATGTGTAGCTCTCTGCTGCACCCACCACAGCGAACTCTTCCAACAGCAGTTGAATTCTTTTAATTGAGTCTTTCACAAGACCAGAACCAAGCAGGCAGCAGGGGAAAATACATTAAATCAGTCTTGCAAAAGTGGACTTCACCAGAGGAAAAAAGGTAGGAATAGACTAGTAGAGTTACAAGTGTTTGGGGGAAAAAATATTAATCCCCCAAACTGGGACTGAAACTATGCAGGCAATCTTAGTTGTAATTATTACTCTGCTCCTAACTATAATGATGTTGGGATTTATGTAGCACTTTTCATATGTAAATTGCTCATCAGATTGCTAATTGTCTCATAACATCGACAGTTCCTTGACTGAATGTGGCTGTAAAAGAGTGCAAGGATCTTTCAACAGTGTCACATACAGGCAGCTATTACAATTTTTGTTTTGTATTCTAAAGAGATTATGCTTTTACACCACACAGCTCTATCTGTGTGCCTGCCTAATGATGTCAGAGCGCTTTCAGTCAAATATGACAGAGCACTAGAGGTCCAAAAGATTCAAATTTCCCAAATATTTTAGGAATATAGAAGACTAAATTCAGGAAAGATACTCAATTACTATTTCCACTGAGGGAAAGCCTGCAATGTTCCCTGTTTTCCATTGGACGCCAGAGAGTTTTTTCCTCTGTACATGCTATAGATAGGTAAACATCAGGAGACTCATGTGTAAGGAGGGGTCAGTTCTCCCCTCCTTACACATGAGAGAATCCAGTCACAAGACAAAGAGTGACCAGATTTCATTGCTTGAGGTTTGGTGGAGTAACAGTTAATTCTGGCTTTTAAAAACACAGCGATTTGGAAGCAGCTCCCCTCCCATGAAAAAGCAGAGAGAGGCAAGGAGACAGAATTCAGCCTCCGCTGTTTCAAACTTGCAGTAAATTACTTTCCTTGTCATCTAAAATGTTCATGAAAGGAACTGAGGCTCCGGAAAAATTAGCTGAAAATACATTTTCCTGTTGGAACATGCTATTTAACTGAAACACATGCCATTTTCAGTGCAATTAGATGTAAAGAAATTGTAAAGCAAATGTCAGTAAGTCTGTTTCTTGTTTGTTTCGACATTTTTCTTTTGTTTGCAATATATTTTGCATTGCATTTTACAGTAAGAAAAACATTTAGGAAAAAGTTCTAAATTTAATCAGAGCAGGACTTTTTGAAAAGCCCAAAGAGGGTCAATTTAGATTTCAAGAAAAAAATGAGTTTTTCTTTCAGATTCAGAAGAAAAATAAAATTCAGAAACCTCTAATTTCCTGTAGACTACAATTTTAGTTTCTAATTGCAACCACTATAGACCATTATAACTCTAAGGAGCCTCCTTCCTGAGCAATCTACCAAGAAACACATCTAATTCTTTCTAAATAATTTATATCTTATATTTAATGAATTTAATGAATTTAATGATGGAGGTCTAGCAAACTTTCCAGACTAAAAACTAATGTGATTGTTTTTATCTCTATGTTTGTGTGTTTTCTCATGCCACTGGACATGAGCTGAAAAGGCTGTTTCCATGGCTAAAAAAAGCATATGCTAAGAGGGAAAGAAATGTGTATAAGAGTACAATTGCTAAATACTGGGAATGCAGCCATAGACCCAAGTATAGGATGGCTAGTCAATCTTCTTAAATTTCTTTTCTTTCTTCTGAATTAAACATAAGCTTTGATAGTAATGTCACTTCTACCAGGATTTTGCATCCGTACAATCCAATGGGTGTTTCGGTACAAATCCATTCGTTTCTTCCTATAGATTTTCTTGAGTTGTAATAGTGAGGAACTCTTACGAATAGAGTAAGAGACCAAAAATGTTGACATCCAGTTTTTGATTATTTTCCTTTTTTTTTAAAGTTCATTTTGAAAATTTTGTTGGCAGAAGCAACAATTACTAAGTGTACACTAAAAGCTATTTTAAAACGGTAAAATCTTGAACAGGCTGAAGTTTTCTTTTATTTGGGTTTGCCTATGTATCACACAGTAGTGACGGTGGTACCGCAAGCTTCTGTAATCTTCTAAAAAGCATTTTCAAATAAAGTGATTACTCTTTCTTGAAGCTTTAGAAACCAGGTGCAATGATACCAACTTGCTCCATTTTTGTACCGTCACATGAAAGCTGAAATAATAAAGATGTGCTGAACTTCTCTGCTAGGAAAGGATACTTTTTCACAGAAAATGGTTAAACACTGTTCAATATATTTAGCATTGAAGGAAGAAAATGTGCTGTTAAGGGGAAATAATCCTATATTTGCCTAAAGTTTATGTAAGAAAATATGTTAAAACTAAGTGGAAGGTTATTGTTTTATGAGCCTGTTATTGAGGATTTTCTCCATCTGGGAGAAAGTGTGAGAATGGAATGAGAAAAAAAAATAATGACCTGGGGAACTGCAAAGTGTCCTGGGGATTTCATTCTCCCAGGCATCCCATTAGTGCCAGAGGCTCCAGTTTTTTCCTTTCTGTTTTACTAGGCTATTCCTGGCAGCATCTCTGGGTTGCCCAGTTCTGGGGGGAGAAATAGAGCTAAAATAAAGCAAGGAGGTGCTGAGACTAGGCAGTAATTCTGCACACTTAACTGTGGTTCTTTAGAAGTTACCAAGTCAGTTGCATGAGTGTAGCCTGGCAAAGTGCAGCAGCAGTCACTGGCAGGGGAGAGGCAGTTTGTGCTGTGGGTGTGAAGGCAGCTGGTTCACTTTTTCCACCTGTGAGCTGTGGAGAGCTGGGTGGGACACTGCCAGTCTGGTCTGACCTGAGTAACAGTACCTGGAAGCTGTGAGATCTGATTTGGTACAAACCACACGCTTGCCTGCGCTGTAACTTCATTTCTTTATTAGTCACCCAGGGCTGGATTGCTCACGGGAGCCCTGTGCTGTGGTAGATTGGAGGTGCTTCATGGTGCATGTTGACTTGGCCCTGAAAGGAATTGAGTGCTGTGGTCTTAATTTAGCCTAACACATCAGCACGTGTACGAATTTAAATTTTCAACTCCGCTCACAGCTGGAGGGGAAGGTTAAGGACTTTGTACCCTACATAAACTTCAGTACCTCCACCTGTAAATATAGAGGAAAAGTAGAGTTCTGCTAGTTAGACAACTGAGAGGAGCTGGACTTCTAGATGTCTTTCTGAACCAGAAACCTAGACTAATAAAATATTTTGCACCTGCATATTTACAGTCTTGACCTTTACTGTTACTGTCTAGCTTTTCTCGCCTCCCCTGGTATTTTTCATCAAAGAAGGAATATTATTAGCCTGCTGCAGCTTCCTACCCTACCCAGAAGCGTGAAGGAAGTGTGAGTTTTAGGTGTGAAAAGACACTGCACTGATGGTAGGACAAGTGCCAGCGGTGGTGTGAGAGAGGCGAGGTAAAGCGGCTCATTGCATGGCTGCAGAGGTGGACAGCTTGTGAATTGATGGTGGAGATTCATCACCTGACTCCCAGCATGGGGCAGCATGCTCTGTGCAAATCACTGGTCATAAATAATTATTAATAGTAATCCACTGTAGCTACAGAGTTCAGGTGTCAATATTAATGGAGTGAAACTACCAGCGGCTTTTGCTGTGAATTAGCGTTGACCATGGCAGTTGATGTAAATCAGTTGTGAACAGCAGTGAGGTCAGATGCATGCAAATGAAAGAGATCTTTCTCAACTATTGCCTATGGCTTTTTTGCCAGCTATCTCTTTCTAATGTTTACCTTTCGTCACCACCCAGCTGGTAGGTAGAGTGGTACAGATGGGTCTGAGTAAGAGCTCATGTGCCAAAACTTACTCCTCCTGCTTGCTTTTGGAAAAGGATCAGTAACATCAAGAGTGTGCTCTGCAGTGAGGCAAGAGTGCTGGGTGGCATACTGGTGAGACAGAAATTGCATATAAATTAGTTGAAGTGGGTTATTTTTCTGGGAAGTTTGAATGTGTGAAAATGTAGATCTCTGTGGATATACAGTTCAAGAAGCAGAGGGAATTCCTGTAATAAAGACAGAAATTATCTAACCCATTTTTACTAGGCAGTTTGTCAAAATCCCCAGCAATCTGGGGTAAAATGAAAGATTAATGTTAGAATCAGGCATTTCCTTGCCTGTAATCCCACTTACTTACAATGAATATTCATGGTGGCCTTGTTCATAATTCAATCTTATTTTCTAGCCAGCCTCATCAGAGAGAATTTTGGGTTTTTTCTCCCCATAGGATTTCCTTGGGGCCACATTTCCTGAGAGTGTGCTGGCTTTCTTCCTGAGAACCAGAGAGAGTCATGGTTTTGATCAGACTGTGCTGCTGCTGCAGTAGAAGTAATGGTGGGGATTGAGAAATGGGTACAGGAGCTGCATCTTTCTTACTCTGTCATGCAAATCGTGTAATACTCTATAGCTTCCTGCTGCTTTTTTCTCTGCTCCTTTGTTGATTTCCTGTTTCACTTTCTGCCCTCTTTTATGGCTCGTGTACAGCTTTGTCTCAGGCAGGGGTAGACCTCACAGATTGTGTTATGGCTCCATGGTGGGAGCAGTCTTACATGGAAGGTGAGACTCTTGGGGAGCTGTGTTACAACCTGTTCTGTGGGGTAGCAGGCTCACCCAGAGAAAGCAGATGCAATAGAAAACAGAAGGGAAAAGAAAGATATTGAGAAACCTGTCTGATAGATCATGTAATCAAATGAGAGGGCGATTTTCCCAGGTTAACTGTGGGTGAGTGTGTGCCTGCATGATTCAAAGAACTGCTGGTGTCAGCGAAGGCTTCAGAGATCTGGAAAGTTGTATTTTGCTGTCCTTCAACCTATGCTCAGTTTTCCAAGGGCACAGTGGAGCTATCTGACCTGTTATTATTGCAAACAGATGCTTTTGTTCCAAAGACATACATTTCCATCAACCTCTTGATAGTGCTGGCACTGTCTCAGTTTTCTGACTGCAGGTGTGCTCAACTAATATAAACTTCATTCCTTCTGTTGCACCGTGCAGCAACTGGATGTTTATATATTGATGTACTCTATATCGGTGTTTTCTTTTTCCTGTGATGAAATTCTAGAAGGAAATGCAAGTGGAACACACCTACCTACCCAAGTACCTTACTGAAATTTGGGTGAAATCCTAATTCTCAGCAATTCTCTTTCCCAAAATCTCTTCTGTTCGCCCTCTATGGAGAGTCTCACGAGCTGTAAGAAGGGCTGACTGTCACCCTTTGGGCAAGTGAGTTCCACGGAAAACTGCCCTTTTTCCTCAAGGTTTTTGCTCTTTTGTGTGGGGGATGTGGTGTACGTGTGTATGTGTTTACAGAAGGAAAGGGTGCTCTTTTGTGGCTGTCCCTGTACCAGAAGGGACTACTGCTCACTGTGGACAGCAGCCTTCAATCAGGCTAAACCTGGAAACAAGACCACCCCAGTGTTTTGGGTTTTTTTTAAAGCACTGTATTTTGAAGTACTAGTCGCACCAACCAGAGAGTGAACTGGGAGGAGAAAAACCTGGGGGGTGCATATTGTTCTTGGAGTGGTTATTTTTGAGGGGTTGAATTCTGTCCTCAGCCATAAGGTAGGACTGTCATCTGTGCTTGAGGCACACAGAAGCCAACTTTGGCAAGATTTCTTTGTTAAATAGTGGCAGAAATGCCCATTCAAGCCTATAAGATTTCTCTTTCCTCAGAAAAAAAATCAAACACAGCTGCCATCTCCTTAATCATCCTTGCTATTGATCTTTAGAACATGGCTTTGTATGTCACCATCAGAGGCAGCACAGACAAAAGCATTTTCTCATTTTCTCACAAAGGACATTTTTTAGGCCCAATAATACAAGAAGTTAAAAGTCTAAAAGAAATGTTTAAAGATACTGTCATTTCATTTGAATTGGCCCAGTTATGGCAAAAGGTTCTTTATTTTTTGAGATTATAATTTCTATTTTAAGGATCAATTGAGCTTTTGAGACTTTGGCCCCTGAAGGAAGCATCACCACAGGAAGCATTGTTCAAGGCCACATACCCCACAAAGGCTTTGGGATCTCTATGGCTGCAAATCACCAATCCACCCTAAGTGATACTATCTGTCAAACTGATGATTTCCCAACTTTAGCAGAGTCAGGTACATCAGGACAAACCTGTATGTGTGTCTGCAATGTCCCACATAGGCCTCACAGAACCATAGAATCAACTAGGTCAGAGAAGACTTTGGAGATAATCAAGTCCAACTTTTGACCTAACACCACCTTATCAACTAAACCATGGCACTGAGTGCCACATTCAGCCTTAAACACCTCCAGGGATGGTGGCTCCACCACCTCCCTGGGCAGCCCATTCCAATGCCCAATTCACTCTTTCTGTAAAGAATTTTTTTTCTAATATTTAGCCTAAACTTCCCCCAGTGAAGCTTAAGACTTGAAGCCAAATCCCATGGTTTATGAAGCACAGTACAGGAGGCAGTGTGGTACAGAGTAGGGGTTATCCTCTTGTTCTGCTCTTCCTGGGACAGCATAGAAATTGCATCAGTTCTTGACATATTTGAGAGCATCCAAGAAGAATTGTTTATCTCACATCAACTGGAACAGTGCCCTGTGCTCTGTTCTCAAATACTCCATGTTCAAACTCTTCTCCATCTCCTACCACAGCTAGTGCAGCTGTTTTTAGGTAGGAACTTTATTACTTTTATACTGCTTGAGGATCCTTTTGTGGCAGCAAAACCCTTCCTTTGTGATAGGGCACAACACTAGTACAGAGGAGAAAGAGTGAGAGGTAAGGATATGATCCTTCAGATATGGTTATAATTTCAGTTCCTTGAGCAGGTGCTTCAACCTTTATGGTGTGCATTGAAACCAATGATGTATGTAAATACAGATTTCTGCCTCTCTTCCTAAAGTTAGTATGTTCTTAATTTGATTATTGTGACTTTATAGATTTCTTTACTCAATTAAAAGCATGATAATTGAACCAGATAATGGCTGTGATTTGAGAGCTTCTTTGAGGGCTGGCATGGTCCTTTGGCTTTGCATAAAGTGTGTTTTTCCAAGGTCTTTTGAATTGGACTGTTTACTAGTGGCTGCAAAAGCTCAGGATTCAGGCAATCGGTTTCCTCGCCTTAATCCTGTTTCTGAATGTTTCAGTTAGTGTTTTTCTGAACCATTTTTTCATGTGAATTGTTCCAAATGAATCTGTAGAGCCCCACAGCCTTGGATATCACTTTCATTTAGAACCATAGCTTTGTAAGGGCTTGCCCAGAGAGAACAAGAACAAACAAGGGGAGAGACCCTTTCCTTCAGAACTTTCCCAGGTTGAGTTGAGTGTTAGCTGCCAAGGCATGTAAAGAACTTACAGAAACAATCAAAGCTTAGTTTAACTTTACAGTTAGATCCCAGCCTTGCTAACAGCAGACTCAGGCATGAATGCCACATGTTGTTATGCTAAAGGGTTTGCTCAGGAGCTGCATTTCTATGCATTGACCCCTAAATAATTCACTGGAGATCCCATCTGCTTCCTGCTGTGACAACATAACATTGTCCAAGGGAGCGAGATGAGCTTACATTTCCTTGCCAGCACTTGAAAGCTGTCAGAAGAGACATGTGGAGAGAAATTCGGGCCACATCTTGAAGTTCCATTCTCCTACACAAGATCAAGAAAGGTCTTTACCTTTCTTGGTAAAAAGAAAAGTCTGACCCCTGCCCCCCCCCCCCCCCCCCCAATAAATTATTAACTGAGATTTCCCACTGATGGTACCTAAAAGAGTTCTACATGACCTCCATGGATGTGCAATTGAATTATAAATGGTGTGCTCTCCAGTCTTCTTTAAGGATTATGTGTTTGGGAACAGCTAAAGCTAGTCCAGAATACGTCAAAACTATCCTAGTAAGTTTGGAAGCAGTGTGGGCCTACTCACAATGCCTTTCTGTTGCCCCACCAGCTGTTTAATGCAGCAGCATGGAACACTACATGGGTTAATTGAACTCAGGTTTTAGACCTGTGGCTCAGTCTGCCGTGGCTGCAGTGGCAAGATCCTGAGCTAATTACTGTCAAGTTGGCAACACGGTGTTACTGCAGCCACTGAGGTGTAGGCTCACCTTGGGAAAAGCTTGGCCAGAGGATATGTGATAAAGAATTTATTAAGCAAGTTTTTGTCCATCTGGTTACAAACTCTAATAGCTGTGAATGGAGAAATAAGGCTCATTACAAGCTGATTTCATTTAGTATACGACTAAGTGAGAGCTCTGAGGTCTTACAGTTCTACAACAACATGTTCCTGTGAAGACAGAAATTTGATCATCTGTTGTGCCCTGTTTTGCTCCTTTTTAATCTCTCAAACTCATAAATAAAAGGGGTATTTTAAATTGTATGAAGTATAATTTATAAGCATTTCAATATTTTATTAATAGAAAATATTTTAAAATATATATAATTAAAAATGTTCCTATGTATCAGATGTTTACTTGTGCTAATCTTACCTCCATAACTACATTTTTCCATTACCACAGCCATGCTGGTAATCACAGGAACAGGAGTCTTGGTCTGTTGTGAAGTGCTCTGCATGCTGACTGACTGCTCTTATTGATTGCCAAACTCTAATTTAGCTTCTTTCCATGAAAAAGACAAATTGTAAAATCAACCCTTTAATTAACAAAACCCCCTTTCCTCTGTAGCTTTCTGTCGGAGGAAATGACAAGCTTCTTTCTACATGGGCCTCTACAGAGAGCACACAGACAGAGGCTGATTTACACTAGGTGGGAATAATGACCCCAAAGGGTAAAATGCGAAGCTATCTTACCTAAATTTGCCAGTAGCATGGTGGCTCACAAAAGACTTGCCAGGAGGAAGAGGAGGTGCTGTGAGCATTTCCTTTCCTGGTCCCAGTGGACCTTTAGGAGATGCAATGGGAGGTGTATATAAACTGCTTGGTTTTGCTGGGCTTTTTCTTGTTGTACAAACACTGTCAACCCCAAAATCCCCAAATATGGTGCCTTGGAAGTAGAAGTATTTATACCAGGCTGAAAGTCACTTCACTGACCATGAATCTCTTCCATTTCTGGATCTTGCTGACTGTTAAAGAGCCCAGACTGTGTTTTTAGGTACAACTACCAACTATAGGATTGACAGCTTTTTCATAATCCAAGCATTTTAATTTCAGGTATTCTTTAAGCCACAGGAGCAGATGATTTCATTCAAGAAAAACCTTGGAGTTTTTCATGGAAGAGAAGAAAAAGAAGAGAAACTCAAGAAAAATATAGTAGATCTGTAGTTGTTCTAAACCAGAATATTTTCCAAGAGACATCAGTGTCTTTTGAGGCATAGTCAATCTTAGCAGAATGCTTTGGAATGTGCTTCATTGTGAGATTGCATTTTTATTGAGGTCATTGTCCAAAAATTAGGATAAGCCAGAACAAATCTTTCCTTTGGTTTCCTTTAGATGATTTTCTGTTATTCTTCACCCAGCTTGCTTCATTAGGCAGGTTATTTTGTCATAAGCACTTGCCTCTGAAGGATTTCAGTAGCAAAGAGGGAGCTTTCTGCAGAAGGAAAGTAAGCCAAAAAATGTTTTTTTCTTACTGCCTGTGTCCTTTTTTCTATAACAAAGGGAGCAATTCAGAAGTTTAAAACATCACTTAAAATAGAAACAACCAGTATCTGCACCTTATTAAAAACATGCTATTTTGAAACTTCCTAGCTAGACACTCACTTGTGTAATTTGTGCATCAAAATATTATGGTATGTTAGTTTCCAAAAGGGTAAAGCATACAGCAGTCACCTGATATGACTCCACTGGAGATGAAGAGTGAAGAGGTGGGTGCACAATTACCCCACTGCTACTCTAAAAGATTGCAATTATATATGGAGACACCCTGTAGCAAGGGAGATCAGAAATACACTTGCTAGGAGGCTGATGGAAACATGCAGAGAAAATTAATCACTCTCAAAGTGGCTGACTGGTATAAGCTGGGAAGAGCTGTGGGTTTTTTCTCCTCAGGGTCACTACACTCTGTTGAAGGCACAGTGTACCTGTGTGCACAAATATGCAAGAATGCCCAGTTATCCTGTACCTATTGCTCCCCTCTGCCTTTCATCTAAAATTGCCAAGGCAGTTGTCGGTGCCACTCCAGGCTGTGAACCACTTTGAAGACAATGAGGGAAGCTTTGAACATGGCTCATTTCTCCAGGGCAGTGCACTGGAGATTTAATGCATTTCTGGTGGTTGCCTTGCTGGAGAGACACAGGGTGTTCTCGTAGCTGAAGTTTCTCAAGGACTGTGGCTTCACGCCAGGTCACTGTGCTGGAGTTTTGATAGGAAAAGAGAAAGCCTGATCAGCATTTGTCCAGATGGGATTGAGTCTCTTGCCAGCTGGAGATCATAGAAAGTGTTATTCATGGATGCTGCCAAGATCAAGCTTACTGTTTTCTGAAGAATCCAGGACTACTTCTAAGCTAGAGATTGATCTGGTATTGCTGTGTTCGTGCTGTAGGGCTCTAAAAACTGTGGTTTTTTCCACATTGTAGAGCTACTGCTATCTGCTCTGTTATCCAAGTCAAGCAGTAACACAGCAAAGCTTAGTCACTGGGATACAAAGATGCCAAATAGAACAGGCTGAGCAAGTCTAAAAGCTGTGTCTTTGTTTGATTTTATTTTGCAAACTGAATTACTGAGAAGTGCAAGAAATCTGTAGATAAGAGTGGGTTCTGAAGCAGTCTTTATTGAAAAAATAGAGTAACCAATTCAACCTTGTCCTTGTCAAAAGAGGCTTTATATTCCCACGTGGGAGAGTCTTGCTGATTGTTCCAGTCATTTGCTAATTTTGTTGACGATAGTTATGCTTGCTAGCTAGAGAGGTGTTTAACTAAAACTTTTCCAACTGTCAGATACCAAACAAGTGATACTTTTCAACACCTTTTCTTCTTGGAGAAATGATCCATGTAGAGGCTTTGAAAGAGTGGAGTAATTCAGTCTAAAGTACTGTGTCAGAAAGGATGGGGGCAAAGTAACTTATCATATATGCGGCTGTAAAGAGAAAAGGAATATTTTTCTCACACAGTCTAGCCTAGGTAGAGCAGGAAAAATTTGGCTTCAATTGCATTACAGAAAGCTAATTTAGCCATTGAGAAAAAACATCTAATAACAAGTGAATCACCAGAACAGATCAGCTGCAAAGGTTATGGAGTCTCTGTCAGAAGTTTTCAAGAACAGGTCAGATAAAAATCAGAAAAAAGTGAAGTTAAGGTGAATTTGGGACTGATCATTTGTCTTCAAATCACTTTCAGCACATTTTCAATGTCTTGTTGCTTGGCATAACAAGGGGATAAAAAGGAAATTTTTTGTTACATTAAGGGATCATAACAGAAATTTTTCAACAAAAAAAAATACTGTAAGAGATATTATCTTAATCTAGTCACTGTTATTTAATAAATAGTTAAATAAAGCATAAATATGTTTGTGGGAGTAGGGAGAGGAGAGGAGCGGAGTGGCATATTGGAGGGGGAGAGAACAGAGCCTGTAATGTACTAAGCCCATGGTTCCAATTTAAAGAGAAGTTCATTTTGTCTGGCTTTCCCCTTAAATTATAGGAGGGAAAAACACTGCCAGCACCACAAAGCCAAACAATCTTCCAAGCTTCCAGTTCTATTCCATGGCAGAAACAGAACACAAGGGAATGGCAGAACTGTGCCCAGTCACAAACTGGCCAGACAGAAACAGGTATTTTGTGTCTGCAGGGGATGCCACAAGGATTCCTGAATTTTTAATCACATGTTAATCCAAAGTAAGATTTAACTGGTGCCTTTCAGGTCACATCTGCCCTGGCAGACCCACAGACAGGCCTGGAGACCAAAATTATCAAAGCTTCTACAATTTACAAAATGGGCTTTATGTAGCTGGAATCACCGTGTTGCTGCTACAGCCAGGTCCATGCAAATACAAGGGAGAGTCCAGAATAAATCCATTTAGCCTTGATCCACATTGCTCATGTAATACTTTGCAATAGGGTTGTGAGCTATTTGGGGGCCTTTTGCATTGGTGGGATCTCTACTCCCTAAAAAGTTCTCATTGATTTTTTTTAAATACACTTTCCTGAAATACATGTTTTTAAATGTAGAATATTCAGCAGTGACTTTTTGCTCACTTGCCTGTAAAGCTTTCTCTGCAAGTCTCGTTGGCATTTATCCCAAAAAGATGTTAAAATTATATCATGGAGGAAACAGTTTAAAGCTTACTGGAAAAGAGCTGATCTCCTTTGTTTAATTTTGGTATATGCCTAAGTAAGCATAATCTCTTGGTTGCAAAATTAAAGTACATCCACAGAAAACTATCTTCACTAAAATATGTACAAGGCATCATAACCAACCCAGTGCCTTACCCAGTACTTGAGCTAATATTTTCCTGCTGAAGTTCAGGAAACCCCACTGGGAAAATGGAAAGAAAAAAATGTATTTTGGTATTTCTGGTGGCAAAATATACTACTGTATTTTTTTGTCTTGAAATTTCTGTAAGGAACAACTGTGTCTGATGACTGCTGCAGTCAGGGCCTCATGCTGTAAGTGATCCTGACAGCAAACATCTGGTGTGGTCTTATCACATGTGTCTGTGTAACAAAAAAATGCTTCCCTTGATATCTATATTGATATTCCCCTGGACTTCCACTGTCTCCAAAGAACAACTCATGCAACCCTGACATGCCTTGAACCTATAGGAATTTGTGGTAAAGCAAAAAATTACACTCTTGATTAACTTCTTAGCTAATAAAATGTAAACTTGTTAGTTTACATTTACTTCCGAGAGAAGAGCTGTATAGCCATAAATATTGCCTCTAAATCGAACCATGCTGTCTTCAGATCAGGAGGCTGAAATGTGGCCTGTTTTGCATGCAGGGGTTTTGGGACAGTGTCTGCTGAGGGAGGTCTGGCATCTGGACATGCTATTGTTTCCACTGCCTGAGAGCTTTCCTCTTATAGACCGAGTAACCTCAGCCCTGAACTTTGCTTGTACCACAGGAGTCATGTTCTCTGTGACTCACAGAGCCTTTGGCAAACAAAAATATTGAGCTTTTTTTGAAGGGTGAACAGGCTTCAGAGCAATGCTGAACTGAGAGGACACTCAGGAGAAACAGAGAGGAGAAAACTTTGGGAGAAAGCTGCTCACGTGGGCCTCTTGCAAAATCAGAGAATCTTAGATATTGTCCAGCAGCAGGATGACATGAAGGAAAATAGAGGGGAATCTTGGGAGTGAGAACTCATAAATAAACCCCTGTGGTTGACAGGGCAGAAGAGAGTTTCCAGGTGCCTGATCCTTGAATGCTGACCATCCAGATCAGACATTAGGTCTCTGGATCTGGCCCGCCCTCAGAGGCCACAGAAGGATGCTGAAGTTCCTCAGACTGTCCTTCCGCTTCTCCAAGTCTACTCACTGGATGTCAGACAGGTCCCAGTGAATAATATTAGACAGATTTTAAGTGTAAGAGCCACCACTAATCCAAATTTGTTGTTGTCTACTCCTATCTCCTCCCTCTCAAAAACAGTAAAAACTCTAGAAAGCTCATAGGAAAGATAACGTAAAACATCTTTTCTGCAATTGAAATAATTTTTCCAGTATTTATGTGACCGAAATCATAAAATCCGTGAAAAGATGGCAATTTGTTCTAATCTGGCTGTCCTGTAAACAGGGAGAAGAATGGGTGAAAAAATGAGTTCCTAGAAGACTGCAGATCAAAATAGTGCTGGGGAAACAGAGAGGAATGGAAAGCAATAAATCAGAAAGTACTAATGTATAACCTTAGGCACTCAAGTTCTTGATCAAAGCTTGTTGCCATCTGATGTGGAGAGAAAAGGGAGGACACAAGGAATCAGCCAAGTGGCGAAAGGCAATCTTTCTGGTTTCCCACTGGTGTGGGAGGTGTGTCTGTATAAATCATAGCCCTAGGGATTTGTGCCTGCTTACCCATGGAATGACAGAGGAGATTCCCCTTCTACTTTCCCAGGCCTAGGAGGTCCCTGGGAGTTTCACAGAGCCAGGTAGCCACGTTAACACAGCTGCTATGAGTCCTAGGGAAGCTCAACTCCAGGACTGAGGGGCAACCAGGCAGGAAAAGCCGTCAGTGGAGAAAGTGTCAGAGTCCTTGACAATTATCTTCTCCCTGGAAGCCCCTGCAGAGCAGAGGCTGGAAGAGATGCCTTCTCTGCCTGGGGTGTCTGCAATTTCCTTACCTCCTTCCCAGGTCTGTGAGAACCATTTTGCCTCAAAGAAGTATGGAGCATACAGAGGAAAGTCTTGTTGTGGGGAGAAACATGGTTAGGGGACAAAGGACAAGGTGAGAGGCTGACAAAGCTGACATTAGGAAGACAGTGTTAAAGGTCCTGTGGATGTACATGCTGGAGGCATCACAGTTCTCTGAAAGACTCAATGAGGTGTGTCAGCTTTCTTCTGCTATCTTTCCACTGATAGGAGATGTTTCCATTGGGCAGTGTCCCACAGTTACTGTCACAGTGTAGCAGGTCCTGTACGAAGGTCATGTCCCTTTTCTCTTTTGCAAGAAAAATGCAATAAATGGCATCACAGCCCTAGGAAAAAATGCTGTAATAGCAGAATATTTTGGAACAAAGTAGATTTGGGATAAGGCTAACTCAAAATAGACCAGAATTGGCATTGACTGTGAAAGTCATGTGCTTGTGCAACCAATTAACAGAACATGGTATTAGTAATAGTATTGTCAGATTAGTTTCAGTCTATCTTATCTAGCAATTCCAGCCAGAGCTGTATAAACCTGGTTTTCCTTGTCATGCCATTGAATAATAAGCAATGAGTGGTTGACATCTGTTCATACACTTACTGTGTTTCATGCTGATTAGGTTTTTCCACAGGTAGGGAAAATAAAGTCCCATATTAACCAGGGCTTAGTGGGGCTCTGTGGCAGAGCTCTGTAAGGCATAATAGAAAGTAATTTACTGACAGAGTCCTATTCTCAGTCACAGCAGTTGGTTGAAGTGTTAGTTTATATTCACTGAGGATCTGGCTGTGAGACCTGGTTTGGCACTCTTATACCATATTTACACTGGTATAAGCCAGCTGGAAATCACCAAGGATGTGGGGTGTGGTTCCTCACAGGGAACACTCTGATACCCGTGTTGGTTTAGTTTTCTTGTTTGAAGTGAACATATTCATAAGCAGAATGGTACAGAAAATTAAGAGTCACCTTTTGGCAAGAAAGCTGCTATAACCATAAACCAACATGACTTATATACGAATTCTTTTTTTATTGTCATCTCTGAGTTGCAGTGACATTATTTGAGCTGAGAATTTCCTGAGGACAGCATGTACATGCTCCCAAATTCCACATTTCTTTTCTTTTGTGTTCAATTCAAGCTGGTTTTAAAAAAAAAATTGTTTTTAGTCTTGGGAGAGAGAAAATAATCTGGGTGTATGTATGTGCTTTTCATCATACACCAGCTAAGATGGTATTTTATTCTCACCAATTCAGTGACATAATTTCACTCTCAGTAACGAAAAAAATTATTTGTCTTCAAATGAAGTCTAAAAAGGGGCTGGAAATAGGATTTTCTGGGACAAAATTCAGTCTTTTTTTTTTTTTTTCTGAGCTGTGGACTTTAAAGCATGAGCCATGCTTTTATTGTGTCCATACTACCTTGCTGGAATTGGAGATCTACCCTCATCACCTTCTACCTAAGACTGTCTGGAAGCATCAGTTAAAGGAGAGAAGGCAGCCTATTTGCTTCATCGAGTCTATTACTGGGTGAAGATGGTGGAGAGCCTCATATCTGGATTAAGTTCTGGTTCATTTAGAAGCCCAGCTCAAAGGTTGATGGTTCTGTAATAGCTGAGATCTGTTGGTGTGTGTCAGAGTTTATAGGTATTCCTTTATTGATCTTTAAAAGGACCTCTAGCCCCTGACACTCCCTGAGCCTGAGGTGCTCTGTTGCACTGATCAATTCCATCCCCAGCTCCTCTCTCAAAGGATAGTTTGGGTTCAGATGCACATGTTTTGGCATGGAATTGTGAGTGCCTTGAATGCAGCTGCTGGGGTAATTGGCTGCTTGAAATTTAAATTACATCTTCCCCTGTTCCATACTTTGCCCAAGTGCCATTCAAAAACCTGCACAAGATGACTATGCAGTTTCAGATACTGTTTCTGGAAGCTCCTGGTGCTCTGATACAGGCAAATTCAGGGCAAAGCAACACAGATGATTAGGGGGGCTGACATGACTGCTTACAAGGAAAGATGAAAATATGTAATGCACCTAACTTGGCTAAGCAGCAGCTGGCTCAAGTGCCAGATGAAGACAAATGAGAGGAATCAGTGCAGGCATGGGAAATGAGTCAAACCCAGAGGTAGGAAGCATTTTGGCTGAATAGCAGCCAGTGTTATGAAGAGAAAGATCTAGGTGATCATCAAGTCACAATGTTTTACTTACCAGGAATTTCTAGCATCCCAGTCTCCTCTCCTGGGAGGAACAGGCTGGAAAAAGAGAACAGGCAGTTAAGAAGGGCAGACAGGTTGCAACCCAGCCTGTTCCAGTTTATATAATTTATGTATTAGCTATAGGATGATTTTCAAAGAAAATGGTTGAAACCCCATGAAATATAGATAGGCTGGTGTGCCAGTGAATGCTCCACAGAGGTCAATTAGGAAACTGTAGAAGGATGTATTGGAATGTTTATTAAGACTTTTTCCATTCCTAAATGGCAACATTTATGCCAAACACCCTCAGAAAAAAAGAGAAGTTAAAAATAAAATCCAAAAGCATAATGATTTCCAGTTGTATTTACTTTCCATCTCCTTTCAGTGATCAGACAGTAAAGTTGGCAGCTTTTATCTGTCTTATTCCACGGGTCAGTGAATGAACCAGTCTTAAATTCCAGGGCTAGGCTGGCGCCACATGGATTTCTCTCCAGTGAGCGGCTCCTATGACAGAATTTGCAAGTTTTTAAAATTTCTTTCTGATTTTTAAAATTCTTTTGGGTACATGCGGCCAATTCACTTTTCTGAGGTAATCAAATTATCAGGGCACCTAAGCCATAGGAAGAGAGGTAAGAGTATTATTAATTCAAAGATCATCAGGGGTACCCTCTCTCTATTCTTGTCCAACAGTTCTTTTCAGTCTATGCAGGTCATATAACACTGTGATATTGTGTGTAAATTATGTCCTATTGAAAATTACCATCTCTTCTAGTATCTTTTGCCTTTGTTCTAGTACCTAGGGATACTGCCAGTCTAGCAATGGCCATACTCACTCTTTTCAGCCTCTCTGAATTTCAGTCTGCTGCAAAGTTACAGGTAATTTACAAACCACATGAACAGCTGGATAGAAGTCTAATACAAAGTTGTTACTGTGCTTGTCAAGTTGTGATAATGTGATTATGTGCCCAAGAGACAAGGAACTAGACATGGTTTTTGTACATTTATAATATCTGGTGCTACTTACCTCATTTTCCTGCTTAAAATCCAATGAGATTAGGAGAGGTGTACTTTCTTTTTCTCCCCTTACTAAAATGGTTTTTGGGAAACCCTGCTGTAGTAATGATTCATGCTGACTAACAGATTAGCATTTTTTGATGAGTTTCAGAAAACACTTGTTTCTATATTGCAATTTTATGGATCCTGTTAACACAGTAGTTTAAAAGTTAAAACAAATTTAGCAGCAGGGACATTACCTGTAGGACTCTGTATGGCTAAATCAGTCGCACAAGTCTGGAGAGAATCTGTCAACAGAAGAGTGAAGAGTTAAATTCTGTGGATGTTTGTTCCTGTTGAAAACAGTAGCTGTATGAAAGCAATAGAGCAGCACTTGGCCTTAAGCCTTTCTCAACAGCCAAAAAGCGCTGCATTATCTGGTTTTTTTTCTTGCAGACTTTCTCCCTCCAGGAGAAAACCCTATGTACTGGATGTTCTTGAAATGAATGAATAACATTGTAAACAGCCTCATAATTACCCATCTTGCCCAAAATGAGAGTCTTCCTAAAACATGCTTAACCTTGCAAGGATGGTGGTGTTTAAAACTGGTGCAGTAGGCAGCTCTGATTTGAAGCACAGTTATAAGGAGAGAATTTGTGAAAGGAAACCTATGAGATGAAAAAAAATGTGATAGATGAGAGAGGAGGCTAAAATCAGATTCGACAGTTCATTTCTTTGCTGTGTATTCCTGTTTGTCTTTTTCAAGGGGTGGGGTGAGGTGGCATCTACCATGCATGGCTCAATTTAAGGCTTAAATCCCTAAATAAATGTGTAGGAATTGTCAAGGAATTGATCCTTGCCTAGAAAATTGTGCCAAACATATTAATCTAAGGGGCAGGTGAGAAGAGACTGGGGTCTCTTTTGTTTGTTTGGTTTGTTTTATTTTGTGGGGGTTTTAACATGTTGGGAACAGTCTAAGTGGGGACTTCATTATTAATATTTTGCACTTCATCCCATGCCACTTGCACATATGTTTTTGAAATAAGAGAGATGAAATAAAATTGTTTTAATCTTTTCCTTTCCTGCAGTGCATTTATATGAAAGAGTCTGCAGTAATCACCATTAGGCATCTGGCTACCTCCACAGAGTGGGCACTTGCCTAATTTTTCTTCTCCAAAAATGTTCTTGGATTTTCCCCTTTGCCTTTAAAGATGTTATTTTTACAGCACTGTGCCTCAAGCTTTGTTTATTGAATTTCATGCTAGGACGAGTGTGAGGGGGTTAATAAACTCATTCTTGTTTGCCTCTCTCTGTGAGCACTTCCCTGAGCTGCTTGGTACATCTCACACAGCTGGCAGTAGCTGCAATGTCCAATACTGCTGCTGCACATTCACATCTGACAAGAGTGAGTGGAGGCAGGTATTCCTGGAGAACACTGACCACTCTATCCTTGTATTTTATCTTTGTTACCAGCAGCTAACAAGGAGCACTGATGTGAAGGCCATTTACAACCCAAATTTAAAGGGTCTATATTAAAATAGGGGAAGGGGCAAGTTCTGCTCTCTGTTCAGTGTGTATGTGTGCAGAAGAGTTAAGCCAGCTTATCTAAAAGGAGGACATGCCATGGATTTAGTTTTAGCAAGGTAACTTTCTGTGTGGAACTCCTCTTAAGTATGATCTCTTCTGTCAGAATCTTGCTCTTGTAGCTTTAAAACTCTGGTGAGAATGTTGAAGGACTTTTGCCTTGATTTATTGTTGCCTTTAAGATGTTTAGTTCTAAACGAGTTTGGAGATTAAGAGCATACTTAGAGGAGGTTAATCGTGGTGACTTCTGTGGCCTGTGTGATTCCACATTGCTGGCTCTTATTTCAGCTCTACTGACTGGGTGTAGCTGGGACTCAGAATGGGAGGAGCTTGGGAAGAGCTTGGAATAGAGTAGGATAAGCTTGCTTGGTCCTGGATATGGATGATTTGCCCACATCACCAAGAACAAAAAGGTCAACCTGTATGACCTGGCTGTCAGTTTTCAGGCTCCACCTCAGGGAGTTTCTGAGACTGCTTGCCCTCAGTCTGTACTCTGGTGTGTGCTCATGTATGAACAGCAGAGTGAGCAAGTTTGACCTGGAGAATAACTTCAAACTTGGCTTGACTTGCAGTGCAAACTTACATTCAGAGGTGTTTTGAGAAACAGTAATCCATACTCAGAATGGCTTCAGAAACTGCAGGAACTTGTTCCAGCTTTAAATACAAGTCTTAACAAATGCTGGCTAAATACTTACAAAGTCATTGACAGGAGGAGTGTGGTATGTGAAGGATGTGTTCCAGTTGAGGTTAGAATGACTAAGAGTAATTTAAGATCAATAGCTATATATTCAAGTAGCTAATCAACAAAATATTTAGGAATCGGAAAACATTGCAATGCCTAAAGTTGCAAATAGAAACTTCTTTAGATTTACAATATTGCAAAAAATCCAGCCCACAAACATTCTATGTCCATCTTTGAAGTTTAACAGTCTCTGTACCTCTTGGCCCCAGATATTCCATAAATGAGAGCTGTATAAGTGTCCTGCAAAGTGACAGGTTGCCAGGTAAGTGAAGATTGGAGAGCTGGGAAAAACTTGAGATAGCCCAACAGTGAAACTGTAGTTGCAAATTTCTATCACTGATGTGTTCTTCTTCACCACCCAGTGATGTAGAAAGAAGAACATTGTGGTGTCCTGTCAGGTTATCAATAACAAAAGACACTGGGCTATGAGACCTGCCATGAAAGTATTAAAATCTCCTGGGTGCAATACATAATACAGAAGAGAACAAAGATAAAAAAAATCCCCTGAAAACATTTTCCTTCCCCCTCTCCCCCCCCACTCAACTGAGAAAGTTACTTTTTCAGCACTCTGACATTTCTCAAATGAAGAAACTACTGATTTCTCATCTATGTGTTATTTTTCTTTAATAGTGTTCTAGGACACTAAAGTTAGCACATATTGTGTGAAGAAACCCAGCCCACTACAGCATTCAAGAAAACTGCCTGTATTTTAATTGATTTAAAGCAAGTCAATTTATTTAAAGTAAGTAAATTTACCACATTTGGGGATTTTGCTTTTAGTTTTTTTGTCGTGTGAGAAGCCAACATAAAAGCAGGAATAGAGATGTTTGTATTTTTATGTTGGAACATACCCACTCATGTTTGTACTGTATTTCAAAGCTGAAAGAATCGTGAAGTCTCATTAAGACTTCATTTAGCTAAGAATATGTTCATTAAGCTCTATAAAAGTAGAATTTTCCCAGAAGGCAGTGGTTGCAGCAGTGGGAGAGGCACCTTAAGAGTCTCCTACAGACACCTTCCATTAAGTCAATGCCAAAAGAAAGGTAATCTTTCCACCTCATTTTTTAGTGAGCTCTTCTCGTGCACATAAGTAGTTTGACATTAACCAGCAGATAGCTCCCAGGCAGAAAAGATCCAGCAATTGTGATGGGAGGAACCAATGTGCCATACTTATCTTAGTTTTAATATTGCATCTGTGGAGTGGTACATAGGTAACTCACTTTGTGGAAATGTGACCTGATCTGCCTTCTCTTATAATTTGTCCATGTAAGTGCACCACTGCTGTTTCATTACTTGTTCAGTTTTTGTGTGATGTAGTCATAATGTGACTGCAGTCATGTAAGTGGTTTTGGGAGGGCAAGGACATATCTATACAAAGAGATTTAAGGGCTTGTGCAGTTTTACACTTGTGCAGGTTAACATTCCTCATTTCAACTTGGAGTTGCATTACAATTCATGAGATGTTCACAAGTACAGATGACTCAATCCAACTGGCAACACTTTCTGATTTTGTTTTTTTATGTTCCATTTCTCTGTGTGCAAGTGCTGCTGAAGGAGTGTTGTGTAGGTGGAATTACTTAAAGGTTAGTAAGGGTGATGTCACCTAATGGAACTGTTTGTTTGGACTCAACAGGATAGCTAAGCAGTAAAGTATGTCTGATTTCTTTCTTCAAGCAAAACTGATGTGAAAAAGTTCTCAAAATACAGAGTAGCTCACACAACACATGGAAGAGATTAACAATGAGAGCACAGTTCTGAGATTAGAGAACCAATTTTATGTACAAAATTATACATACAAAACAAAGCCCAACCCACTATGTTTATCCACCCTTACTCAAACTGGTCACTTTTGCTCCCAAGAATAACTACATTAAGGTAGTTTGGTTTTTTTTCCAAAATCACAGGAGTTAAGATGTTTTCAATTAATTGGTGCCATAACTGTTGAAAAAATGATGGTGAGTGTCTGAGAAAGACCTTCAAAAAAGATTTACTCTTTCCTTGTAAGTTTATGACCTCAATACTCTTTTTATGTGTCAGTATAAATTTTAAGAGAGATATCCCTTAATCAAGTCTCAGACAAGTGTCTCTTTGGGGACATATACACAAATGGGAGGGATTGGTTCTTTTCTCTTTACTGAAGGGTTAAGATGGAAGAGAAGAAGAACAGAAAGATGTTAAAGAATAAGGTAGATGGGAGGGCTGAAAAAAAAAGAGGAAGGGGAGAGGTAGGTGAGAAAGAAGACATGAGTATGAAGGAAGGAAAAAAGTCTGAGAGGAAGGAACTGAGAAGCCTCAAGGGAAGTAATCTTTGACACTGAGAAAGTTGTCATTTTCAGTATGATTATTCTGAGACTAGTATCTAAGGCTAAGAGAGTCCCAAGTGCGTGAGTTGAGACGTTCTGTGGTTGGGTTTCTCATGAGGGGTGGGTATTGCTGTGTGTGGGACACTCCCCTCAGCTGGGTGAAATACACGTCAGAAGTGTACCGGTTGTACCAAACACGAGTCTCGAGCTACTGGAAACCACTCGCTTCCAAAGTTCCTTTATGTTTCTGAAAATGACTGACTGGAAACAATAATACACTCTGGTGCAAAACTGAATAAATCCTCTCCATGAAAGTAATCTTACTGCTAGGCTATGGAAATAAGATGAGAAGAAAAACCTCCCAAACTAGCTTAAGAAAATAGAGTTTTCATTTTCCCAAACTCAAATAGAAGTTTTCTATATTCTTGATAAGGCTGAAATTTTTTCCCAGACAACATGCTGTTAAGGTGAGCTGCCACTACACTGTCTACTGCTTCCATCCAGGTCAAAGACTCATGTCTGTGAAGTACTCTGACAACAGCCTGGGGCTGTTACCTGGGCATGAAATGACAGGACACAACCATATTTCAGGGATTAGAGCAGAGAAATACCACATTGAGTGTGTCTATGCAAAGTTACATAAAACCTGCAAACTTTCAACAGTCCAGTGAATGAACGCTCTGACAGGACAAAGTGAGAGTGTTTCTGGCAGGATTCCATTTAGGATGGGCAACTTTTACCAGGGGTTAATCATCAAATTATCTGATCAAATTATCTTTGCTACTTTCCACACCATGTTTGCACACCAAGCTTTTATGATTCAGCACAGAAAATCTAAAAACTGTTGACACAAGGCCACTGTTTGCAGAATCATTTCCTTGGGTATAATCAATGTTGCAGTCATGCTCTCAATTCACACATGGTGACCAAGGTGGCAGAGAATGAGTGAAGCTGATGTATATGAAGATTGATCCTTTTCCACGCTTTGCTCTTCATTTTTGAATAGCCATGTTGACTGCTGACATCTACCTCTGTCTCAGAGTGGGATGGAAAGTGCAGATCTGCTCATGTCTGAAAAAAAGAGATGGGATATTGCATTTCAGGAGACCAGAACCATTTTGCTGCTCTGAGGTGCACTAAAATCATGCTCTTTTACTACATCCCTGTGACCTCCTCTCCTTGACTTAGCTGCTCAGTATTCCAGCTATTTACTCTCACTCATGGTTTTTTCATGACCCTACCTCTGTATGACTTCAGGCAAATTTTTATTTTTCCCAACATGCCTATACAGTGCCAAGGTAATATACAGGATTGTTTGCTTTAGAAAAAACAGGTCTTTAGCCTTTTTTTTTTTTTTGGTAAGCCCTTCCCTATTTTAATGCTTCCTATAACTGGTGAGAGTATTTCCTTTACAAACCCAGTTTTCCAGGCATCTAAAATTGTAATCTAAGATTGTAGTGATATATGGCAAAAATAAGTTTTCTGTCTTGAAGGTACAAAGTATTCATCATGACTTAAAGAAAAATAGCTTCTCAATTTTTCCCTTAGCTGTTTAAGGTTTTAAGTCTTCTCTTTTTTCCTTTTTTTCTTCCTTTTTTTTTTTTTTTTTAATCCTGGTAATTTGCAGTTTATGTGGCACGGGTAAATGGAAGTTAGATATCCCAAAATCCAGTGGAGAAAATGTCCAGTCATTTTTTGTTTCTGACAGTATTGCTGAGAATTCTCCCTCTTATTTGTCATAAAAAGAAAGTCTTTTGTGCAGTTCCCCTTTTCCTTTAGGCTTTAATCCAGCAAAACACTTCCAACACCAAGTGGTCTCATTTGCTTTCAGTAACAATATTCACAGACTTAACATAAAGCATGTGTTGGAGTGCTTTCCTGGGTCAGGGACTGCTTTACTTGAGCTGCATATCAAGTCTGCTTGTAAGCTATTCTAGAAATTTGTAAACCCACAGTATCAGTTCTTCATTGTGCTTAGCATTTTCATACAGTACACATGTGTAGAAGACAGCAGACCAATGAGAACATGTGAACAGACCAACAGATATGCACCTAGCTGTGCTCATTAGAGCTGCAATATTCGGGGAGTCATTTTTTATAGAGCTATGTTTACCAAGAACAAACTGCATTTTTTTTCTCCAATTTGTTGTGTATCAGTTTCAGAGTGATTGAGATTGAGATTTCAGAATGACAGCTTAGGGAAATAATCGATAAGGTAATTAAAACAGCCAGTCTTTGCGTACAATTGTTCAGGTTGGGCAAAGTGATTAAGAGTGAATTTCCCACTGAAAACACCAGTGGATACTAGCATTACTCGAACCTGATCCCTGGTTTGCTGAGGTTTCACCATCTATCTACTTTTATTTATTTGTTTGTTTGTTTGTTTGTTTGTTTGTTTGTTTTTAATCTTTTCAAAGTTGTCGTATCTGTCCAAAGGGTTGAGAAAATAACTTTTGAATGAAGAGATGGGTTTGGGCAGCCCTCACTCATGTCAGCAGCTCGCTGAGGGCATCTCTCATTTGACTCCACGCTGCTCGCTGCTCTCTCTGCAGCATTTGGAGCTTTGCCCATGCAGGACACGATGTGGGCTGGCTGTCAGCAAGCACAGCAGCCCTGCCCCGGGAAGCTTTCTGCCCTGCAAGGACCTGTGTGGGTTATGGCCAGACTCTCGGTATCCATCCTGCACACCTCAGGGCATGGCCCAGGGTGGTTAGTGCCCAGACACGATAGAAGTATGTCTAGGCTGCAACTCCAGGATTGAGGCAAGGCAAACAGCAGAGGTGCTGGGAGCACCCACCAAGGAGTGATGGAGCCACAGCTCCAGCCCTGCCCGCTGCTCTGTGGGTGGCCAGCGGGACCTGGTGCCCATGGGCCTGTGTAAAGGTACTGGAGCACCCACCAAGGAGTGATGGAGCCACAGCTCCAGCCCTGCCCGCTGCTCTGTGGGCTGCCAGCAGCCCCCGTGGGTCTGTGTCAGGATACTGGAGCACCCACCAAGGAGTGATGGAGCCACAGCTCCAGCCCTGCCCGCTGCTCTGTGGGCTGCCAGCAGCCCCCGTGGGCCCATGTCAGGATACTGGAGCACCCACCAAGGAGTGATGGAGCCACAGCTCCAGCCCTGCCCGCTGCTCTGTGGGCTGCCAGCAGCCCCCGTGGGCCCGTGTCACACGGCAGCGCCGCTGCCCGAAGGCCAGGGACAGACCGCAGACACACCCTGTGCCCAAGAGGGGAGAAATCACAGATCTGTGTGACAGGGAACAGGTCTCAAGGTCGAGTGTTCCCTGAGCCATTTGAAGTGGTAACTTGCGCTAATGAGAATTGGCAGCTCTGGTGCGACGTTTGGGATATCTTGGATCCTAAAACTGTTACCTGGAAATAATTAACTGACAAAGAGACTTCACCTAAGGTTTCAGTTGCATGGAAAACCCTCACCAATATCCTGGACACAAAGTGGGTTTTCATCCCATATGCATTTCAAAGTACCACATAGAAAAAAAAATTCCTTTTAAAAAAAAACCAAACAAAATCAACCTTATTAATAGTCAAATGTATGTCTTAAAAGTTTTGATTTTCTATTTCATTGACAATTGCTTTGGTTTTCAGTTGAGAGTTTAGCTGAAACTCAAACCTGAAAATTCTGTTCCAGTTCTCGGTACTGCAGATATTTTGATTTTTTTAGTGCATGTTTCAGTGGCCACAGTTCCTGAGTGGGGAAGATGTAATCAGTTTTTTGCACATTTTGAAGAAATGTTTTGACCTCACAATTTCCAAAATAGAAAAATCATTTTTAAACCAGGTTTCTCTTTCCCTGAAATTGCCTATACAAAACAGACAGATTAAAAACCCCCAAATTTTAAAAAAATCGTGATTTAATTCAAAATGTCATTTAGAGCTGGGACCCTACCCTGCATAATGACAGTGCAGCTGTGGTGTCTTGTTCTGCAGGAAACTGAAATAGAATCGGCCTCTACTTCCCACAAAACCTCCTGTGCTCTCTAGGGCAGCATAATCAGAAGTCTTGTCTTAGCAGCCTTCACCAGCCACTAGACCAACTCTAGTTCTGTCTTAATATAGAAAGAATTGTTATTTTACACACTGCTGGGCATGGTGCTGGTGACCTAGACAATGGTGATGTGCTACTGACTTCTTTTGAGACTTACATAAAGTTTGACCATTTGTATCAACTGAGGTGATGGGGAGACAGTTTCAAAATGTATTACTGTGGTTAGAATTCTAGTTTTACTATGTTTGCTCTTGTTGAATTTTTCAGTAATTGCAGATACAGCTGTGTTTTTCACTGCTTGTTGTGGTAAGGACAGTGTCACAGTGATCCAAGACAGGATCCTTATAGTCTTCTCTTCTTCTTTTGTAATGTGCTATCTTTGGCAAAGATAATCGTGTCTCATTCCTTCATGGTTGATGAAATATGTCTATAAAATGTGGTTTGCAAGGTTCTCCTAACGCCTTCCTGAATTTGAGATCTTTGTTTTCTTTCTAACTCAAACTAAAATATCCACTCCAAAATTTTTTCTCTGCTGACATCTCACAGAAAGGGACAGCTTTTGTGAGGGTGAGGGTGCCACAATAAGACTGAGTTAAGCTGTACATTTAATGTGATTTATGCATAACACGTTTAGGCAAAGCAGTGTGAGCAGAGATGGCAGATGCTCCTGCAAGATTCAGCTGGGGAGGCTGTGTGGGACCCTGGGATTTGGTGCAGAAGAGAGTCTTGGCCTCTGTTAAGACAAAGAAAGTGATATGTTAATTAATGCAGTTTGGTCAATGACTTTTAGACAACATTTTTGTGTTCATCTCAGACGTGGTTTGAAGTTTTTGCATTAGGATCTGTTGAGTAGCAGACCATGGTCTGTTAAACATATCTCAAAGATGTTAAACCTTATCTCTGCATTAAGATAAAAAAAAAAAAAATCCTTCCTTTCAGTCCCATTCTAACTAGATGGGTATTTGCCTCAAGCTCATAATTACCCACAAAATGGGAAATTACTGCCTCTAGCCCAGTGATTAGTGTGAGCACTCCCTAAACCAAACCCTAAGAGAACATTAGCTAAGTTTGGTGAACCACCCAGTTAACATTTTAAGCTACCTTGCTGTTTTTTTTCCTGAGGTGGATTAGGAGAAGTGAAGCAGGTCTCCCAGCAGAGCGGTGTATGTTTGTGCCACATACTTTGTAACTTGGAGGGAGTGATTTCCAGCAGCAGGTAATAACAAATTTGAAACAGAGGGGAAGAAAAGATGTGTTTTCAGTGTTGCTACCTGAAGGGTGACCAAATATCTGCGGTCCCCAGACAGCAGCTTGATTTGTGTGAGAAGGGAGGCAAGAGGTGCTGAGGGGGAGACAGAGATGGGATGTGCAGAAAGGTACAGATTTATGTGTGAGAGTGTTTTTCATGATCTCTGTCGTGCACCCACATAAGTGCAAGAGGCACATTTTCCATGTGCCTCTGTCTGGAAGCATTCATCCTGCCTCTTCATCTTACTGACCCTTGTATCTGCAGCAGCTGAAGTACCAGCTTTTCCTGGTGCCCCCCATGATGGCCACCTACTTTAAATCAGGCCCAGAAGGTGCTTGAGGATTTTGCCTCTCTCTGCTGTTCTTCCTCTCTCCTCTCAGTGTTGGGAATCTAACAAGCTAAAGCCAGATGTTTGAAACACAGATAAGAAGACAGAGGATGTTTATGCCTGGGGAAAGCAGGGGTATATATTTTGCAATATTTTAATTTTTTTTTTCTTAGTTGTACAGATCCTGTCACTTTGAAAGTTCATTCACTTTTAAAGAGAATAACAGCTCTTCCATTGGGTATGCCTGCAAAGCATTGTAAATCATTTAGGTCACTCTTCACACTTCAACCCTTCTAATGTTATTTCATTCTGAGATCAAGGGGGTGTACTGGGACAAAAAATTTTCTCATTGGCAATTTAAAGAGGATCTGAGAAACACATGCATTCTCAGTTGTCACAGCATAACCCCAGATTATCTGAAAGTGTGTGGGAAAGACTGAACAGAGATAAAAACACGGGGGAAGAAAGTAAACCTCCTACACATGATCTTCTCTTTCCTTGAGTCAGATAGATGAAAATCATGCCCATGTCATGTCTATATCTTATCTGATCTAGTTAAAGCTTTGGAGAGTTGATATTCTACTGTTAACCTTAATCTGACTGGCAGAGTCTTTTCTGGAGTTGACTGGAGCAAATATCAAGGAGATTATTTAATCACTCTGGTGATCTTCATTAGTACCATCATGGCTAGACTAACCACACTAACCAGGAATCCATTATGCTGCTCCTGTGGAGGCTTATGCTTGAGGGAAAAAATCTTGATATTAAATGAATTCAGGAAGGAATAATTAATGGGACAGATGACTCTGTTCTCTGTTCTGGAAATAAAAGTATATTTACTCTCTGAATTCATCAAAAAACATGACCCTGAAATTCTTCTGGTTTATGTAACATATCAGCCAGCAAATCAATATGAATTTATGAGAACTTCTGGAAACAGTAGAAACTCCTGGAGGAAGTTTGAACCCTGACCTTTTCTCAAACTGTCTGTATAGATCTGATCACTGCTGTGTTTGCAGAGTACACAGAGAAAAACCACCCTTTCCTGCATGTCACCAATAACAGCTGCCTCAATGTACGTGTGTACGTGTTTGTGTAGACCAGTGACTTTGCACACCAGAGCACAACCGGATAGGGAAGTCAGATTAGTTGTGTGGCCTCTTGACAAGACCTATCTAATGTTTCCTACCCAAAGCACCTCAAAAAGTGCTTTACTTGCTTCACAAAAAAAAAAAACCAAAAAACCAAAAACCAAAAACCAAAAACAAAAAAACAAAACAAAACAAAACAAAACAAAAAAAAAAAAAAAAAAAAAAAAAAAAAAAAAAAAAAAAAAAAAAACAAGCTGAGTGGCTTTGGGGCTGGAAAGAAAGTTCATGGCAGACTGAAAAGAGAAGATCTGGTTTCCTGACACCCTGGGTAGCTGCTGGTCACCTGAGCATGGCACACCAGCCTTTTCTTTCCTTGTGTCCCAGAGCACAGTGCTCTGTAGCCTCCAGGAGTTTCACATTGGTGGGTGGTAAAAACAAGGTAAGTTGTTGTTGTTGTTGTTGTTCTTTTCCTTTCTCCTCTCTCATGTGTTTTAAAATCCTGGTGAAATGCATTCCCATTGTTTTGGCTGTCTATTTTTAGTTCTCTCATCTGTAGCATCTTCTGAATATCCCTTATTCTGGAGAACTCTTTTTTGTTAAAACCACAAATAAAACATGTGCTGGGTCACTAGGCACTTGTAGGAAAAGTGGAGACTGGTATATTATGGATTGGAGGAATGACAAATTAATAGAGGCTGTAGCATGCAGATATGTGGTTGGGTGAACTACAGATCCTTGGTGGATGCCAAAGCAGTGAAAGATAAGGACTCTAGAAAAGCAAAAACAGTCAGATGGGAGTTATTTACCAAAGAGTGAGAAATGGCATTTGTGAATTGCCATGGGTTTTTTGCCCCAGTATTGGTTTTAGAGCCTTTTTGGGAGTAGGGGAGGAAGAAGATATAAAATGAAATTGATTTGTTCATCTGTTTAAGTGAAAAAAGAAGTGAAGTGAAGAAAGACGTGAAGAAGAAAAAAATTAAGTGAAGAAAAATATATGGAGGTCTGCCTGAATCATCAAAAAATTTGATGGACTGGGTTTTCCTCTATGACTAAGGACTCATGACTGCCAAGTGAGAAATAGCCTATTGCTCTTTGTTGAAAACTGGAAACAAAAAGGTAACCACATTTCTGAACTTTTTATTTTCTTGGGATATTAACGTCCAATATAATGTACTATTACTTCAGCTACCTAAGGCTCTCAGGGCTTTTTTAGCTTATAGAATGAGTTGCTATAATTACCAGTATTGAAAGAGGTCTTATTCTTGTTCTAAAGCATATAGAGAGTTCAGGGCAGAAGCACCTACATTGCACACACACACATTGTACAGCCCTGTCTGTCATTGGCTGACAAGGCCCCATTTTATTCCAAGTCTAGAGGGATCTCTGACTGTAGTGTCTTAGGGACAGTCAGTTTAAGCACTGAAATCTTCACTCTGTGAACGTGTCTCTAGGTTATGGATCTGCTTTTCAAATATATTTCTTAAATTTTCTTCTACAGGTATTGCCAACACCAGTAGATCACACACTGGGGAAGCAGAGGACTTCTTGCTCCACTAGAAAATTTTCCACGCTTCTACTTCCTTGTTGTAAATTGAGTATTGATGCCTTTTCTCACACACAGTGAAGTCAGATACCCCACAGAGAGTCTGAAGCAGTGTTTATTGATACACACTCTAAGGAGAAAGCTGCACTGCTATTTCACATTCTCTCCGCTAAGCTGGTGCTGGGTTTTCCAGTCATGGTCACATGTATGCCTGTGTTCTGGACCCCACCAATAAGGAGCTGTCTTCCCCCACCTGTTGGTGAAGCAGAGGAAAGAGAGCTTTGAGTGATTTTTTGCTGAAATGGCACCTCCCATACATTTCAGACATATGGGTGATTAAGTTGTGACTAATATTAATTTTGTAGTGTGACATCAGAGGTAATGCAATTGCACAGAGAGCATTGTGAGTGAAGATGTTGCATCAGGTTATCTCAATTTTGCCTTGTAAAGCGTCAAGGGTAAGCCACATGTAGCACTGATTATCAACTGTGGTGTTACTTGCACACCAGGATTGTGAATGCTAATGAACTTCCCTGTTGACCACAATAGAAGTGATGTTTGATATGAATCTGAATCATCTTCTTTATCGATGCTACAAGAAGTTTTTTGATCAGGAGAATGAAAACCTGGCTCTGCTGCTGTTAAAGATCATGAGACATCCAGAGGCATATTTACAAAAGTTTACTGAAGGACTGTGTGAAGGCAGCATTTATGAGAGTAGCAAAGTAGGAGGAGATGAAAGAATTTAAGAGAGGACATAGCCTCTCAGCTACTACAGAGAAAACTGACTCCTATCTTCTGACTGATAGGGCACGTGGCAAAAGTGTCATGATGTAACAAAATATTCCAGAAATGCAGGAGAAGAGCTTTTCTGAGATGGTGGGCATAGACCTGACTTGGCTGAATGTTGCTAGCGTTTGCCAAAAGGCTGTGAGGTGGTTAGCAGATCTGGAATACAGGGAAGGGGCAAGACTAGCAAATAAAAAGATGTTTGCATTTGTCAAGCAACCAAAGACTTATGAAGAAAACAAAGCTAGGGAATACAGTCAGGAATACTTGAAAAGGTTTTTGGTGTTCATTGGTATTGATACATAAAAATGAAGATACTAGGGTTTTTAGTTTTCCAGCACCAGGTAGTACTTCTTTCCTCTGCCTTCATAATTTTTACAATTTTTTTTCTTTGCTATCTACACTTATTATTTCCAAAGGGAAAGCAGTAGCTGTCTAAAGTGGCTAAGGAAGCTGTTTACATTTTTCTACATTCCTGGTATTAGTTAATATTTAGAGGAGCCATTCTTGAGGCTCCAGAGGAGCCTATATTTGAACACAGAGCTTTCTGCCAAATATATCTGGCAGAAAGGTTACCAATATATTTGGTTTTGAAGACAAGCACCTGCTTGAGGCTGAAATGTTGACATTGAGTATCTTTGCATGTGGTGCATTTGCAGCTCTGCTGTATACACAGTGCACGCATGTTGTGCTGGTAAATATTTCTTCACTCTCTGTCCTGGAGTCCAAAATTGTTTAGCTGTGGAAAAGGGAGAATTAGCAATAGCAGTGCACTCTTCTGTTCCAGCAGTGATAAACATTTGACTGTCACGTTCAGAGCTTGGACTATTTTGTAAATACTCTGAGCTCTCCATATGTGAGTAGTCATCACTGTAGTATCTAGGTTCATCTTGCAAACTTTTATCCATAAAGTTGAACCCACAAGCCTTAATGGGACAAAATGTGTGAGGAAAGGGTACCAACAGGCATAGCTGAAGAAGCAAGCCCTTGGAGAATGATGTAGTATTTAGAGTCTGAGTTAATAAAGTATAGTGTGGCACAAATATCTCATTAATAGATGGTAATGTGCTATGAAAATTAAACTGCCATTCCTGGAATACTGGGCTGTGTGATACAGAATTGTTGGGACATGCAATGGCAACAAACATATGCTTTTCAGATGGAGTAAAACTACAATTTGACAAACTTTAAGTATTTCAATTTTCATAGATTTTCTTTAAAATTATATATAAGGCTATGAGTATGAAGAAGCTGTCATATTCCTGATGGAAATAAAATCTCTACATTTGTATTCAAAGCTCACAGTGCCTGTCCTGGTACTAAGAAGAGAAGATAGAAACACATCCATCAAAAATATCCCCTACTTGTGGTGCATTAAAAAGCACAAATACACACCTTTTACAAGGTTAGATTTTAGCCTAATTTGGAAGCTTTTAAAGCTTTCAAAGTTGAGGTCTTTGCTGAGGCTTAGGTTCATTCCTTACAAAAGATATATAATTGTGTTAATGTTTTCAAAGATGAGCTCTAAAGCCTCAGTAAAACATCCCAATAGCTTCATGAATCAAAATAGATTTGTTGCCCATTGAAACCAGCTGAATGATAGACTCATTCACAAATGTAACCCTAGACATTTTACTTTTCAAGGATTGCAAGAAGAGTCTAAGTTGACTGGACCAACCATTTAACCACAAATAATTCAGCCGCCTGGATTAGCAACCAAGGACTGTAGGTCTCTGCAGCGAGGCCTCATCTGCAGAGTCCTTGCCCTGGAGAAGCCTGTCAGATCCCACAGGACCTGTTTTTAGACTGATAGGATGCCATTGTTAGTCCTTGATCCTTTAATCTGTCCTCCTGCACAGATGGGCCAGGGCTGGGGGAGCAGGATGGGAATGGTGGTACCCATGTGCTGGATGTGGATCATTAAAGTCAACATGAGCAGATGATGTAGGGCTCAGGTGTCTTCTTGGTGGGATACACAAGTAAATTATTTATATCAATAAATAGTCATCCAAGACAATTAGCAGCCATAAAGTGAAGTGTGGTGTATGCTGGTCTGTCTCTCTCCCTTGCCTACAGAGCCAAACTCTTTTAAACAGGGGTGTAAGTGGGTCAGTTGTTTATTGGCCCTGCCAAATCAGAAATTGTGCTTTGGCTCAGTGGGAACAGACTGGTTGTGACTGCCATCATCCTTGCCACCCACCCCTCTCTGATGTATTGCCTTGGATAATGAACCTTGGATGATGTAAATTAACTCACCTCCTCTGACAGCATTGCTTGTATCTCTTCAACAGCTGTGCTGCTAGCATGGATGTGTATGGATTAATGGCATCTTTGTGTCTCCTGCATGGTTGTCATCATATGCAGCAATGGGGAGCAAGAGCATCCTGGAATCTTTTGTTTCTGAATGAAGAGGGCCTCATACAAACCAGCTCTGATCTCTTTGTACTCTTCAGTGTGCTCCTATCTGTAAAGGTTTATAGGCACCAACACCCAGAGGCAGCTTCTGCCCTTGAACAGGGAGGTGATGCAGAGATGGGGCTGCACATGTGGAAATCCACCCTGTGCATGCTGGAGAGTGCTGTATGAAGAGCTGCATGGAGTCAGCCAGGACCAGCTCTGAGCCTGAGCTGGCTCCACACAGAGCAGCACAACGTGTCTGCACTGTGCTCCACGTGTTCTCAGGTGCCTTGTCACGTGCCCATAACCAAACTGTTCCCACCTCTGCACCAGCTCTGCATGCAGTTAGGGCCACATAAACACAACTTGGTGCCTGAAATACTAAACCAGGCTGAACATTACCTGCCTCAGCAGGCTTTGCATCCTCCACACAGACTCTATTTCCAAATGCACAGAGGTCTGCTACGTGCCTTTGGAGCACTAAATCTGTGTCCACACTAGAAAATAACAAGTGCAATCATACCAGTTAACGTTACACGACCATAGTCTGTTCAGTTTTCAAATGTGGAACAAGTCTTTTCAATGCACGTATTCAGTTTCATTTTTGCTGCTGTGCTTCCTGATGTCCTGGTCAAGACTTGGGCTGAAAGTAGTAGACTCTCCTTTGAGACAGTAAGGAGGGTATAAAGAATAGCTTCTTCTGAGAGCTGCTTTTAGAATTCAAATTTAAAGCAAAACTTTTCGAAAGCCTACTTCAGTCTTTTTCCTCTGTGAGAAGAGTGCTTTACCCCCTCCCTGTGCATCATCCATGAGCAAAAGGGGCCTATTTTTTCTGGCAGAAAGGTACTTGTTTTCTTAGAGTGTGTTTTGTTTCCCATCTGCATTTAACTGCCCTGTGGAACATTGTGGAAGGGTTTTTTATGAGTGTGTCTGTCATCTCTGTCAAAGGGCTGCTAGAGTTTTCGGCTGCCTGTATTATCTTAGCAGTGATTTTATGTCACTAAATAACAAGCTATGAGCACAACCTTGCCACTGGGGTTTGTCACACTCAGTGTGTCAGTGTGTGTGTGTGCTTTTTTGCCAAGTCTCATCTCTCCCAGCCTACAGTCGGGTCATTTCAAGCCAAGTTCGCAAACAGCATAATAATGCTGGGAGTCACAAAAGAGGGAGCTAATGGCTGCAGCTGCTATTGTAAGCCTGATTTCCACAGGCTCAGCAGGGCTTGGCACATCAGAGGCAAGTTCAGTAAAAGGGACCCTGCTGCTGCAGCTGTGCCCCAGAAGTTGGATTTTTGTTGCCAGCCTGGAATGGAAGCTGGGCTGGGGAAGCTCCTGACTGCCTCCTGCAATGCAGGAGTGGCCCTGGCCCCAGTGGGAGCCTGACGTGCCAAAGCTGAATTAAATGGATGGTGCTGCTGTGCAGGAGGCCTGTATAGGCTCAGGGATCCAGGTGAGCACTGAGGAAGTTTTGGGGGCTTGTCCTCCCAGAGAGAACATCCCAGCTCCAAAGACATCTGAGGAGAATGGAAGCATTCATTTAATGCTAGGCTCTGTGCTTCTGTGAGAGCTGAAGCAATCCACCTTTTGAGTAAGAGGTTGCCTGTCCCAACTCAGAATTGATAGTGTCCTCCTTAGGCTTCTTCCAAACATGTGATTTTCTTAATGAGAGAAGAACATCCTTGTACTCCATATGCTTTCTGAGAACCTGCTACTTTTGTATTATCCAGTAATTCTTTTTCTATGTAATCTCCGTTGACACCTTCTATTTGCTGCCAGGGCCATAATTAGATTCAGGCTCTCACTAACTTCCAGAAAATACTGAATGGACCATGGAAGGACCGAACAGTTTTCCTTTGTGTTCTTCTGTCCCTCTTCTCCCATGTTATCGCTGTGCGCTCCATGTAATGTGAGAGAGGACAGTCTGTGCAGTCCCAGTGTGTGTATCTCCTCCATAAATTAACATTTAAGTTATTTGGGAGCACCTGTGAGATTGAGACTGAAAAGGGAAGCTCAGTTCATCTCCAATAATGTCTTGGGTTGCTATGTAAACACAGGGTTTTATCCTTGTAGGTATTCTGGCCGTGCTGTGACGTTTCATGTTGAAGAGCAAAATGTTCTTGAGTCATTTTGACAGCCAGAAGCTAGCACTTCCATGGACTTATATGGTTTAGGATGTGCTGGTGGCTTTCCTTTCCTCTTCTATGCTCTGCATAGCTTTCAAAATGTAACACAGTGCATTTTTATACCAGACATACCAACGGGTGCTATCTGGTGTCCCTTGTTAGATGATTTAGGCCCAGAGTGTTGTGGTTTAGAGCCATCTCTCCCCATTTCAGGCAAATTTGAAATTGTCTTAAGGATAATTAAGTCCTTATAAACTGGCATCAGCAAAGAGAAAATCTATCCAAATGCTTCCTGGAGTGTGGGAAATGAGAGGAAAATTTGGCAATTGCTTAAGCTAACTAATCATTTAGCACAAACACACTGCCCTGCCAATATGCATTACTGTATTTACAGATAACCCACAGCATATGGCATTTCTTGCCTGGCAGGTATTATGTGTGAGGCTCAGGTTATTGCAGTGGGGGAGAAGGAACCCCAAACAGAACGTGTAAACCTATAGGAATTAGGTAAGGATGTTTGCATACTCTAAGAGGTTTGGGGTTTTTTTAATGAAAATACTGTAGTTGTTCTATATCAAGGGTCTGACTTACAGAAGAGAATCTGCTGTGGTTCCTATGGCCTGTGCATTATTTGAACACCTCACTTGTGTGCATTTGTCTTGGTCACACATTTTGCCCTTCCTTGCATTGCTGGTGAAAGCTCTATCTTTCATAGTGCATTGAACCATCCAAGAGCAGGTGGTATCGTATAGAAAAGCATTAAAATTATAAAAATTTAAATACATCTAAAACTGTGACATTATGTGACTTTCTCAGAGTCTTCAAGGAAGCCATCTGTATGGAAGGAATGGAGCTGAGTTGCTCAGAACTCAGCTGAGGTTCTGCTGAGTTGCAGGGGAACATTTACATGTGCCAAGAGCACGGGGTGCTTTTGCCAGCACTGAGCCTAGGAGCCTGGCAGGGGATTGATTCTGTTGGTGGCTGAGTCCTACCAGACCAGTCTTAGAAAAAAGCACTCTGCTGCCCAGTTCAAGCCAGAGACACTGTAATGCTACTGCTCCTCATGCAGAAAATGAACAGCAGTTGCCCAGTGCTCCTGGCCATGCTCCTCCTCCCTGCAGGTAGAAGCTGGAATAAAGGCATCGCTCCACTCCACTTCTTGAGGACTTACACTGTGAGGCATTGACTCATTTCCACAAAGAACTGAGTGCTTTCAGCTCTCCTAAAGTCAAGTCAGCCATCACTGAATCAGACTCTTAGTCCTTCTAGTGGCAAGGCAATTTGAAGTAAGGCAGTATGGATTGGTGAGGAAGGAAGTGCAGAGATGTATTTAATCCATAAAATATTTTTGGCCTTTCACTGAAAACACAGATGGGGGTGTGTGAAGAGAAGAGCACTTTTTTTCTCCCTAGATTTTTTTATTATTATGTGTGTGTGAAAATTTGAAAACATTTAAAGGAAACTAAACATCTTTTAAAAATGTATATCTATATCAAAAAACATTAAAAATGTTCTGATGAAAAACTTCTACCAGCTTCTACTCACTAATTGTAATTACCAATAATTCTTAATTTAAAAAATCCCAAATACTTAAAAAGTTTAAAAATTATCTTTCTGATTGTTTTTGTGTCTGGCAGTACTAATGTGATCAGATCAGTTCAGCTCAGTTTGAATTAAGAAGATGAATGTATTGAGACTCCCAACAAGGTTGTCTGTCAGTAGCACAGGATTATATGACCCTGCCTTTGGCTCTGTGTTTGCTCTTGGTGAGGCTGATAATTTCATTACCCTCCCTGAAGTTGCATTTCATTCTCCATAAATTCTTTAGCGCCTCTTTAAGCCGGTGGTATTGGAGAGCTTTGTCTTCTGGAATGTCCTGGTTTGAGCTGTCCTTGTGGTGGCATGTCACATTCAGTTACTGTATGTGTCTCACTAGGTGCAGTGCACTGCTGGCTGCCAACAGAACTAATTGTGAGGGAGTCTTGCTCGTGGGGCAGTTTGCTGGGAAATGCAGCTGGGAATCCTGGTTTCAGAGTATGTGCTCTTTGAACTGTTTCAGCTTCATTATAGTGAAATGCTTCATTATAGAGAGATGTAATAGAACTGTGGGCTGTGTCCGTGCTGGCAAACTCCTGCCCAAACTCTCCACTTCTGCTACCCTTGGTTGGGCTCTGATGGCAATAGCAGCTGATGGAATAAATTAATTGACTTCTGCTTCCCAAATCTTTCAGAACACCCACAGTTGTGACTGCCTCAACCTTCTCCTCTGTTTATGCTTGATCTCTTCAAGACAGTGTTCCACTTCTGCTGTCTGAAATGGCTCCTGCTGCCTTCCTATCTCCCCTGGTCCTTCCCCTCCTACACACTTTGCTCCATGGGCTCCCAGTGCTATGCCTCCCCATAATGCTACCACTGCTTTTTTGCCACTCTGCTGTTGGGACTAAGTGAGCAAGCCCAGCAGAGCAGGTTCAGCTTGATCTGATGCCTTGCTCTCAGCTCCAGTGTGCTTTGTCTGTTGGTGATGTGAACACAGCTCCACTTGCAGCTTCTACAGCTTCTAGCACAGACTTTTCATCCTGTGCCAAGCATGTCAGTGTGACAGCCAAATTTAGCATGCCAGTCACTGATACAACTTCCCCTGATACAGCTCAGCAGAGAGAGTGGGAAATTGTGGCAAAAATACTCTGTTATGTTGAATGAGAGATTGATAGTGCCATTAATAAAGCTATTGCTAGCAAATAACACCTCTGTATACAAAGAGACTGTATGCCCTTCACAACCCTTCTTTGTCCCTTTTCTGCACTGTCATTGAGCATTTTTCTGTAACATCTATTTGGAACACTTCTGCTTTATTGGTTTCCCACCCTTATGAAAGTCAAGTTCTCTCTCCAGACAGAAGGAGTTACACCTTGCTGTAACCCTGCTGTATACCACAAAAGGTTTGGAGTTTTAAATTTTAGCTTTTTGAGTTCCCCTTTGGTAGCCTGAACTACCATGCATGATGTACAGGTAGCTTGAATGATACAAAGCATACCTGATGTAAATCTTGCTTATGTGGGCAGTCCTCTCTTTTCTGCCTGAGTGGCATCATAAGCAGTGTTGTCACCTGAAGAATCATCCTTTGCACCTGAAACAGCAGTACATGAGATCAAGGTTGTTGTTTGCAGACGATCTTCAAAGCCAGGTCACACTGCCAGCTCCATCACTTGTCACACTGTGAGATGCCTCTCTCCCCCACTCCCTGCACCAGCTCCATACTGTGGGGTTATATACAATAACACACTTTGGATTTCCTTCCTCCACAGTTTCTCAGCCTATAGAGTGCTTTTGCAATGCATTTGTGAAACCATTTTCTCTGAAACCACGAATGATAAAAAAGTGGTTTCCAATGAAATAGAAAATTTTGCCTTATTTTTCCCTTCCCGTCTCAGGATCTGCAGCCCAAAGAGAAACATTTAATATGCAATGCTGTGAGAAAACTGGAAGAACTACAGTCATGTTGCTCATTTATTTTAAGGATATTCTCTGCCTTTTTAACAGCTAGATGTGAGGCTGTTAATAAACACAAAGCAGCCAGGAGAAGCTGAAGTTTAGAGAGAACCAAGCCCTATCTTGAACTTTGGCTGGACACAAATCTGTGCTTCATATGGATGTGTACCTTCCTTTCACTTCACTGTCTTCTTTAATGCAAGTGTACTTTTACATGTTTAGATTTAATTTTTAAAATGTTCTTTGGCCCCAAGCATATAGAAATGGTTCTGAACGAGAGGCATGAAAATTTGAAAAGGACTTCCTTGAATTTCCTCTACACCAGCTACTAGTTCCTTTTCTTATGAACTTATTACTGAGGACAGACTTGCCTGGAAACTGAAACTTCAATTTTTTAGTGTATATATGAACCACCATGCTCTGCATTGTATATCTGATTGTGGTTTTATGCAGATATCACTGCCATTTCCAAGTCTTTTCTCTGTAAAAGAAACCCACCAAAGTACTAAGTACCTGCAAGAGAGTAGAACCATTAGTTAAGAGTTTAGTGCAAGTACATTTTGACCTTGAAGTTATACAGCTTTAAAAATAGTGTTCCTTGGGTCTTCCAGGAGATACAACAATAGCTGTGAGGAACAGAATCTAATGGCTTAACTTCCTGTATGTGCCTACATACTAAGTGTTATATCATTGCTGATAATTCTCAAGGTCATGGGCATTTGCTGTTCTGAGCTTAGACTGCTTTTGCTATGGAAGTGAGATGACAGCTGTGTGCATGTGTGCTGTGAGTGCAAACTGAATTCAAAGCATGCAGCGCACCTGATTTTCAAGGGCAAAGCTGAAACTAGGTCCTCTCCCTGGTTTGCTTTTCACTTAGAAGGAAAAAAATACAGAAAAGTGGGGTAGGGGGTAATCCGAGAGTTGAGCTTTGTTATTGCATTATTTACTTTAATAAAACCATATTACTAACTGCAAGTAGCTTTGGAAATATTTAATTACCTCTTTCATCAGAGGCATTTGACACACAATAAAGGAAGAACCAAAGGAATGTGAAAAGCAGTGGATAATTGTTACAAATAAACAGGCTTGGGAGCCTTGGATGAACTCAACTTTTAACATCACTATGGCATTGGATCTGTATAGGCCTGTTATGACTTTACAACCTTTTAAAATTTCAATAGATTAGTTCTGTTTGTTTAGGTTTTATGTTTTATTTGAGGATGGCACAGTTTGAGAGTTATGAGGTGGAAAAGCCCTGGGAGTGACAGATGTGATGGAGACGTATGTGATAAGAAGGTTTTACTGTTACTATTTTTTCCTTCTTTTACGTGGAATGACTGTGATTAAAGGTGGGTGAGCATAATTTTAAAAAACAGAAGGTTTTCAAGTATACACTCACATAAAATTGCTTTACAGAATGCCTGACCCCTTTTCTCTTACCACAACAGATTTATTTCCTAAAAAGCTTTAGTTCTTAGGAAGGAAAGTGTTGTAGATACTCCTGCCAACATATATCCATCTGTGAATGCTGGTGTGAATATTTATATGTTTGAATGAGAGCATGGGAGGGCTGCCTGTGGCCTGGGAATCATTTGGTCAGGAAGCAGATGGCTCTGTGGCAGCAAAGAGCACACGATGTGAGCTACTGGGACCACTCAGGAATGCTGTCTGAGCAAGGCTCATGAGAAACACTGAATATGTTGTGCAGTCTGGGGGAGATGTATGTCTATATAAATGAGTTTTTCAGTGTCCCTGCATCTGTAAGTTGGACTGTTTCATTACATCAGTTATACTATTGATATGCAAAGGCAACCATCTGTTCTGAATATTTAGTCAAGTTGGATACAGCACTATAGCAGGCTCCATGAGTGGAATTTTTGTTGAGAACTAAGTGTTACATGTTCTAGATTTACAAGAAAAAAATAATTGTTTTGGTCTGTACCTAATGACAACACTGATAGATTATTCTGGCCATTTGAGTAGTTGGCACATCCCGTGTTCCAGTCCCAGGGTCCAGAAGTTTAGTTTTCCCTGATAAGTACCACCTAAAATTTGGAACCCCTTCTATTCTGCCATGTCTGGTACCAGTTATGGCAGAGCCAATTTTGCTATCACTAAAACTTCCCTTGCACTGAATATTTTGCATCAGTCACCTGTATTATATGTTATATTTTAACCTCTCCAGCTTTAGATAGCCCCATACATGTTTCTGAATCCTTTTACATACAAAATATTAAATAGATTAATCATAATTAAAATATGCATGTATATGATTATGCTTTTGCTAGAGACTAAGCATAGCACTTTTATATCTAATATCAGGATAGAGAGTAGACAAAGAAATGCTTGCTTTTGTTTAAATACATTTTCAAGAGCAAATCAGTTGTCTTGTGCTGGGTCATTGGACTTCCTGGATCTTAAAATGCAAGCATGTCCCTCAAATAAGATACTATTTTCTTTGTAGGTGGTCATGAAGTTCAATGCATCTTTCACAAATTGAAATTGCATAAACACAAAATTATTGTAAACGAAGAATTGGGCCCAAGGTGCTATTTTTAGTGAGTATTTTGAGTGCTGTGATGGTATTTTCTCATATAATAATAATGATGGTGATTGGAACTTGCTTGCCCTAAGCTGGTTTCCATCATTCATTCATCTATAAATTGAGTTTGAATGCAGATTGAGTTCTGGGTGGAGAATTATTTCACACAGTTTTTCCTCTTCTGATCTTTTATTCAATTGGGCTGGTGAGATGCCCTACTTACACTTCCAAGGTTTTTTTCTTTCAACACTGAATAAAGGAATGAAGAATGTTTTGTTGCTTTCTTTCAACCAAAAATGTTTTTCTTAGTTTTTATAAAAATTTAGGACCAACAGAATTAGTACTCCATTTTTAATGTTGTATACAAGGAAAGTGAAAGCTTTTCTCTATTTCCTCCAGGCAGGCTTGGGGACTATATTCCTAGAATAAGGATAAGTGAAACAAATATTCTTGTCACAGACTGCACACCAAACCAGCCTCCTCCTTCTCCAATCAATGTCATCACCAGTTCCTGAAAAACAACTGGTTCAGTAGTTTTCCCAGTGTAAAAGTTTGTGTTCCCTGGATCCATCCAGGATCTATGGCACCAGCCCTTCCTTTATGATGCCTTTTATGTGTCATGCATAGAAAAGATCTAAATGTTCTCCTGATGATTCTAGGCATACCTCAGTCCCCAGGTCTTTCAGTGAATCTTGCCGTAGAATCAAGCAGAGCAATTGCATTATAAAATGTTTGTGTCAAGAGGAGCTGTTTTGATACCCTCCTTCCTTTTTACCCTCAGGAGAAGGGCAAAAATTGCCACCATGAAGATCGTTTGTGCTGGGGATGAACGTCATGGAGTACTTAAGGCTTTTGTGTCTTTCAAATGTTTTGGAGATTGCAAAATTCCCCATGATGATCTTGGAAGGGCTCTGTCACTTCAATTTTGCTCTGCAGCAATTTGGCCAGGATTGCTCTCTAAAACTGTAACAGATCTGAAATACGAAAAATGGGTACCTGAGTTCTCACCAGACAATATAGGAGGGACCTCAATATTTTCTTTTGGGGCAGCTTTAATGCCTTTGTTTTGCCCTGAGTTGGCTGCACTAGAAAAGAAATGTTTTTATGGTCAGATCTTTCCTATGAAAAAGTCCTCGGTTTGTCATCTAGCACTGGTTTGTCTGTGAGTTTCAGTTTTATGGTGGCTATTTTCAGCTTCTTGATACTCTGATGACTTTGAGATACGTACCAATCAGAAACTGTACCCCTTCTTGTGGAAATTTGGTATTTTTTCACATTGCACTTGTAGCTGTGATTCTGCACCATTGTGCAATCTACAGAACCTGTACTCCTTGACTCTGCTTTTAATTATCCTGCCTGATGAACCAGGAGCCCATTATTTAATAATTTCTCCCACACACCCCCTTGAGTACAGTTGACATTATTCTATGCAGCACCCTTCTTTCACTGTAGATATCCTGGATTCCTGGTCTGAAAAGCTTTAATCCCATGACCAAAACTACTTGATTTTAGCAGGTTTTACACTGCTGTTTCAAATTATTTGGTTGATAAGTGACAACTAGCGTAAAGCACTGAAGACCAATTTTCATGATATAATGCTGTGCAATTTAATGTATAAATAGCTATGATACAGCACTGACTGGCAAGCAACACTGCTTTTTCTCCGAAGAGACATAGTCCAGAGGCCTGGATGGCAAACCAGACCTCCTGCATTCTAGATATTGTATCTTACACTTATTTATCTGTGTAAAAAATGATGTTGGTTAGGAGTACACCAATAGTCCTTGATTCTGTCCCAGTTAGAGTGAGTGATATTTTGTTAAGGGTACAGTTCCAAATGTCCTCAATTTTTGTATACAGCATACTCCTGCCTGATCCCAAATTCCTGCATATCTCAGTGCAATCAGGAAATGATGGATTAGCACTTTGATATGCTATGCCAATCTGGTGAATTGTGTGGTAATATTGTTCCGAAATTGCCCATTTTTTTGGAAAACAACTTTATTCACTGTGTTACCAAGGAAGACATTGATTTTATTCCTTTTCTTTTATTCAAGCTAAAAGTTAAGGAGAAGAGCCCTGGGGAATTGATTTTGCCTAAGTTGATGTATTGGGTCTAGCTGGGCAGGAGATAACTTTCTTCATATCAGCCTCTGTGGTTCTGCATTCAGAATTTGTGGCTAAAACAGTGTTGATAACCCGCCAGTGTTTTGGCTCTGGCTAGCCAATGTTTGCACAGTGTCACAGTAACAGCATTTTCCCGCCCCACCGAGGAACAGGCTGATGATGGAAGGGACACAGCAGGACAGCCAACCTGAATTGTCCAGAGGGATGTCCTATACCATATAACAACATGTTCAGCAGTAGAATTTGGAGTAGAGCAAGAAGGAGGTGAGGGCTTTCTCTTCTAAGGTGGCCATTGCTCAGGGACTGGCTGGGTCATCAGTCTGCTTGTGTGAGTTGGTGAGTTATTGCCTTTCAATTACTGCCTTATTTCTTCTTTTCCTCAGCTATTTTACTGTCTTTAGCTTGACCTATGAGTTTACTGGCTTTTGTTCTTCCTATTTTGTCCCTCATCCCAATGAAGAGGGTGGGGTGAGTTAGAGTGTGGTTGCTTGGCTCCTGGCCAGTGTCAATCCACCACTGTAAGAACTTTTTAACTCTCCTCTACATAAGAAACTGCCAGCACCACATTCCAAGATGCTCAGCCTGGCTCTCTGGTCAGGCCTGTTCCCTACCCTCCATTTCCCATCAGAGTCCAGCCCAATGCTTGTTGTATCCCTTCATCTTTCTGATGGCAAAATCCTGTTCTGCATCCAGTAGTGAGGAGCGCTGAATCAGACCTCTGTTTACTTGCTCTACTAAAATCAGCGTTCTCTTAGCTGAATCAGTTGTGGAGTCCTTGAATAAAAATTTCTAAGGGACAGAATGTGACTTGTGATAATATAAACAACAAATTATTTTTGAGTGCTGTGGGGATATGGTGGTTCCTGGCTGCCAGGTTAGAAGGGCTATAGGCTAGAACTTGATAGCAGTACTCCAGCTATATACCATCTGCATTTCTTTTCATGACAAAAATAATCACCAGTTTCCTGCACTGCTGTCAAAAAGCTGAGCCAACATGCCGATCTGGGAGTGTGATCTGGAGTTCTGGTCTGGCTACATCAGCTGTGCTTTTCAGCCAATTCCAGAAGCAGATTCTGTAATATTGGTGAGGTTTGAGCCAGGAAAAGTACAGATGTTGCAGTGTGTTGCAAGTACTTTGGCAGTCAGAAAGATTCAGTCCAGTCCCTGGACCTTTTTCTGTCTCATATGGCATTTGTGCCGTGGAGCAGGAGCAAAAGTAGGCAATCCAACAAAAGTAGGATTTTCCCCATAGAAGCATCCATACAGTTGGACAGAGTCCCTAATAGCTCTTAATATTTACTCTTCCAACATTTGCACTGCCAAACAGAAAAGATATTTCATTGCAACGGTGGATCCTTGAACCAGAGACAATGGTTATAGCTGAAATTAGGGTTCTTTAGGGCCCACAGAAATTTATTAGCATTCTCTTTGCTCACTGTTTTTTCTCAAATGTACTGACAAATAGCTTCCAGTCTTTGCTGTCTCTGAGCTGACCTGGTCTGATGTGCTCTGACAGCCATTACAGTAGTAAACTTAAAATCCTATGTTGCTATTTTGGGGTGAGATTAAAGTACACAATTTATCTTTCAAGGAGAACTTCAGCCAACTGGAGAGCATACCTTGGGTGAACTTGGGTAAGTCTTGCTCTACTTTTGTAATTGCTTTTATCAGAAGTGCTTTAGCACTTAGGTAAATGCCAATGAAGTTGTTTCAACATCTGGCCAAACCAGTCTGTTAAGTGCATTCCACAAGCTTTACATTAACACTGAAAACTTCACTGCTGAGCTTTCTTATGATACATTTGAATGGGGGTAGCCATAAATCCACCCGCTGCACTAGTACTGGTGGTATTAAACCATAGAGAAAGCATCAGTCTTTTCCCTTGCACTTTATTTGTTCAAGGCCATGTCAAAATGAGCCATTAGTTTTATGCAGAATCTCATGAAATGTAGGAGTTAATGAGATTTGCTACATATAAACATAATTTTTGGATCATCCGGGGATAGAAAGACCATAGTAAAGAATGGATGAGATAAAGTGAGACTGAATGATGATGTTAATGGGACTATTCCATCATGAAAACAGAATGGAAAATTCTGCTGAAACAAACCTTTCCAAAATCAGTGATAAACATCTCTTGCCAAATGCAAATGCCTCATTCAGACCTGACCTCCAGCAGTTCCAACAAGGTATGGTTCATAATTTCTGCTTGTGTTGCTCTGTGGAATTTGAGAGTGCTGATCTTGACCTTGGATTTGCTGTTAAGCTTAAGAATAGTCAAAATATTTAGCGCATAGAAATGGAAACCTCTTTTGGCAATGCCTTTCTTCAGATGTCTACACGATTTAAACAAATAACTGAGAAATTTAAGTTTACCTGTGCTACAGGCAGAGAGATGATTCCTATAAATCTTTTGCAAAAAACCTGAGATTCAGCAGGACATGATGTACCTTACTTCTATTCATTTGTAACACTGTAAAGAAACACGGGGAAAATGCTTTTATGAAAAGCAATACTCTCTTCATTTTTAAAAATTAAATTTAAAAAATCATCCAATTGTGTCACTGGCATCAGTCAATGACTGTGAAGCTTTTTACACAAACATTGGTTCTGACAATACCGTATCTCTAGCTCTGCTATTTCTTGGTCTCTGGTGACTCCTTAGCCCTCTCCAGAACCTGGCCACCAAATCTTTGGACACCTTTCCATAACTTAATGTGTGATTTCTCATTACCACCTTCTATAAAAAGTCTCCCCTATCTCTTTTCTCCCTTGAGTCCAAAGTCTTGAGTGCCTTAGAGAATAATTTCAATATTCTGCAATCCTTACACATTATTCCTTCAATTTGTCTCACGTACTCTGAATTTTTATTCACTGCAGTCTATAATAACTTGGACTTGGGGATTTTTTATACTGCACAGAATAATGTGCCAGCACAGCACTAAAAGACAGTTGTGTAACTACTGTAGTGATTGGTAAGAGATGGCAAACTAGGTTCAAACATGCACTGTGCTCCCTCTTCAGTAACAGGAGACTCAGAAAGGTGTAGATAACAGCCTGCATGCTGAAAGCAACATTCACACCCCGTTCAAATACTGCAATGGGACTTAAGATGGTAACATGCAGAGGTGTCTACAGACTTGAAACCTGTTGAACAGTTTTGTTGCATTTTCAACAAAATTTCTTAACTTGTGCTTTCACTGCACTCTAAAATTTTGTTCTGCATGTTCCATGATAATTTTAGATCCAGACCTGTGCTATCTCTTTTAAGATGAACTTCATGGAAGAGTCAGATTCAGGAATAGCAGATGCTAGAGGCGGGGAACAAAGTTCCTTTGAAACCACCATGTCATTCAGTCTCCTCTGCTCCACACATTTCCTAATGGTCCTGTCATAAATAAATAACAATGTATATACTAAAACAACAGCAGCACTACACACAGCTACCTTCTCTAGAGCAGCTGGGGAAGAGCTAACCATTTATAAAACAGAATTAACATGTCATTTAGCTGAATATACTAATTGAAAGGTGAGTGTGTGTGAATGGAGGAGGAGCAACACCTGTTTGCCAAAGGGGGTCTTGGGCACTCACTCACTTTGGACTTGGTTGCTATTGTGCATTTCATGTTAGAGAATCCAGCAGACTCATCATGGGAAGTTTAGAAATTGGCATGCCTGCTGTGGCTATACTGTTTTTTAGGGCAGTGTCTTGGGTTGAAAAATGTAACCAAAAATGTGTATTCTATTTTCATCTGTTGAAATCAGTTGGGAGATATTGTTCTTTATCTCTTGTAACTCTAGGGGAAGAAGAAGGCGAATGCCTTCTGTTAATGAGACACCTGATAACACCAGATAAGGCAGTGCCTTCTTATCTCTTCCTCCACCCATCCTCCTGCAAGGGACATCACCTGTGAATGGGCCAAAGAAAAGGTCTTGGAGTATTGTGGTGCAGCCTTCCTAGCACAGAGAGTACACACTGGTCTGATTCATTTACCTTGGCTCTGGAAATACTGGGCTAACTTCTTCAAGGTATCCCATCTCCCCTGTGTGTCTACTAAATCTTAGAGGTCAAACAACAACAATGTCCAGTAGGTTGAAGATTGCCTTGGGGCTACTGCAGTCATGGGGAATAGACCAAAGTGAGGAAATTTCTAGGGTGGGTAAATCATAAAGAGCTGCTTTGTATCCTCACAAATGGAGCTGAACCCAGAGTTTATTAACTGCAGCTGAAAAACTAGTTCAGAGTAGTAACATGTCCTTTAGTAAGAGCATATATCATCTGAGTTAAAAACAGGTCTCACCCTTCTTTTTTAATGTTCTCCAGGCTGTTGTGATTAGTTCAAAGTACATTTTTCTGCAGGCATTAATTTTCTGTGTCTGCATAAAGACACATCCTTTTAATAGTTCTAAGTGTGCTTATTACACATCCCTGTGGCATTGAAACTTCCAGGCCTTCTGTTCAACTTGAGGTTGTTTCTTGGGCCTCCCAAACTCTCCACAGTTTGCTGGTGGGTTTCACCTCGTTACACCCTTTGGGGACAGCAGAACATCACACTAAAAGAGGCTTAGCAAAACAAACACCCACAGGGTTAAACTGTAAAATATTACCAATCTATATTAAGCATCAGATGACTCTGGTCTTGTCTCCAGGTTTGGTTTAAATTTGCAGGGGAGACCAAGCCTCTCCATGTTGCCCTCTGGCAAGAAACTGACTCATTTTTGCTGAAAATTTCTCTTTTGTTAAACAGTCCCCGTCACTGTTTGGTTGAGTGGAGAACACTGCTGCTTTAACTGACAGTCTCAGCCTGAGTATTTAAGCCCTCACCTTTAGTGTGTTTTTGCAGAGCATGTCCAAAGACAAACACATTCTGCTGGCTGATGGCTCACTGCTTCCTTCCACAGACCAGAGGAGGGATTCTTGGTTGCTTCATCTCACATTTCTGGGCAGCCCTGCCAGTGTCTAGGTCTTCCTACCCAATGGATCATTTAGGTCCCCAAAAATACAGGGTACAGATAACATCCACAGAGACATGTGAAATTCATAGCAACTTTACAAACACTTTTCTTCAAGTACTGCAGTCTGCAGTGAAATTCCTATGGCAGTTGCTGGAGGCCCATTTGATGCACTCATTGCTCTGCTAGCAGTGTAAAGTAGCTCTGCTTTAGTCATATAATGTTATGGTGAAAGAAGTGAGCCTGCTTCTGCAGACTTCCACCCTAGAACTCAGCCCTGTTGCCTGGTTCACCCTGCACATATCTCTATTCAGTCACGAGGTTCCAGAGATGCACCGCTGCTTCCCCTGCTGTGATACACTGCTGTTTGCTGGAAGGGACTGAGAGAAATTTCCTGGAATTGCTTAAATTTCCTGCGAATGAACCTTTGAGATAGTACTGCAACTCTGGTTGTATGCAATTGGGTTTTGCCTGCATTCCCTCCAGTAGGGTGCTTGGGTAGGAAGGAAAATAAATTACACTCACTTGAATTTTGGCCCCTGGTTTTTGGCTGCCACCAACTTGGCTTTTAACCGTCATCAGGCTTTAGGTAAAGGCCTTCTTGGTTGGATGGGATCCATTTCTGAGACAGCAGTTCAGTTTTGCTGGCTTTGCTATGGACACAGGCCTAAGGAGGTAGGAGATTCTTCCTGTTTCCCCTAAAGTGTTTTTAGACAGATCCTGTCTGTCCTCCTCAGGAGGAAAACAACAGAGTGTAAAAAGCACTTGTACTAGAAAGAAAAGATGGACAAGGGCAATCTCAACTTGTAAATGCAAGCATCTATGTGGTGCATTTTGTGATGTGGAGGAGGGTGTGAAGGTACCCTCAGAATTCTGTCTGTGAATATTCAGTTTCACTGCAGATTTTATTAAGTTGTACATTTTTGTTGTGGTAGATGGATTTTGCAGAAAATTTCCACATACTGGGTGGGATAATGGATTGCTTTAAATGAGAACCTTTTTTTGATATACATAAGCTTAACTTTAGTATTTGTTTCTGTGGCTATTAGGAGCTTTAGACATTGATTTGTCTGCTCAGGCTGATTACCAGAACTAAGAGATAGCCTAAATTCTCTATGGCTCTGTCTGAACAAAAGTAGTTTGACCTAATAACATTTCCTCCTTTGTCTACATATTAACTCTAGAATTACATTGGTTTTCAGTGCCTAGCCTCAGGATGTAAAAATTGCTTCCTTTCCCATCTGCTTGGTACAGCAAAATACAAATTGACAAATATCTTCCTTGTTTAGAAGTTGTAAGAACTGATGTTTAAATATACCTCCCAAGAGGATTTCTTGTGCCTTCCTTTCTGCTGTCTATCTACCTGTCCCTCCCCTGTTCTGATGTTTACAAGGAGCTTACTCATTTCAGTATTTTCCAAGCTGTGCAGGAGGAGAGGAACACGTAGCTGTGGCAAACCTCAGAGCTGCTGAAGTTGTGTGGAAGGCAAACTGAAATGCAAAGCCCAGTCTCAGCACCAAAGACCCCAGGGAAGCTGCAGAGCCATGTGGGGAGACTGATGGTGTTTGCTTCTGATGTGCCTGTCCAGGGCAGGTTAGTCTCTAGGAAGCAAAGGAAAGTGTCCATCTGTTTAGTGTTCCCATGAGGTGGAGCAGTGCTATTTCTGTTTTACAGATGACAAATGGATCTCTTCAAAGGCTGACTTCAGTCACTGAACACCAAAAAGCTGGGCTGCTTTGTCTGAAGGAGCCTCTTTGTTTCCACAAGCTGTAGGAAAAACAAAGATTTGCTTAACTATAGGCAACCTTTGGTTAATCTCCCCCACTTTCACCCTCCCCCAAAGAGAATGTTTCTAGGTCATGCAGAAATGATTAAATAGTACCTTGGAGCAAGGAATATCTCCCACTCCTTACAATTGCCAGGCTGCCATGCTGGCCACTCGACCACCTTTCCTGACTATTGTCCAGCTTCATGTAACCATTAAATAAAGTTTTCATGTGGATATTTATGTAGAGTGCCTATGGTACTTCATAGGCAGTAAAGTCTCTCTTGAATCACTCTGTTACCGCTGACTCCAGACTTCTTTAGATAATGGTTGATAAAGTTCAAAACATTAATTTCCACCAATAAACAGGAACTGGAAGCCTAGGGAGTTAATAGGGCTTTTTCATCTCAGCCTAACTCTGTGATCTAATTTCAGATAGCAGAAAATATGCCAACTTTAGCCGCTAATTAGAGTTACTCTTTGGAGATTATTTGTAGCAGACCTCCAAGCTTTTTATAACAAAAATGCACTGACAGTCCTGCCAGCATAAATACATTAGCTGTTTGTAGTGTAGAGGCCATTTGAATTATGCAATGAATTGTTACAAAGTGTTTTAAAAACATATCAGCTTCACAAAAAGTAATTTTTATCTGGAAACTATGGCTCTGTAATTCCTCAGGAATAGTAAGTGTGGCAACATTACCAATTTTGTCTCTTTTCTTGCAGGTGCTGAAAGTTTTTAAATAATAAAGAATGAGGTGGTATTGGTGATTGCATTTTATTTTTCATATTTTCTTTGATCCTGTTCTGGAGAGTGCTCTTGGTACCGTATTCTGCTGAACTCTGGTTATATTCACTCAGGATTAGGCTTCTACTATATTCTAGAATGCATCTTGCTCTCAGAGAAAACAAGATACTTTTTCATCACAACAAACAAATCTCTTCTTGGGGAACTGGCTCTTGATACCCTCACAGTGAGCTGCAGCTTTCTCAGGAAGTTATGCTTCCCAGTGTAGTTATGTTTGCTGTCCTGCAGAAGTAAGAGAGACAGACTCTCACCCAGAGAAATGGAGAATATGAATAAGTGTGTGGCAACAGAGGTGTGATTATAAGATTCATTCTATCAATAGCTTTTCCTCTTGTAGCACTCATATTTTATCCTTTTACCTCACCTTTCATTCAAGGTTGAGCTCTTTTATATGCAGTTTCTGCAACATCTAGGTAATAGTGGTCATAAAGCAGTTTATAAAATTACCAGTCCAAAGACAAACACATTCTGCTGGCTGATGGCTCACTGCTTCCTTCCACAGACCAGGGAAGGGATTACCCCTTTGAGAAATTCCCTGAGCTTTTTGGCAGGTGTAAAGTGATGAGTCAGTGAGAACAACACCAAGAATAGGATCACATTGCCACTTCTACTGCTGTCCACTGCTCATCCACAAAGATGGAAAATGTGTCATTACTGATTGTAACTCCTGCTAAATCAGTAGGATTTCTAAAGAGCCTTCTACAGAGCACTGCTGAGGAACACAAGAGTGCATCTGAGGCAGTGGGAGAAACAGAAACCCACAGGAGAAAGGGAACACTCATGTATGTCCTAGGCATTTGTTGTTTCAGTGTGAGGTTTTTTCATTGCTATTTGAAAAAGGTGTCAGAACACCTTGGGTGCCATATTCCTGGGTACTTCCTCTTCCTTTGTCTTCTCTAAACTAGATTCCCTGGCAAGTCTACCACTTCCAGGGTTATTTTCACGTCAGTAATGATAAGAACTAGACTGCGCAGGTAATTCAGAACAATGAGAATCTGAACTAACAACTACAATATTATTGATATATCAGAAAACGTTTTTAAAGAAAAATATTTTGGCTTCCAGGCTCTTGACCGTAAATATTTAAATATTTGAGTGTAAAACAACTTTTCTAGCAAAAATACTTTGTGGAAAATGTTGTCCAGCCAGACCTGTGCCTCCTTTACAATCCCTCTTAAAGCAGTGGTTTGTTGTATTGTTTTGGCTTTTTTCCTACATGAACCTTACATTTGAAATTCGGGTCTTGTTTCACCTGAAAACCTATGGATGACTGGAGAAGCAAAGAATGACAAAGAAAGCATGCAAGTGAAACCAAATCAACGTGAGAGGTGAAATTGGTTTTATTCTGATTCTCCATTGCTACTCAACTGTATGACCATTTAAACTTTCATGACATGCAAGCACTGATATCAAATGAGACAGGGATTCTGAACTGGTAATGTTTTCTTGCTCTACCTAGTAAACTCAGGGGCAGATTTAGAAGAAGTGGGTTGTGTCTTTGTGGCGGAACAGTTTAAAGTCATGGTCCCTTTCCTCAGTGAAATGAATTTACAAGAGTTAAGAATCTCAGAAGTTGAAATCCCCTGCTGAGCTCATATGCCCTCTTCCTCTGAGCTGTTTCAGTGATCAGGCTGCCTGCCAATGCCTTTGTGTCAGTCAGGCAGCTACAGGTGATCTTTAACTATTTATGCATTGTTTCAAAGATTGTCTTCTCTCTCCTGCCCCATATATTTACACAGCCTGGTGGCCCATGCTGGAGGATGTCTGAGGAGCTGTGAATCCCTATGTGAGTTGTGAATAGACCCAAGTCTGCAAATGACTATGCAAAACATAGGGCGGGAGAGTATCTGGCCCTTTGTTCATTTTTAATTAACCTCTCTAGGAAGAAATACCTTAGAGAAAGGGATTTCCATCCTGACCTTTAATGCAATGATGGAGGAACTGACAATCTAAAGAGAACTGCAGAAGCATAGAGAAAAAAAATACTGACACTCTTGGATCACCAAACACGAAAGGAAGGAAGGCGTGGAAGGAAGGAAGGTGTGGAAGGAAGGAAGGAGTAGAAGAACATAACTTTATTTTGTTTTAATTCTTATAAAGGATATGATGTCCACTCCTTTAGATCACTTTAAGGCAGATATGCAGCAAACTCAAGAATGAAAAGCTTTGCTTTTCTTCATTTGCAGATGTCCATGCCAGCACAGACAGAAACGTAGCTGTGGGCAAGTGTAAGGAAGGGGCCTCAGTTTACAGAGCTCAAAGGTGCTGTGCCACCTGCCAAAGCTGTGTCCCAGCAGAATGATTGCCCTGCAGTATGGATGGGAGAAGCAGGGAGAATGCATGGGATGAATTATATCCTAGTACAGAGGGTGCTTATGTACAACATAAGATGCTATGATGCTCCCAAAGGTAACACAGCTTGGAAATTTTAGTAAATTGTTTCTTGGTCTCTTGGAGAAGACATGAGGGCAAACAATTTCTTTGAAGAAAGGGTATGTGGGTGGTTTGGCCAGCAGCAGTGTTTTGGTTTTGTCTACTGTAAGGAATTACTTTTTTCCCAAACTCCTCCATTTATCTTAATTTAGAGTAGATTTAAGTTACACTAGGGGTAATGAATTAACTGAGTGCCAGGACTGTGGAAGTGAACTTCAGCAACAATGTGTATTGGGTATTGCTTATAATATGAATTCCAGTTTAATTCATTGGAAATCTAGTGTAAGGAGCCATAATTTTCACAGTGTGAAATGAAAAAGAGAGAAATGACAAGCAGTGAGCAGGACAGTGTAAAATAGTAGGTAGCATGTGCATGAGTGACAGTTTTATCTTACTGCTTTTAGCTGTCATCTTGGTTGTCCTCCCCTTTTTGCATATAAACTTGTGTGCCTACTTCGTTTTTAATGTTGTATTCCAGAGAGCAGACATCACCACACATGATCTGTCTGACCTATTAAATGGCCTCCCTGAACTGCTATAAGCATAGGCATAGAGATGGATAGATGCTCTGGGATCACTAAAAGATGTTTCTTAATATTAAAATTAATGTAGTTTAGTCAATAGTATTAATAGGATTTGCTTCCAAGTGTCTGGACAGCCTGATATTTCAAAATTCAACTTTGTCTTACAGGATATTTATCATATCTTAGTTTTCAGAAAGTGGTGAGCTCGCTGAGTGGGAATTGAAAAGAGAGAGTTTATAAAAGGACAAGGCAGGAGCTCAGCTTTGCAGTCTTTAATTTTCAGAGGCCAAACTATGGGCATGAAATGCCCAATTGTAGGTCAATCCCTGCTGCCTCCAAAAATGTCCCCTGGGAGCAGCAAAACCCCCAGATCAGATCCCAAACTACTGCCAGTTTGAAAGCCATCTGGAGATATGCAGTGGACAGAAATGCAGGGGTACTGAAGTGTTCCACTTTTTCACTCCGTTCTCCTATGTAAAAAGAGTGATTGCATGAAACTGTGACTATAAAACACAGGTGTGGATTTCAGCATAGACACCCAATTAGAAATGAGGAAAGGCAGCTCTCAGGGTTACATGCCTGCTTGGCATTTTATCTAAATGTCACTTTCAGTGCCTCAGTTGTCTGTCCCTTTGTACAAAATTCCTGAAAATTAAACTCTTCTTTTTTGTCTTGCTAGAATATAGGAAAACAGAAGTTTCCAAGTGCTTTTCTGAAACTTGAGTGGGTGAATGAATTGCTCTGCATACCTGTCCAAGTGTATGGGGTGTGAGCTTAACTGTGCTTGCCAAGCCAAGGTGCCATGTCAGCAATCCAGTCTGTGTTGGCACTGTGAGTGAGTGAGGAAAGAAAGGTTTCTCCTTGGGCACTTAGCTATGCTCCTGCCCCAGCTCTCCCCCAGGAGCCTGTCTGTCTCCTCTCATTGCACAGAAGGCTGGGGAGGATGGCCACTCTGCTTCAGAGCCCAAGCTGGATCCCAGCGCTCCCTCCTGGCCACTGCTCCCCGCAGCTGGAGGGAGGGTGGCGAGGCCTGGCCAGGCTGGCTCACTGAGCTGAGCTCCAGCTCTGCCCTGGGCAGGTGCAGCCTCCAGGCCTGCCTGACGGGTGCAGCTCCCGGGCTGTGTCCCTGAGTTCGGCTCTGGAGATGCGTCGCGGTGGCAGGTGTGCGGTTCTGACGCCAAGCGCTCGTCCCACGGTGACGGGCTGTCACCACGGCACTGCCGCGCTTTCACGGACCTCGGGACCCCAACAGCAGCAGCTGAGAGCAACAGCCTGTGGGGAGTGATAAGCTGAAGCCATCATTTATTACAATTTCCTCTGAAATCGGCTGCGCGCTGCCTGGTGCTCCAGCTGCACTTCTGTGTTATCTGCCTCCCCAGACAGGAGAACGTGGCAAATGCAAACTCCCAGCTCCGTTAAGATCTTTGTCAAGCTCGCACATTTCAAATATCTGGAAGAGACAATCTCGAGCTTCGAGGCTTTATGTCAGCACTTAATAGTGGGCTTTGAAGCCTGTTGTTATATCTGGGGTTCAAACCAAGAGAGAGCAAATTGGATAAATTGAGATTATTCAGGAAAGTTCTTGGGTTGTTTAAATTATGGGCACTGTCCTGTACTGTCCAAATGTACAGCATTAATGGCCCTTAGAGAAAAAAAAATAGCTAATGAAAATACTTAATTTCTATGCAGATCACTTGTACTCATGCTAAGCCTTGGGATCTTGAAAGTATCATACCCCTCACATCCTGACAGACACATTTGAATTCAGAATAACTTAAATGTTTTATTCACTGTGGGTTCATTATAACTTAATCGCAACTGATAAAATTTTTGTTTCAACTACATGTTATTCAAATTTTGTATCAAAGAAAGAAACGTGAAAGTTTCTTTTAACAATAAAAAATGTCTTGTCCCTTGGGCAGCAATTAAGCTAACCTTCACCAGTATAAGACTGGACTCAAAATATTGGGCTCTTCCAGTCCTGTGCACTATCCAGTGATGGGCCTTTTTCCCAGTCCCTTGTTGACATTTATATAACTAAATCTGAAAATATTTAAATGTTACTTCTGAAACCCTGTGAGAAGTGGTTCCCTGGCCTTCTGATACAAGCAAAGAAGTATTAATCTGTACCAGAGGTGGAGCAGAGGGGCGTGGATGCTGTACAGTATCAATACAATAGTATTGTGTAAGCTCTGCCTCTGATTCAGCACATGACCTCCTGAAGTCCCTTTGACACAGCTTGTCAAAGCCATGGAACTGCCAGCAAATTCTGCCCATTCCAGTAATGCTTTTGCTGAAGACTCTTACACTTCTTCCCAGAGTTAAGCCAGCTTTGCCTGCAACATTATTGTGTAACTGTGTAGCTGCATCTCTATCAGAGATTTTCTTGACCTAGGAAAGTAGGTTGCAAATGAAATGAAGGGCAAATAGAACTGGAGACACAGCATTCAGCTTTTTATATTGCAAGAATTTCAAATGTTAAGCCAGCCAAAGGCTGCAGATACAGTAACCTTACTTCCAAGAAGTTTGAAATACCTCAGTCTGTATAATGCATTTACAGCAAGCCTGCCTATCATTGTTGTTTTCACTGGCTTCAATATTCTGTATTCTTCACTGCTACTAAGCAGAAATTACTCCTGTACAGCAGATGGTTGCAGTTTTATGAAATGTTATGTTTTTCTGTTTCAGAAGAAACACTAGAACTCTGTATATGGCTCCATCACTAGTACAGCAATATGCTGTGGTTGCAGTCCTACTTTTTTGAAGTTTATAGAAATAAGGACTTTGAAGTTTGGTTTTCCAGCTCCTGTACATGTTAGTGCACATAACTATAAATATGCACATACTTATTGTTTTACTGACTGCTCAATAAGGGACAGTTGACTTTGAGGCATGTTATTTGTTTTAGTCATCTGAAAATTAGACACATAGTCTAAACTGTGTATAAGTACTCAGGGCTTCTGTACTCAGTCAGGAGAGATGGTCACCTCCAGGAGATTATTCATCACTTGAAGTTTAATCAGAGGATGATTAATTAAGACTGGATTTATGTCTTTCTGGTCATTAAAATGAATGGAGTAAATCCCCAGTGGCTAAGGAAACTGCCCAATGAAGTTGTGTAAATACCTTTAGTTCTTACCACCGTTCCTTGAGATATGAGGATATGCAGCATTTCAGAGTATATGAAGTATAAGCAGGGCCAAGAGACCTTGAGAAAAAGACAAAGAAAATGTCCAAATATGCAAGACTTGGATAAGGAATGTTAAAGTCTACCCAGAATTGAATCTGATGAAGGACAGGAAGGGCAACAAAAAGACTTCTACAGTAGCTCAGCAATGAAATAAAAACTGGGAAAAAACATGGTCCCAGTGTTAAATGGGAAAGGGCCTTTTGACAAAGAATGTGAAAAGACTGAGGCACTCAATTTTTTGTCTTGCCTTCAGGAATCCCAAGTTTTGAAACCACTGAGGAAGTTTGGAACAAGGGAGACTACTCTTGCTAAAGGAGGATCAGGTTAGGGAACATTTAAACAACCTGGACATACATAAGCCCATAGGAGATGAGAAAATGTGCCCATGAATGCTGAGGGTGTGGTCCAATGTCATTGTGAGACCACACTCACTCTTTGAAAAGTCTTTGAAAAGTTGTGGCGATTTGGTGAGATTCCTGAAGGTTGAAGAATGTAGATACCCCTTGTGTCTTCATGAATTACAAGAATGAGGATCCAGCCTCATCTCTGTCTCTGAAAGGTCATAATAAGGTAGCAAATAATTCTGGAAACCATTTCCAAACATAAAAAGAACAAAGAGGTGATTTGGGTTGTCAGATATTTGAAATGGGGAGTGATGTCTGACCATCCTTCCTAAAACTAGCTGAAATATGAGGCTCCAAGCATTGTGATCAGTGGCATGAGGTACAGGCAGAGACCAGTCCCTAGTGCTGTGCCCCAGGGACCAGTGCTTCTTAATGTCTTCATTAACCATGTGGATAATGGGGCAGAGTGTAAGCTCAGCAAGTCTGCTGATGGTAGAAAACTGGGAGGAGGGGTTGGTACGTGAGACAGTTGTCTGCCATTCGGATGGACCCTGGGGAAATGGACAGAGAAGAACCTCATGGAGTTAAAACCAAAGGATGTGCAGTTCTGCACCTTGGAAGTAATAACCCCATGAATCAGTATCATAATCACGTGTGCTGGAGATGTACTTAAGAAGCTTTGCAGAAAAAGACCTGGAGGGCCTGGTGAGCACCAAGGTGAATGTGAGCCAGCAGTGTTCCCTTGGGTATTGTGGTCTGCATTAGGAAGACTGACACAAGCAGGTTGAAGGAGGTGATGTTTTCCCCCTACCCAGCCTTTGTGAGACCCCACCTGCAGTGCTGTGTCTGTTTCTGGGTTCCCCAGTACAAGACAGATATGCAGATACTGAAGGTGAGCTCACTGAGGGTCCTCTAAGATGAGTTGGGGACTGCAATACCTTCTATGTGAGGAGAACCTGTAAAAGTTGAGATTATTTAACCTTGTGTTTGTTTTAATCAATGTGCTTAAATGTCTGTTGGGAGGGGGAAAAAGTAATCAGAGCCAAACTCTTCTCAGTGGTACTCAGTGAAAGGACAAAAAGCAATGGTCACAAATTGAAATGCAAGAAATTTCACTTAAACATTAGAAAAAGCCTTTTCCATTGGTATTGTACACTGAAACAAATTATCCAGAGAGTTTATTGAGTCTCTATTCTTGGGATACTCAAAACTCTACTGGAAATGGTCCTATATGACATTTTTCAGCTTATCCTTCTCTCAGCAGGAGAGTTAGACTAGACAATCTCCTTAGGTGCCCGCCAGCTTCAGCTGTTCTGAGAGTCTGTGATTGTGGAGAGGTTTAGGAGTTTTCAGAATTGCAGCCAAACCTTTCTTTGTCTCTCTTATCATTAACAAAACAGTAAAAGCTCTCTCTTCTGCAGACAGTTTACTTCTGAAAGCAGAAGAATGTGAAATCCACAGAAATATTGTAGAAATGCAAAATATGTAACTGTTCCCTTATTATTATTAACATGTAATTAATTGGATTTTGTTTAATGACAAAGGAATAAAAAGCTCCTCAATGTGTATAGCTTATGCACAAACAAAACACACAAAAACTGTTGTGGGATAGCAGCTTCACAAAGGAACATCTGTTAAAGGAAATGACCTGCACAAAGTCATTGCAAGTCCATTATTCACTAACTGACTACCTATTGAGAACTAATGACACGAATGGTTATACCCACTGGCTTTTCATCTCCAGCAAAGTGGGCTCAAATCCCTAATAAGGCACCAGGTGAAAAGGAGTCTCTTGGGCCTCTGTTCCAAATCCCTGTTATGCACCATATAAATTAGCACATTAGCAGGCTTGCCTCAAGGGAGAAGCAGGGCTAGGACAGCAGGTGTGGCAGCAACATAATTGAGATGCAGCAGCAGAGCAGGCTGGTGCTTTCGTACAGTGCCAGGCTGATTCACACCACCTCTATTCATCTGTAACTTCCATGAGTGCTAGGCTGGCTCCTAATTCTAAAAGTCCCATCTTCTGCTGCATCGAGGAAGCCCTTCATGGAAAAAGAATCACTGAAATTTATGATTTACTAGACTAAGTAATACAGGATCCTCAGGTATGAAAATATCTGTCAATAAGTAATTTGGAATACACAGTGGCTCAGAAAACAATTGAAGGCCAGTCTGTATTTTTTTCTCATCAAAGGCTACTCAGGCTGTTGTAAAGACTGTGCTATGGGTGAGAGGAGAAAGAGGACCTGTCAGGGATTAGCGTGTTATTGTGCAGGGAGGGTGGCTTTCACTGTCAGTGGGGTGAGAGAGTGCAGTGAGTCTGAGGTAGGGAAGGATGTCTGTGAGCAATAGTAATAAGGAAAGGAAGTACAATCTTAGCAGTACAGCATGAAAAAAAGAGTGTTATTGAAACTTTCCAGATTCTGAGAGTCATTCCCCTACTGCACAGATCAACCCATTGCAATACTGAGTGTTCCTGTATTGAAGGCCATTTGTTATTCCTACAAAACAGCAGAGAGGAACAGTCAGAGGAATTCCTGTGAGCCACCAGGCCTGGCAGCTTGCATTTCCCAACCAGCCATGCTAATGCAAGATGCCATCAGCTCCAGGGCAGGCAGCACTAAATACCTGTTTGATTCAAAGTTCAAGGCTCTTATACCACATATATTTACCTGATAAAGCACCAGAGCAATGTAGTTACTGTCATGAAGTACAGGGAGAGGGTTTCCTGGTAGCTGTATGGTTTCAGAGTCATATTTCTAGGGCTCAGCTAATTATTCCTGTTGACAATGCAAGGTTAACGCGTTGAAGTGAAGCAATGATAAGAGCAGCAGAAATATTTTGTTTGCTCTTACCAGGAGTTATTTGCAAACCTGCCGAACTGGAATAGTCATTTTTTCTCCCCTCATCTTTTGCTTAGCAATTAGAAAACTCTTACTAGTGCATAACTCTTTTTCCTTGTTGATGATAAATAGAGTGTCTCCCAAAACTCTGTATTAAATTGATGTGTTCACTTGCTTTAATCTTGGGGAAGCAAATTATTCTCTCCTGACATTCTGATGACTTTACCAGTATGACATAAAGAATTATACTGGCAGAAGGATGCAGGTGAAGTCCAAAAGCAGAGATCCCAATTAGCTGTTGTGGAATAAATCCCAGCTGCCCTTCAACCTTTCAAACATGATACATTGGATTCCATATACTCTATCTAGCTGTAGATCTGAAAAAGTAAAATGAAAGCAGGTATTGAAAATGCATGGATGACTGGAAGTACTGGGGAATATTCGTAAATATGGTCCTAAATTTAACTCTGCAATTGCCTTGAGTTCATGACAACAAGAATTCTCTTTCATAGAAAAATGTCAGTGTGTTGCTCTTTGTCTCCTGAGACAGAATCAAAGGGAGATCTTCTGAATTTATTCACATAAGAGTAATGGCAAGAGAGAAGAAATATGTGAAAACTGAAGATTAGGAAACAAATGTCTATCATTTAGGTGCATGTAGGAGAAAGCTGCACAAATCTGTGATTTCAATCTTCAGTCTCCACTGAAAATCCAGACACAAGTTTTGAAGACATTATTATTGCGAATCACTTGTGCCTAATTCTGAGAGAGTCTCTGTTTCAGCAAATTAATATTATCAGACTAATAATGACTAAATGCATAAATTACTACCAACCTCACATAATATTGAGAACATCAAGATCTCAGTCTCTGAATAACTTTAGGTATTATGATTGAAAATGTCTTTGTTGAGGTCTTGTTTCTTTGGTGTATGGGGATGTTTTTCCATCTGCAGAGAGAGTTACACAGAAGCTTTCCACAAGGTTGTGGAAAACTCTGACCCTTTACATAGATCTTAGAGGCCCAAACTGGAGACCTCTTCTGTAAAAGTGCATGTGTGTGTGTGGCACTAATGCCTGGACCTCTTGCTGCCTTCAGTAGAAATTTCAGGTACGGAATTTTGCTGTCTAAACCAAGATCTATTTACTTGCCTTGCATCAAGTTTTACAGTGTGGATTTTTCTTGGTAAAGCAGCAGCAAAAAATAATTTCCTATGCAATGAGCCAATAGTTTCACTGAGTCACATCCCTCTGTTAATGCCTTGATTTGAAGCAAGTAGGAAATTTGAAGATAGGAACTCAGCTTTTCACTCCTGAATTTAAGGTTTTGTCTATCAAGGACCATAGGGTCATTATTTTTTAATAGCACGAACTGGTTCTGGTAATATGGTTGCTGTGGAAAAATTAGAATTTAATTTGACACAAATTATGTCTATGCTATAGCATCAAGGTGACATTATAGAGTAGTAATTATTCTCCAGCACATCTCATATAAAATTCTTACCTTGCACATGATCACCACACCAGTTATATGCCATCAGTCCCACAGCAGTCTTTTGAAGGAGGCATACAGCTTGGTGGGCTGCTAACACAGAAGGAAATCATGTCATCAGAGGAAGACCTTGAGACCCCTTTAATCCCATTTTAGCCCTTTAGCAGAACCTTAAATAAGGCCTGAGATGGTCTTAAATAAGACTAAGGTAGTCCATTAACTGTGAACACTTTCTTTGAGCAGGGGAGCATTTCAATCTTATGCAGTTGTTGCTGTCAAAGTTAATTCTTACAAAACAATTGCTTCACTGTTCTACCCAAGATATTGGTGTTATCTGTAGCACGATAATGGGAACTGCTACAATGTCTTGGAGACCACAAACATAATTCTTTGACCTAATGAAATAGGAGATTGCTCTTTTTATAAATCCTTAGGTAGTGTAGGTACAGAAATCCTATTGACAGTCATAACATCAAAGAAATTCATCTAGTGTGTCCTTCTGCCTTAAGGTAGGATAAGCAAAACATAAATTATTGCTGACAGATACTGTCTAATCTTTTTTTAAGGAACCCTAATGAGGGAGACCCCAACATCTCCTTAGGCAATCTATTGCTGTAATTCCCTATCCTTACACTGAGTTTTCAGTGGGGGGAAGACAGTATTTAAAAATAACGGAGAATTGAGGAAGCAAAAGAGACAGCAAGGGTGACAGTCCTAAGCCCCTTCAGCTGAAATTTCTAAAAGCAATATTTTTTAATGTGGGTCATCACATAAAAGATATTTGAGGACAGTGACATGAAGTAGTATCTAGAGATAAGATGGTTCCTGTGAAAAATGGAAAAGGCATCTTTCTTATTTTTCCATCCCACAAACCGGCATTTTACATTACTGGGAAAGCCTAGGAATGCAGAAGAAAATGTATTCTTTGATCACAGTCCTAACACTAAACCATTCTAACAGAGAATTGGAATTGTAGATGCATTAGGAAGACTTAGAATGCCACTCATGGCTAGATTAAAGTGGAAGCTCTTGAAAAATTTTCTCCTTCACATCAGAGCAAAAAACTGATCTCCCAGAAAAATCAAAACAAAGAAAAAATATCCATCTTGACTGCTTTGTAATCTAATTCTGTGTTACAGGCCAAGCTGTGAGGAGGGTGTTTACAGCAATGAGGTACTAATGTATTCATTGGAAGCCAAAGTGTTCTCTGAAAAATACTGAAGTACAAAAGCAATTACCATTAATCATATACAATGCAAGTAGAATTATCGTGAGGTAATAATGCCTTCTGAAATAGCACATTAACACCTAGGATAAAAGAGCAGCTTCTGCATTGCCATTGCTGCTCTCGTGAATGCTTATGACATCCTTTTTTGTATGTTTTACAGTCCAGGTGGGTTCTGACCTTGGTAAAGAGCATGGCTCTCCAACAGAGAAAACTCATTTTTCCATAATAATGAAAAGCAGGGTTATTGCAACCTCTGGGTATGAAAACTGGAAACATTTGCTTAATGCCCTGAAATAGGCTTTTGCAAAGGAAGATAATGGCTTCTGCCCAGCTACTGTGCAGAAGGGCAGTGCCAGCTCTCTGTACCTCTGTACTGCCAATTCCTTAAGCAGAGCACAGGCCAAGGGCTGACCCTCTGCACCAAACATGAGGAATTGCCTGAGTGCAACTTGCAGTCATGTCTAACACTAATGAAGGAAGGTGGGGTCAACCTGAGGCAGCAGAATTCACAAAAGGCTTAGTCAAAGAAGGAGGAGCCTTTATCTGATGATAAGGCAAGGAGTGTCAAGGGAAAATGATCTGGCACCTAACCAGCAGTCCCTGAGGCACCTACAATAACGCCATGGGCAAGGAGCAGCGTTGCCTTGTAGGCAGGTTCAGCATCACTGATGAGATGAGCTACGGAGTAATTTGCCCTGACAGCAAAAGCCTCTCCTGTCCCTGCCCTGTACACTTTGCCAAAATAACAGGGGGATGTTCTGAAGTACTACTCGAGTGGAAATGAGCTGATACAGAGAAGGCACAGAAGATAACAAACAACACTCTGAACTTGAGATCATGCCTTGACTTTTTTTAATCGCTAGGTCTCAGAGGAAAATCAAACCTTTTGGGCACTGCAAGCAGTGTTACTTAAATCCCCTGCAGAAAATGGTGTGCACAGACCTCAATGCAGCACTCAGGGGAAAGCTCATAGTGCCCCTTCAAGAATTCTTCCTAAGAGGTGCTTCTAGGCAAATTCTTTTTATCTGTTTTCAAAGTAATTTGTGGCTCTGTCGATTTCAAGCCCATTATATTAAGGCAGGATGGTTTACACAATTCCAGTAATGAGCAGCTGTAGGTGACTGTCTGACATGCTGCTAGCTATGGTGGAACAGCTTGGGAAATAACTTTATAATTCTGAGCTTTCTGCTTAGACTCCTACCCCTCCAGATTCTCTTAAAACTTGAAATAGGAAGAGTTTCTTTTTCAGAAAGGATTATGCATTTCAGTGCTGTGGAGCTGGGGAGAGAAAGAAGAAAATCATCTTTCCTTCAGGAGATTCATTATGTACATAAATTTCTTGCATTTCTGTTATCTCAGTAATTGCATCCTTATATTTATACAAACACCTTTTACTTCAAGGAACTATTTCAGATTTCAATTAGCTCTGAAATTCAAGCTTACCAGAATGAGAGCAGCAACTGTGTTTAACATCTCACTAAGATATTGTATAACAACTTAGGATAGTATAACATTTTCAGATGTTGAATTTTAGCCTGTGTAAATCACATTTCAAGAAATTCTGACATTTCTGCACATTCCTTCTGTCTAGAGGTAGCTTTGATGATATTTCTTTACCATGGGCTCATTAGAACTAAGCTCTGTGCTGATATATTAGCCTATCCCTGAAAAACAGTTATGTAAATGTTGTGTTGAGTCATTAAACTACCGTAAGTCACAGGAAAATTCCCTGTGAATGATCAGACCTGATACATTCTTGTCTGCTATCTCTGTTTTACACGTTTGGCCCTTCTGAAAGGGCTTCTAGAATAAATATCCTATTGCGTGACCTGAAGAACTTCATGTGTGACAAGTGTAAAACACTATAAAGAATTTTTTTTAGATACTATGGCTTTAAGTAAATTGAGAATTCAGAAAAAGAAGGGATGTCAGTGAGAATCTTTTCAGCATATTCTTCTGTATTTAATATAATAGATCCAAGAAGTTGGTTTCTTCTTTGATTTAGTGATAAAGGTGTTTGCCCTTACTTGTTCAGCCTTTGACATTGTTCATATGAAAAATAGATTATTGGTAGAGCCCAAAAGGAATGTTCTTCATCTGGAGCTGGCTTTGTTATGATTTTGCACTGGCTTTTGGAAAACACTATTTTCTTGGCTTCATGTAAATGTGATTAAATTACACTTATTCAGACTTCAAAAGATGGCTTAATTTTGTACCTACTTTTTTGTACACTTACCTATTGCATTTGGGTTTGTCAGACATGTTAACTTCCTTTCCTTAATATCAATATTGTTTCATATGTGGGTATTTGTGTGTGGAGATAACTGGAGATAACTGCAAAATACAAAACTGCTGACAGAAAAAAAAAAAAAAAGAATACTATATTCATAGTCAGAAAGCAGATTATTTGTTCCCAACAAGGTTTCAAGGGAATTCAGCCTAATATTCCTCCAATTTTGCAACAGTCCTTGAAAATCTTTTACCTCAAATATTTAACACTAAGTAACAATTTAGACATAGCAATTCAAGAGTACAAATTATATTTGCATGAGTTCTCCTCAAGGATTAACAACAGATTTTAAAGCTTTCATAGTCACTGAAACTTTCAGGTGCAGCCAACACATTCCTGACCCATTTAAACAGAAACTTGAGATGATTCTTATTGGAGGAAATAGCCAAATATGTGTGACTAGAAAAGAGTTCTGCTATATTTAGATTTGATTTCTTCTTTCTCTTTCTTTCTTTTTTTATAACAAAAATTAACAGAATTGTCATCTCTGGGAAGGAGGTCACTGGGGAAAGGTCCTCAGTGGTCTCTTGTGGTCTGAAACTATCTGTTATTTAAGTTTTGTGTATTTCTCTAGAGTATTAATTTTCATTCATCCATTTAACTTATTTGCATTTAGGTTTTGGTGGTTGTGTAAAGAATTGTGTAAACACAGAACACGATTTAATTTCTTCCCCCTGGTACTGGATATATGTGAATTATTTAATATGAAAATTCCTGTTCTTTCTGAGCACCTAGTGTAAACCTCAAGATATTTATAGATCACAACCAAGCTGCTCTTTCTTGTGCTTTTTGATTAGTAAGTTGAGGAGAATGAACCCAGCTCCAATTCGTGTCCCAGCTGTGAGGCAGGCATCTTACCCCATTTAGAGGCAGGGATATCAGACCTGTGCAGGCCACTGACTCACCCAGGGTTTCTTAGGGTGCTTCCTACCTCGCTGGCAGCCAGTGTCCTCCACCTCGGGACCAGCCAACCCTCCTCTCACCGATCGAGTGGAGATTCCCATGTAAATAGTGATGAGTTTCCAGTCCCTCTTGCTTTGAGTGGAAAGAGTTTAAGTTGCTTTCTCATAGCATCTAATAGAGGTGCAGCACTTCAAAGGAGGTGATCAAAGTGATGTAATCACTGATATTTAGCCCCCAAACCTGTGACTGGACACCATATTCTTCTAGGGCTAAAACTCAGTACTTCATGCTGATGCCCTTCATGGTTTAGAGCTACAAATTGCACATTTCAGCCACTGCTAACTCGGAGGTAGCGTGTAGCAGCTGGAGCCTGAACTGAGGGGATGTCCCAAGGCCTCACAGTAAATGATGCCTGAAGCATTCAAATAGAGCAGGTTGACTAGATAAAGCTGTGGCTAAGGGGAAATGGGCTAATAGCCAATGCATTCTGGTAAGGCAGTGGAGCTGAAAGAGAAACAAGGCTGAGAAGGTCGATGAGCGTCCTCTGTGATGGGGGAGGAGGAGTTAGCAGGGGGATCTGTGCTTTGCCTTGAGTCCATGTGGGTCTCTGGAGAGAAATGGGAGCAAAGGAGCTGTTCTGTGGATGAGGACACAGCTGCCTGGGGCAAGACCTTTCTAAAGAAAAGAAAAAAACCCTGAAAGATTTCTGACTGGTTTCTGCTGCTTTTTAGGGATCTGCGGTATCTGTGCAGAGTAAGAATGAAGAAAGCAATGCTTAGAAGATACTTTGAAAGGGAAGTCTTGTTTAACCAAGAAGCTTGTTCAGTAACTTTCATAGTTTCTACTGCTGGTTTCAGGTGCAAGTCAGTTTTTGGAGATTTTTGTCTTCACGCTCCTCCTATCAGATCCACAAGTACTGCATGAAAAATGATTTCTTTTGTACCAGTACAAATACTGAAGAAAATCTGTTTATTTCCTGGGAATAGTAAAGATGAAGTTATATGAAATGTGATATAAGTTGCTGTCCAAATATATCAATATATCAATATGTCATTCCCTAAATGGTGCTCTAGGCAAATGTATTGGTATTTCTTTTGCCACTTTCCTGCCTCCTCTGCAGAATGCTGTGTAAAGGGTTCTCTGCTATGCATTTCCTTTATTTTTAAGTTGGTCAGATCTAGAGAAACTGATGGAGAGGTGAGAGGCCAAGTCATGCTCAAGTAAAAATGTATACAAAAAGGGGTATTTATATCACCTTGTGGATTTTTTCCCATATGGCATTCTATGGAGTCTACTCTCAGAGTTACAGTTAAGGGTAGGTTGAAGTGAATTGTCATAGGTAACAAGTTGTGGAATTACTGAGGAAACCAAAAAGATTGAGGATGCATTTGACTGCAGTTTGTTGAATTCGTTTCATTAAGGCGTGGATGGCAACTGAGTTGTCTTCAGCAGAGCCTTTTTCAAACATTTCCATGTGATTGCTTGGCTGAATAAGGCATTGCATCAGGCTGTAACAGCAGTGATGTGTTCTGAGCTGAGGCATTAGGAGTCTTGCTTCTGACGTAGGCTGAGCTCTACAGTGTGCTCACTTGAAAAACTACAGTTTGCAGGACAAACACAGCTTTTAAAACAAAGCACTTTGGTATTTCATCCATGAATATGCCAGGGCTGCATGCAAAAAGAGTAAGGAGTCAAGAGCAATTTAGGGATGGCAGTAGCTTTAGGGGAAAAGACAATATCATCATATTTACAGGTCAAGGGTACAAGAGAACAGAAGCAACGGGTGACAATATGCTCTTACTGCTGAGATAGAATGGGGGATTTACAGCACTTGTAGTTCCAAATCAGACTAGAGATTGATGATAAAAATCATTTGGATGGCTCTGTGAACTAACCTTTGGGTTACCTGGTGCAAAGCTAGGGTCAGCCAGAAGAAAGCTCCTGGCACTTGGTGAAAGGAAGGATTTCCATGTTTTGAGGAATTTGTTTAGTAATGCTTCTGGACTTCTTGCTTGTTTGACATTGCAAAATGTCTGGCAGGGTTATTGTGATACAAATACACTGTCAGTTAGAGCCCCAAACAGATGAAGGATCAAAACCACTTTAGCAGTGGGAGAGAATGGAGCTGTCAGAATTTCAGATTATCAACATTGTCCTCTCCAGGCAGCAGCATTACTGCTGGGGAATTGAGGCATTCCAGTATTTTCCTCTGGAGGAGAAAGGCAAGGCTGTCAGCAGAGGGTATCCAGGCTGAGAGCCAGGCGTGCACACAGCCAGAGGCTGGGAGCTGTGAGCTGCTCCAGCGACAGGAGAGGGCCTGGGGGCTCTCAGCATGGCACGAGCACCTGCAGCCACTGCTGCTGTCCCTGTGCCCAGCTGGGGGCTCACACACACAGCCTCCCTGAGCCCACAAGGCAAGGGAGCCTCTGCACCTTTCTGCTGAACCCTCTTCTGGCAGGCAGCCTGCATGTGGAGGACATGAGTCACAGCTCGTGTTAATCCTGCTATTTATTTTTTAAAAACGTCAAAGCAAAAGAGTAGCTTACCAGCTGAATGATTTCCAAGATAATTCATCCTGGAGACTTTTTTACTGGAGAAAGAATAGGGGATATTCTTATAGATCATGTTGCAGAGGTTGTTTCCTCTGTAGTGAGAACAGGGAAAAAGGTGTATGAGATAAGACTAGGAGATGTAGGTGGCTGAGGTCAAAGCTGGTGCTGACAGACAACTGGAGGAGGCAGGTTAACAAATACAAGAAAAAGAAGATCTAGACAGTGCAAAATCCTCCATTCTTAATGGGGCAAGATCAGTGGGCATTGTGCTGAAACAAGCCTTTTTTGTCTGCATATCCTGCTTCCCAGTAACTTAAATGAGACATCGCTTGAGAAGCATTTCTTGTAAGTTTATCAGTGCATTGTATATGGTGCTGTTCCTGCAGTCAGTGAAACCTGTTGAAATGTATCTTATTACTTCCACACAGAACACGAAGGGCAGTCATTTCCAGAAATGAGAGCACTCTGCATAATTATGGGGAATGTGTTATGCATAATATATACACCCTTCAAAAACAAAGATTATCTGCTCTGCAGATGTCAGTCAATATTAACTGGCTCAGTGCAGGAATCTGTCCACTGGCAAGCAAACAGGAATTGAAACAGCAATAAAGGTGAGGATCATGTAGTGAAAGATGGGAAAGAACTGTCAAAAAAGAAATTGAGATATTTCTTTGTCTTCTGATCAGACATTGAGGATGAAAACTTACAAATAGGACATTGTGTATAAAGTCACCATAATTGAGAAAGAAGGGTATGAAGTTGGGGAAAAGGAAGGGAAACAATATCTACTAGTCAGAGCTAAGTGGCACATAAAGAAAGACATGCAAGGAAACCTCATTTATTGCACTTTGTAAAACTACTAGGTCAAAGAACTTTTAAATGCGTAAAGGTAGAGATATAAGGAGGGGGAAATAAATCTGAAGGTGATCAGAGAGACAGTCCTTAAACACAAGTGCTGTCTTGCCACCATGTAAGCTTTAAAAAGTCATTTTGTAGCCAATGGTAGCCAGTCTCTTGCCCAGTGCCACTACCCCCGCCTCAAATCCTGTTATGGACCCTGCTGTCCCAATGTACCTACCCCACAATGACAGCTGGCCCTTACAGGATGGTATATATATTGATTTTTGTAGCAGACATATTGCCAGCATCACATCATGTAGCCTGACAGACAGGGATTGTGTAAAACCCAGAGTAAAGCCCCTTCCTCAAAATTATTTTTTTCCTGTTTTGGAGACTCTTTATGCCTACTTTGTGCTCTGCATGCTATGTACTTTGTTTTTAATGATGGTATGGAAGAGATAAATATTGTCTTCTTAAAAGAAAGTTTATTCCTGAATTGCTTTAGACATTTATGCTTGTGACTAGATGCTAAAAGAAAAAGGCTATTATTAAATTCCAGTATTGACCAACCCCATTGCTTTACTACACCTCAGAAACAGGGTGATGCTCAGACAGATGTCCAGAATGGCTGAACCCATGGTTTTGGTTTGGGTTGTTTCAATGATGTGGTTAAAGCCAGGCTGGGTCTTCTGGAGACTGACTGTAGTATAACCTTGGCACCTCTTTGCCCCCTCCACAGGTCAGCAGTCTGTGAAACCTTACCTGAAGGTATCTTGGGAAGGGCTGGTCCTTGTTTGGAGTTCAGGTGTATTGCATTTGTTTTCAGACCTAATTTCTGTCATAAGCTATCCTCTCTACTTCCCATATGAAGAATTGATCTCTTTTGCTTTGTACTTGTTACTATAAGGTAATTTGTGTTAAACTTCTCTCAGTTACTTGTAAATTGTTCCCTTTTTGTCTCCAAATGCTCTAGTATTTGGCTACAGCACTTGTACTGAATGACATCTGCTTTCTTCCCTTCTGTGCAAAACAGCAAATAGCAGCCTCTTAAAAAGCATGGAAATTTTTATGTAAGTCAAATATTATTTCTATTTGGGCACTTCCATGAAAGTGAATTTTATTTTTTCTGTGTTTCAGTCACACTGGCAAACAATATCTCTGATGTCTGAGTGAGTCCTTGCAGATTTCATCAAAAGGACCTGGATAATTTAAGGATGTCATTAAGTTTCAGACCCTCAGCATTCTCCTTAGGTATGTTTTCTCTCTCAAAGTACTACTGAAGAAATCACTTTACACAGTTGCTGGTAAATCTGTTGGTATCTCTGTGAAATAATATCCACACATACTTGTCTTGGTTTGAAAGACAGGTATCTGCTAGGAAGGGGCAGGACCTCCCTAGAGATGGAGAATTCAAATCCTCTCCCTCCAAATTATTCCAATTAAAAGGAAAATTAAAGGAGCTTTCAGGCAGAGGTATGGGGGTAGGAAAAACAGTTCTTTACTAGTATATAGGACAAAACGACAAACAAACAACAACTACAGCATCAATAATAAACAGAATCAAGAACCTTGAGGGCTTTCTTTTACAAAAGCCCAGAGCAGTTTGATCTGGGTGCCCCTGCAGGACTCCGAGAGGCCGAACTGGAAGGAAGGAAAAGTCCCGGGCTGGTGGATGAGATGAGGAGCTCTGCGCTGGCAGCTGGAGCAGCAGGGGTGTCCCGGCAGGGCTGGGCAGTGCAGGGCTACAGAGCAGCAGGAGAGCCTCAAAGCTCTGAAGGAGCAGCGGCGGTGGGGGGAGAGGCTGGAGAAAGCGAGTTCAGGATTCCCGGGTACACAGCAGATGACGATAGATTTCCCAGGACGAGGCAGAGGCAGAGGGCAGCCTGACCGTCCTCCTCGGCGCTGAGAGCAAGAGTGCCTCCCCCTTCCCCAGATCTGTCTTTTTGCCTTTCCCAAAGCTCATCCTCTCTCCCCTCTGAGGGACACTCCCAGGGACTCAGAAACAATAGGTGTAGCCTCGTGCTGCCGTATCCCTCAAGTACCCCTTTTTGTTCTGACTAAGTAGTCATTAATGCTTCTTGGAAACTTATGGGAAGAAATTCTGTGAGAAGAAAAAAAACCAAATCTAACCCCCAACAATACTATGACTGGAACTACCTCTGGAGCATTGCTGCCCTGAGACGCCCTTCCAGCAAAGGCCTTTCACAGTGGAGAGTTCAAGGGAGGGCTTCCAATAAACTTACCCCTGTTCCATGCTAGCCTAGCCAAGTGTCACTCAGATTTCCCAGTGTTATCACAATTGTGCCATCTCTTTTACAATCTTTTCCCTTTCTCCTGAGTACCCACCAGTCTGTGCCCATCACAGGGTGCAGTTTTCCAGCTGTGACTGCATCAGCAGTGCACATTTTTCATTCAGTGATATTGTTAGTCATCACGGGTTGCAGTACAGAGGGAAAATGGATTGAATTTTCCTTTTCAAACTGTTTTAGTGCTATATTGAGGCTGGCATGTAGTGTGCACCCTGTAAAGGACCAGGCTCAAGAGTTCATTATCAAACTTAGTTCCTTCTTCCAGCCAAACACTCCTGGATAAATAGAATTCTGTGCTTTGCCATTTTGCTGCTGCATATTAATATAGATTCCTCTGTGGGGGCTGAGAAGCTGAAATGCACTGAATGTAGTTAAACTGCTTTTTCTGTGATTATAATGAGAGGGACCTGGTGAGATCACAGGAAAGCAAGCCACATATACACAGTATTTTCTGCAGTTTACATTAAAATTTTAAATAGCTGCAGAAAAATAGGTTGTTTGGGAGACCAAATGTGTGCATTATTGCCTTTATGGCACTGCTTCTTCTGAACTGTCAGTAGCATTGCACTATTTTCTCTGCAGGGCGTCAAACAGAGGTCAGGAAAGTGGATGTCTGCTCCCAAAGGCAATTTGTTTAAACAGTGCTGTTGAAACACAGCTCAGAGTTATGTTTAATATGAATGAGAATCCGGAACCATTTGAAAAGGCAGATGGGGGATTTTCCAGAACCTGCCATTTTCTGTGTTTTCCTTTTGCATTCTCCCTGTTTGCTGCTCCTGGCAGGAAAGGCACACACAGGTTGTTAAACCACACCTAGTCTTTACCTGACCATGCAAGGAGCAGCTGCCTCAGTATGAGGGCTCGTTTTGCTCTCTCTGTTGGACAAGTTTCAGTTCAAAATCCACAGGACTCTTTTTATCTCAGCACTGACTGGCTTTTAGCTTGTACTGGAGAGAGTAGCACCTGAATAGGGCTGAGTAGCAAGTTCATCATCCAAAGCTGTATAAACAGACCTGTGGACCACCAGAAGTGATTACACACACAAGCTGGTTCACATTCAGTGTAGACCTTGTCCTTGTCTCTCAATGTGAAACATTGCCCAATTTCTGTGGGACAAGATGCCTTTTCCTGCCCAAGAAGCTGGCAGGATAGTCAGGAAAAAGTAGTATATTTTATTTGTTTTCAAGAAGGAAAACAAATCTGGTGATTGATTTTCTGGTGCCTAGTTTTCACAAAAATAACTGAGGGCCTTCATTAATTTCTTATTGAAACAGCAGCAGCGTTCTTTGCTTTAGTTTAACATACTGCTTGCATATAGTTTGATGTCTGATTTGGTTTTGTCTTGCCATGTACAAGTAATATACTACTTGTGAAAGGAAAAATACAGGAGAGAAAATCATGTGAGCAGGTACTCTTGCAAATACACTAAATTTTATTCTTCTTGCTGTTAGAAAGTGCAAGCAGTTTCCAACCCTCATGGTAGCAAAGGAAAGGCTGGAAACACAATAAAATGCACCCTCACCTTTTCATAAAATATCTATTGTGGATATGCTGAATGTTGTGGAAACAACATCACAACACTCAGTTCCTTAGTAGTGCTCATCCACACAAGCCAGCTGCAAACTAATTTTGCCCTGCAACAGGAAAAGCTGCCAGAGTAAGACTTCTGACAGGAACGTGGCCAAGGGGAGGTTGTTTTAGTCCCTACATTGGATGTCTGTGTTCAGTGTCCAGTATGGGTTCTACTGTTGGAAAAAAACCTTTCAGGACTGGCGTAGATGTGTTTGGTCCCATGTGACAACAGAGAAGTGTGTTAGGCAACCTGTTATACCTCTAAATACCTGTTATTTACAAGCCTCCTTAATTCTTGTCAGGCCCATGAAGGGCTGGAGAACTTTCTCTGGCCACCTGAGTGGAGCAAGCCCAATCTCTGAAATAAACAGTAGGAACTTGTTGTGACAGGTAAAAGAATTATAAAAGAAAGGCCTCATAAAATCAGGCCTGCTCTACTAAACTGCCAGAGTTAGCCTGTCACTTCTAAGTAATTTGCAAGTTCCCATGCAAAAAACAATCTTGGTATGAGAACTTGTTAACACAACAACCTATTCCTGGATTGAAAAACCAATGCACCTGTAATAACAAGGGATTTGTCCCATGAGACTCAGTAAAGAAAATATGTAAACAATCCAAGAATGGAGAGATTTGATGGACAAGTAGAGTACCTTTTACTACTCAAAGGATTAAATGGCGAGAAAGCTATCAACCAATTAAAGTTGCACCTGAGGCCTGTAAAAACGGTGTAAAATGAGCTGTGAAAATAAAGAATGGGCTTTTCCCTGGATGAAGATAATGGAGTCATGGCTAACTTATTGCAATAGGAGCAAACTCTTGTCCGAGGAGCCTGTTGATGGCACAGGGAAGTTCAATTGTACTGAAAGGCATCACGTTCCTCCTGGCGTGCCCCAGCCTGGCCCACCTTGTCTGACCTCTAGCTTTTGCCTTGGCTTTGATACCAGGAGGCAGAATTCATGACTACCCCTCTAGAGGGTGGCACTGTTATACCTGGCATAGTGTCTTTCAATTTGCTCTCTCATGGCTGTGTGAGTGGGGTAGAGTTACAGCCTGAAGCTTAATTCAAGCTGTAGGAAGCCCCTTCCTGAGAATCAAAGGACTTGTGTTTAAATGTTGGTACGCAGGATGTGATGTCTATAGTTGCTGGTAATAAAATTTATTTTTGTCCAGATTTATATGTTTAAGAAGCTCAGTTTATAAAATGATAAAAACAGTCAATAGTCTTCAGTCTATAGAGGCACAATTGTTTGCTATGTTCAGTATTTTGGTTGTTCTGCTTATCATGTTTGAGCAGGTCTGAGCTCTAAGTGCTATCCATTAAAACTACACAGCCTTGTAGCTTTGAAGTTGGATACAACATCCTTTGCCTCCTGTCCTGAAGCCCTGCATTAATGAATGTACAGAGGGCATGAACGTCAGCCAGATTTTCTAGGAAATGGGGAAGATATTAGAGGCTTTTACTCGGCACATCATATATGCTTAAAAAAATTAGTTTTTGTGAAAATAATCCTGATGAGCATGATTGTCATGTCTCTTCAAATCATACAAAAGCTTTTATACCCTGCAGTCTTTCAAGCCTTTCTTTATTAAATACTCTGTAACCTGTTCTGAAGTAATCTTCAACATGAGGATTTTGAGTGTAGTGAAAACAATTGCCTCTTATGTGATCCTGACTGGTAACTGAATATAAAGTTATGCTGGCACTACTGCTTTTGGGATTTTTTTCTCCTTAAATTTCTTTATCCCTCTTTCCATTTTATTGTTCCATTACCTGCATTCATCTTGCAGTGCATATCAGAGTTACAGGTCTTATTTTAGATTGTGTATCACTACTGATAATTCTCCTTTAGTCGTGTTTAGACAGAACATCTGAGCTTCATTTTTAAATTAGAAAGAGAGAAGATGAAATAAAGAGATGGAGCATTGGTTAAATGATTAGTCTTGTGAAGCTTTACTTTTCTTTATCACCTCCTTAGACTGTTCAAATCAGAAATTGCATTAATAGGAGAGTTGTGGTGGTTATATTAGTAGGTTACACTTCACATTATTATGTATGTGAGCCTTACAGGAGTTCCCTGAGAGCTGTACTTATATTTGATGAATTAAAAGAACCAATAACAGCACACCTGAAAGACTCATGCTTTTGAAGAGCTGTGGAAGTGTACAGCTGCTGGTCTTCAAAACATTGCAGGCAGAGGATGGTGCTGGTTGGGTTTTTTAACACAAACCAAAGGAGAAGCACAGTTTGCTGTCTCAGGGACTGACTCTGCAAATGATGGAGGAAGGTAGCTGAACAGCAGCTATCCAAGAAAATGGTAAAACCTCCTTTAAGTCAATATGTGTGTTTGACTCCAATCCTTTCTGCCTTTCCAGCTGGCATGTTTACTGCCCCAGCACCTACAGAAGGCTCAGGGACTGTGAAGCATGCTGGGTTAAGTCTGGAGAAACTCCAGCCAATTCTCCAGGCTTCTAATGTCTCATTCCCATTTCTATTGATAGCCTGGGTTCCTGTCCCAGCCCATTGCCAGTAATCTCTTTCTTGCTCCTGCTTGTTGGCAGAACTCCACCCTACCAAGGCTATTTCATTTATATTATACACCCTGTTACTGCTGCTGCTTCCTAACACACGCCTCCCTGAGGGTCTGAAGATCTTACCCTGCCTTATTCACAGCAGCTATTCTCATTCCAGGAGTCTGTGTGAGGGCAGCCAGCATTGCTTGCTTTAGAGAAAAGAGCTTTAATCATTATGAGTGACAGGAAATAAAAGTTGTTTCTTCTTAACCTCCTCCTACTCGTGATGGCGAGGGTTACTCTGCACTGTCTCTGCTTATAGTCTGTTTATATCAATAACCTTTAACTTGCTGTTCTGTCTCTTGTACAAATACATCCTATGAATGTATAAAAATAGATACATCTGAATATGCATCCATATTAGCTCAGCTGTTAATTCTAGTTATTTGTTAATCATATATTAATAGCTGTTCCAAATATTTGTTCCAGTGCTTGCATATCTGTCAAAATCACTGGCATTTCAATGCTCAAAAACTACTCAGTCTTCATTTGTTGTCTCTCTGTGAATATGTAATAACAGAGATTGGCTCAGAAAACCCACTGGGACACAATTCCATCAAAAATGCAATTCTAATGAAAATGAATAAATTTGTTGAGTTGGGTACATAACACTGTAATGTAGTGTTCTCATAATAAGGACTCAAATTTTTATTTTATTTCTGGATCATACTACAGTGTAATAATATAGAAATCAATTGACTCGGAATATTTTAGTCATTGAACATTTTTCTTTGAGAATTTTGAAACACTTGATCTTCATTCCTGTCCTGGAAGCAGAGATGTACTAAAATTTCAAAATCCTTCAGGAAAAAATCCCCCCACAACCTCTTCACGTTAATAAATCCTGATCCTGAGGGTTTAGTTAAAGCTATACTCCCTTATTTTCAGTGAGCTCACATGAAATCCAAGATGTAATGTTCTCCTTAAGTACAAACAGATGGGTAAAATGCCACTGGTTCATAATATGAAACTTTACCCACCAGCCATGTAGGAAAAATTCATTTTCATGGTGTGTGGAACTGTTACATACTCTTCTTTGCAAGACATGTTAGTTGAAAGCTATCAAGCCCATTTACCAGTATTGGAGCAGTCTTCTTTTCCATTACTTTTTTTATGTCAGGCTGCAACCCTCCTGATTTTGTTTCTCATGATCACAGTTTTAACTCTAATAGATTTTAGAAAATTGAGGGATGGAATTCCAGGCATGAAGTCGTCCAAAATGGCTGAGTAACTGTTAGCAGAGAAACTTACCTTGATTGACCCTCTCAGAGTCTGGTCTCATCTTAGCACTGTCTGGCCAAATTTGCACAATCCATTTTAAAAAATGGCACCCCTGCTTTCACCATCAGACTAAAATCAATTACAGACTATTTTAAGGAAATAGCTTCAACACATAAGAAATTAATCTGATTTTTTTTCAACTCATTCTAATATTGTGTCAGTTGGGCATTATAATTAATCTCAGTTAATATAAGAAGTAAAAAGGCATTTTTTCAGTAGTGGAGTCTATTTACAAGCTCTCTGCTAAAATAATTTAGTCTTGACCTCTCCAGCATGACTGTGTAGTGTTCAGTGTCATTTTGACCTCATGTCAGAGCATGTGATCTATTTCCTGTTTGTCTTCCTTTTTTCCCAAATAAGGGTCTAACATTAAAGAACATCAAACACTTTGAGATTACATTGGAGAAAAAAAAGGGTAAGAAAACCAGATGCAGGCTAATTTTTAATCTCTCGTGCTCCTTCTGCAGTATCTGACACAGATCTACTTGATCTGCTTTTCCATCCCACTGGTTATAGTAAGAATATTGGCAGTTTTAGATGGAGCAATTTCTTAATGGTAATTTTTCTTCTTAAAGGTTGCAGCTTGTACATGGGTGTCTTCTATGCCAGAACATGATAAATTTGACTGTATATCTCTGGGGGTTATAAATGGTTTTAAAGATTGATGAGTATAATCTTACTGAAACATCAGAAAAATCTAATGAATCAATTTCTGTCCATAGAACATCAGTTTAACAGCACTGAATTTTCCACATGGAAAAGATCATCGGACTGTAACTTCAGTGCCCTACTTCTGACTCAGACACCTGACCCTGCCTTCCTTCTCCTCCAAGCCAAGGCATCAACCATCCCCTGTATCTAGGCATGGGGAGAATTTCTTTTCTCACATTGTGAGTTTTTTCTTCCAGCTTTGTATCTTTTTGCTCCGTGTCACGGGGCGTATTTCAGTGATTATAATGATAGCAGTTAAAATCATGGAAATAGAAGAGTTTATATTGAGATTTCACACTGTATCTCTTTGTATGGTGCAGCCACGTGCCCAGGCTGCAGAAGAGCCTAATAGATCGCAGAAAAAGTGCACCTGCTTTCTGTGTAAATTCAAAAATTTGCAAATCTTAACTGGGACATAGAGAATAGACAGATCTCATGGGATTCCTCAGTGCAAAATTCCAGACAAAGTCAGGCTAAAATCTCATTCAGGAAGTGATAGACTCATTGCCATGGGAAATGCGAGCAAGGACCACATGCTGGATATCAGGAAGTGTTTTGTCTGCTCTGGATTCCTAGAGTGGCTGAATCTGAAGCTGGAGTCCCATGATCATCAGTAGTGATGGCCTCCCATGTGGAGAGAGGCTCAATACTTAGCTGCTCTTAGCTTGCTTCATGAAAGTCAAGGCAAAAAATCTGTGCTGGGATTTTTGGGTGCTCAGAACAACGATATCCACATTTTTTGTTGTTTTCCCAAGACCTGAGAAAACACATAGACTACATCTAAATTCTATCCATCCTACAGAAGATGGAGCAGTTTTGGAAAAGTATAGGTATTGTAATCATTTTCTCCTGGAACTTTTAAGTAAATAGATACATTATTTATGTAATGGTTATTTTATAGCTTTGTGCTTTATTACGCAGTCTCCAGAAGATGCTGGACTAACCCTGGAGACACTTGCAAGTTTATTCTCTGGTTAGATCTAAACTGGATATGCAGAGATCCTTTCTGACTCTGAGTAAACATCATTGTTCTAGCTCCATCTAAAACTTATGTCAAGATTTAAGTGGCAGGAACATAATGCCTTTATTTTCCTCAACTGTTTATCAAGCTCTGCTACAGAAGTTACACAGATGATACACACTTAAAATATGTACAATGAGTCCATTCTTCCTTCTTTTTAAAATTGTTTGGTTCTCATCTACAGTATGTTTGGCCTTCTACATAGGAACAGGTAAACATCAAGAGAAACACTACACAGTCTATTCATCCTGGATGGCACACTTCTTAAGAAGTGATATTCAGAAAGACTTCTGAAGACATGCAGGCCTGATGAATACATGGCACCCTGTATTCCTGTTTCTATCAGAAATAGACTTGTCTGCTTAGATATAAAATATCTTTCTTTAGTACTCAAAGCCTGGTAAACTGAGGAGATCCTGGAATATGTTTTGCATTTTAGGGCAGTTCATAAAAAGGAAATTACAGTTACAATTCACTGCAAGCTATTTGGCTGTCTGACACTTGAAGAAGAACAGTTAAGCAAACAAAAAAGGTGATGAAAAACCTGTGTTCAGAGATGGTTATGTTCAAAGTGAAAGGAGGCATAGGGCAATATATTAGTTACTAAGGCAACTGTTTGTTGTTTAGTGCTAAATCATTCCCTCATTGAAGGCAGCAGCTTCTGTTTCAAATTAATCCCCTAAGCTGTTGTTGCACCACTCACTCTTACCATGTCTCATGATAAGCACAACCTCTTGCCAACATCTATTTTCCAGCTCCCATCTAATTGTTGAATCACATTTCTCAGTGGAAATCAAGGTGCAGGTCTGAGGCAGAGATTTTGTGATTTGTAACCTTGGTTCTAATCCATCAGCAACTGCACACCCTGAGCCACTGCCACTGACGTACTGGAAAGCAACCTGAAGGTTCAGACACCATGCAGAGGGAAAAAAAGAACAAGGTTGGTCAGGGTTCATTCCCCTGATTATTTTTGAAGCACAGATTGTGACAATGAGAAAAAGTAGGTCTTCATAGACCAGACACTGTACCACTTTCTGAGGGAAACATAATGGAAAATGTCATAGGTTACCATATTAATCCTTCACTTAATCTACTCAGCATGCTCACTAATATATTTTTCTTATTTTATTTATACTCTTTCCTCACCCATTTTATCATTTAAGGGTTTAATTCAACTATCTATTCTGTAAGTAATTCAGATATGCTCCATTTCCTGTCTTCAAATTTGGAAGCTTTGCTTTTTTAAATTGACTGTGCAATGCATGATTGAAAATCTTTATTAGATACAGCTGTGGGTTGGTTTTCTGTTGTTTTCTTTTTTTTACTTTAAGGTATTGTAACTGTACTTTGTAAAATATAGTTTTAATTTTCAGGGAAGAAAGAAGTTTATATAATTTTCATTCAAAATATTTGTATTTCCTGATCTTTTAAGAAAGACTGGCATTCTTATTTATTGATCAGCATATGTTTCTCAGTATCAAATACCACAATTTCATAAATAGTAATGATCTAAATGTGGTGTGTTTACTTATGAAAATATTCATGACTTCTCTGCAGTTTTAGAATTCAATCAGTTTTAGTGTTTATTAAGTAAGGAATTTAGATGAAGAGAGAAATCCTCCATATGTAAGAGCATAGTGAGAACATATGTCAGAACTTGTGCTAAAGCTGCATTTGAGAGGTCAGAAAGGGCAGGAGTAAAATGATAACTGCCAAAAGTCAAGCTGAGATGGGAAATTTAAGCAAATTGTGAAAGATTTTTCAACCATGCAAATCAAAAGAACAAGAAAAACATGGAAGTACTGTGAAATGAGGATGAGGATAGAATTAAAGAGGATATAATTTCCCATGTTAAATGTTTTTCTTCCTTTTCTTTGAAGCTGAATTTGGATGAAAGAGAATGAATGATAGAGAAGATGGCTAATGGAAAAAAGGAAATGGAAAAGTCCACAACTAAGACAAGAAAACCAAATTTTGTGATCTCAGTTCTTTCCAGATCACAAGGACTTTTCACCTTAGAAGGCACTGGCCTATGGAAAATGGATGTCCAGCACAAGGATCTTCTACCACGGAATGAAGTCATAGCAGGCTTCTATGAACAAAGAACAGCAAAAGTATTGCCAATAATTAGACATTGACAGAAAAGGAAAAAGCAATCTAAAAAGTTGCAGCCCTAAGTGCATTTGTACTTATTTGTACATATTGTCTTTGTACTCATTTTGAAGGGAAGAATAATAGAGTATATACACATAAAGGAAAACTGTATCAAATGCAACCTAGAAACATTAAAGGACAAACACAGCATAATAACATATCTTTACATTGTTGGGGTTTTTTTCCAGTAATATGCCTGAATTTTAGGCAAAGGAAATTCAGAAAGTATTGCTTAACTCATAGCAGAGCATTTGACAAATTATAGAACATGAAATTAAGTATTAGGTGAGGAAGATGTGGATTTTTATAAAAACTGTACACTGATAAAATATCTGTTCTAGTGGGGATAAAACCCAGTTTTTTAAGGGAGGCATTCAAGCTCGAAGGATGCTATTAGTTGTGGTTTTTTAAGATAGGTTTCTAAACCAATGCTGCTTAGTATTTTCACCAATAAACCTGGTACAAAATGAGGAAGGAGCAAATAGACTGCAGTGATGACACAGCCAAAGGAAGGGCCATCAATGAAATGCAGGACTGGAGTGATATACTCTGGGAACTGGATGACCTTAAGGACAAGAGAAGAAATAGGATGAAGATGAATACTCAGCCCAGGGTAGTGTGTAAGGCTAGACACATTTAGATTCAGAGCAAAACCCTCAGCTGTTAACAGGATTGCCATCAGTGAGTCCAAACCTGCATGATGAGGGAGAAACAGGCCTGCTCAATCACAGGATGACTAAGAAGCACAAGCATGAGAGAGCAGAAAAAAGGGTGAAAGCAGGGGCAGTTTCAAGATACTGTCAACAGAGAGGAAAAATTTATTCAATTGTGTGAGACTCAGCTGAGGCCTCATCTAGAATATTGTGTGCAGTGCTCTGCATGGCTGGGTAAGATTAAATAAACCTTGACCAAATGGAAGATACCTGAATAAATGGAAATCTATAAGTATTGACTTGGTTAATCTAATGAGGGATGAGAGTAGATTGATTACCCTAAGTAAATACAGTACTACATGAGAGAGGGAGAGGAAGCATGTATAAATCATGTGTAATTGCATTAACATTAAAAGTGAAGAGGAGTTATCTAACCCTCAGAGTAGCAAGTCCTTAAGCAGCCTTTCAATAGGAATGGCAGATGTAAAGCATCCACCTGGTCTCAAGATAGGTCTCAGGTGGCTTGTGGAATGATTTTGTGTTGTGATGCTGTTACAGAGAGGGATTGGAGTCTGAAACCCAGTGTGCTTCCATGTCTGTCCACTTCCACATCGGTCCACAACCCTGATGCAACCTACCAGTTGAACCTTCTGTATCAAATGGAATATTCTGATTGTTCAAGGAGGTCCTGGTAGGCTCTAGGTTTATCTTGCAGCACCCACACTTCCTGTAAGGAATTATGTTTGTTGGCAGAGACAGCACTCTGTAGAATGAGTATTTATGGATAAGCATTTGGGGTTTTGAAAGTAATTTTTGTCTGCATTTTGTACACAATTGCCCTCCAATTCCCCTCTTCCTCCATTTTAACTGTTCTGCCATCTACATTGGTTCATTTTCCTCCTAGTCCACACAAATGGTTTCTTTTCTCCAGGGCTTCCAACTACCTTTACAATATTGCAAGTGAATAATAGTAAAAATAGCTCATTGCTTCCAAGCCGAGTAGCCATCTGTAAAGGCATTGGCATCCTTTCTTTTAAAATAAATAAGTCTTTGTTAAATATTTTAGACTTAGGTTATATCAGCAGCTTAAAAAGATGATGCCAGTGTATTGTATTATTTTTCCCAAGGAAGAAGCATCCATGCCTTACAAGACATTGAGGAGCAGTTCAGAGGCACATCATCATAGCCTTGGTTGTCTGAGCCCTTGTCAAGACTCCTTTGTCCAACTCTGTTTTTCTGTCAGCATCTCTCCAATGCACACAAGGATTTGAAGTAAGACTCATAAAATAGGAAGGTTGTGGCTTTACTGCAGGGCTACCAGCTGGAGGCTTGTGCAGATGAAAGCAAATAAGTCCCTGAAAGACTAGCATTTAAGAGATGCCTTGGAGGTGAAACAAAACATTCACAACAAAGCGGTATGTTACCTACTGTGCTGAATTTTGTGAGCTGTGTGTTGACTACCACCCAAAAGCAGATCCAAATGAGGGAACCCAGTGAGGAAAACTTCTCTTGAATCACAATCCTGGCTTGACTGAAATATCTGGGTTTGTGGTGAGATTTCAGTTTGTGAAGCTTTCAGCCACATAGTTTCACTTCATTCAAAGAAAGTGGATTGGGTTGGGATCAATAGATGAAAATTTATGCCCCATTTGTGTGACTAGTAGGTACATTTGTGGTAACTCACATGAAAATTTACAGTGTGCTCCAAAGGACCCCAAGTTTCCTTTCCTGTTAACATTCTGCAGTATTTCCTATGTCAACAAATCTTCTGAGTGGCATTCAGCACTAAGAGCTTCGATAGTCCTAGGTTTTACGTGAATTTCTGTCTTCTTCTTCTTGTTAAGTGTTTGTGAATATATTATTAAAATACCTAGTAGGAAACGCCAGTAAACTGATGTCAACTTTAATTTAGCTACACACAAATAATTTGCTGTCCTAAGTAGAAGCCTTGGAGGTTGATTTTCATCTCTCTTGTTGACTTCATTTGAAAATATGTATTGTGGCTTCTGCTGAAATAGGTCCAGAATTGTAGGGACGGCAGTACATGTCTGGATGCTGGAGAAATAAAGGTTGTAAAATGCATTGATTTTGCTCTTTCAAGGAGAGCTTATCCTTAGGGCTGATAGATGCAATGTGAGTCATTGTTGTCACTGAATATTGTCCACTGAGTATTGTCCACTGTTTCCAGTAGAAACAATAACAATGACACTGCCTGACCAAGGCACACCTGCCTGATTTTGAGTTCCTCCTGCAGGCAGGTTAACTCTGCATCACGCCATTCCACGTCACCAGAACAGGCCGCTTGTGAGCTAAGAAAAGTATCATTTTATTGTGTGCATAAACTTCCATCAAGAGTCTGCTGCAAAACAGCTTGTGTTTGGAGTTGGAATATTTATGGAGCATCTTGCAAACCATTTTCAAGTTCTGCCGTTTAACACCTTCTTTGTGCCATATGTTCTGCCGTATCCTTCTCGTTTTTCTAACGGAGATGTTAAATCTTGGTGCACTAAATCTCACAGTTCGGGGAAGGTGCATGGGGGGCAAATGAGGGGGTTTTCCTTTTGTTTTAATTTGCAGTTGGCGAGCTAACATATTTGATGCTTCTCTTACCCCCACCCCCAAAATGAAATGTAGTTTACACTTCAAAGCCGTGCAGGCATTTGGATAAAGCGTATCTATTTATGGCTAGCCTATAGCATTTATGCATTTATCCTTGCCTAGCATGGAAGCTGATGGAGTTGTGGGTCCCCGCCAGGACGGTGACTTATATGTTTTCTAAGCCCTGGTGCTTCCTCTCCTGAAAGCTGTCTTGAAGTAGAGCAGCTTTAGAGGAATCAGAGTTTGTAGGATTGTTGTCAAAAAAATCATTACTTATCTCTATTTTAGTGAGGGGTAAGCTGCCTTGGAATACCTTGAATTTTTCATTAAGTAAGAACATCCCTCAGTGCAACTTCCTTCCCAACCTCAGCTCAGCATCTCATCAGACTAGCTTTTCTTGCTGTAACTCTTCTATACACTTCAAGTATATAATATTTGTCTTGTATTTTGTTCAAAAAAGCTCAGCTTTTCACAGCTCTACACCTCTGTTTGCATCACATACTGCTTATAAATAGGATCTAGTTAAGGGATTGAAAGTAGGAAGCGAAGAAGCCAGCAAATTTTTCAAACTATGTTAAAATTCAAGTATTAAAATGTTATGATTTAGGTTCATTTGATGTATTTTTTGGAACATATTTAAGAGCTTATAAACTTGATGCTATTCAGTAAGTCATTTTGGCCCATATTGTTCCCACACTGTTTAAAATTTTGTAACAACACCCTGTTGGAAAGCAAATAAACGTAAAAAAAAATGCAGTTTCTGTATTTTTAAAAAATGGACTTTAATGAATAACTAAGGACCTAATCAGTGTAGCTCCTCTGCTACACTGGGCAAAAATTTTGACCTCTGGCTGCCAAGTGTTTGTCTGGTGGTTTCATTACCAGTCATTCTGTTGTAGGGACTCAGGGCTTTTAGAGCTCCTGAATTTCTAACTTCTCATGTAGGAAACTTTGCCAATGTTTCCAGCAGGTCTGTCTGTTTCCAGCCACTCCAAAGTGATAGTTTTATTCAGAATGATTGATAGGAAGTGTCTTAGCTCCATATCCAAAGCATAACACTGTAAATCACTGGTTTTCATTCGTAAGGAATAAAATTATATTCACCTTTTGCCGCCATTTATCATTCTGAAGCTATGGTTGATCTGTGTTCTTGGCTAAGCTCTGAGAAACAGGGCATGTATCTTGTGAAGATTGTGCATGGCATCCTTTTTACACTTGTATATATGTCAGCAGAGAAAACAGGCTTATATTTTCCTCAATGCTTTCTGCATGTTAATGTGCTCTAGCATATGACTACATAAGCCTGTTGTTCAGAAGGTTACCAAGTTGAAATTTTTTGCTTTTACAAGTACAAACCTCATCATGCCTGCATCTGTGACTTCTTTCCTTGGGGATGTGAAAAAGTCTGTTTATCTGAAACTTTTTATTCTGCAAGCTAAAGAATGGAATAGCAACTGTATTTCTCTTCATGACTTTTCCCTGTGGGAAATAGTTTCCTCTTATTTCCAAAGGTCTTGGTCTAAACCAACTCTCCAGAGATACCTTAGGAGGCAAAACAGGTTATTAGAGATGTCCCTCTGGTTACAGATTCTCTCTAAACCTCTCATTTCACATGTTTTTATTCATTTGAAGTTTTCCCCATGAGATAGAGACTGCGAGCACCATTTCTGTTCATAGATTGCTCTCTCAACTGAGTCAATGCTAAGTTTGACAGAAAGAGTATTAACCCCTTTTCTTTTGACACAAGTGAAGGGGAACAAAACATCCCAGAGGAGCAGGTGTCATAACTCAGGTAAATTAAAGCAGCTTACACACTGCAGATTTGAAGTTGTCATAGACTGAAATACTATTTTTCTTAGAGGAAAGCATCCTGCCTCCAGAATCCCCCAGCAGTTTAGTTTTGTGTGGATGTGGAAAAATTCTGGACTGGAAATGAAGAAGTTATCTCAAGCCCCTGTATCTGAAAAGGTTTGTTTGTTGGTTTGTTTTTTTTTTTTCTGTCAGGATACAGCAAAGTTGAATCTGCAGCTTCCCAGAAATCTATTCCAGGTACTTGAATATCTTCCTACAGTGTATAGTCAGAAGCAGCACAGAGAGAATTCCTGTTGTCTTAAAATAGGTTGAGTGTGAACAGTTAAATTTGTGCTTCCTATACCTAGAAAGAAGTGGGTTTAAGAATGGCAAAGGGCTTTGTGTTTGCTTTTTTGCTCCATTGCCACCTCTGGGAATTACTGATGACCTTGAGCTTGCATCCAAAAATAGGAAACACTTCATACAGGAAAATACATAAAACATAAGGGGAAAAAAATTGCCCTGTGGAATGAAAGATGCAAAACTTGTAGTAAATCCATCATTAAAAATAGTGCAAATTCTTGCAACACTCCACATGCACACATGTATATCAGCTCATAGTCCAATATCTACAAAGTGATTTGTCATGATGTAGATCAACAGGTTACATCAACAATTTAGATCTGTTCCCACTCTATTTAATCTTTAGCATGAGACCAGAATATGCATGGTATTAAAAATAGAAATCAATCCATGAATTTTTCTTCATAAATTACTGGTATGAATAAATTGGAAAGGGACCTTCAGAAAAAACTAAAATTCTGTGTGCAAAGCCTGGAAGAAGTCTACTTTTTGCATAAGAGGGTTGTAGATATAATATTTTATTAGCTTTTATTTTTCAGTGTACTTACTTCTGAAAAAAAAATACCACAAATGGATGAAAGCAAATAAATAAATGAACAAAAACATTTCACAGTAATAGAAGAAGGAAAGTCAAGGAAGGATGGGAAAGTACAGATATGTCATAAACAGATCATATATAAAGGTCAACAAGCTACCTACATGACACTACCATTCTTTTTTTTCAAGTATAGAGCTGATATATTCTCGTTCACAAAAAGCAGGTCAAAAGGATGTCTCATTTAATTACACCCCATGTAACTTCATTTTGTCTTGCACAATGAGAGCACCGAGCACAGGACTGGGCACCAGCTACTGCTCTGCATTCTGAGTTGGCTCCTCTGGTCATTTGGTTTCTCATCCCTCAAGCTGCTTAATTGGGAGCAGTATCGAGCTTGGATTGCTTATGTTTACACAACTGAACCCTATGTGTCCTCGTGTTCATAAGGCTGAACTTTGTCTGGACTGACTGTTTTTCTATTAATTGGAAGAAGGATAAAGCCTAATTTCACAGCCTTTATGACTGTTTTAAATGAATAGTTTGCTTTGTTGTTGAATTTCTGCTGTTCTTCGGGGACCCTCCCTGAGGCTGTATTCCACTTCTGCCCTTGTACTATGGCACTGGTGCATAAAATGCCTTCTCTTTGGTCAGGAATCAAGAAAGTGTCTGCTTCTTAGGGGGAAAAATAATTTTCTTGTAATCTTCACTATCTTTGGGTGTTTGTGATGCATGTCCTTGGTCTAACATCAGCAGCTATAACATAGTTCATATCCTTGGGGGCATTAGATGCCCTGAGGAAGGACTGCATGTGGATATGGTCCCAGTTACCATGAATTATGGAAGCAGACAAACCCTGCAGTGCTGTGTGTTGTTCTTGCAATAAGGATGGGGTGAGGGAGATCATGGTTTGAGCTGAAATGGACATTTAAGGGCCCTCTAATCCAACCCCACTGCAATGTGTAGGGACACCTTCAACTAGACCAGGGTGCTCAGAGCCTCGTCCAGAATGACTCCAAGGATGAGGCATCCACCACCTCTCTGGGCAACCTGTTCCAGTGTTTTACAACCTTCATTGTAGAAAATCTTCTTGTATCTGATCTAAACTGACCCTCCTTGAGTTTAAACCATTACCCCTTGACCTGGAGTGCTGCCCAGTAAGCTGCAGGCTGGGTAGAGCAGGGCTTTGGCTGTGGTTGCCATGGGGTGTCACAGCCCATCGTGTCACAAGGCCAGCAGCAGAACCCTGGGGCTGCTGTGGTTGTCCTCAAGGCCTGAAGTCCAGTGGCTCTGTCTCTCTGAGCTTCCTGTGCCACCACAATAATATTTCTTTCTCTTGGTATGTGCCAGAAGGAAAATATATTCATGCTTATGAGGGGTCACATGCTGCCGCTGCATGGGATGTGATTACTCTAGCTATTAATTTCTGTTATTAGTTTGGACATTTTCCAGTGGGCTGAGGGAGATTGCCTTTCCACAGAGCAAGAAATATTAGCATCACGCTTTTAGATTCAGTCAGTGTATTTTCTTTCTTTCCTAAGTGTCATCTGGTTTCATGAGAAATAAGAAGAATGTGAAAGGGGCTGAATTTTTTCAAAGCTTTGGAAAGAAACTTTTTAAACAGCCTCCAACAAACTGAGGAAGTAGATAACATTTGACCTTTCCAGTCATGTAGTTTCAGAGAACATGAGGATAGGATGAGAGAAAGCAGGAAGGAGGGGACCTGCAGGGAAACCCAGAGCAAACACAAGAGGAACACACATGGCATGTGTCTTTCTTGCCCTTCATTACTTACTATTTATTTTTGAGAGTCAGAAGGTGAAGCTGGGACTAATGAGGCATTTTCAGGCTCAGCTGAGGCCTATAAACTAGCTGCTGAGACATCAAGTTTCTCAGGTCAGTTCACAGGCAAACTCACATTGGCAGAGATGGTGGACAAGTGCTTGAAATGTGGTGCTCAAATCTAAGAGGAGACAAATTTCCACAAGCTTCAGAAACATAAATCCTTAACTGCACAGTGCCGCAATTCTACAGGTGGCTGTGAAGCACACCAAGGGAGTTTTGTCCCAGGTTAGTCTGTGAGTTGATGCAGTTCTGCCTGATTTGAAGAAAATATGTCCATAAAGCAATTATCAAATGTGTATCACAAAAAAAGTCATCTCTAGCTACTGGAGATAACTCTTATAGCCATGCTGTAGTCATTAAACTCCAGTCTTCAAAAAGGATGTGGATCATCATATGGATAGAGTAAAAATGATCTCTGTGTATTCTTAGAGAATAGTTTTGCAATTTTTCTTGCATCTGGTACAGTCAATTTTCCATGAAGTCAGAAGAAATACAATTCAGAAGTTGGAAATAGTGGCAGGGAAGGGCAAGGAAGCTTTGGCAGAACTCTGCTTTTAATTCAGCTGCCAGTGGGACTCATTCAATGTTCATATCTAAATTTACATACTTTAGAAAATAATGTTAGCATAATATCTGCCAAGAGTCGCATGTTTGTTGCATTGCACCTGGTTGTAGCATGAAGCTGATGAATAGAACAACTTAGTGCTTGAGATGATTAACAAAAGAACATTAATCAAAGATGACTCTTCCACTGTGTTTCTTTTTAGGACTTGCCCACATGGGTATGGATGGCTTTGCTCCCATGTGACATTTTTGTTACTTCCACTCTTTGTAGTGATACACCTGTCTGTAAGGGAAGAAGCATTCCCTTAAATCACAGATTAGCCTCATCTGGCAGGATAGTAGTTTAGTAATTTATTAAATAGAGATGAATCTGTTTTTAAGAAGAAGCAATACTATATAGTTTTGAAAGTAAACAAACCATTTGCAGCACTTAAATTAAATATTCTATTTGTCCAATCTTCTTGGTTTTAACTATACGTGCAAATGCCATAACAACATGAGTGAGATATTTGGCCACAATTTGATCAAAAAGTGGAAGAAATGTGGTCCCAAAACTCCATATTTTGGCAGTGCAAGACAGGAACAGTGACTTCCTTATACCTTAAAAAACCCTCTTCGGTTTCCCCTTGCCATTTGAATTTCTGTCACTGTTTTGTTTTTTTCTGGGTTTTTTTGGGGGGGGTTTTGTTTTGTTTTGTTTTGCTTTGTTTTTTTCTCTCTGTTAAGGAAGTTTTACTCCTAGAGGTCAGAAAGCAAGCTCTGCTTGTGAGCTGCCTGGACACTGAGGTCAGGGTATATCATATGCATTTTCTCTCCCTGATTGCAGCAATACAAATGTCCTTTCAGTGCAACAAAACCTTTCCATGACTAAAATCAGCATAGTGGAAGGTACTAGAAAGCAATTTTCTGTCACATACTCTACTCAGGAGCTGAGTAATTTACCCAAAAAGACCTACTAATAGCAGTATGCAGTGACTTCCAAGAGCAAAAATGTTCAGGTAATTCTCCAGTGAGATATCAAATGCCATTATTTCCCCTTAATGTTACTGGCAGACTGGGAGGAAGAACAAGAGGATACTTAATTAAGAACAAATAGATGTTCTGATCTCCACCCCTGCACCATTCCACTCCTACCTCCTTTAATATGACTCAGCTCAGATGATAATACAAGCAGCTGTAAAGCAAAGAGCAGCTGCCCCTTGTCTCTTGCTCTAACAGCCAGACTGTGCTGCTTGGCACTTGCTAATATTTCTTACATCTACTGAAGAATAATAGCATTTCTTCATTATCTCTAAATGATGATCTGAGATAATCCCTCGGGCACAAACTGGACACCCTGTGTCCCAGCACGTCATCTGAAAAGGAGACAAGATAAATGACTGTCAGAAAGTCAGCTGTCCTCTCCCTACATCATCTGACCACCTCACTGCTCCTGTCAGTGGTTCTGTTGTTAAGAGTTGAATGAGGAATGGCTGAAGAGGTTTTTAGTCAAAGCATTAATAACTTTCCATCCCTTTGCATGGCAGGAGCCCACTTAAATGACAATAAAACATCACCAACAAGGAAAAGCATGTCCCTTTAATGATCCCAGTCCCTAAATGAAAATGGAATAGAGCCTTGTTCATAACTCTTACTAAGTATTTAATCTCTTCTCCTTCAAACATCACTCAAATGATGTTTGGCCCTGCTGAGGATGCCTTTTCCAAAATAAGGTATCTGTGAGGGGCTTTCTATTGTGAGAAAATAGAGTAGTCAATACTGCTAATGGTGCTGCAGAGAGACATTGGGGTGTTTTATCTAGAAGATGCTACTGAAAATGGTATAGCTACTGACACCTATTGTGACAAATGGAATTTAATATTGGCTCAAGATGAAAAGTTATAATAGAGTGAAAAGAAATTGCCTGAGCACAGGCTGATGGAACAATATCATTTATGATACCCTGACATTTTTGACTGGGGGTGATTGATTAACTGGTATATGTATGTCTGCAAATTTATGTGCATAATGCAACACAGCCACAAAACATTGCTATGGTTTGTGTATTTTTCTAACTGTCCTGCTTCTGTTGAATGTTTTTCCTTTCAGTTTGGTTCAACAAAGCCCCAGAAGCTGTGATTTAGAGAACTGTTTACAGGAAACTCCACCGAAAGCTGTGTGAAGTTATTGAATATTTTGACTAGAGGTGAAACATTTATGCAGATTTCAATGGTAGATGTCCTTCTGCACTGCTTGGAATCATTGGCAAAATTCCCACCATTTTTAATGATATGAGTTCAAACCTCAGGGCAGTGAGCATTGTAGGAAAAATATTCTCTTGGTTGTTGGCATCCGATGTAGTTGTAGCCACTGGGAAAAGCATCCAAACACTGAACATCTGGAGATGTAACTAAAAAATATAATTAAGAGAAACATATCTAGAATCAGAGCTTGAGCTGAATAGACACTGGGTACAAGAGCAAGAGATAAGTGAATATTTTTACCAAGTTATTTACTAGAAAAACAAACTTAACATTTTCTTAGTTTTGTAGACTACTGAGAAACAGATTCGTTTTCTCAAATTTACTTGATAAATCACATCTCCTTACCGTGTGTTTCAAGGGTATCTTTTTAAGCTTTAAGTATTTAGTTATCCTGTTCTTCTTGAGTTATCTAATTTAGACTACAATTTCTTATGTAGAAATATTTAGTTTTTATAGCATTTTGCTGTTTTAAAAAGTTATGTGATTTTTACTGTAGTCTTGGAGAGCTTGAAAAGCATCTGCTACTTTGTAACCTTAGGGCAAAAAAGAACATCCCCATTTAAATAAGGGAGGAAAATAAACATGACAAAGATACCAGAGAAAATGTTTTGTGTTTCTCTTGTCTCTGGGCCACAAGCCAATTTGGAAACATTTACACAGCAGCAACTATAAAAAACAATCCTAGTGCACAATAGGAATTATATGGGCTGATCCCTACTACTGCCATTTCCTTTAAAGTATTTGGCATTTGCTCTGTGTCTGCACATGACTAAGTGAAGAATTAACCTGAAGGATTGGATAACCCCTATTGATAACCCCTGTGGAGAAGAGATAACCCCTGTAATTGAACACACGTAAAGCACATACTGAACAGCACACATGGTTTGAGTAAAACTGGGCTGAAGTCAGACATTGCTAACCTTGGAGTACACAGAATTTCTTTTCTCTTGTGACATACTGCTCTGTCAATCCTTTCTTTCTTTTCTCTCTCTGCCTTTATTTCTTTTTTTTTCTCTCTCTCTTAATTTTTGCTATTCAGGAAGGAGCCCTCCGTCTGCTCTCCCTCTCCCTTGCATCAATAGTTTTCATCTGGGCAGCTCCTGTTTGTGATCTGCAATACCTGGAACATCCACACACCAAAGTGTGTGCCACAAGCACGGGAAGATCTGACTCAGGCCCCCTCTGACAGGGGCCAAGTTCTCCACGTCAGATCTCCCCCACCCCATCCTCACATTTACAAAAGTTGATCAGATGCCCAAACACATTCAGAGAACTTCCCCCTTCCACAGCAGGCAAGCAATAATCGAAATACAACCCCGGCTGAGCTGTTTTGCAGTGTGTAGTGCTATTAAACCCCTGTAAGCTACTGAGAGTGTTGAGCCTTGCAGGCAATCTCCACTGCTTCTCTCTCTGTAAACATCAAAGCTACTTGAGCTAATTAATTACAGGCTGAGAGATTTTAGTGCTTCAAGATACACATACCCAACACAAAGAGTCTCCCAGTGAGGAAATGAAACTTTTGACTCCATATTTGAGCTAGCTCTTTGAAGAAAAACATTGTCACACTCAGGATGCCAACATTTCTTTGGTGTTACTGCAAAAATTTTAAATTTTCCCTTGAGATATTATTTAGCATCTTCTGACCAGAAGTTTTCACACCCAGAATGCCTCTGACCAGACCTGTTATCAGATAGTCCAGCTCATGCCACCTCTGCTGTCTTGAAAACAAGTAGGTGTGGGGCTCTTTTTGGCACAGTGAGGAGCAAGGACTGAAGTTGGCAGGTTCCTTCAACACCCATCAACTTTGCAGCTGCTGAGGACAGGATGCAGCATTTAGTGTTTCCATATGGAACGCAGACTGAGAGAAATCAAAATAAACCATATTCCTCAAGGGACATGTAGCAAAACATACTCTTCAAAATTCAGAGGTGAGGAAATGTCCAGAAATGTGTAAAGTTTGTACTCATCCCTGGGTTACACTAATATGCTCAAAAATTCCTCTATGGCCTTGAATTAACTTTGCATTCACAGTGATGACTTTGCCCATTTCACTTGTAAATTTAGCCTAAAAAAGTATGTTTATGAATTTTGTCCCTCACATTTCCAACTCTAAACAAGCCCTAACATGAGCAAAAAAAGGAAATTATCTCAGGTTAAAAAAAAGAAAAAAAAAAAAAAAAAAAAAAAGAAAAAAAAAAAAAAAAAAACCACAAAACAAAACCAAAAAAAAACAAAAAACAAAAACAAACAAACAAACAAAAACTCAACCAACCAAAAAAAACCCAAACCAACCTAAACAATTCTCCTCGAGGAGAAATTTCTTTAATACTTCTCTCCGTAAGATGATCCCAGAATTCAGTATCATGTCACACAATGGACAGCAAGTGTATGGGGCAGTCTTGTGTTTTGAAAACAGGGCTGTGGAGAGGAAATTCTTGAGACTAGACTGTCATCAAACAGGAAGCAGGATGCAAATGCCATAGAAAAAAAATAATATATGGAAGAGCCTCAGAGTCTGGGGTAACACTTCTACTCCCTGTTAACAGACTTCTTTTTACAAACATTTGAAAGGTTTTAATGAGTGAATCAATACAGAATTCTCTATTGCCTTTCACTGTATTGATATCCAGTCATGCTTGGAGGCTCCAAATAAGATTGAGACCTGCTGTGTTGGACAGTGTGGATAATCAGCAGGATGAGTGGTCCCTATCTTTAGCTTTATACATAAGACAAACAGAGTTAATATCCTTTTACAGGCAGTTATCTGAAACACAGACAATGTAAGTCATTTAAACAGAACAGGAAAGAGCTGAGATCCAAACCCATGTCTCAACAGCTCCACTCCCTGCATCACCCAGGAGTCTCATTGTACAACAGATGGAGGCAGTTGATATCAATAATTTTTTAGCATCATATAGATTGCATTGCTGAAGCTGAGCTGAAGGGGAATGGGAACAGACCCTAACATTCAATAATATACTGTCCAATTATCATGCCAAAGAAACTAAACTGCATTGCTGCTTTAAGTTTGATCTGTAAAATTAAATCACAAATGTCACTGCATACAAATGATCATGGGCAGAAGAATGAGTCACATTATAACAGACAAGATCTATATGAAATCTGTGAATTTGCAAGCAGACACATCAGTTACCTCTGAATTATTGGCATCAATCTCCAATATGTCTACTCAAATGAAGAATTATCACTAACCTTTGATGCAGCACATGCAAATAAAATATGATGATTCAACAGCAAATTCAAGTATCTAACCATCACAGGTTTAAGATCAGTAAATTTATTTTAGGCATTTCATGAGGCATTTCTGAACTTGGTATTGGAATCCAAGTATTTATGGAATATACTAGCTGACATCATAAAAATGTCAATAATTATGCTATCATTTGTAACTGAATGCTACATGATGGAGGTGCTGAGTTCAAAAATGCATCAAAATATTATTCATAAATATATATACTGCTTCAAAGTTCCAAGGAGCCAGTCAAGCACCGGTAGATGCACAAAGGGAAACCAGAGTGTCACAACCTGAAGCTCAGATAAAAACTTAGTTTACAGACTTATTTTAACTTTCAGCACAACTGTCTGCTACATTTGTCTGTCTTTAGCTCTTGATGTTGTACAGTCTAGAGCTGGAGTAATATGTTACTTATGGCTCAGACGTGCCAGCCCTGGAGGATTCTGTAAGCACAGAACATTACACAGTGAATGGCAGTACGTGACTTTTCCACTATATATTTAAATTTCAGTGCAGATTTGAACAAGGCTTACGTTAAATTTTGGTGAGTCGTTTTCTAATTGGTTCAATACCCTGCCTGGTGACATGACCTTGCATCTTTCCAGAATTTGTTAACCTCAGGCATCTTGAAAAATGGTAACTTCTTAGGTCTTTTTCTGATGTCTATTTGTATCTCTTCCCTTCAAACTAATATGAAAGGGGTCAGCAATTTGTAGAGTCTTTCACTCTTTCATATATATCTTCAGAGATTTTGAGTGGTCAGAAAAAAAAAAAAGGCAATGAAAATATGTGTTGAGAAACCAGCTATTTTTTACCTGATTTCACAGAGAGGTTTGGCTGAGAAAGTGCAATGATGGCCTATTTTAAGGTAAACATATAATTTTATTTATCTCTGGCATTTTTTTGCAAACTTGCAATTGTATTCATCTTTGGTATTATAGGCAGTAGTCTGAAAATGAACATTCCTTCACCTGCAGTTTCAGGAGAGATACTCTTAGACTCAGCAAGGGCTGTGGAAATGCTATTTGCTTGTACTCAGTTCTCAGAAATTAATCAGAAGCAGAGAAGGTGCACATTCCTAATGTGTTAGATGAAACTGAGTCACCTTCTTTTGAGAAGAGCTGCTGCATATGTGGTATGTGCTAAGAATTCTCATGCAGGAACTAAATTAATCCTTTAGCAAGAATGTACCCTTTCACAATTACCAAGCAGTTACAAATGAAGTAGCCAAGGGATTAAGGTATTATTCATTTCAGCTGCCTAAGACTACAAAGAAAGAAACCTCGTCTCTCAGATAAGCACTTCCACCCTATGATTACCTAAAATATCACAGATGCTAGAATGTGTGCCCAAAAACCTGTTCTGAGGAAAAAGCCTAGGTAATATATGCCAGAAAAAAAAAAAATCATTATTTTGCCAGATAACTTCGTTAATGCTATTAGTACTTTCCCTGTTAGTGATATTGTGGTAGGCACACAAAAAAGTCAGAAATAGAGATGTTAAGAAAGATGTGAACTTAAAAATTCAATGTTGCTTTTCCTTTTGTATGGTTGATAATGTGGTATTTTAGTTGTAAAATCAAATTCTGCCTTGAGGCTGTCAATCCACAATAATTCTCCTGAGGAAGAGTAATAGATTTCATGCGCAGAAATTATCTTTATTATTATCTAACATGACTTCTTACAAAATACTGACTTTTTTTCAAAATTTCTCTTATAAAGCCCATGTTTTTGTACTGGAGATGCAGTGAATCATCAGGAAGGCCTCCAGATTCAATTTAAAGATTCCACATCAAGGAGAAATGGCCATATTCCTATGTAAGTTATTGTGGTACTTAAATATCCTCTATCTTAGATGTAGCCATGCAATTTGCTATTAAAAATAACAAATCCCATTTGGAATGGACTAAGAAACAGGGAACAGTTCAACTGTTCCAGGTACATGGGCTGGATCAGCAGTCTATACCTTGTATTTTTGTGAAGGTACATCCTAAGAGGCAATGTGTAAAATCTGTTTTATAGGCTCATGATTCTAGTGTTTCATGGCTCTGATTAAACTTCAGCTTTTAAGTCAAAAATTGTTATTTGTATTTCTACCATCAAAGATAAGCAAACAGAAGGAGAAGAGGGCTACAGTGCTGCTTTTGGGGTTTACTGACAGCAAATGGAAACACTGACATGGCATTTTGAGAATTCCTGTTAATTTTAGCCTGTGGACATTTGGGTCTCTATCTTCCCCTTGTTGTGGAGCAACTCACAAAATGCCACTTTCTGGTAAGTCTGAAGGTAAAGCAAGAGTGGAATATGACCTGTGTTGGCTACCTGTGGTAGCTATTATCCCCATCACTCTTTCTCTAGGACCTTACACTCCTTCTCATCTTCTAATTTTTCCCACGTGAAGGGGAATTTGTTTCCTCTCCTACAGAGCATTTTACCTCCTGAGTAATCAATCATGAAATGTTGCCTGCTGCCCTTTGAAGTGCCTTGCTGGGGACAAAGAATGGCCAGGCAGACAAGTGTTTAAATATTGGCCTGTTGGTTGCATCAAACCACTGGAAGAGAAGGGGTCATGGTGCATAGAAATGGTGATGTCTTAAAGGGTAGAGAGTGCCAGAAAGTAACCTCACTGTCCCCAGAACCTGGGAGTGCTCTGGCATAAAGCCATCTAGTGTATCTAGTGCACAGCCCACCATCCTGCTGGCTGTCTTCGAGCCCTGGCTGGAGCAGTCCTAGGAATCCTTTCAATAGTACCAAAATGAAGCCAGTTCTGGTGAGAAACCTGCCCATCATTCTGTACCAGGAGCTCTGGCTTTCTCTGTTTTGCTTGCTGTCCTACAGGCTATTGCTTCAAATCAGCTGCTTGCACTTACACAAAAATGTTACTTTTGTTTTTTATCCATATAATACCACTAGGAATAAGACCACAGTCAAGATGCCATAATACATAACTGCTGATGTTTCAAGCTGGTGTTGCATTCCATCCAAGTGTTATAGACATAGTTCAAGCCTGCCAACCGTTTGTTATGTTACAGAACAAAACACTGCTTCTCAATACTTGTATGAGTTAGTGTATGTGATGAAAAGTGGTGCACTGGTGGAAGTCAGTGAACAAATGTAGCAGAAACAGCAGCAAGGGAGTATCTGCCTTTTTGGCAATAACACGACTGTAGCTCAAACTCTCATACAAGAGTCTCCACATCTGTGAAGAACTAGAATCTTTCCCAAGTGGAACCAAACACTGCTCAGTCTTCAATTGTCAGAATGAATTTCAGGTGAAAGGCTTTTAATGTCCCTGTCTCAAAGACAGGTAAACTAAGGAACAGAAACACTTGTCCTGCTTTTTTTCTGACTTTGCTGCTGCAAATTAAATTGCCACGTGCTTAGATCACAGGCATTGTTGAAGAATATCCAAGGAAATGCTGTAGCAAGGATGGATATACACTGTGTTACAGCATAATGGAATAGCACTTTTATATATATGCATATATATTCTCCATTTTAGCTTAAACAAATCAGAAGAGATTCCTTTAGAAAACTGGTAAGAGCATTGAGAAGGCATGGAGAAATTTGTTCTACCCTCAGAATTCTTAAGCGAGGTACTGAAGTTTATCACCAAGACAGGAAATTAATAGTTTTGAGGCTGTGTCAGCCTTGTTTCACAATGTAGTTAGGAGTGAGGACGTAGCTGTAGCTGTTTCTCAGTAGCACATATGTTCTCATTTAGCTGTCCTTCCAACAATGCAGCCACTGCCCTTCTCCCAGTTCTGGATTAACTTCGTGACTAATTGTGGTAAAGTTTAGGATGACGTGCAGTGGGCTGTTCATCCGATCAGCCAAGGGGACACATCACCAACATTGAATGACGCCGATTTCCAAAGGAATTCGCGTTTTGTGATTTCTCATCCCCTCCCACAAATCCTCTGCTGAGAAGGCAAGATCAGGACGTGTGCTTTACGGCTGGGGGGGTAAACTGATGTCAGACACAACAACAGATGCAGTGCCCAGAAATGTAGGAGTTGGGCTGATTTATGACGGTGCTAGGGGAGAGAGTATTCCAAAAAGCCTCTTGCCATTTCCTCCTAATGCAATGGCTCTGCAGACAGGCCTTGCAGCAGGAGAGAGGTCAGCAGAACAGAATTACATAAGGCTGCTTGCTATGCAGAAAAACGCAGATGGCCTCAAAGTTTCATTTTTTTAAATAAAGTCACATGCCTGAGAGCTGCAGATTGAGGAAGAAGAGGGGTCTCTGAAGAGCAAGTACGGCAGAAAGTTGTTTCATAGTTGTTTTAATTGAAAATAAGTCTGGAATCTTTCCAGGAAATAAGTTTTGAAGAAGAGTTGGCTCACTCACAGTCCAAGCAATTTAGAGTCACCTCCCATTACTTGTATTTTATCTTCAGGCACTTTGGAGGCGTATTTAGATACTTGCACAGATAGCCATCCAGAAGAAACTAGTTCCAGGTTCAGATGGGATCATCTGGTTGGATTGAATTTCACATGGTGCAGCAAAACAGAGGGTCAATAATTCTCTACTTCTCAGTAGACACAATCACCATTATTTGGTGTAAAATGCACTGCTGGCTTCTCCTGTATATCCTTGATATTATTCTATCACACCTTAATCCAGAATTTTGTGTTTATTAGAAGGCAACAAAAGGTCACGTCAGTACTGAAATTATTACCAGTGCTTCATAGATTTTAAAAAATGTATTTTAGGTCTCATTGATCTTTTTTCATTCTTATTGCATGTTTTCATTTTTTGATGTTTATTACACTCTCACTTAACTTCTTTTTATCTCTTGTAGTTAAAAAGAGACATGATGTCCTGATTTACAATAGCTTTTTTCTCCTTTTACTTTAATTCATTATTGCATATAATATTCCTTTTCTTTAAAAATACATTATAAAAAATAAACAAAGGTAAAAGAAAAGTTACTGTAGAGCTCTAGTCATATCTTTCATGGTGGAAATTAATTTTAGACACAAATGTTAAAGCAATAACATTTCAACAAGTTAATTTATAAATTTAGGGAATTATGGTGCTAGATGTTGTATGTTTAAGCAAACTCAGTGTTCCTGATAAGTAGAATGACAGTGTTATAAACTGAATTCTTCTCTTTAGTGTGACCATAACACCATTTGCACAATACTTCCCTTTCTTTTTGTGAAAAATGTTTTCTTCCTTGCCTTGTCTTTCAGCAGACGCAGCACACAGGGTGCTTGTAACTTTCCTAAGCATCATCCCCAAGAGCTCTCAGTTCTGACAGATTGTTTTGTAGCCTGCTTTGAAACGTGTCAGAGGAGGGAGACTCCATAGTTTGCTTGGATGAATTTTTTTTTTTTTTTTTTTTTTTTAGTATTTTGGTTTTTTTCCTACCCATAAGTATTAATAAGATTTTCAGACTGCCTACCCTACATCTGTATTACTGCAGTTTACTTGGTCCTTTTTGGTTCACCAGGTACATGAGAGTAGGTTATTTTCTTTCTCTTTGAAGTAAGCTGAACATGGGCTTAAAACTGAGAGAGAAGACAGAACAGTATGGTAACAGTGTTGACAAGGAGAAAAACAGTGAACAGTAGAACATCCCAAGTTTCTGTGTATTCATGTATACATAAGATAAAAGGAGTATGGGAATAAAGTGGAGGGTCAGGGTGTCTTCTGCATGATCAACAATATGTCTGAGAGAGGTGGTCTGAGCTGATGTTTGGGAATATTTTTTTAGAAAGATTAAACCTGTCAGGAAGGTGCACAGTTGGGAGTTTTCTCTTAGTTTTCTTTTCTCTGCATCAAACCCACCCAATTCATCAAATATTTCTTTGCAGATCTTGTCTTTTGAGCCTTTTCTAGTTTGTTTGGAGTTTAGCTTTTTGTTCTCTGGAGGATTCTCTTCAGGTGTGAAAATATAATGAACAGAGAGATTGTCTTAGAATTAGTCAGAAAACTGGTCTCTGAACAGTGAGATGCTTCTTTTTAAATGAATGTCTTTCACATTTGCCATGTGAAAATGCTACAGCTGGAGTCCTAAAGTGCAGCCAGGCCAGGTCAGCATCAGCATTTTTCCATGGCTTCTACCAAAAGTGCCCATTAGCACAGCTATGATGTGGTACACCTGCTCAACAGGAACAGGCTCACATCTCCAGTTCAATGAGGCACTCAAACAGACGCTCAGTAGCCTTGAAGTATCTCCTTCCTTTCAATGGAACCATTCAAAGTTCATGCCTGAGGAAGCAAAAGGGTTCCTGAAGTAATTAAGGAGAGTTTGTAGCCCCTTAGTCATCCACAAACTAGTTACTCTGTTAGCTTAAATGGTGTCTCAAAGAAATGAGAGTGCTCTGCCTGGCTGCGTGAAGGAAAGCCTCCCCAAAGCAGGAGCCCAGACAGGGATGCAGCATCAGGCAGCAGGACAAGGATGTGCCACGCTTTGAGGCGCGTGGCCGCTGCTCATTGTCGCCTTTCCAGCTGCAGTTCAGCGTCACGGCCTCCCCTCTGCAGGGGGACCCCGTATGCCCCAGGAGCACAGCTCGGGGGGGATAACAAACCAGGGAGACCGGCTGTGCCTGCCTGGAAAAGCCAGGCAGCAGGAGAGGGGCAGCAGCAAGGAGAGGGGCAGTGAGGCGAGCGCAGGCTTGGCTGCACAGAAGGATCCTGAGGCAGAGCCAGCTTTGTGAGTGGCACTACAGGAGTAGTCACTATGGGGGGTGAGAGCTCTTCAAGGGAGAAGATGGAGGAGAGAAGATGGTGTGCTCATGCAGTATTGAGTGATTGAGTGATGAAATCTGTGCGAGAACCCAGATTACTGTGCAACAGGAAATAATGTTTGACAAAGGAAAAAGAAAGGTGTTAAACAGTAAGCGATGCAGCCTCTAGCAGAATTGGTGTGGTGTTTATAGAGACACAACAGGTCTGCAACACCTGGCAAGCAGTGTGTTCAACCCCTCACACTGTGCAAAAAAATTAAGCTCACAGAAAATAGGACTTGTTTCTGGGACCTCATTGGATGTGTACACAAGGATTTCTTGGCAGGTTTTGGATAGAGGGTGGAGAGAATAAGGGTTTGTTGCAGAATTGAAGGCTTAATACTAGGCTAATAAATTCTGTAAATGTTTCATTTCTGCAGCCAAGAAGCACCTTGGAAACAAGCCGGGACACCTCCTCTGATCTCCAGTTGCTAATGAAATCATATTGTGCTATTGCTTTCCTATTAAAAAAAAAAAAAAAAAAAAAAAAAAAAAAAAAAAAAAAAAAAAAAAAAAAAAAAGCGCAGACCTGCAATATTTAGGTGCCAGATTTTTTAGTTTTTCCTTCCTGCATTAATTCCTAGGTTTAGGTCCTGCCGGCCAGTTCCATCGGGAGCTTGTTGTTCCGCTGGAAGGACAGCAGCCCTCTGGAGGCTGCAGGAGCAGGGCGATGCTGCTGAGCCCCCGCGCCCGGGCTCCCTCCGTGCCGCGGGCTCGGCGCTGCCGCGGGCGGCGGGCTCGGAGCGCCCCCCGCCGGGCACGGCAGCCGGGAGCTGGACCCGGGAGCTGGAACCGGGAGCTGGAACCGGGGACCGGGATCCTCCCCAACCTCCCGCCGTGCTGCTGCTCAGGATGGTAAGGACTGCTCTCCCGGACTCTGGCAATAAGCTGCGTGCCCTGCCTCGGGAATTCCTCTGTGGAGCAACAGCACGCTCCGGGAGGGCGCTGAGGGTTTTGTTGGTTTTCAATGTGGTTCTTTTCTCCTTCGAGATTCTTCCCTCCTCCAGGCAGGTCAAGGTGAATGTCGCAGGGCTTTCACACAGAAAGTTATTTGTGGCTCAAGGGACACAATGGCTCTCAAGGAGTTGTCCTGTGGCATCCCTCCCACTTGTTGGTCCTATGCCCTGGTTACCCCCGGCACAGACACCCACACCACCCTTGGGTTATCACCAAGGTGTTTTGGGATAGAAACACCCTGAGTCAGTGAACAGATTTGTCTGGTGTGTCACCTTCCAGCCAAACTGACCCACTGATAGACCGGGCACACACACTTAGGGAGGATGGAGAGGTCTTTGCTTCTGACTTACAGAGTTTGCCAATGGATTTTACCAGAAAACGCAAACAACACGCTGAGTTTGTTCCAGCAGCAGCTCTGTTCTCTGTATCCCTCAGACAGCTCTTACAGCAGCTGCTTTTTCATGCAGAGAAGCCGTGCTGCCCGGGCTGACAGTTTGTTGGTATCAGCTCTACAGTAAGAGCCTCTCAGTGCCTGACATCTCTGGAGGCTCTGCTGCTTCACCTTTCGAGGGGGATGTGGTCTGTTTATCTGCCAGTTGCTTCTGTTGAAGTTTTTTATTCTTCGGCCAAATCAGTTTTGCAAAATTCTTCTCTTATCTGCTAATTAACCCTTTTCCTCATCAGGCATAAATAATACTCCTAAAATATAATTTAATTTTTTTCCCATAAGTCCACATGTTTACATTTCCTTTGAGATTTCTATTTTCTGCTGCTAAATTGTTCTTCCTCATTTCCATTCTCCTCATGGTTTCCCTCTTTTGATTAGTCCCACATTTTCAAAAAAAATTCCTTGCAATTACAGGATCAGTTGGGGAAAGGGAAAAAAATGTAGCCAACAGCTGAATGTTGTCCTTTCTATCAGCTGTGCCAAAAACTGCTTACAGCCTCCTGGTTTCATTCAGAGACTGCCAGTTAATGACCTCTCCAAGGGTCAAGTATTAACAGGGATTGGTATTCACGTACAGAATATTTTCAACAACTGTATCCTGAAATGGGAATTACAGTATTTTGTTTTCCAAGATACAACATCAAGACTGTTTTTTTGTCTGACACCTCAACTCACTTGAGGGAAAGTATTTTTTTCTGAGGATGTACTTTATCAAAATGTCCTTCTCTGTGGGTGAGAAAATTTCAGTGAATTTTGGAGGACTAAATGCTTTCCCCCTCTCCATTTTGTGCTGTGTTTGGTATTATCTTGGCTGCAGTTTCATCAGAAACTGTGAGCAAAATAGTGTGGCAAGGCAGTGAGCAGAAGACCTTCACAGGAAAATCAAATGACACAAGAAGTGGCATTAGAGATTTGTAATGAGGAGGCTGCTGAGAGGCAGCTACCAGCATAAATGTCAGGGAACAAGCATGCTGTGAGAGGTGTGATTGCTCAAATGAGCATTGAATCTTCATGGTTATGAAAGCCCCACGTGCCATTTTCCATGAAAGTAGTGACGTTAAAATCCAATGATCCACCAAATTCTGTCATCACAAGAAATGCCTTATCTAGCTGCAACTAGATGTACAATCCTTCCTTCTTTGTGCTTTACGCACAAAGGAGCTCTCAGCACTGCAGAAAAAGCAAATTTGTTCCCATGTGTTGTGAACAAAGCCTGATTAAATTTCCTAAATAAAACGCTTTGGACAATAATGGTGACTTTGGCAGTAGTCAGTTTTTAATATGCTTTTTCACATGCTAGTTTTAAAAATTTGAGAGCACAGCTAAATAGATCCAGTTGGTGAAAACTTGAATTGGATAGTCCAAAGGAATTGGCTGATGTCTCAATGAATCAGTTTGGAAAATGGGTACATTCTTGATGCAGAAGAATTTGAGCAGTTTTGCAGCATAACTCTTTGGGTGTAGGTCATCTCCAAACTCAGGCTGTAGGAACTCCCTTTCTGGATGAAGGGTGCATTTTAAAAAGTCACTTTTTTAGCATATATCATGGAATCTGCAACCATGACAGTTCATCCTTCAGTAAACTCTGCCATCAGCAACCACTTTAATGTATCCCCAAGTCTTGCATCAAAATTTTGCTTGTCCTTTATAGGGTATCTCTGTTAAGCGACTGATTGTGCTGGTCCACAAAGAGAGGAGCTGGACGAGTGAAGCACTACTGCCAAGTAAAAATCCTTGTT